>NC_043969.1:23537710-24222710 GCF_902148855.1 Sphaeramia orbicularis | reverse complement strand
GCAAAGCACATTTTATGCTTTGCACTGATTGTAATTCTGCAGAATATTTCTTGCAAAACAATCTAGAGTGTTTGTTAAATGAGACACATCTATGTCAGAAAGCAGGTGTATTTGTGCCTCTACAGTGTGTAAGTGTTTTGCAAATGTGCGTTGCCAATTCCAGCTACGTTTGCATTTTGAAGAGAAGTGTTTTCTGATTGATTGCAAGAGTTTTCCTCATTGAATGAAGTGTCTAATGGTAGAATTGCAAACATGGAGCAAAGGATTCGGTTTTACTCGAACAGATGGCACCATTCCTCAGACTTTTTTTCATTAACCATTGCACGAGTTTACAGTAGCATGTGGAAAACTGTACTATTCTGTTTTTCTACTTTCTTCTGCACTTCACTTATCTTTGTGGGTGTTTTTGTTGCTATACAAATCTGCACCTATTTAAAACAGCTCTTTAGGCCAACATTTTTCTGAAAGTGTTCTATTTTTGTGATTATTGAAATGTGTGCACATGTGCTCTGCTTTCACAGAAACTTGCATGAGAATATTTCTTTTTTTTTCAGATGGCTCAGGCACAATTTTTGGATCGATTGTCCGTGTTTGTAAAACTCTACAAACTATCCACAAAACCTCACAACCACCCAGAAAGAAAAAAAAAACAAAAAAAAACATATCCTGGATAAGCAAACAATTCTCCAAAAACTTAAAAATTTTGACTGAATACATCCCATAGAAAGTCTCTCTGAATAAGCTCACAAAACCATGACTACAACCTGGCAGTATAAATGAAAAACTCATTTGGCTTTTTCTTTTCTGTGTGCAAAGTGGAACCCTTTTCAATAACATTTTGTCATACAAGTAGTGGAGAAAACACACAGGTATCCAAATATGTAAAATATGAAAGTGCAATAGAATCTGAACTATAAATAAACTGGAAAACATCATATATTGTCCCATACAATACAAGAAAAATAGGCAAAATCTTGTCTTGTTTGTGGGTTGGACCATATTTCATCTGCACACCACATCACTGTAGTGTTCAAGTTCAGTGTTTCCAGTTTTAACAACACTGTGTGAAAAGCATTAAGATGTGTTTTGCAAAACTGTTTAATGATTCAGGGGAAAAGTGTAAAAAGATATAGTTCTAAAGACAATGGTGTTTTATGTAAACGCTGAAGTCTTTGAAATGGTGCCTGTGTGGATTATTTTGCTGCAAACATTTTCAGAGAAGACAGTTATGTTTGATTGAAGGGTTTTGTTTTGATAGAAGTTAAATGTTTATCTGCAAGTGTTGTCTTAAACCTAACATTTCTATGAATTGGTTTGTGTTTACCTGAACTTGAATTTTCAGACTTGATGTCGAAGCTCTTTCAAAGTAGTAACAACACACTGATACACATCAATCGGATATTTGGACGCACCTTTTAAATCTGTCTTTACTATTTTATACATTGTAGATCAATATTAAAGACATCAAAACTATAAAGGAATACATATGGAATTATGCAGGAAACAAAAGAGTGATGACAGTTTCACCTCTTCTACATCATACACACTGTCATCCACAATTAGACAACAGCAAAAATATCCCCCTAATGTAATAAGAGCTATGTCTCATCTGTCTTTTCTCAGATTCTTTATTTTTATCCTGTTTCATCCTCTTCCCCTTCTTTGTCTTCACCTCATCACTGTGTTCACATTTGCAAAGTTCTCATAAATAGTTGATTTTAACCTAAAGTCTACTACTAGTGCTAATGTCCAGATTAGTTTTCATTTAGTGTATGTTGCAAGTTAATGGTATGTTTTACATTAGAGTAGAATTCTTTTCCAAGTGATTTACTTTTTAATGCATTTAATGTAGGACAGTAATGTAGTACTTGCAGTTTCTTGTGCAAGAAGTGTGTTCGCAAATAATGCAGAGTAGAGACACGTAGAGATATGAACTAAATCTAATAATAATATAAAACAGCTATAATGTAAACTGTCAGCTGATACAGTTGTCTATGTGAAGATTTGAAGACCCAATGTGTAACAAGAATTGGATACCAAATTATTTATTAATTGAGTGTTGATTTATTGATTAATTTAATTATAGATTTATAACCAAACTTAAACTTAAATCAACTCAAAACAATAATTTGGAAATCTTGCATAGGTGATAGTTCGTGGACTGCACAGTGAACCCATGTGTGAATAATAGTACACAAAGCACAACTGAGGCAATGGATTTATATACATATAAATACTTTATTAACTAAACTAAGACACACAAATAACATAAAGACAAGAGACAAATACAACCAAAGGAGCAGGAGATTATGGACAGGAGAATATGTAAATTAAGTTGGCAGATAGCTATATTCAAGAGATTATAATGTTAGTGAGGTTACGTTGAGGTAAACCTACTTAACTTGGAATAACACCAACTCAGATAAATCAGGAGCAAGTTTTCTTACAAGTTGTTGCGGTGCGGATGCAGCAACTGGCACGGCCTTGACGGCAGATGGATGAAGTCTTCTGACGTAGTTCGAAGCAGGAACAGGCTGTGAAGCGACGTGCTTGCGCTGGAGGCCTGAAGGTCTGGAGTTCTGAAGTTCTGCTGGCTGGAGGAGGTTCACAGCTGGCTCTGGCGGCTGGTTCTGGAAAGCTCGCCAGGAGAAGATGGAACAGCTCTGAGAGCCAAGGAGATGGTCAAGACTCCTTGGAGAAAGCTCTTTGTTCTTAGGTGAGAGCTCAGAAGAGGTGGAGAAAGCTCTTTGCGTAGGTGAGAGCAGCCAGGGTGGAAATAGCTCTTTGGAGAGCTTAGAGGATAGAACAGCTCTCGAGATGGAAAAGACTCCCCGGAGAAGTTGGTTTCATTCATTTTATAGTTCTGTCCAAAAACCAGCTTGCCACGCCTTCCTCGTGCATATAGATGAGTTATCGATGCCTTGGGGCGTTGCCTTCTTTGTCTGTTTTCGGCGGGAAAACGCCTCCTCGTGAATATTCAAAAATATCACGTTTCTCTTCCCTCTTGGGAAGACAGAGGGGGAGAGGACTGTGGCTTAGCCTTGTAAGAAAACTTTGCATCCTCAAATAAGATCCTCTTAAACTTTATACATCACCTGTAACCTCACTTAAGCATCAGTAAAATAATAGCATGATTATTCAGACATGCTATAAGCAGTGATACTCTTACTTTCACATAATTCACCGTGAACATGATCAGGACACACATATGTGAAACCACAGGTCAGGCAAATGGCTTAAGTATTACATGCATAAAAGAGTTAACGTGCTGAGTTAATCAACATTAACACATAATGTAATACATTATTAACATGGCACATATAGGGATTTTATCATTCAGTCCTTTGTTCGTTTCTGGGTTCATCTTCACCTCTGGATAAGCAAGAATAATGGGACACAGATGTTGAGAGGCAAAAGGTCAGCTTAGTGTCAAAACCGAGTCCATTAGGCTCATTCTTTAAGATCATCTGTCATTATAAATGTCATTTGCAAAGGATGTCCCAGTACTGACCTGGTGACGGACCAATCAGCATGGTTGTTCAGGAATTTGGTTTGACACGGAGAGGAAGATAATATAATTTATACTTCTGTTTTTGAGTCTGTTCACTCACTCCACCGTCATCCGGCTACACAATGTTATTTTGATTAGTTGTCAAAATAATTGGATGTGAGTTTTTGTTTGAAGAAAACTCTGATTCCGTTGTACAGATGTGTGTAGCGTTAAACCAGTGTTTTTCAACCTTGGGGTCAGGACCCCACATGGGGTCACCTGGAATTCAAATGGGGTTGCCTGAAATTTCTAGTAATTGATTAAAGATAGATAGATAGATAGATAGATAGATAGATAGATAGATAGATAGATAGATAAAAATATAAGGGGAATTAAGAGAGACAATCCCAATCCATAAAAGACATGACAAACTGTGAAGTTTAAACTGAAGCACTGTGGTACTGTTTATCTTTCAAATGTTCTTTGTGGTCGGTTTCAGATGCTGCAGCTCCTTCACAATTCATAGTCTGAGTTCTTGTTTGTTCAGTATTAATTGTCAGCCTTGTAAATCCAAGCTGTACTGACCATACATATCCTGACCAAGGAAAATAAAATTCTCCCTTTGTGCAGTAATCTACACTTGGCTTTTCTGCCTCCGTCCATAATAATACACGTTATATAGCCTAAATGTCATCTAAAATTAACATTTATTTGCAACATAGTATAGCAAACTTTTACATGATCAAAAACTAATTAATTTTAGCAAAAAAAGTATTTGTTTTGAATGTCTGGGGTTGCCAGAAATTTGTGATGTTAAAATTGGGTCACGAGCCAAAAAAGGTTGGGAACCACTGTATTAAACCATTCAGTAAGTGATACAGTCTGTGGATACATAAGATGGATTTATTGGAGGTTATTGTAGTTATAAGTGTGTTCTGTGGACTACTTCCCCCTGCTGTTGTGAGTTGAAGAATATCTTTATTACTACATTATCACCTCTTTATAATGTGGTATTAATTTGGTGTAAGCATTCACTTTTAGTGCTGCAATATCACATTCAAAATGGATAGTTTTAGCTAATTTGATTCTCAGCAAGTGTTTGTGTAAATTATGGAAATTCCTGGGGTAATCATTATGAACAGTATGTGTGACCACATTGTTCACATCACTTAAGTTCTGTGTCAGTCATATAATTATGTAGAATAATTAAGAACAGCAATACTCAGACCATGTATCCATGTGGGTGCTGAGTACGCTGTGGGTGCTGAGTACGCAGTGTGTGCTGTGGTGTTGGGGTGGATGTGTGTGCTGTGCTGTACTATAGTGTGCTGTGCTGCGGTGTGCATTTCCATGTAGACTCACAATTGTGGGATCGCTGATGTGCAATTCAGATGACTAATTTGCCAGCTGGCTTCTCTCTTCCCTAAGCCAATTCACCAATGATGATTGACATTTAACACCCGTGTGACTGCATGATTGGTCACTTCACAGCTTGGTGATTGGCCATTGCCTACATAAGACCAAGAATGATTGGCATGTGTTCACCGACGCAAACACACACAGTGGTGGTTAGGAGGCTTATTTGCCATACCTGTGTGCAATCAGTAAGTCTGCCCAGTGAGGCGAACTGTTTTTATGATTGTTTATTATTCTAGGTCAAAACCAGTCTAAAATATTGTTTTTGATATCCCTGATTATTAATAATTAGGTTTAGGTTATTCATTAACATAGGCGGTAATGTCACAATAGTACACTTTATTAAATTCAGACTTGTAATAATCTGTGTGCTCAACTGGCTATGATTTTTACATTCCATGTCATTTTCATTTTTCATTCCCTCCCCTGCTGTTACCATTATCATCATTTCAACATTATTGCCTCGTGAGGTTATCCACTCATAATTTCTTTTCAAAACATAGGCAGGGAACTTATCAATCAGACAGATGCTTCAATTTTTCAGTCCTACTGTTTCAGTGCTTGGGCCGAAAGGGTTCACTTTTCATCAAGTTCCAATTGGTGACAAATTAAAGGAAAAATATGAATAAATGATTGAAGTATTATAGGTGGTGTAGTAGGGTTGTAATGATGTCATGGTGTTACGATTAATCGCGATTTTAAATGTCATGGTGAATATAATCATCAAGGATACCAAAAATGTCCCATAAAGTACTGTGGATTAAGAGCAGAACCAAAGACACGCCAATATGTGCTTCCCACACGGAATGAAAGCAACGTTACACAAGCTGCATTCAACATTCCATGAGTGAAAATGACAGAGAAGGAACCAGCTGACCGTCTGTGTCAGGGAGCGGACGTATTTCTAAATATTCTTGACTGTAAATATATTTTTGATTCGGGCTCACTTTTGTTCCCATAGAGTTTGCGTTCACTACCATCATCTACGCAGCTTCAGGCTATCATTGCACAACCCATTCACAACAATCTGTCTGCATAACTTTGGTAGAGTACGGCCATTCTTCTCTAGCAGTTCAGACTGTTATACAAGCTTCAGGAGGGTGAACTTGTGAATTGATGCAGTAAACACGTTCTGTTTGACCACAAGGTTGTACGGTCTGCGTGTACCCATTGTGAGGTATGCACGGCACGGACTGCACCCCCACATATAAATACCCCGCAAAATAATCCTGAAACTGCTGTGATACCAGAAACCAGTATTTTAATCAAAAGTATTCAACTTGTATTCAATTGCATGTCAGAAGTTAATCTTAGTGTAATGTGAAGACTGTAAGGCAAGGTAAGGCAAGGCAAGTTTATTTGTATAGCACATTTCAGCAACAAGGCAATTCAAGGTGCTTCACACAGGACATTGAAATACAACGACAGGAAAAAAGAAACACATTTAAAACATTGTAAAAGAAACATGTAAAAGGTGATTAAAAACAGCAAGTAAGAAAACAAGACAAAAAAAAGATAAAAAAAAAAAACAATAATAATTAAAAAAAATAAATTAAATAAAATTAAATGAAATGAAATAAAATAAGAACACACACATTAAAGTAAGAATTGCAGTGCAGAGTTTCGAAAGAGAATATAAAATTTAAAAAGTCAAAAGCCTTTTAGTCAAAGGCAGCAGTGAACAGGTGAGTCTTTAACCTTGACTTAAAAGAACTCAGACTCTCAGCAGACCTGATATTTTCTGGTAGTTTGTTCCAGATATACAGAGCATAGAAACTGAACGCTGATTCTCCATGTTTAGTTCTGACTTTGGGAACACAGAGCAGACCTGCACCAGATGACCTGAGTGGTCTGGATGGTTCATACTAGACTAGAAGGTCTCTGATGTATTTTGGGCCTAAACCATTCAGTGCTTTATATGCTAGCAAGAGAATTTTGAAGTCTATTCTCTGAGAGACAGGGAGCCAGTGTAGAGACCTCAGAACTGGACTGATGTGGTCCACTCTTTTGGTCTTAGTGAGGACTCGAGCAGCAGAGCAATGTTGAATCAATTGCTCTGGGAGAACCACAAAAAACATGTGCACCCATGGAAGAACACGTGAGTCCTTGGAAAGTTTCAAAAACGTGGTGGATAAAAAGTAGACGTGAGTGGAAATTTTGAACATTCTGGGAAATAATTAACATATTCTGGAAAAAAGTTACATATTTGAATATGATAAACTAATACTGGGAAATAGTTGAATATGTATATATGCTGTCCAATCCAGACAGACACCAGTAAAAACTTACCCTATCAGGGATGAAGCCAAGAAGTGGGGCTTCTGACATGACTAGAATAATGTTCAAAATATGATTAAAAAAAAAAAGGAAAAAGGGGTATGGTCTATAGTTAAAACCCAACTCATTTTTGGTCATATTAAAATGGTCTCTCAAGGCAAAAGTGCTAGTTGTTTCTGCAGATATCAACTCAGTGTTAATTTTGTGTATGAATAAACACTTTATGCGGCTCAAATTCTGCCCGATCTCTGACTCCGACTCTGTGTGACTGTTACTTGATGAAGTTCCACTACATAGATGCGAGTACAGAGACATAAAGTCAACTTCCAGATTACAGTTATGGAAGAACGTCAGAGAGACCAGAGATGTCTCCCACCTGCAGCCATAAAAATTTCCACAACACCACAATTATTTCTCTGATGATTATTGTAGCACCAAAATCTCTAATCTTTACATCCCTACGATGTGGACACAGATGCTCTGCATGGTACAACTGAGCGGTTAACATCCCATCATACCCTACAATGTGTAAAAAAGCCAAGTAGGATCAAAATGTCTGAAAGATTTAAGTGACTTTCAGAGGGTTTGTAGTTGGTGGTTGGAGCTTCAATCACAAAGAGTGTTTCAATAGGAACAGACTCAAGTGACATTTGCATTGACAGTTACGTTCATAAGTATTGGACAGAGACATACATTATGTGTTATTGTTCTGATTTTGCCTCTGTGCACCACTACAGTACGTGTGTGAAATCCAGTGCATACTTCAATCACAGAAATATTGCATTGACCATTTAGAAATTACAACCATTTTAAATACACTATTGACAGAGGCTTGAAAGTAATTGAACAATTGATTGAAAAGCAGCTTCATATTCAGATTTGGCCTGTTGTAGAGGTTGATTCCAAATGTTGAATTTGGACTGAAATTCACAACATGAGTTCCAAAGAGGTGTCAATGGAAGTGAAGGAGGCCGTCATTCACTCTGAAAAAAGCTAAATAAATAAATAATAAACTTTGACCACAATGGACAATTTATCTCATTCTTAAAAAAAAACAAACAAAAAAAACAATTGAGGCTGCTTGCCAGTCCATACCAGTTACATCTAGAAGTGAACAGTTATGAGAAAGAAAATGCTGGTTGACAGCGGACATTTACTAACCATGAGGCTTCTCCTTTAGTTCGATATATAAGAAAAAACTGACAGCAACTCAACCTACCTGAGAATGTCAATGTAGGGCACAATAAGAATATCAGCATGAACCAAACACCACCAGAAAGACGAGTTAATGACAAATTAGTCTCTGCTCATTATCAGTGTGTGCAAACCAGAATGCCTCTGGATGCAACTGGACAGAACTGCAACCAATCAGAGTGACAGGATGTGGGACACTGATCCAGATGGTGAATTACACATAATTTGGTAAAAATCATGACGCATAAGATACATGCATCCACTGAACAGAATTAGAGACGGGCTACTTTACTGACTCGTCATTCATCCACTGGAAGGATAAGAACTCACTTGTACTGAGGTTAAGATGATCACACTGCTCATGTCCATATGCATGTATATATAAAATTCATATGTTCATATTCAGGAGTTTCTCCTAAAGTAGGACTGGTGGTTTTTCCTTGATGAACAAAAGCCAATGCAGGCAGCCCATCGTCATATCAAACCACATTTGACCTGCCTCGTATCATGTAAATGGCTGTGATTGGCTCACACTGATTCAGTGTGATTAGGAATCAGCTGGAATGAGAGTAGCACCACACTGATCGCATGCATATACGTCCGTTTCCTAGGTTACTAAAACCTATATCGCAAACAAGAGTGCATATTTCAGAGCTCAGTCATTCAAAAAACACAGGAACTGATGTGAAACAGGTGATATGGCATGATAAATCATTATTCATATTCTGGACTGTTCTGCCCAAGAGGTTATGTGATGAATCCCATTTGTCTGTGTGTCTGTCTTTTATGGGCTGGACCAATCCAATCCAATCCAACTTAAAACTTTGTAAAGCACTTTAAAACAACTGCAGTGGACCAAAGTGCTGTACAGAAGAACAATTAAAAACAAAATAGAAGAATAAAATACAGAATAGATTTAAAGACATAGAAACTGTACAAAAAAGAAAAAAGTTGTATACAGAAGGATAAATAAAACCCAGAAAAAAGAATAAAATACAAGAATAGATTAAAAAGCCATACAATTTAAAAACAACAAAATAAATAAATAAAATAGATCAATAAGAACAATAAACCACTACCAAATAAAAACAATAGAATAAAGATAGTGCCTTCAGACATCTCACATGGTTTCAAAAGCCAAGGAGAAAAGATGGATTTTAAGAAGGGATTTAAAAACAGACAGACAGGAGGCCTGTCTGATATGGAGAGGCAGATGGTTCCATAGTTTAGGAACTGCTGCAGCAAAGGCATGCTCACCCCTGAACTTGTGCGTAGTTTTTGGTACACTTAGGAGCAGCTGGTCAGCTGACCTGGGGGGGGGGGGGGGGGGGTATATAAAGCTGCAGCAGTTCAGAGAGGTAGGGCAGGGTGAGGCCTTTTAGGGATTTAAAAGTAAATAAAAGAATTTTAAAATGGATCCTAAAATGTATGGACAGCCAGTGGAGTGAAGCTAAAATGGGGGAAATGTGCTCGTGTTTACGTGTGCCTGTTAAAAGACGTGCAGCAGTATTTTGCACCATCTGAAGACGGGTGACGGAGGAACTGCTAGCCCCCACAGAAAGTCCATTACAATAATCCAGCCTGGTGGTCACAAAAACATGAATGACTCTTTCAAAGTGCTGCCTAGAAAGAATTGGTTTAATTTTGGCCAGCTGCCTCAACTGGAAAAACTGGATTTAATAACTGAACTGATTTGACAGTCCGACTTGAGTTCAGCATCCACTTTAACACCACGGTTTGTGATGGTTGGCCTAATATACAGGGCCGAGGGACCCAGATTTACAAGGGGGGGCCCAGTGGTGCCACCAAAAACTATCACCTCTGTCTTTTTCTCATTGAATTTAAAAAAAAAAAAATTGTAGCCATCCAGGCCTTTATGTCGTCAAGACACCTGAGCAGAGGTTTGGCAGATTCATTTTTCTTTTTGAGGACCGGGCAAATATTATTACTACTCCTTACCAGTTGGAAATGTAGGGCATAGACCAAGGACAAACCACTTACATTTTGGAGCAGATTCATTAAAATGAATTGTTTCTCACTTTCCAAACACTGAGAAAGATAGAAGTGAGGATGTTAACAGTACTTACAAACTAACCTCTAAAAGCCACCAACTGACAGAAGTAAGGTCTTTGTTTCCATGGTTACGTTCATATAAACCAATCATAGACATGGACGGATAAAAAGTATTTAATCATCTTAACATGGTTAGTGATTCTAAGGTAAATGGCCTGAGTATCTGAGTGTAGTTTCATACTGCAGCCCTCATAGACAGATGTGCATCTGGATCAATATCACATGGACTGAGGCTCTTTGTACCAGCAAATGTGACAAATGTTTTGTGACAAGTTTGGCCTTTATCATACACTCTCTGCTGCTGACAGGCAAAATACACTCACTTGGACTTGTGCACATGTCGCTGTGTATATTCAACTTCAGCACACCTCACAATATTGTGAATATGCCACATAGGCATAAAACCTTTAATTAACTTCATAAAGGTTGGCAATCCACTCCTATTGTTTTTAAATTGAGACAGTTGAAAAAAGCAGATAGCTGAGGCAACTCGGAGGAAGTTGCATTTGGCTTCAATCTTAAGCTCATTAGGGCACACTGGCAGCACACCGAACTACTTAAACTATTATGTGACACCTGAGAGCAGAATATTTTGTCAGCACAGTCTTCAGACCTTTACCTAGGCAGTGTTAGTGTCAAGCACCAAGTGTTGATTAGTAGCAGAGTGTCGTGTCAACTTCTCATAACCTGCTGTCGCGGCTGTCACCTCGAGCTGCCGTCATGTTGGATGAATGCAGGTTACTAATTCAGCTCAGCGAAAGTTTCTCCTCTCTCCTTCGTTTCACCGTATTAGCCACGCCTCTCTGCCTCTAATTCACTTAAACATGTTCTCAGTATCATCTCTGTCATGATACATTCCAGGGAGGTTTTGTATTTTTATTAACATAATGGTAAATAATTTTCATTTTAACTTCCAGGTGCTAATTACAAATTCAGACTGTTACACCACAAAGGCATGTCTGTTAGTTTTTTGTCTGTCACTAGGATTATGCAAATGCTTTTACAATGATTTTCATGAAACTTTGTAGAAGAGTAATGGGAATATATGCACTCTACCAAGAGCCCAAAGCTGGAATGACCAATCAGGAAATGTGGGAGGTATCCTGCTGGGAAACTTAACTGTTCGGTCAAATGAAAATTCAGTTTGACAGTCATCACATGAGATAATCTCATCACTGAAGCCTCTGAATGGAAATAGATCAGTTGAATATTTCCACCTGAGAAAAATCAAAACAAATGTGTTCTTCATGTGACATAGAATAATAAGCATCACTGGGAGGCTTGAAAATAAGTATATATGGATGGTAGATAGAAAAACCCGTTAAATTTCAGCCACAGATATTTTGCAAGAGGAGACATGAGAAGCAAACCGGTGATTCAGAGAAAAACACATTGATGAGACATTTACACAGTGATGAGTCTGAGACTATTAGAAAACATCATGTGGTCATAGGGTGTAGTCCAATACTATCATGCATCCAAATTGACATTACATGTCATTTATAGATAGATAGATATTTGGAGCAACAAATACTCTCATCCTCATGATGAACCAGGAATTATATATAAATATCAAGTCATCTAGTCAAGTAAGTTTTATTTATACAGAACATTTCTATTTATACAGTCATTTATAGACACAGTGTTGAATATTAAAAAAAAAAAAAAAAGTAGCAGGTTAAAGAACTTGCTACTTAGTCTGTTTCGAGGAAACTGTAGACCCTATGGCATTTTTACTTTCACACAAATTTCTTTCATTCTTTCATATTATTTTCATTCATTATATAACACTGTTGCCCATGAAGGTAGTATAATTTGTTTTCACACACATTCCTTTTTCTGCCTATTTATACACATCAGTAGTCACCTTTGACCAGTTGTAATGATTACATACAGAGTCCCACTTACACTTTAGCTTTCAAACATAAATCACATTATCACAATCATTTCAGAGGAGATAAAAACATTTTATTCCAACTTTATAGGCAACTGTGTACGTGCAGGGAGCATGAAGTTGGTTCCGTTAATGGAACCAGTTCCGTTTTCGGAACTGGTTTCATTAACGGAACCAGTTCATATGTTCATGTTCATATTCTTTTTTCTCTAAAAATCTAGAGTGTTTAAAAACCAAACATGCTAAATTATGGAAGCATATTGCTGCTTTTGGGAAAATAAAGATCAGTCAATGTCTTGTTATAGCAACACATTTCCCGTTATATCATGATGATTTTCACATTAAAATAACATATTAACTTATCGTGTTATACCGTGTTATGTTAATACGCCATTTTAACTTTCATGTGATAACAAACTGTTCTTGTAAGATAATGAGTTTTTATTGGCAGTGCTTAATATTTTTATTACCACTGGGCAAAAACCCCTGCACAATTAACCTTTCAGGATATTTTAATTCAAGTGGTTTGATTGAACACAAGACTGTTGCGTCAACCCCTTTCCTGTGATTTTAGACTGTAAAAAATATACCCAATGACGCAGATTTTACCTGATGAAGTCTTGTTATACAGGTAGGGGGTTGATGACATTCAGCCAAGGCCTGCCTGGACATGATTCTACTGTTTTACATTTTCCATCACAGCATGAAATGACCTCTGTATGTATCTGATTTTGTCCCGTTGCTTTAAGTTATTGAAGGAAATGAAATCTTAATTTTGCTTTAATTCAATAAATATATGCATTACCCTCAAGATGATCTGTATTGAAGCCTCAAATAATTCATGTATGAACATTTTATTTTATAATAATATTCATAGTGGTCATTTAAAAACAGGCTAATACACTACCTGGTTAAAAACAAATTCCCACATACAATATTTCATTGGGTCGCCTTTAACTTTGATTACAACACGTTTTCTCAATGGCATCATTTATTCACAATCCTTATGCAATGTCAGTGCCATCAATGTCACAACATTTATTTCTGTCCAAAGTTTTAATCTTGTGAAAAGGATGTTGTATTGATGATGGGAGAGTCAGACCATTGTAAAGCACTTTCCAAAAGATTCTCAATAAGGTTCAGGTCTGGGGTCTGTGGTGACCAATCCATGTGTGAAAATGATGTTTCATGCTCCCTGAACTACTCTATCACTATCTGAGCCTGATGAATCCTGGCGTTGTTCGATCTTTATGCTCTCTAGCAGTAATTATCCAATGAAAAGATCTGAACTATTTGCTTTGTTAAATCCAGGTGGTGACTTTTAGTGTTGAAGGAGGCCACATCATCTTCCTGTATATAATATAAACAACATACAGGTGAATATTGTACATAAATACTCAAAAAAAACATGTGCGATACCAGACAAGCTCTTGGAATTCTGCTATTATCCCCAGACATAGTGGATATAAACATTGCCAAGGTATGTTAGGAGGGGCATTTCAGCTACTACTTTAGGGTGAAGCCTTGCAGATTGTGAAAGACTCCAAAAAACACTCTAGCAGTCCTGTCTGAAATCAGCTTTAGTGTGCTTCGGGGGGCAGGGGGTAAGAAAACACTCCTTCAGCTGCTACATACAACAAAAGACTAACAAGTGTGTCTGTTTCCAGAGCAGCCAAGCAAACTCACATCAGCCACCCCAATATGATTTCATGCTCACAAAAAAGAAAGAAAGGAAAAAAAAAAAAAAGAGTTGGTTACATTGCAGAGATGTTGGCTATGCAGCCTGTCGCCTGCAATTCTTTATCTAATACTTCACTGGGGATGGGTCCTTTTTCCCATTACTCCCCTGCAATGTTTAGATTGTTTCACTATCAAAATATTTGGAAATTAATTGCAAATGCAATGCATTTTTCATTAAGAATTCTTGTCAATGATGACTCTGAACATATATAGCGTTTTTTTAGTGTATCACAATAAAAATCAGCCTGTAGGCACTGTGGCATCATAGAATAGAATAGAATAGAATAGAATAGAACAGACTCTTTATTTTGTCAGTGGGGGTTCACACAAACATGCACCACACAGCAAAATGTGTCTTCTGCCTTTAACCCATCACTAGATCATACATCACACACTGCATGCTAGGAGCAGTGGGCTCGCCATATCGGGCACCCGGGGAGCAAATGGGGGGGTTTAAGTGTTTGCTCAAGGGCACATCAGCCAGCAACTACCTGATAGTCTAGGGAATCAAACCAGTGACTCTTTGGTCATAAGCCGACTCTCCAGCCATCTAGGGGAACATGGGAGATTGGTGCAACATTTCCCTCGTCTGCTCCCATAATGCTTCACCACCACTCTGGCAGATGTAGATGCTTAAGTAACCAGACTGAAGCAGAACTTATGGTGGCTTCATTTGAACTGGAAGTTTCTAATGTGCTAGTTGTCAATTTCAGCCAAAATGTCCCCTGAGGCCAGACTTGGAAATTACAGATGGCTTCTATGCTCAGTAACAATAGTGAAAGCTGTGATAATATATCACTCATTAGTATGAGGAGGGCTGTATGGGACAGAATTCAGAATTACCATTCACACACACGTGAAATGCATTCACACACGTGAAAACAGCACAGACACGCATGTGAAAATGCACACACACGTGAAAACACACATATGCACAAATGAAATGTATTCACACACACGTGAAATACTTTCTCAAACTGAAATTTTTTACTTCAACCGGAAGACATTTTATATGCGTGTGTGTGTATTTGCGTTTTCACATGTGTGTGTGAATGCATATCATATGTGTGTGTGTGTGTGTGTGTGTGTGTGTGTGAATGGTAATTCTGAATAATGTCCCATACAGCCCCTCATACATTAGCACACCTGCCTTTGTCATACGTATAGTACTATCCAGCCCACTACTATGGACATGCTGTTTATATAATCAAAATAGAACACAATAGTTTGTCATGAAGCGATATTCCTAAAAGCAGATAACCTGCCTGATAAACTGTTAATTAAAGTACATACCTGTTTAAAAATAAAATTATCTTCTTTTAAACCTATCAGTTGCACTGTTCTGCTTCACCAAAAGTTAGAAAAAAGATTTTGACATTTCCGTTCTCCATTTTCTGCTGCTTATCTGTGTCAGGGTCAAGGGGGCAGCAGCCTGAGCAGGGATTCGTAGACCCCTGTATCCCTGCCCTCCTCCTACAGCTCCTATGAACAGAACTGAGGTTGTAAAAGGCTGGTTCTTTAAGTGGCTTTTGACTCATTTTTCTCCAGGACCACCTCTGTTTGTCCATGGTGGAGTATCTTCTGCTATTACATGCAATCCCACGTGATATCACTGCCTTTGATATCTGTACTTAAGCTTAAAATTCAAGCGGCGTCTCCCTTTCGATCCATGTCATCCCATGCCAAAAGCGCTCACTGCCGGCTGGAGCCAATCACAAAACACAGCGCTCTTTATTAACCCTGTTAGCTGGACCTGATGCTTTACACTCCTGAACATCTGGTGAGCGCCCTCCACTGTACCACAGCATCATGACTCTACTTAGAACATTGATCCAAAGTAGGAATTTAATAAGAAAAAAAGAAAGATGTGATTACATTCCATCCACTCATTCATTAATGCTCAGTTTCAGTCCTCTTGGGTGGCCGAGGTATATGAAACACCTGTTGAAATGCTCAGCAGTTGAGAAGTATTTCAACTGATTTTCTTCTTTTTCCCTGCAGATGATCTTAATCCAGTAATATTCATCTATTCCTTTCCATCAAACATCTTCCCTCACTCTGTGTCCCTCTCCCATCTGTGCGAGAGGATCTAAATCTGTTTACATCCACCCCTTCTTCCACGTTTCTGCTCCTTCTGCCTCCATCCCTCTTCCCTCATGCAATCTGTTCAGGCCTCTTTTGTTTCCATTTTTACTCTGTTTATCTTTTCTCCGATGGAAACATACTGATGGTAATATTTTTCTCTTTATTAATTGCATACCCTCTTGTGTACTGTTAATTGACAGGTATCACACTATATACATTTGCTTTGGTAGTATTGAAAAAAAAAAAAAAGCATTTCAGTGAGCATTTTCTTTCCTCTTTGGCTGTTGGTCAGATATTTTACGCATTTTATGGAAGATATAAAGCTTTGTTAATCTTGTAACTTATCTTACCTATTTAGACTTTTGACACATGCTTGTATTTAAGAGATTTTTCAGCTAAAATCCCATCTGTTCAATAAAAATAACACTTATAATAAAAAAAAAATAATACACCGTGGGACCTTGAAACTATGATGTTTGAGACAATAATAACCAGTCACTTACATACTGTTGCAAACATAACTAAAGAACAGCACTAACCACTGCACCACTGCACCGCCCATCAATTCAGTAGATTTCATTGTCATTCTGTTCACCCTTTTCTGTTTTATAATTATCCACCAAGCTGTAGAAAGTGTTCCATCTGTCCCAGAACTTCTTTTTTATTTCTTGTTGTGTAAGTTATGGATTCCAAAGCAAGAAAAGAAATCATTCCTTTCAGCCATTGTGGGAGCCCCCAGATTGTTTGTTTTCTCCAGTGCTATACATTGTTCAGCTGCAGAAGACAATCATTATTACAGGTGAAGTCACATCCATATTATCCCAACAGGGAAATATTTTCTCTGCATTTTAGCCATCCTAATACACACACACACACATACACAGTACAGGGTGACACAAAAAAACGGGAACTTTTAACGATCCAATAAAACCAAGAGTGATGGAAGAAAAATATTTTATTCATAGTAATTGAAACCTTAAAACATGCCATTTAAGAAACAATGATGGAATTTTCATTTTTTAAAAATTAGAGGGTGACCCAAAAAACGGGGATTTTTGAAGTGCGTATTGGCAGACATGAGCAAGTGGCAGCACTGCGAGACAGTGACCTTGAGCAAGTAAACACACCCCCATTTTAGTAACCATTGGCGGCTGTGCGAGAATTGTTCAGTAACCGTGTGATCTCAAGATTCGGTAACGTTCCCTGGCCCCCTAGATCGCCAGATTTGTCCGTTTGTGATTTTTTCTTGTGGGGCTATCTCAAGAGTAAAGTGTACACGACTCGATCAAGAACTCTGGATGAGTTAAAACAGAGAATTCAGGATGAAATTCACAGTATCCCAGCTGAGATGTTGCAGCGGTCAATGAGGAATCTCAACAGCAGATTTCAAGAATGCATTCGCACAGGAGGACGCCATCTACAGGAAGTAATTTTTAAAAAATGAAAATTCCATCATTGTTTCTTAAATGGCATGTTTTAAGGTTTCAATTACTATGAATAAAATATTTTTCTTCCATCACTCTTGGTTTTATTGGATTGTTAAAAAGTTCCCGTTTTTTCGTGTCACCCTGTACCTAGTATTAGCATTAGCACATAACAGAGCAGTTGGCTACCACTGAAGTTGCTCTGGGACCAAATCCAGATCTTTATCAGTACTTTGGTCAGGGGCAACCAACAGAAGAATTAACATATGTGTACCTGTTTTTAATGACTGGGGGGAAACCAGAGCACCCTGCAAAACCCTGGTCCGACTGAGAGCCAAATTCAGACTAGGGATGTCCTGATCCGATGTAAAGATCTGTATCGGCTGCTGATCTGGCATTTTTTTAGAAGATCGGATTTAATCATGAGACTGGGCCAATCCGGGGTTAAACAAATGTCCTGCCTCCTCCAATTAAAGTTTCCGAAAGAAGGGAAAAGTAAAATTACCTGCACAACAGCGGCAGGTTTAGAGGAATTAGTACAGTTTCACTTTCACTTCATGGTCCGGTAGTGATGCACGAGTTGTTTTTTTTTCAACCCACGGGGCTTTTGTGGGATTATTTGACCTGACCCAACCTGCCCTGTAAATAAACTGACATTCTTTTGACCCGCGAGTAACCTGCTGATCCGCGCATCACTAATGTACAGCACAGAACGCGCCTCTATATAATATCTGGACAGACCTGTACATAGATGCACTACAGCAGTGGCAAACATACAGCCCATGGGCCAAAACCAGCCCGCCAAAGGTTCTAATTTGTCCCACAGTAGGAATTTGGAAAGTGCAAAAATTATACTAAAGTTATGAAGAGTCAAAGGTGTCATACTAGTTTTAGTTCAGGTTTCACATTCAGCCAAATTGTGATCTCAAATAATATAATAGTATAATAACCTATAAATAGTGACTCCAAATTTAAATCAAAATGTCATTGTAAAAAGTCTGTATTGCATCACTAACGGCAAAACTAATCCTAAAAAAAAAAATCAGATCAGAAGCAAAAAAAATCCAGATCAGGACATCACTATTTCAGACCCTTCTTGCTGTGAGGTGCATGTGCTAACTACACCACTGCGTCCCCCCCTGAGTAAAAGTATTTTTACAAGTTAAAATACCTTCTGGGTAAATATGTATAATTTAGGACTGACACGTCAACTACAATTTTCCTAAATTGAAGCTTTGTTTCCTTCATTTCACTGCTGCTGAACGTTGGTTCCGCTGTTGTGTTTCAAACAGATGCTTATTGTGATGCCAGGGTCAAAACAAACAACATGGAGCAAAGCCCAGAAGAGACGAGGACTAAAAGGCAGAAAATGTCTCTGTGTTCACTTTTCTTCATCGGAACTACCACTTACTTTTAAGCTTTCACACAATAATAAAAATGGGGGAATTTTTTTTTTTTTTTTTTTAAACGATGTGAGTTACATTTTAATTTGTTAGTAGGTTGGATACAAGTTTGTCACAGACTACATGTCTTTTGGCTTGCTTGTTTATATCGATAGGTATTTTTAAATATGCTTTTATACTGTTTTTGTAGTTGGTATTTCTACATAGATATTTTAATATATCCTTTTAGTTTTATACTTTTTGTAGTTGATATTTCAGTCAATTTTGATTTAAAAGACAAGTATTTTGTCATTTTCAGACCTGTCTTTTTTCAGATTTTTACTTTTTTTTGCCTATTCCAAAAATATTTGAATCAAATCAAACAGAAGAAAATAATGGATAAATTAATTCATTACAAAAATAATCAATAACTCCACCTCTAGTTCTACCATAACCTGACCTACCAGTTTTAGGACTTTCCTCTAAAAACAAACCCGACCACAATGCACTAAATGAAACCTAATGCAAATAAACTGTTGCCCATAATTTTGTTTTCAGAAATTTCTATGCATCAGTAATCACCTTTGACCACTATTAATTATATGTGACAGTATTAATCATATTGTCACAATCATTTAATGTGAAGAGTCAAAAATATGTCATTCCAACTTTGTGGGGAACAGTGCTGCATTTTAATGTATTTCTGTTTTTTTCATAGGATTTCTTATTATTTCTTAGTCTCTTATGCATACATACTGTACATGCATGAATGTCAAACCCAACATGGCATGCAAACTTACACATGCAGACAGAATAACACCAGACTGCTTGTGGACAAGTGGCTGACTCCTCCTGACAGGCCATGTCTCCAAGGAAAGAAAACAGGGTGGGAGCAGAGATAGAGGGATGCAAGGAAAGAGAAACGGAGGGAAGTAGACATGATAGAGTGAACGATGGCGTAAAGGAGAGAGGCAGTGAGAGTGACGCGCAGAGACAGAGGGGAAGGGAGAATGAGAGACAGCAACACATAAGGGAAAGAGAGTTGCAGTTGGCAGACAGCAGCTGGAGGGAATGATCAACTCAGCTGACACATCAGTTCATATCAGTGCAGAGCGGTGGGACAGATGGAGGGAGGGTGGGACAAAGAGTGAAAGAAAAGGACATGTGGTTAAGAAACGGGGGGACATGGAATAAATGTGAGGGGAACAAAGGTAGACAGCAAGGTGAAGAGGGAAAGAAGAGGAAACGAACAGACACTGATGGAGGGAAAGGATAGAAAGGCAGCGGGAGTGTGTGTGTGTGGGGGGTTGTAGAGGAGAAGACAGTGAATATGGAACAAGCACAAGGGCAAGAAATGCAAACGGAAAGTTTTGTGCGACTGAATATGAGTTCCAGAACTAGCTTCATAAGTTACTGACATTTAGAGGACCACCCCCCACACACACCCCCACCCCAAACTCAACACCTCGGATCCATGGCTCCTTATTGTGTTTTTTTCCTCAGGCTGCACTTGATTTCTTCAGTTTCTATATTTAGAACATTAGTTAAAATAGGTCAAGTTTAGCAAAGACCATTAAAAATCAAATGTCGTACTTATCTCTGTATTGGTTAATTCTACAGAAGTTTTTAGCTCATTAGTTTTTACTTTTGCACTTTTTTCTACATCTGATATGCTATTGTACGATTAGCCTATTTATCTATTTATTACCTCTGCCAAGGAGGTTATGTTTTTTCATCGGGGTTTGTCTGTTTGTTTGTTTGTTTGTTTGTTTGTTTGTTTGTTTGTCTGTTAGCAAGATAACTCAAAGTTATGGACGGATTTTGATGACATTTTCAGGAAATGTTGATACTGGCACAAAAGAACGAATTCCTCCCTCCTGGTGGATTATCTGTGTATTGCATGTTTCTAATTGGATGTATCAGGTTTTTCACAAAAAAAAAAATCACACTGATCATGTAGAGGGCTTCAAAACTCATGTATCAAATATGATACGTTTGGCGTTATAGGGTTAAATTGTGTCCTATATACTTTATGTTCATTATTACCTCCGCCAAGGAGGTTATGTTTTTGTCGGCGTTGGTTCGTCTGTCTGTCCGTGTGCAAGATAACTCAAAAAGTTATGGACGGATTTGGATGAAAATTTCAGGAAATGTTGATACTGGCACAAGGAACAAATGATTACATTTTGGTGGTGATGGGGATGGGGGGACTAATCTGCCTTGGCGGAGGTCTGTGCTCTCCAAGTGCTTTTCTGGTTTATTTATTTATTCTTCTCTTTTTTTTCTCTCCTTTTTCTTTGTTTTATATCTTATTGTACTTGGCTGTAACCATTCAGTCTGAGCAAACTTTTCTATATCTGTTACGTCTATCGGTTTTCTTCCAATGTGTTAGTACTTCGTAATCTATGTAATGTTTTATTATGTTGGATGTTATTATCCAGGACAATAGATAGGAATTAGCTTTTCTGCTAAATCTGGCGCATGCATCTTGTTCTTTGCAGCTAATGCCAATACACACTGTCCAGTAGCTAAATAAATAAATACAAAATACAGCAAAGGAAGTTTATTAATTTTTCTGACTTAGTTTAACAAAAGGCATAATATATTAAGTTTTATTATGACAATGACACAGAAAAGAAAGGACATAAAGAAGAAGAAAAGACTAATTAACACTGTTCACCTCTTCCGGTGCAATAATAAATAACGTACATTTTCATAAATGATTTCAGAAAGAGCTGTAGAGAAAATGCACCAAAGGCTAAAAAAAAAAAAAAAACATTTTCAAAGTTTAGGTGCATTTAGGTTCATGAGGAACTCAGGAAAAATTAAAGACTTTTAACCCTTAGGTCCTCCTCAGGCATTTTTGTACCTTTTTCTCTCTTCTTTTTTTTCATGTTGTTGATCATTTTGACTGTGTTGCAGCTTTCAGCATGAAATTTGGCAAGAACTTTTCTTTTTAGTTATATTTTTGAAAGCCAGTGACTTTTACGCTTAGATGTGTTTTGTACACCCATGATGCATTTTGCACCCTCTGGTTACCTTGGTGGCAAAAATGTACACACACAAAAAAAACTGCTATAAAATCATCATAGAGCAATTTAAAAAAAATTTTTTTTTGCTTTTTTCCACAGATCTCTTAACCTGTTTAACACTGACCATATTTTCAGGGGAAAAACACCTAAAAAGACATACCCAAAGTAAATGAAGAATTACTTCACAATAATAAGGTTCATATGGATGTTCTTGATGTCTATGGACATTTAGAGACCTCACAGAATCTATTCCCATTGTCTAAAATATTGTATCTATTACTATACCTGAGTAAACTGCAACAAACTAAAAGAGAAATTACAATTTTTCATCCTCGCCTGTTTTTTTTTTCGGCTGGATTGACGATGATTTGCAGAAATTATTAAAATGTTCATGTCGGAGATTTTAAATAACGTATATTTCACCCCACAAAGATTAAAAATCATGTTTGAACATTAAAGTTTGCACTAAAATACACTTTTGATGTACTTTTATTAACATTAGGGTCTAAACTTTGAGCAAAAGTTGAAAAAAACATCCATTGTCCTGATTTATTATATTTTTATAGTAGATGAATATTAATATAATTTTTTAGGCTCGCAGGTGGGCCAATAGGGTTAAAGGGGTTATTAAACAACTTCCGCCCTGCTCAAAACTACCAAACATTAAACAATTTTCAGGATTTTAACCCTTTCAATCCAAGTTTAATTATTTGAATTCTGAGTGATTTATTACAGAGCCCCCCCCCCCCCCACACACACACACACACAGACTGGCAGATGTTCAGAGAAGCAGCCACACAGGTAGCAGAAGTAGACCTGGAGGAATATACATCATCAAAGTGTGCTGATGATGTCTCCACCATTGAGACAATTACCGTCTACCTGAACCAGAAGCCCTGGCTGACTGCAGAAGTGAGAGGCTAAGGATGCTAGGGGTGCATCATCACTCAGGGCAGCAAGAAGACAGCCTGCTGCAGGCATTAGGAGGGCTAAAGCCTCCTTGGCACAAAAGATCCAGGGTCACTTCACCTCCAATGACCCTCGGAGCATGTGGACAGGCTTTAAGTGCTTTACTAATTGCAACACCAGGGATGCACAATGCCCAAAGGACCCCTCCCTGCCAGATGCCCTCTGTGCACGCTTTGAGGACCCCAGCAACAACACCCCCAGTGCCAGACTCACACCACCGCCTGATGACACGCCCCTCAGTGTGACCCCGGCAGATGTGAGGAAGACCGTGCAAAGGATCAACCGCAGGCCCAGATAACGTACTGAAGGACTGTTCCCACCAGCTGACTGAGGTGCTAACGGACATCTTTAACGCCTCGCTCGCATAATAAAAAAAAACTAATTCAAGAATTTCATGCACCAGCCTACAATGGGAAAATGGTTGAAATTGGAAAAAATATAGTAAAAATGTCAAATATCACTATCAAATATCTGAATAAAATGTTGACATTAAAGAAAGTATGGTTATGAAATTGTAATGGCAGTGAGATTAAAAAACGTGGTTATAATGGAAGTCAATGGGGCATGAGGGAAACCAGAAGGAGTATCTGACACTACAGAAAAAATACTAATGCAATCAAATCTATTTTGTTGCTAATCTTTGACATTTCAAAGGCTCTAATCACAACCAAAGTTTCATCCACCTACTATTTATTATATGGAAAATATTCCTGTTTTTGGTTTTTTTAACCCTTTCATGCACGAATTATGAGAATCTTAATCAAATTTTTTTCCTGAGTGTTTTAATTCCTCTTTAGGCATGAAAAAAGCAATGCAATTGAGAATTTTCTTCTGAAAAATAAATTAAAAAATAAAATAAATTTTAAAAAAATTAAAAAATTAAAAAAAACATTTAAAAAAATAATAATGAAAAAAAATTCTTATGAGCGTATTTTTCATGAAGTTGCAAAAATGTCCACCCACCTGGACACCACATGTTTAATTTTTGACGCACTAAAACATGTATTTACTGATAAATTGTGCGAAAACTATGGGGAGGGCTTGTGATTCTGGGGGTTTATGCTCAGGAGAGATCTACATAATGTTACCAATTCATGCCAGAAAAGATATGTAGTGTCTTAAAACTTTAATAAAGATATGTGTAAAAAAAAAAAAAAAAAAAAAAAAAGAGAGAAAAGAACAACAAAATCCATGAATATACAAGAGAACAGCTTTAGAATAGCTGTCCACTGGAGTGACCACTATGCATGAAAGGGTTAATAAATCACTCACAATTCAAATGATTAAACTGGTTTTTAAAGGGTTAAAATCCTGAAAACTGTTGAATGTTTGGTAGTTTTGAGCAGGGGGAAGTTGTTTAAGAGATTTATACAAAAAATAGCAAGAAAAAATTTTGACGTATGATGAGTTTATAGTAGTTTTTGTGTGTACATTTTTGCCCCAAAGGTAACCAGAGTATAGGAAATTTGAGGACAACATAAGGGTTAACATCTTTTAGATTCTCAGTGAAAGGGAGAAAAAAAAAATTAAAACTGTTTTCATTTGAGACCCATTTGGTTTACTATGTAGAAGTTTCAGCTCTTGTTTTCATTGATCACTGCCATCCCCTCTGATCTTTTTCAAACAATCTTGTTACATTCCCTGATCTCAGCAATTAATATTTTCCCATGACCAGTTTAACCATGTAATTGGCAAAAAATACAATCAATCTTGAGTAAACTGAAAAGATCCTTTAACTGTTTCCCAAAAACCTTTAGAAGAGACACCTCGATTTAGAGCTCTGTCATCGCTTAGCAACAGAAAATATATATTTTTAATCCTCATAGGCAGATTGTCAAAACAGTTGGATGGTTTAAGGTGCATTATTAAATTCCCCAAAATAGGAAAATAGTCACAATTCTCTTCAGATGATTTAAATGGCACATGGCCTGGAAATTTTTCCCAAGGCTGAACCTGGTGGAGTATGATGTGAGGACAAATATTATCGCGTGTATTTACACAAAATGTCTCCTTCTGTTCCAGTTTTGTTCATTTTATAAAGACATTTTCCTCTTTTCTGGTTTATCCTAATACAGCCTGTCATCTTAAAGTAGACTGCCTTGAGACGGGTTAACACATTTGGTTAATGTGTTGCTGTAAACCATTAATTTTAAGGTCTGTAACCATGGTGAAGCATCAAACAAAAGTTAATTTCATCTTCATCACAAATTAACATCCACAGAGAACATATAAAGAAGCTACACTCATAAACATGTTTCTGAGGAACACAAGCGACTTGATGTTGAGTGACAGCTGAGCGACAGACTAAAACCACACATTGATTTAACTGTTACGATTGTTTAATGGTGTTTGTTTTCCTTGAGGTTTAGAGACTTTGCCTGTGTGGGTGTAATGGTTTTCGTGATAACGTTTGCTGAGCCATATTAAATTTACTCATGAGAAAGTATTTTCTGTCACTTCACTTGTTACTTACTGTTTCATGATGGATGATAATGTGCATGCAGCAGTGGTTGTGGGGCATGAGTGTGAACGGTTCAGAGTGTCAGCATCTGTGTGAGAACGTATAAGCAAGATGCATTCAGCAGAAACATGAGACTCATAAAAAAAAAAAAACATAACGACCCAAACAGCCCTGGCAACCAAATCCATCTACTGATCTAAAGTGTTTAATACCTGCTGATCTTATCAATCCATGTAAATAACTAGTGTAAAATACAGTTTGTCATCTTTTCATGGTCTTCAGATATGACCCATTTGGACCTTCAGAGGCTCCGTAGTGAACGTGGAAACACCTTCATCTTATAATGTTGATTCACCAGTAAAACCCATGGAGTTCGATCAATGACAGTGAATGGAAACACTTGGTTCATGTTCATTTTGTGATTTATTTTGCTGAAAAAGTCACCTTTTCTTCAGTTTTCTCTGTTTTTGATATACGGTCAAAAAATTTCAGACCATCTTTGTTTTCTTCAATTTCTTGTTCATTTTTTATTTTATTTATTTATTTATTTATTGTAATTTTTGTTTTTTTTTATTGTTTTAGTATAAGGAACAAAACAAATGTGGAAACAAACATAGAAATGGTCACAGGTACATTCAGATATTTACATAGTTTACTGTCCACAGACCGGATGAAAAAGTTACATTTTTTTCCAATACTTTAGACTCTTTTGTTGTTGTAGGCGGAAATAATAGGTCATCATTTCCATTAAATGGCTATGATTGACAATTTTAATCACCAAGGAGACTGAGGGAGCATCCTTTTTAGCCAATATTTGGTGATGGCTTTTTTTTGCCAATTTCTTGTTCATGTTAATGCCTGGTACAACTAAAGGTACATTTGTTTGGACAAATATAATGATAACAACAAAAATAGCTCATAAGAGTTTAATTTCAGAGCTGATATCTATCCATTTTCCATGTTTTCTTGATAATAACCAAAATCACTTCAGTTCTTACATCAATATCTATGGCATTATACTGCCAAAAACAGTGCTTTTAGGCATTCCATGTTTTCTTTTCTGTCTGTTTTAGTCACATGATACACACAGGAGTTAGTATTTGATCGCATAGCCATTGTTTTAGATGACTTTTGATGGTCTAATAATTTTTTCTGTGACTAATAACCCTCAACTATAATATGAGGTTTTATGAACATCTATATGTTCAGTGAATTAAAATAGAAAAATGACTGATTTTTACTGTAAAAACACAAATACAGAGGATAATATAATAAAAAATGGTGATAAATCACTTAAGAAAAGTTAAATATAAACAATTCAGATATAGCGCAGTGGTAAAGGAGTAGGTCAAATGTCACATACCCACACAACTTTTTAGCGCGGCAACTCATTCTTTTAAATTGGAATGACAAACCCCCCCCTCCTTTGGCAGATGGATATGTGATGTCATGGTTTTCCTTAAAATTGAAAAGATTAGAAACATACTGAATGGATCAATGGGGAAGTTTAATGTGGTATGGCTTCCTTCTATTTCTTACGTAGAACAGCTGACAGTGCCCCTTGGCTCTGGATAATGTGTGCTGTGTTCAAAGTGACTGGGTAATTACATAGTGGAACCCTTTAATTTTTTTATTTTTATGATTTTTTTTTGTGGCGTCTTATGCCTCTGCTATTTGTCTCAGTGTTTGTCTTACTTTTTGTATGTTTGGACGACTTAATAAAAATACATTGATCAAAAAAGAAAAGTTAAATATGGAGAAAAAAATATTTTGGAACTGCCACAAAAGTAGCACTGGGTCTTTATGGGTTAAAATATATAAAATAGTCTATTAGTTGTGGGTCTGTATTGGGTACTGGGGAAAAAATTGTGTTAATGTTTGGCTGAATCTATCAGTCTGAGTTTGGGATGTGCTGTCAGGCCTCTGCAATCTAATTATAAAGTAAATAGATTATGTTCTTGTGGATGGGTCTCTCTTCCAACACCTTCGTTCATTTCATTCTTCCAGTCACTGCCCAGATTGCTGGCTTCATTCACAAACTGGCCGTTTTCCTCCGTCTCATACGCTGCTCATCTCTCAGCCACTGACTGCAACCAAGTCCTTCCACCAGATGAAAAAAGCATTCCCACTGTGGTAGATTTACACACCTTGCCAAGTACTCAGCCACTATCTGCTCCAGTTTCACATGTGTAGTTTCAGTCTGCAGCAGTGGCGGCTGCTCGTCTTTCAGACAGGGGAAGCTCATTGTCGGCTTACATCAAAAAAATTGTCAAGTTATTTAAACATAAAATCGGCCCTCCGTTCCTTTTTAAGAAAATGGTCAGTCACCTTATCGTACCAAGTAGACGTCTTTTCCAGGGACTTGATAGCTAGTTCACTCCGACCTAGCCAACAGTATGATTGATTTAACTAGCTACAAAACGATATTAAACTCGAACAAGAAATGATTAAATTATGTAACTGAAACAAGAAAACGATGAAATTATCTTAAATTGAAACAAGGAAGTACAATGCGTGTTTTATTTACAGTGCAAGAAATGAACGAGTAATTTCGTAGTGGTTTCTGTCTCGACTCCACAAGCAGTATGCGCGACGGTATTAAACTGAACTCTGTCAAGTGAAGGAGTAGATCTTAAAATAGCTGTTAGTCAAATGGGATTCAGTCTTTCGACTGATCCTCCAATCATTATGTGGAAGCCCAGCGTCCAGCCCAGCCGAGCTCCGCCCACAGCTCCATTCACCCCCAGAGACACCGAGCGTCCAGGGGTGGGACAACATCGTGGCATTTATCCAATTACCGTCCAGTTTTGAGGCAATGAAAAAAACTGTTCCACTCAGTCCCATTGAAGTGCATGGACGCTGAGCGTCTACGGACAAATGCACTGAGCAGAGATCGTATGAGAAAACAGCGCAACGGGAATGTACGAGAAGTGAACAACATCGAGTCCATTGATTTGATTTGTTGAGTTGATTTGTGATAAAGCTGATTCTTAACGAACTTATCTGTGAGATGAATGTGTTCTAACGCATCTGTAGTCAATGAAATGTGAACACAACCGTACATATTTGACTATTTAATTTTTGTAATTTTAGGGGAAGCTGAGCTTCCCTTACAGAAATCGCCTCTGGTCTGCAGCAAAAGTACAAGTGTGATTGTTTTTCAGCTCAGGGCAGGACATTGAAATAAAATCTGTAAAGCAAGAGTAAGGTAATATAATCCGATATAATCGTAAGGGGAGGGTATGTCATCTGGAAAAAAAAAAAAGATTTTGGTCCAACTTTTTTTTTTTTGCTTAAAAATACTTCTAAATAATCCCAAAGGCATCAGTTAGTCACATGGGAGGTATTTCAGACTGTTTGAGACTATTTTTCAAGGGGGTCATTTTTGACCACCAGTATGGAAAATCATAAAGGGGGGGTATGTTGTCTGAAAAAAAAAAAGAGATTTTAGTCTAACTTTTTTTTTTGCTCAAAAATACTTCTAAATAATCCCAAAGGCATCATGTGATGAGGACACGCTGTTCGTCAAAATGTCCCTGGACTCCAGGACCTTCAAGGCAGTCACCTCGGACCTAGTGGATTCTGGATCCACTGACTCTACCCCCTCACATCTCAAACCCTCCCTGCCCCCCTCCCCTCCCTGCTCGCCTCCCGCCACTGCCCCAGAGACCCGAGGCCCCTCTCGCCGTGCCCTTCCGACGCTGGACCCCGCCATCATGCAGAAAGCCTCGCGTGGAGAGACCAGGTCCAGCAGATCCACCATGAGCGCCGGGAAGGCAGGCGGCATGAGGGCGGAGTCTCTGCACACCGCCTCCAAACTGTCAGCCTCCAAATGTCTGAGCGCCAAATGGAGGACGATGGCGGCGAGAACAACGGTGGCAAGGACGCCGGGAATCTGCAAGAAACTGGACATGAGCAGTGAGTACGAGCTGTGGCTCCGGGGGCGGTCCTAGGGTGATGTCACTAATAAGCCAAGATGCCGGCGTTAACAAGCAAAATATTAATCAGGTGTCAAAGGTCAACCTGTGTTTGTGTGGACGCCGCACAACTCCCAGCATGCACTGCTGCACGAACGACCAGAGTTTGTCAGGTTTGTCGTATGTTTTTCTCTGTGACTCAGGCTTTTGGTGTTTTTTTGTAGGTTCTTCGTAGGTTCTTTGTAGGTTCTTTGTAGGTTGTTCATAGGCTCTTTGTAGGTTCTTTGTAGGTTGTTCATCGAATGTTTGTAGGTTGTTCGTAGGTTGTTCATAGGTTCTTTGTAAGTTGTTCGTAGGCTCTTCATAGGTTGTTCATAGGTTCTTTGTAGGTTCTTCGCAGGTTCTTCATAGGTTGTTGGTAGGTTGTTCATAGGTTGTTCGTAGGTTGTTGGTAGGTTGTTCGTAGGTTCTTCATAGGTTGCTCGCAGGTTGTTCGTGGGTTGTTCGCAGGTTCTTCCAAGGTTGTTCGTGGGTTGTTCGCAGGTTTTTCCTAGGTTGTTCATAGGTTCTTCGCAGGTTGTTCGTAGGATGTTCGTAGGTTCTTTGTAGGTTGTTCGTAGGCTCTTCGTAGGTCTTCGAAGGTTCTTCGTAGATTGTTCATAGGTTCTTCATAGGTTCTTTGTAGGTTGTTTTTAGGTTGTTCGTAGGTTCTTTGTAGTTTTAGATCAGTGTCATCGTCAAGAAGTGTCCTTCATCAGATGTGGACAGTCCTCCGACCTTGACCAGGTCAGTCAGGATTGGTTTGTTTTTCATGATGCCCCACCCCCCTTTAACCCTTACAACCCATTTTTGAAGTGGGTCATTTTAGACCATCGGTACGGAAAATTGTAAGGGGGGTATGTGGTCCGGAAAAAAAAAACGAGATTTTGGTCCAACTTTTTTTTAAATTAAAAATAATTCTTAATAATCTCAAAGGCATCAATTAGTCACGTGAGATATTTCAGACTGTCTGAAACCATTTTTCAAGTAGGTCATTTTCGATCACCAGTACAGAAAATCGTAAGGGCGCGATATGTTGTCTGGAAAAAAAAAACGAGATTTTGGACCAACTTCTTTTTTTTGCTCAAAAATACCTCTAAACAATCCCAAAGGCATCAATTTGTCACTTGTGAGGTATTTTATACTGTTTGAAACAATTTTTCAACGGGGTCATTTTCAACCACAATCGTAAGGGCGCGGTTTGTCATCTGGAAAAAAAAAAACAAGATTTTGGTCCAACTTTTTTTTTTTGCTCAAAAATACTTCGAAACAATCACTAAGGCATCCATTAGTCACTTGTAAGGTATTTTATACTGTTTGAAACCATTTTTCAACGGGGTCATTTTCGACCACCGGTACAAAAAATTATACGACGTTTGTCGTCTGGAAAAAAAACGAGATTTTGGTCCACCTTTTTTCTTTTGCTCAAAAATACTTCTAAACAATCCCAAAGGCATCAATTAGTCACATGTGAGGTATTTCAGACTGTTTGAAATCATTTTTGAAGAGGGTCATTTTCAACCAACGGTATGGAAAATCGTAAGGGGTGGGGGGGGGGGTATGTGGTCCGGTAAAAAAAAAACGAGATTTTGGTCCAGCTTTTTTTTTTTGCTTAAAAATACTTCTAAACAATCCCAAAGGCATCAATTCGTCACTTGTGAGGTATTTTATACTGTTTGAAACCATTTTTCAACAGGGTCATTTTGGATCACCGGTACGAAAAATCGTAAGGGCGCGGTATGTCGTCTGGAAAAAAAAACGAGATTTTTTAAAGCAAAACAAAAATGCAAAAGCAGCGTTTTGTTTTGATGCATGAGGAAAAAAGCCAAATGCTGCTTCTTTGAATAGCCATGTGAATTATATCATTTTAGAGCTACATGTCTGCACACTTTGTGTTATTGTTGTGGGTGTGCGTGTCATGTGTGGTGTCTTTTCTAATAAGAGCTGATGTGTCATGACCACAAGACCTGGTCGATACGAGGAGGAGGGCTGAGGGCATGTGAGTGTAATTGCATTTTATATGAGGTCCCCCAGCCTGTGAACGAACAAGCGCAAAGACGTTGTTATGTGTGTGTGTGTGTGTGTGTGTGTGTGTGTGTCTGTCCATTTTAGTTCTGCTTTGCACCATTTGATTTGTTATGTAACTTTGCACACATACACACAGACAAACATACACACACAGTTTCACACATGCATTATCTACCTCTCCCTCCTCTGACCCCCTTTCTCTTCTTTGTGTCATCTCTTTCTCTCTCACACACTCTCAAACAAACCACACCCACACACAGATGGTACACGACAAGCTTATGTATCCACTAGTGCTTAGAGCAGAAAAAAAGTACTTACCTGACGTTGATTACATTTCTGAGTATGTACTGCCTAACAGACTAACTTAAAGATGAAGCTTCACCTTCTGCTGCTGGTTTTAGATACTGTATTTTATTGGTTATATGGATTCACCTGATTGGACAGTGAGTGTGCTGATGTCTCCGTCATGTTGCTTAGGCCTAAAGATAGAAACCATACCACTTAAAGCAAAGACGTATTGAAAATGAAAGAAATCAGAAATACAGTTGCGGAAAAAATTATTAGACCACCCTTGTTTTCTTCAATTTCTTGTTCATTTTAATGCCTGGTACAACTAAACGTACATTTGTTTGGACAAATATAATGACAACAAAAAAAATAGTTCATAATAGTTTAATTTCAGAGCTGATATCTAGCCATTTTCCATGTTTTCTTGATAATAACCAAAATCATTTTAGTTCTTACATCAGTAGCTATGGCAAAAACAGTGCTTTTAGGCATTCCAGGTTTTCTTTTCTGTCTGTTTGAGTCACATGATACACACAGGAGTTAATAATTGATTGCATAACCATTGTTTTTGTTGGCTTTTGATGGTCTAATAATTTTTTCCGCAACTGTATATGACGCAGTATAGAAATTAATATGGACATTTGTAGAAAATAAAAAACACTGAAAAATGACAAATTGCTAATATCATCATCATCATCATCATCCCATCCATCCATCCATCCATCCTAATTTCCTTTGTGCAAATTCTGTTTATTAGCAGAGTGTCTAGATGTGAAGTATGATTATTTTTTTCCCCCAAATGAGCAAATTCTCAGACCCAATGAGGGAAATCTCAGTAACTTTTTCAGAGTTGATTTAATAACTAGGATGGTCTTAGAATAGTTATTTAGTAATAGAATAGAATAATTTAGAATAGTAATTTAGTAAGAAAGTTACGGTGAGGTAACATGAGTCTATTAGTTATTGTTTATGTCTTATTATTGCAGATAAGGACATGATTTACCCAGATTAAAATTAAATATGTATTCTCTTCTGTTATTTAGCAATGATTACATTGAATTTTTTGTTGGTTTTGTTGTTATTTTGTTGTTTTCTTGTGGAAATATTGTGTTAATTGTAAATAGGGTTAGGCAAAATAAGTCATTACTTCAGCCTAAACACTTTCAGTCGCATTATATATGGAACAATGGATATGTTGTTTTTGTTTGTTGTTTAAAGTAATTAACAACGGAATAAACTACTACTACTACTACTACATTAAGCTCAGATATTTGCAAGGTGATGCATGGCAACAGAAATATACTCACAATGTAGAGACACTTTCCCTTTCTGCAGGACAGTCTATAGGAGACAGCACGATATAAGGCAAAAAAGAGTGAGTGAAGTTCAGTGTTGTTGAGTTGTTTTTTTACTATATGTTCTGACCCAGTGATCCAGTGGGACTGGACCAGGTATTAAAAATTAAGATTTTGTTTCTTCATAAATCAAGAGAATAATTTCCCTTGTTTTACACTTGGATGATCCTTCTAAGTACCAGGCCACCCTCAGTATAATAATACCACACTCAACTAATCCCACTGTGACGACCTGTAACTTTTCATTAAATCCACCATATTTCAAAGGAATATTGAATTTAATCTATTATTAATTTTTTGGAAAATTAAATTACATTACTTTATTGGTCAAAGCCTGGCCTGAGCAGAATAATAAGTTGTGATTAAACATTGATGTTGAAGATGAATGTTCAGCGAAAAAATATTCATGTGAAATAACAATGTGAAGACAGTGAAATATTACATTAATTTTATAGTTGCTTATTAGAGAAAGGAATATAGCTGCAGGAAGAAAAGACTACAAATCAATACCGCACAAGAAAAAAATAAACAGTTGCTTGCTCTAAATGTATAAATTCTCTCATGTAATTTTCAAAACCTCCAAACTAAAGTCAGAAAATAAGCCAAAACAGACATAATAAACACAGCAGAGCCTGATCTGCTTGAAAACCCATGAAGAAGTCATACAGAAGACTCACAAATGTTAATTCTCTGGATCAGTTCCCAGCACAAACAGCTGCAAATGTCTGCATGCTCCCCCTGACATGAAGACGTAAATTAAATCATGTGAAAATAATTAATTCAATGAACCCAACTATTGAATCTTAAAATATCTATAAGAACTGTGATCCTGTGCCACCTCATATATGCTCATCGCAGGTTCACAAACATAAACATGTATCTGGAATAAGCTTTTATTTACTGTCTTCTTCAAAATAATCACCTATCAGCCCACACCCATGGAAAAAAAACATTATTTCCTCCCAACAGCTGACTAAACTACAGGCTTAGTTATTTCTGTTTCTTACAGTAGATGAAGATTGATGGAAAGGAATATTTAAGCAAACAACAGTGCCATTATACAAGTGTTTTTCAACCTTGGGGTCGGGACCTCACGTGGGCTCGCTGGGAATTCAAATGGGGTCACCTGAAATTTCTAGCAACTGATTAAAAAAAAAAAATCTGAAAAACTTTCTAATGGTGAGTTGAGAGAGGCAATCACAATCCATAAAAGACATGACAAACTGTGAAGCTGAAACTGAAGCACTGTGGTACTGTTTATCTGTCAAATGTTCACTGTGGTCGGTTTCAGATGCTGCAGCTCTTTCATAATTCATAGTTTGAGTTCTTGTTTGTTCAGTATTGTCAGCCTTGTAAATCCAAGCTGGACTGACTGTACATATCCTGACCAAGGAAAATAAAATTCTCACTTTGTGCAGTAATCTACACCTAGCTTTGCTGCCTCCATTCACAATAATATATAGTCTAAATGTCATCTAAAATTAACGTTTATTTGCAACATAGTATAGCAAACTATTACATGATCAAAAACTAATTAATTTTAGCCCAAAAAAAGCCTTTATTTTGAATGTCTGGGGTTGCCAGAAATTTGTGATGTTAAAAGGGGGTCAAAAAAAGGTTGGGAACCACTGCCTTATACCAATAAACAGTGCAGACAAATGAGAGACATGCTCCCACCCCAATACTGTTAAAACACCCAGATCACACAATTATGATTGTATTGAGAACACATGGCCATAAGGGATGATTTAGGTCACAGGTGTCAAACATATGGCTCGCGGGCCAAAACTGGTCGGCCAAAGTTTCCAATCTGGCCAGTGGGATATAATTTGTGAAATGCAAAAGTTACACTGAAGATATTAAAAGTCCAGGGTGTCCAAAACTGGAATAAACTTATGAATCCCAAAGAAGCAGCAGATTGCTCTGTTTTCAACAGCATCTAAGGCTGTTTTCACACTGTGTACCACAGTCCGTATCCGAATACATGGGAACCCAAAGTCCGCTTAATTTTATCAATGTGAATGCAACCGTTCGGTGCTTGAGTACCGTACCTGAGTCCAGTTGAGAAGGTAGTCCTGGGTACGGACTGTGTGGACTTCAGTATGGTATGTTGCAGTGTGAAAGCGATCTGTGCCCAAGACTGGAAGTGACTAGGGATGTAACGATATGAAAATTTCATATCACGGTTATTGTGACCAAAATTATCACGGTTATCATTATTATCACGGTATTGTTGAAATGTACTCAAAATGTTCAAAAAGTACTAATACACACAAGGAAATAATTTAACCAAGTTGTATTTTGAAAAAAAAAAACAAAACAAAAAGACAAAAAATAAAATAATAGGCACAGTGTACTTTCTGTTGGCAGAAACATTCAAATATTAACATGTAAATATCAAACATACAAATGTGCACTAAAGATGGCTCCTTATGGACATTGTTTGACCATTTTCCAGATCAAGTTTGAGTCGTTTTAGTTTCTTTTTCAGAGATGGATAAATAGTGTCTCTCTCTCTCTCTCTCTCTCTCTCTCTCTCTCTCTCTCTCTCTCTCTCTCTCTCCCTCTCTCTCTCCCTCTCTCTCTCTCTCTCTCTCTCTCCTCTCTCTCTCTCTCTCTCTCTCTCTCTCTCTCTCTCTCCCTTTGTCTTTCAAAGTGCGGTAATCAAACACGGTTATCATGATAATTAGAATTTAAATGGTAATACTAACCGTCTGCAATTTTACCACAGTTTATCGTTATACCGGTAATCGTTACATCCCTAGAAGTGCCCTAATCACTACTCCGACAGTGGAAGTGACTTAATCACCACAAGACCATAGACGACGCTCCTGTTGTCTCCTGAAAAAGCCTCGGATCTGCGTGGCACGGGCTCGCCTTACTGACCGAACCACTTGGTGATAAATCAGGGACAACAAAGGTCGCTCTTCGTCACTTTGCCTCAAACAGGCTAACAGATAGAAAAGTATTCCCACCATTGTAGACAAAGGAACAGATCAGTTGCTCAGTTGATGACGTAACGGTTTGTCTTCTTCTGACTTCTGCATTTGTTGGATAGTGACAGAATTCCTTCCACACCACCACCTACTGTTTCAGCCTATAACACCCACCCGTACTCGGACACAGGCTGCGATACGTGCTTGTGAACACAAAATCTGCAGGAAAGATGTAAATGTATCCAAGTACGGTACGGACTCGGTTACGCAGTGTGAAAACGCCCTAAAGCTGGACATTGTTTGCTCCCTCCCCCCATACACCTGCAGCACAGTTTAGAACAGGACACACACAAGCTTCACACAACTGTGAATATGTTCCAAAACCAAGATCTTTACAAACTTTCAGCTGGTTTATGACAGAGCCCAGGGCTCAGCTGGCTGAAGCACCTAACATTTTAATTCCACTCTCCAAATTCATGAATTCATCAAACATGAATCCCAAACCCTTATATTGAGAGGCATAATCTACATTAAAATTACCAAGTAAAATAGCTCTTGTGCTTTGTGGGAGCCATTTTTTTCCTAAGATGCAGAATTTGTATTTTAGCTTGATTTATGGTAAGCCTCCATCTACAACACCAGTTTTCTAACAAATTTAACATGGCAATTCCAAATGTTTTTCTTTCTTCTATTGTAAAAAAAAAAACCAAAACAAAACAAAAGTGAATTTACATGAACATGTTTGAATGTACAAACTGTCATTTCACACAAAAAAAATTGAACAGCATGAACAAATATGACCAACCTGAAATGTCTTAAGAGAAGTCACTCCTTTTTAAACAAATATCCTGCCTGTTACTGAATGTTTTGTGCATCTGTAGATTCACTGTGATCTGTAAGTTATAATGCACATGTGAAGATGAGAAACTGAGGCATTATATTGTTAAGATTGTAATTATTTTTCTTAAGACATTTCATATTGTTCATGTTATTCACATTTTTAACGACACTTTGTAGGTGTAAACATTTTCCTCGAAGGGGAGGCAAGGGGTATTGTTTTTGGATCGGTTTGTTTGTTTCTTTGTTTCTTTATTTGTGAACACTCTAGCAGCAAAAACTATTGGTTGAATTCATACCAAATTGGGTTTATAGATTGCCAGTGACCCAAAATAGATGTCATTGCATTTTGGGAAAAGTAGGTCAAAGTTTAAGTTTGTTATGAATTTTTAAAATCTTTTTTTTTCCCCCATTTACTTATAATGGGTGAAATTTCACGTCTATAAAAACATCAATTTTGTTTCAATTTACTTCAAACGTGGCACATATATAGAGGAAATTGATATGCTGACATCAGCACACACAAACATGATTACATCAGCTGGATTGATGCCACAATAAGCTACACTATGTGTGAGGGGCGGGGATTGTTGTGCCTGGCACCACTTGTACTTTTGTCACTGATATTATTTTACTGGTCAGATCATATTGGGCTGTATGTGGCCCCTGAACTAAAAGGAATTTGACACCCCTGATTTAGGTCATAGGTCTGGGAACATGAATTCACCAGGGGCCTCATGTATAAAGACTTGCGTGGATTTCATACTGAAACCTGGCCTACGCCCAAATCCAGACAAGTCTGAACGCACAAAAAAATCCAGATGTATAAAACTGTGTGTACGCCCGAATCCAAGTACATTTCCTTTATACATCCCAATCAGCGAGGAATTGAGCGCATATGTTGGAGTACCTGACTCCTCCCTCTCCACGCCCACATTTAAATATGCAAATCAGCATAAACGGGGTCTGCGGGTGGGATTCCCTCTGGGATTCCCCTGTCTGCGTGATCAGACGATGACATCAAGGTGGACGCGAAGCGGAGGCCAAAACAGGTGGAAGGAGAAAAGAGACGAACTGAGACTGTTTGAGGAAAGAGTTGCTGATATTGTGACACTTTTCTTACAGGGCTGATGCGGATCACCCCCAAGATAAATATATATTTAGTATTAGTGTATCTCACACATTAGTTCATTCTACGGGTCATACAACAGTCTGATCACAGCCAAACTAGATAAAGGTTCATGTGTAATCATGTCAGGAAATCAAAGAGGAAATCAAAGACTTTGACTCATGTTTAATCACTCAAATTATTATTTTCCAACAATGAGGCAAAAGACGGTCAGACCCAGTATCATCCTCCTGTCACAGAGGCTTCCTGTTGACTCCCCAGCATTAGCTGGTCCTCCGGTCCGCCACAGCCCACTGCTGATGCCCGTCTGACCGACATGGGTCTGTACAGACCCAGGTCACAAGAGGACATCGTGAGGACAATCGGCGGAGTCAATGAGCGACTGAACCGACTAATAAATGTTCTCACAGACATGAACATTACATTTATCAACCAATGAATTTTATGTCCTTGTCTCTTTCTATGGTTGTTGCTTGATGTCCTCCCGGGCAGGATTGGCACTGATGGGTCCAGGGTTGGTGGGGTTGGTTCTGGTTCTGGTGGTGGATGTGCTGCTCTGGCAGTAGGATGACGTGTCGGTGTTTTCATTGTTCTTCTGTGTATCTCCGATGTGCCCATCAATCGGAGGAATGACCTTTTTCACATTATTAACAGTTTTTCAGTGTCACCTCTACGTGTCGCCAATGGTTCCAAAGCACTAGAAACGTGCGTACGCCAGCTATGGAGTTGGCGTGAAGGACCGCACATTTCCATGGTCATTTCACTCTTTATACATCTGAACGTGAGCGTGGAAAAGGGCATACGCCAGGTTTTTGTGCGTACGCACGCTTTATACATGAGGCCCCAGATCTTCACACAGAGATACCCTCCCACAACCAGATGGCTGAGTTACCTGTGGAACTGACTGTACATTCTCCTCTAACGCGTATTTGCCATTGCTAGGTGCTCACTATTTGCGTAATGTTGACCCTTGGCACTTGCGTACTTGTAGTTTAAATTAGTAACTGAGAGCACAAAGCAGGTACATGATGCAGTTTTAATCGAGCTTCACAGGCATCACAGCAAACTATGTGTCAGCCTTGACCTTTTTGGTCTGGGTGAAAAAGTGCTCTTTTCAAATGGAAATCAAAGCATTTTGCCCTTCTCATGAAAACAACAAAAAAAGACTAAGTGGTACCACTTTAACCTAAAAGACCGGGAAGACTCTAGAGACACATTAGTACTAGTAGTACCTCTTCCTCATTTCCTCTTCAACCTCCAACACTGTCCTGCCCTTTCTGCCCCTATAACGTACAGTCCATCACAATAAATACAACAGTGGATGATGGGAAAAAATATCCGGATAAATCTGTGGCACCTTAGTATTATTTCATTTATAGGATGGCATCAAAATGTTAGTATCCGTTATTAACTTTCATGCATTTTTAAATTCCATGTTAGGAAAAAAGGCAAATTTGTTTTGGTGTCATTGCATTATTATGTTCTGTAATAAGAACAAAATATTTGTTTGCACAGAGGTGTGAACTACAACATAATATTAATTAAATCAATTGGCACAGTTGTAAGATCCTTTTTAACTTGTGTGAAAAACAAACAAAAATAATTTATGCTCCTGAGGATGTTGACGATGCAAATTGTCCTGAGTACAATTAAACCCATTGTCTGTATAACTGATCAAACAAACAACAGTACAATGGATTTTCAATTCAGTGTCCACAGTAATATTTATCCAACAGTGTATTCTTCACTAGAATCAGCCATGTGGAACCGGTGCATGAAGTTTAGGTAGGATAAGATGAGATAAGATAAGATAAGAAACTAATTTATTAGTCCAGAATCAGGGATATTTACAATATTACAGCAGCATAAAACGAACACAAGAATAATATTAACATTAAAAAAGACACATCAATATATTAAACCTTTATAGGGCACTCATAGAAATACTCTGACATTAAAAATTTCAACCTTGCTGTGTTATTGGAGGACATAACAAGACTTTACCCTGTAAAGCCTGAACCATTAAATCATTGACAGAAAATTCCAGTTCTTTGAAACTGGAGCCTTTATTGGTCCTTCTGAAAAACCAAAAAAAAAAAGTTTTTCAAATATCAATTTCCATGTACGAGTTTCAGTTTTGTATTGTATTTGATACATCGGGTCTCAATGCTCAAATATTATTATTTTTGAACAAACAAAAACATAATGTAACACAAACATGTCTAACAAATTGGTAATTCCTTTTCAAAATTGTCAAAGTTCTGCCTCCTTCCTCATTAATGTCAATCTTGTAGTGTCACTGGAAAGGCCTCTGGTGAACATGTTCCTCCCCCCTGGTGGATTATCTCTGTATTGCATGTATCTAATTGTATACATCAGGTTTTTCAAGAAAAAAAAAAAATCACACTGATCAAGTAGAGGGCTTCAAAACTAATGCGTCAAATATGATATGTTTGGTGTTATAGGGTTAATTACTTTTGTGAAATTTTTCTAAAATTTTTATTATGTAGAAAAAAGGTCAATGGAGTTACCATATTTGGTTCCTTACAAAAAAAAAAACCAGGATGAAAATATAAAAAACACAAGAAAAACACATGTAAGGTGAAAGGAACACGTATTGTAGAACATTAGAACATCACTTTTAGAACATTAAAACAACATAAGTGCAGATCCTGTCCACATCCACATTTTCCCTTTGAACATCATTCCTTACATTAGTACCATTACTTCATGGTACCTAACAAAGCAGGTACACTCACTGTTCATGCAGAGGTGGACCTTACAGACCCTGTAGACCACGTTAGACCTGAAATAGTTGACTCACTGTCTTCACTGGAACTGTTGCTGTCACTGTCTTGTAATATGTGCAGAAATGACCAAAAATAGTAACTTGCTCAATAAAGGGTTAAAAATTGTACGGGATAGATGTAAGAGCAGTGAAAAAAAAAACAAAAAAAAAAAACAAACAAGACAGTAAATAACACAGAAAGAGATAAGAGCAATATGTCAAAGGGAATTAAGACTACCATTAAAACAAGCTAACTCCCATAAAAAAGCAGAAGTACACAGAAATAGTATAAAAATAACATACGTACATCATATATAATACAGTAATTTTTTTGGTAATAATAACACAACTATTGCACAATAAAGGTATTGCATTAAATATTGCACCCAAATGGGGTGGTCTACTGGGCTCACTGACTATTGAAGAATCAACCAGATGCTTCATATGTATCCATCCATCTGACCTGCACCATTTAATACGCCACTTGTGCTGAAAACAGAGGAGCTTTACTGTAGGTGGAATTATCTGGACGCTCACTACGATAACATTTGCATATATAGAACCGAACAATGAAAATGAACTGAACTGGTGCTCTTAGTATTCCTGGCCTTGGTTAAAAAATTTTGTGTAATGAGGTTTCAAATGATTTCCTCCCTTCAATATCAATGTTTAGCTGCATATCTGCAGTTAATTGCATTATTATTCTGCTTTCATAAGGTGCTGTCAGCCAGACAAAGAGTTTATATTTTAATGTGACTTTAATTCCGGTGACAATAGAGAGCGATTTAATTAATGCCTGAAAGATGTTGTTTGTAATGAAAGTTAGCATGACATCACAGAGACTTAGTCACCCTGACGCGCTGATTGGTCGACTAATTATCTGGTTCACCACGTTATTCATGAATGGTCTGTAACTATTTAACTGACTGACTCTGTAAAGTTTAATCCTCTGGTTAAGGTCACATGGAATGACATTTTGCCCTAAACTGTTTCATTGAGTTACTGAGAAGATGTTTCTGGAGATAATTTTCTAACCGATGGAACGATGTGACTAAGTCAGTAATTTACTGTGCACAGAGAAGTCAGTTATTTCATATTTTGCCTTTATCCTTCGTCTTTGTGTCGCAGTGACGCATCCTCATTTGTATTATGTTGTACAATTACCTCTCTGTTGCTAGGAGACATCTGGAGACATTTTCTGCTGGGTTGTTGTGGTCCTCAAGGTCTTCAGTGGGCAGACAGGTCTCTCCTGCCTGTGTATGTGTGATTATTGTAATTGTACAGTGACAGTCGTGACCATCTTACGCCACACAAAGGCAAAATTCAACACAAGCTGATTATTACTCCTGAGGCACATCTTGACATCTTTTTCCATTTCATTGTCTGCATTTGTCTTCAGCAGCTAAGCTCTCTCTCTCCATTCCTCTCTCTCTCTCCAGTCTTTTTTCCTATTTTTTTTCTCACCTTGTCGGTTTTACATGTGCTGCTGCGTCTGCTTCGACCTCACCACACCCATATTTCTATCAGTGCTGCTGGTGATGTTTTACCCGCAGGCATAGAAATTCATTCAGAAACATTTAAGGAACCACATTTAAAGAAGTCCTTATGTCACAAAAGAAATGCAAAACAATCCTGAAAGCTTGATGTCTGTTTCTGCAACTTTTTCAGTCCCTTTCATCAGATTTAATCTTCCTTTCCCTTCCCCTTTCTCTCTCTCTATTTTTTATTTTTACTTTATTTTTTCTATTTCTTTGTGTTCTGCATGTTGTGACAAAATCTCAGCCCTCATTTATAGACATTCAGGGCTCCCAAAAACATACACAGCATATGTTTTAATCTGTTTTCTTTATTTGCAGATTTAATTAATACAATGTAATGACACAAGTACGGTGGCCCTGAAGAGCAAACCACAATGACAAATCTCAAAGCACACAAGAAAAAGAAAATCACACAAACAAGAAAAAAAACCACACACACAAGAAAGAGAAAATCACAAAAACAAGAGAGAGGTCGTACCGTAAAAGGTAGGCACCAGTCAGTATACAAGAGTTACGACGCGCATTGATGTTGTCGCTCCAGTGATCACATGGTTCATGTAAGCCTGAATAGTTCCAAACACACTGAGCGCTGTCATGTTCTTCTATAGGACAGACAGCAGTGAGTGCATTATTACATGGTAAATCTCAAAATAAACCACACTCAACTGTTGGGTCACTACTGTATGTACTGTTGTGTGTGTTATACTTTTGAATAGTGGGGATGACCACTGAAAGGAGTGCATTTATTAGTTTGAAAATTTACATTTTGGAAGGAAAGGTTGGTGTTAACTTGGGTAGGCTACTTATGTGAGTGCTGCTAACTTTACAAGTTCATTCATTCTGCAATTGTACTGCACTCGTAAGGAGATAGACAATTTACCATTTTAAGTTTTACTATTATAGGACTGAGGTCCAAGCAGAAAACAGTGGTTAGCTGTGAACACTGTGTCTGCCAAGCTGTGCTCTGATAACACACATAATACTGCATTAACCAGCGGATAGCATAGCGGCTAACTTAGCATGTTAGCGTTAGGACGGACGGTAAACTCATTAAAAACTCAACATTAGCAAACTCAAAACTCAACAGAATTTTTATAGGATGAGTAGAGTATTACAAATGCCAAGTTACAGAAGTTTCCTCATTAATAATAACTTTAATGAACTTTTTTTTTTTAATTGGCAGAGCTCAACCCTACAGTAATTCTCCTCCTAATTAGCACATGACCTCAGCTGACAAACTTAACCAAACAGCACCAGGTTCAGCAAAACAACTAAAAGAAAACCCACTGATAACAACATTTTTACTAATGTTACCATATCTTGAAAACTCCATAATTTGTGGTTATAGTGGTTAAATCTCAACAGCTGGCCAAGTTAAGCTAACTAACTATAGGGCTACAGCTGAAAATCCAACATAACAGTTGTTTAAACTATAAATTTACAACATGAATGTCTGCTAATACAGGAAATACACTAGATAATTATTTCATAATTATCCTATAATCATCCATATTTAGTCCGCCATTTTTTTTACAATGGGAGTCTATGGAAGTGCCACAACTCTCTTTATCTATGGCTCTGGTAGGTCCATGCTGTCACCAGGATCTGGATGCCGATTGGATTGTCTTTCTGACAGGAAGAGGGACAGTGCTTCTGTCCAATCAGCATCCAGGTCCTGGTCACGGCAGGTACCGACCTTTTTCTTGTTTGCATAATTTTCTTTATCGTGTGTGTGTGTGTTTTCTTCTTGTTTGCATGATGGTCTTTTTCTTGTGTGTGTGCTTATCTTTTTCTTGTGTGTTTTGCGATACAAGACCCTGAGACATAATGAATACCATACCTATTGACCTTTTTAGAAAAGGTATAAATGTGCACTGGTTTTACTCTTTGTTGCATTGTTCTTTGATCAACCCCCCCCCCCCCCCTTCAACTTTTCACCTCACTGTTTCCTCTCTCTTTCCTCCACTGTACCCTTGTCATTATATGGAGAGTACTTGTAAATTAAGATAATTACAAGCTGTAACGTATTTAGTGGATAAATATATGCTCATTAGTTCTGCTCGCAACTGAGATATTTCATTCAAGTGCTATCGGGAAATATTTAAAAAAGGCAGAGTTCAGAGTTTTTCTAGCATTGTACAGTATGGTACTTTACCATCACCTGTGACTGTGTTCCGTTCAACCTGAAGTGACATCCTTTTCATTGTGATATTTGCAAATAAATACTCTTCCACATGGCTTGGATATTGTCCTGTGAAATCCAGCACACAAAATTATGATACGATGAACTCACAATGAAAATGGTTTGCAGACGACTGAATCAGCGCTGAGATTTTAACCTTTAGAAAATAAACACAGGCTGTAATAATATACAGCACCGTTCCTCCATTGGTTTCTCTCTGCCTTTCTTTGTAGATTAAATTATTTGTATAATGTGTCCCAAGGCAGCAGGCTAATTTTCCCATTTACATTCTAGATCAAAAAAAGTTGAAAAACTCCCTATTTTTCATGTTGTCAGCACCATTGATTAAAACATTTGTCTGGTGAAGTTTTACAACAAAGGCCTGGGGTCTAGAGGATTTAATAGAAGGGCAGAGCAACTTCAACTCAAGATGCTCTGTGGTAATGTGCATTAATCTGCAGTGCAAGCCAATGCAATTGTAGATACAAAATGTTTCTGTTCCATGCAAATTGCTTCGCTGGGTGTAACAGAAGCTCTGAGCTAAATGAAAACACACTGAAATTATCATAGTCACACTTGTATTTTGTTAAAGATGTAATAGTGTCAGTAAAGGAGGATCCAGCTGCTATCATTACCTGCCATCAACAAAAGTGATATTTTAATTAAAACATCAGACAACAAATACTAATTAGATCAAGTCTCATGGTGTTATTCATTCACAACATATTCATACTTCCTCTTCATTGTAATAAGTGAGAGGTGGTGGTCACTGGAGGGGTATGATGTGGCTGATTATTGATGTTTGGAATTGGTTGAAAAGAAATACACTGAGAGAACAAAGCAAAGGAAGAATACAAGAAAAAAACAAAACACAGTCATTGTCCTGCTTAAAAATTCATCTGTTGGAGGAAAAAAAAAGACTTTTCAAAGTGACAGTAAACACTGTGTGGTTCTTCAGAATATGACAGTAAAAAAAAAAAACTATATTTTGGATTATTCACCTTTTTTAAAAGTATTATCTGGATCCAGGTGGAAAGGGAACAAATGGAAAAACTTTATTGACATACGGTGCAGTAATGGAAATCAGAACCTGAAACACTGTAATAAGAATAATAGTATATTTGGGTTGTTTTGAAAGACCATCCATGATTAACCCTCAGAGACGAAAACAGCCGCCAGGGACTGAAAGCTGAAATAAAATGATTATTAACTTTTGAACCACTAATCCTATAAATACACTGAAATAATTCAAGTAAAATGCTGGTTCTTAGCCTTTCATTGGCACCAGATATTAAAGGTGGGTAACACTGGGAATTTTAGTATTGATCCGATACCAAGTAAATACAGGGCTAGTATTGCCGATACTAATACTTTTTCTTGAAATATCATGATCATTGAATGATTTTGTCATTTTCCCTTTAGTTAGTTGATTATGATAAAACACAGGACAAAGATTTTGGGCAAATATTTTTTTTTTTTTTTTTTTACTAACTAACTACAATATAAAACAATTTAACAGTAGCCTATAAAAATTACATTTGTGTTGTTTCCACAGTGGTAAATGACTTTATTGCACACATCACATGTGATAGTTTCTCTGTCAGCTGTAGTAAATAAGCTCCACACAACATGTCTCAGTCTCTCCACCATCATGGGCTGCTCTCAGTCAGTGCTCTGACTCTCCACTCTGGGGGGGGCAAAGTGTGCCTGAAAGAGCAGCAGAGAGAAAAAGGTCAACTGTTTGTACAGACAGACTTGGACTAGCTGTGCTCACATGAATTCTATGAGGTAATTCCAGTAATTTGCTGGATGTGTAGATAGAAGAGAAACTGCAACAAAAGTATCGATCTCATCACGCTAGTATCGATCCGATACCAATACTCACCTTGGTATCGATACTGTCGATATTTAGATTGATACGCCCAGGCCTACCAGATATGACATATTTGGACATTCAGAGGCTCCATGAGAAACACTGTCATGCTCTGCAAAATTGTTTCACCAATAAAACCCATATAATTTGACAGATGATTCCTGTTTTTATGACACATTTTGCTGAAAAAGTAATTTTTTCGACAGGTTTTCTGCTTTGACATACAAAGATTTATAATAATAATTTAATGTAAACTATTATGAGCATTTGCATGGAAAATACCAGATTATGATTATATGATAATATGATAGTATTAAAAGTAAAAGTAGCTGCTTTTAACTGACAAAAGTGCAAAATACAGATGACAATATTATAATAAATCATGATAAATTGCATATAGAAGATGCTGTGTTGCCCAAAAATAGTTCTAGGTGTTTGAGGGTTAATAATTTCACAAACATCTTCAGGCCTTCAGGTTTTCGTCTGGTGTGTATTTGTCTGATTCTGTTTCTCTTTCTGCCTCAGTATTTCTTAATCTATTTTCCCTCTCTCGTAGTGTTTGTCTTTGTCTCTTCTTCTGTCTCTTTCGGTCCTTTCTTCCTGTGGAGGCATATCCTCTCTGCTTGATTGCTCTCTTCTGATTTCTTCTCCTTGGGTGGTGTTTGTCAGGAGTAGAGAGGCTGCAGGGGTATGTGTGAGGAAGAGTCAAAACAACCAAACTCTGTCTTTCACTGATTTTGACGCATCCAAGTCTGCTGATTGTGTTTGTGTGCGCCCACCTCAATTTTTTTTTTTTTTTCATGCTGTTCAAGAACTTGTCAAGTACGAGGTTTGTTTTTCGGTGGAGCTCAATCATCAGTCATCAACCACCTGCACAGACCATGCTTCTCCACAACCTTAGATCCCACGCAAACAGGTCTGCGTTAATTTGGAACTGTGTGAAGAGCTAATATTGGACTAAAATATTTAGACACATACCAGGCTTCTATTTCTGGACTTAATCAATTTAATCACAATCCTAAAGAACACTCTCCTCCAGTTCCTTCTTTTATTTCTCTGTAGTTCTTTTTCCGGAGGTGTTGGACCAGCTACAGTACTGTGCAAAAATCTTAGACCACCTTTAGCTTTGCTGTTTTTGTAAGATTGAAATGAGCATACATATTCATTTCTCATTCTCTTCTCTTCAGATACAAGAAGATACAAGAAATATGTGCATAACCTTAAAAGACACACAAAAAAACTGAATTAAATGTATTTTTAGAGTTAAAGTCACTATTTATTGTGACCAAGAAACAGCACAAACAGCTGGAAACATCTGACATGTGTTATAAAACATCAGAAAATAAACGCAGTAAATCTCATATTATCTGAACAAATGAGTTACAGACATGTTAAGGTCTCATTAAATAATATCTCTTTGGTTTAAAGAAGCTGTTTTTCCCTAAAGGTTTTGCTTTAAATATGTTATTCTGTATTTATGTTGATATTGACTGGGTTTCAGACTTATAACATTGGTCTTTGTCCAGCGGTTTATTTTTCTATTTTTTTCCACAATCATTCTTATCTTTTATGTCCTGATTGATGGACCTTGGAGCACTTTTATTGTATCGTGTCTGTAGTCAACTCATATCTTGGTTCCATGTTCCATGTCATTCGCCAATTTCCAGATCAGGTGTCCAGTCAGTCAGTTAGGTAACATTTTCAGATGTCTTGTAGGATATTGCCAAATGTGTTATTAGGAAGATCTGCATGTCTACCTTGTTTGTGCCAATTTTTGTAGCACAAGTGTACAGTGTGTTCTTTTTATATACCTTTTTATGAGTCATGATTAGGCTGTCAATGGACACTACATGTTTTTCATATTAACCCATGAAGAACCAAGCATCCATCACTGACCAAAACCATCGACTGATCTAAACTGTTTAATACCTGTTGATCCATTAATCCTATCAATACATGTAAATAATTGGTGTAAAATACAGTTTGTCATCTTTTCATTGTCATCAGATATGACCCATTTGTACATTCAGAAGCTCTGTAGTGAACGTGGAAACACCTTCATCTTCTACAACATTGGTTCACCAGTAAAACCTATGGAGTTGGATTAATGACAGTGGATGGAGACACTTGGTTTATGTTCAGTTAATGGTAGATTTTACTGAAAAAGTCACTTTTTCTGCAGTTTTCTCTGTTTCTGATATAATAACCTTCAACTTTAATCTGAGCTTTTATGAACATCTTCATGATCAGTGGATTAAACATAGGAAAATACCTGATTAATACTGATAAAATTCAAACTATAGAGGATAATATTATAAATAAATGATGATAATCCACTTAAGAAAGGTTAGATATAGAGAAAATGTCATTTAGGAACTGACATAAAAGTAACGCTGGGTCTTTATGGGTTAATACAGTGTTTTTCAACCTTGGGGTCGGGACCCCACAGAGGGTCGCCTGGAATTCAAATGGGGTCACCTGAAATTTCTAGTAATTGATAAAAAATTAAAACTAATAAAAATTTACATTATGTAGCCTAAATATCGTCTAAAATTAACATTTATTTACAACATATTATGACTAACTATTACATGATCAGAAACAAATTAATTTTAGCAAAGAAAAAGTCTCTGTTTTGAACGTCTGGGGTCACCAGAAATTTGCGGTGTTAAAATGGGGTCACGAGCCAAAAAAGGTTGGGAACCACTGGGTTAATTTCATCTTAATGAAATTTCTGAATGTCTAAATGGGTCATATCTGATGACCATGAAAAGATGATAAACTGCATTTTACACTAATTATTTCAATGTATTAATAGGTTCAGTGGCTCAGAAGTTATTAAACATTTAGATCAGTAGATGACTTTTGTTACCAGTGACTGTTTGGGTCTTTATGGGTTAAGTACTTCAGATTATATAAGTTTCTGAGTAAATCAGAACATACTTAAGGAGAACTATCCTAGAAATACTGACTGTAGTGTCCATAGACAAGTCATGACTTTCCACAGATCTATATGTCAATGACTGAGCTCCATTCCTTATTGAACATTTTCTTTTACATATTCCAACTGAAATGACAATGTTTCTTCCTTCTGTATCAATAACCACAGCACAAATGTGTGATTTTTTTTATTTATTTTTTTCTCCATGACAGCTTCATAAAGGTTTGATCCATGGAAAGTGTCAAACCCCTCATGATCTGAGTCTTGGCTGCTCTCACTGCTGGAAACGATCACAGAAGTGATATGTTTGACTTGTACAAAACAAATACTGTGGTGACAAATACATCCTCCAACATGGAAGAAGGTAGGTCGTTTGCCCTGGTTCTCTTTACAACACTACACAAGCAGTTACTTTTAAGGACTGTAATGGATAAAAACTACAGATCAATGCGTCTTTTAGCCTCAAACGAGAGATGAACAGTGAAGAATATAAACTATGTTCGTCTGACCCTTCCATCCACCCTGACCTTCTCACTGTCTGCAGATTTTCTCTGTTGATCCCATCACCACTTAAATGTCTTGAGATGATGATTTGGAGGTTGATGTTGATGATGTAACCACTGAGTCTATGTAAGGTGATTTATACAGTCATTTTTTTGTGGCAGGATCTTGTGTTTAAAAGACTCCATGATGCATAGACCACTAATTTTATGGGTTAATGTTTTAATCCACGTACTTATGTTTACAAAGTGTTTTCCTGACCTGTTTTTAGTGTTTGTTCTGGGAAATCCATCGTTGTATTGTTTGTTTTACCATGTACTGTGTGGCTGATTAGGATTTTTTTTAAATAGTAGTTGTGGTATTAAAATATCATTATCTCAGCAAAAATAAATGTCACATGAAAAAAATGGAAATAGTCTATGTCAAAAGTAGTCATTTTCAGTGTGTAGTTTCAGTTTGGAGGTTGATTTTCTTTCTCATAGTGAGGATTTTGAAAACAGTAACACACAGATGGTGATCGTTACCAGTTATTCCAGACTTCATCCTGTGAGCCAGACTACATCTCAGTGTGAAAGGCTCTGTTATAGACTTTGTTCTAAAGAGTATAGTGGTCTCTTCCTGTCCCAGACTGCATGAGGAGTAGGGATGGGAATCATTAAGAATTTAACAATTCCGATTCCATTATCGATTTTGCTTATCAATCCAATTCCTTATTGATTCTCATTGGGTGAGGGAATAAAAGATTATGAACGGGTGTGATTGCATTAACTGTTTTTTATATTTCCATCTCTGCACAGATAATAGAACATATACAGTATGTACAAACAATAAGAACAGATGACACCGGGCCCGGTTTGGGGTGGGCGAGCAGTGAAAATGACACTAAAGACGCTTTACTAATTCCTCTATTGCCACATGTCCACTACATCGAACCAGTTTGACTCGGCTTGGCTCGTGTCCCGTTGTTGTGCACCTCATTTCCTTTCCCCTACCTTCGGAAACTTGTATTTGGGTACGACGTTTGTTGCCCACATCGGAACCGGAACTGGGCCAGCGTTCACTCTGCTGCTACATTCACAAGCGTCGCTAAGTAGCGTATCAAATATGTGACATTCCTGTAAATGATTCGCATGCTGTGGACAAATGTTTGAGCATATTGGAGGGATTCCACCCTTTTGAAGACATGGAAGCTTTGCAAGTGTTCCAAGTGGACCTGGTGTTGTCTTTTTGGACCGTTTCTGCCTCAACCCCATGTTGGCCACGTTCTGACCAAAACAATGCAGCGTATGCGTGATGTCATCATGCATGCGCAACGAAGGCAGAATCGATAACCAGAATCGTTAAGCAGGCGTGTAAACGATTCCAAGGAATCGAGCTACTGGGATCTCGATTCCCATCCCTAATGAGGAGTCACTGAATGGTTTCATGAGTGTGAAAACTATGTGAATCATATGTCATTACCCCTTCAGTCATCAGATCCAGACACAGTCGAACACCTAGTGAAGTTCGTGGACAAAAATGTAACAAAATACATTCCACTTCCAGCATTCAAAACAACAAACAAGTGGTGCCAGGCACGACAAACCCCACCCCTCGCATATATTTCGCCAATTATAAGTAAGTGGGAAGATTTTTAAAATTCATAAAAAATTCAAACTTTGACTTACTTTTCCCGACATGTCATGACATCTATTCTAGGTCACTGGCAATCTTTGAACCAAATTTGGTGTGAATTTCACCAATAGTTTTGGTGCTACAAACATTTGAAATTTCATTCATTATAAGTAAATGAGGAAAAAAATATTTTAAAAATTCATTTTAAAAAAATTTACTTTGACCCACATTTCCCAAAATGTAGTGAGATCTCTTCTGGGTCACTGGCAATCTATAAACCAAATTTGGTATGAATTCAACCAATAGTTTTGCTACTAGGGTGTTAACAAAGAAACAAACAAACCAAAACAAAAACAATATCCTTTGCCTCCATTTTGGGGAGCAGGGTAATACTGGAATATCTTCTGGGGAACTAGTGTTAAATGGTCCAGTTCACTAAAGGGAGCTCAAACTGCTCTGGAGGAAACTTTTCACTTTTCAAGATCTGCCATGCAAAGATAGGCTTTCCAGTGCTATGAAACTGTTTACTTCCTGTTTCCTTTGTGGGTCTGAATGGTTGAGAATGTTTATGCAATTTTGATGACAAAACAAGCTCTCAATTTTTTAATTTTTCCAAGAAGATATATTGGATTATTCCTAATAGTCTACTTTTTATTTTGTAGCTTTTTCTCTTGGTGTGTATGCCTATGTTAGAGCATTTGTCCAATCATATTTCAACCATCCTGTCTTGCTGGATAAAATAAATCTACCTTCAGGTTCAGATTGTAGGTGGTGTACAATAACATCAACATTTTCACGTCATTTGATTGGATGGTTAAAGGGCAACTAGTCAGAGCAAGTTCAACTAGAAAATCATGATTTGCGTAAGCTAAAATATATTGGTTTAGTCCTGCAATGGCTGGCAGAGGAGGAGAAATTGATTTGCTTACAAACAAACTAAAAAATAAGCATTTGTTTTGGTAAATATTAGTGATTGTATTTGAGATAATGTATGCGGTGCAGCTGTGGCTGTAGTGAAAGGAGACCTGCTATTGTGTTAGTTGGGTTTCTTGCTTTGGTAATGGCATTCATTTTCACTATGTGTGATACATGTCTGTGATGCAATGTCCTCTTATATTGAATTTTTTTGTATACTATTGATAGTATTTCTATTAAAGCATGGATTGAGTAAGGTAGAACACCACTGAAGGCCTAAGTTTGAAATATACTACCCACAACTGAATTTTAAATACAATAATACACAAACATATACATAACATTTATTTATTTATTTATTTATTTATTTATTTATTTATTTATTTTCTTTACTCATAATTATTATTTTTAATTTATTATTTTATCATAGTAACTTTATTTCCAGCCTGTTTTGTTTCCTCCAAGCAAGATTTGTGTTGTTAGATCTAGCAAGACTTTGTTGTTCAGACAGGCCTCCAAAATGGCAATTTTCTCTGCATTTGTGAGTCTAACAAATGTCATTCTAATCTCCAAATTTGCTGAAAATATATGGCTTGTGTTGGAAGGATCCAGTATTTACTTTGGTGTCTTTTGGGTGAGAGAATAATTTTAAATGTGTAAATTAGATTACATTAGATTTCTCCCATTGGAATGAATGGAAGTGGAGTTGGGCTGCTTAGAAACCACTCTGCAGCAAACTGTCTTGGTCTTAAGAGGCTTCGGTTTTCCTCTCATTCATCACCTACCATGATCTTGGATTGGTTTCCATGGCACCAGGTAGAGCAGAATATCCATCTCCATGTTCAGTTAGTGAACATAGTGATTGAATGACTCATTTTATACTCAACAGTAACTGTTGTCCATGTTTATTAAAAGAATATATATGGCGCCTAATGCTTGGAACAGACTTTGCCCTTTAACAGGATATAACTTTGATGAATGAATTGTATAATTAGGAAATAAAAAGCCCATCCATTTTTACTTGCAGGCAATTGATTAAATCTGATTGGGGAGGAGGAATGGGTCAAATGTTTTAAGTCTTCCAGGGGATCTTGCACTGCTGGCAATTTTGTGATTTCAAGTAGGATCCACTTGAGAAAGAAAATTTAGAAAGAATATGAATCCTACTCAACGGTCATGGTAAATTACACTGTATTTATTAGCATTTTTCTGCCTTCAGGTCTGGCTTTTCTGATTTCCTTTCTCAGTCGCCGGTTTCAAACCACTCTCTACTGTGATTTTTTTCCTATGAGTTCAGTTCTAAAAGTAATCTTGAAAGAGAGAACTGACACGTGTATGACGATGAGGGAGGATGGAAATGGTGGTGGGTAGAAGTGGAGAGGGGGATGGAGGGAGTTGTGGTCTCATTATAAAGTAATCACCAAGAAGAAAGGTCAGGTGGCTGTTACAACAGCTATAAAGTACAGAAGAGACTGAGGACGACAGCGAGCGTGAGAGAGAGACATATGAGCTATAAAATACTGATGGGAAAGGAGACAGAAAGAGATGGACAGTGAGCTAGACAGAAAGGTGTACGTGAGATCAACTTTGCAATATAGCCATAAAATACTGCCAGAAGGTGAGTGTCGGGAAGGAAGGTTCTGACGAGGAGGAGGAGGAGGGATGAGGGGGAACAAGCCCTGTTGCAGTGATGTTACTATATATCTCGGTCCTTTGTGGCTGTTCACTTAAAGCAGCCATTTCTGCTATTAGAGTTCAATATGAGACAAATAAAGGGGATAGGAGGTTCTAGATCATCTGCCACTAGAATTCATTTTATTGACGGGCATCTGTAAAATAAGTAAACGAACAAAATTCAGTCAAAAGGATGAATGAATCTTTAATTTTCATATTTATGAAGAATGGTAAATGTCAGTGGAAGACAAAATGTAGAAATACAGTGAACGTTAAATATCTGTAAGTTCACTTTAACAGATCTATTTATGCCTCCATAAACAAATATCTGAAATCTGTGTACAAACCTGCCATGTAAATATCCTACAATTTTCTACACTTCAGTTCTAATGTCAGATCCTTTCACATATTCAGCACATTTGTGATGTATCTGTAATAGAATAGAATAGAATAGAATACTCCTTATTTATCCTTATATATACTCCTTATCACTGTAACATGTACAATCCTACTATATAATGCACGTTCTGTGTCCAATCAATCGATGTTGCAGCACAGGAGGGTGTTTGTACAGATTTTCCTCAGCCTTCACAGGCCCGATTGACTCGCCAAATGAATAGAAGCATTACCTGACTATCTACAAAGCACAATTTTATGCCCATATTCAAATGTTGTGAGGTATGCTGGGTGATTTTAACCTCTCTCTACTTTGAATTCTTCATCCCTGCCGCCATACTCCATTTTCGGAAGTGGTTATGCTGCTGTTCATGACATTTCTACTGCTAGCAGACGATGCTACAGTGTGAAGGCTGCAGTTCACTACTGCTGTATGAATTTAATCATGCTTGACAGGCCAAACAAATACATGCTCTTCTCTTTATGCCTCACATGTTGGCTCATATTATTATCTGCACAATGCATGATTAAATGGTAGTTTACAAATGGATAGCGATGACAGACAAGTTCTACTTATCATGCTATCGTACAATGGCACCACGTGTACAATGCTGCTAGTTAAATTAAAATACAACTAAAATTTAAGTGTGTTTTCCACCAATCAGTGTTCTGCAGCACATAGCCCCACCCCTAAGAATTCCAAGAGTCTGAGACGTCCTACTACCACCACCACCACCACCACCCCACCCCCACCCCAAACAGCAAACAAATGAGTGACTCATTAAAAAATTCAGAATTGTTTTTTTTTTTTTTTTTTTTTTATTGCAGTTTACCGCATGTTAACTATAATGTGTGTACGTGTTTTCATGATCTGAAAATAGTATCTTCACTTTAAGTTTTCACGTATCGCTGACCATCTCCACCACAAATCCTCTTTGTCTCTTCAGTATTTTTTTCAATTTAGTCTACAAGTTGAATTTAGCGTATGCTGCAATATTTATTCCTGTCTATTTCAACAATTTTGTAGAGACTAAAAACTAAATGTGTTATGTGTTACTTATGTGTTTTGCTTGTTTTTATCTGTTGTACTGTGTTTTTGATTGTGTTGGGGTGTTTTTAATGCCTGAGTGGGGTTTTAAACTTGAAAAAAGACAAAAGAGGACTTTCTGTTTTTACGTGGAACAGACAATAAATCTCTCTCTCTCTCTCTCTCTCTCCTCCTCTCTCTCTCTCTCTCTCTCCTCTCTCTCTCTCTCTCTCTCTCCTCTCTCTCCTCTCTCTCTCTCTCTCTCTCTCTCTCTCTCTCTCTCTCTCTCTCTCTCTCTCTCTCGCAGGCAAAAATAGGAAATTCTGTATTGTGAAGTCTTTATGATCAAACTGATTGTATCAAATACATTATTTTTCCCACATGTGTCATCACAGACAATCTATGCGTATAAATCAATGATCACAAGTAGCCATAGAGTATTTTTACTTAACTCTGTTTGCCTGAGAACTTTAACATCAAACTTCAAACACTGAAAAAGCACAGTTAAAGTTTAAACCATTTTCCCCCCAACCTTTACATACTGTGATGTACAAAAAGCATTCATTCATTCATTCATTTTCTGAACCCGCTTTATCCTCACTAGGGTCACGGGGGTTGCTGGAGCCTATCCTAGCTACATAGGGGCGAAGGCGGGGTGCATCCTGGACAAGTCGCCAGTTCATCGTAGTGTATGTGAAAACAGAAGCCTATAAGAGCTCTGGTGAATCTGTATTTTGTTGAAACTATCTCATCCTTTCCTGCTTAAGTACCAGATAACTTCAACTTTTATTACTGATGCTCAGCAGCGTCGTTCTCACTGGTTCGACTTGATACTGAAAGCTGTATTGCATCAGTCTTTATTCGTGAATCAGTATGCATTAGTATACATCAGCCTCCAGTTTGGAGGGATGTGCTCTGCATCTCCAAAGCTCTAGGCAATTATACATGCCTCAATGTGGGTGCTTTAATTAAATCTTCAAGGATGGCATGAAAGTTCAGGAAAACATGTGCTCAAGCCCCCATTTTTTTTAACACCTGACTGACATGATATTCTGAAGATTTCCCGCAACAAATCATCGGAGGTCAAGAGGTATTGTAAGGATATATGTGCTGATCTCTGTGGTATCATTCAGGAGCTGCTCTGTGTTTGACACGTAATCAGTTTTAAGGATCACACCGGTGTTTCTGTAAAGAATATTTATTGTTTAGTGCTGTATGTTGGTGTGATGATAGTTGTGGTTCCCCACTTTGCTGTTTTTTTGTTGTTTTTTTTTTAATTTTCAATTTTATTTTTTTATCAGTGATAGTAAACAAGACATTGTGGACAGAAAAACAACAACACACAAACAGAGGGAATATCAAACAAGTAAACAAACCAAAAACAACAACAAAGACAAAGTAATGACAAACAGCAGCAATGACAACATCATATTGCAATGAAAAAGATCATAAATGTAAAGAGCAACTAAACAATATAGCTTGATTAGGGGCAATAAGGAAAAGAGGAAGAGGGAAGTGTGAATGAAAGTGAGAAAGAGAGAGGGGGGAGTGAGGGGGAAAATAATAATTGTTGTAAAAATGCAAAAATGTATAATTATAATACCAGTAGCCTAATTTGCTAGTATTATTATGGTAGCGGCGGAGGCAGCCACAATACAACGAGTTAAATAATTTAATATTTGTAATAATTTATTTGTATCAGTTACTATCCATTTGAGTTTATGTGAACTGATTTAAATTAATATGGCTATGGGGGGGTCACAGATGCTCATATGTGGACAATTTATTTATGTATGTATGTATGTATGTATGTATGTATGTATTTATTTATCTATTATGTGTCATTGTGTTTTTATCTTAGTATTTTATCTTTTTATTATGTTTTTATTCCATTTATTTTACTGTACAACACTCTGGAAACCTTTATGTTTGTTTAAATTTGTACTTTATAAATAAAAATTGATTGGATTGGATACCTTCATCTTGCCCAAGTCACTCTGCTCTTCATTGTTTTCATTTAATACAAAATTGTGAGATGCACAGTTATTAACCGGTCAGACTCCCATTATCACACCCTGTTTTTTTAATTTTAGAATTCATTCACAAAATCTCATTTATCACTTTCAAAGCACTGCACAACCTCGCCCCTGATTACATTTCTGACCTTCTCACGCCACTTTCCACATCTTGACGTACATAGGTCTCTTATTTATTCCCTGATCAAATCTCTCGTCAAAAGGTGACCGTGTCTTGGCTGTTTTTGCATCAACCCTTCTTCCTCAACAGATCAGATGTGCAGAGAATTTGGACTGTTTTAAGCAGCTTTTAGAAACTCACCTTTTCCATCACGGGATTTTATCATCTAAAGCAGGGGTTGGCAACCTGCGGCTCCGGAGCCGCATGCGGCTCTTTCATCCTTATGTTGCAGCTCTGCGTGGCTTGGGAAGATAAATTATAAGTGTCCGATTGAAGTGTGTTATTTGTCTCAAAAATGTGTATCATGTCTTCTTATTAAGTCAAAGTTTTTAACTTCTTTCTTCAGACCTTGTGCAATTTCGGTGATCAGCATTCGCCTTCTTCAGAGATGTTTGACAGCACTTGACGTGTCAGCCGACAGCCGGCATGCACGGAATGCCCTGCGACACCAAAACTGCACAATATCTGAACAAAGTATTTTATTTGTGTTTGTTCGTTTGTTTAATTGTAGTTGTAAATTGTAAGACTATTGTGATCTCAAAATATTAAAATAAAATTTTATATATATATAGTATTTTTTGTTGCTCAAAATATGCGTCACACTCTCCGACAGCCCATCAAAATGCCGTACATGTATCGAGACTTTCAACCCCAGGTAGGCCAAGTATGGAGAAATCTAAGAAAAGAAAAATATCTGAAGAAAATAGAACATTTAATGATGCCAGATGCCGCGGCACCTCGGGGCCAATGCTAGGTGCCGTGGCACCGCGGTACCAGTGCTCGGTGCCGGGTGCCGTTGCACCACAGTGCCACTGCTCGGTGCCAGGTGCCGTGGCACCGTGGTGCCACAACTGGGTGCCACCTGTGCCGAGGCACCACCGCGGTGCCACGGCACCTGGCACCGAGCCATGGTACAGCCGCGGCACCACCGAGGTGCGCCGCGGCACCAAGCCATGGTACTGGTAAAATCGTTGTATAAGCCGCGTTGGAGTATAAGCCGCAGTGTTTAAAGTGTGGGGAAAAAGTAGTGGCTTATAGTCCGGAATTTACGGTATATATAGGCTAATATCTTCATTTCAGATGTCAAAAAGTGTTTGCAGCTCCCAGTGTTGTCTTTTCCGTGGAAACCGGGTCGAAATGGCTCTTTGAGTGTTAAAGGTTGCCGACCCCTGATCTAAAGCATATCCGGTATGTCTGTACATTAGTGTGTATGATTTGTCCTTGTAAGGGGTAACTTTTTTCACGTTTTCTATGTTTCTGCCTGTTTTATCTTTTATTTTGTGTGCACAGTACATTTAACCATGCCTCTTTTAAAGTGTTATATTTATAGTTTAACCCATAAAGACCCAAATATCCACTGGTGACCAAAAACATCAACTGATCTAAAATGTTTAATAACTGTTGGTCCACTGATTGTCTCAATACATGTAAATAATTGGTGTAAAATACAGTTTGTTATCTTTTCATTATCATCAGATATGACCTATTTGGACGTTCAGAGGCTCCGTAGTGAACGTGGAAACACCATCATCTTCTACAACATTGATTCGCCCGTAAAACCCATGGAGTTGGATCAATGACAGTGGATGGAGATGGTCATTTTTACATTCAGTTATTGATATTTTTGCTGAAAAAGTCACTTTTTCTTCAGTTTTCTCTGTTTTGATGTAATAACATTTGAATTTACTCTGAGTTTTCATGAACATCTAAATGAAATATAACAAATTAAATATAGGAAAATACCTGATTTACAGTGAAAAATGCAAAAATATAGAGCGTAATATTGTAACAGATAGTGATAAATTGCTAAAGAAAGGTTCAATCAAGAGAAAAATTCATTTAGGAACTGCCGCAAAAGTAGCTACTGGGTCCTTTCTGGGTCTGGGTCAGTCAGCTACAGAACAGATTTTAAAGTTCTGCTGCTGGTCTACAAGTCACTGAATGGTTTAGGTCTAGAATACATGAATGAGATGTTGATAAAATATAAACCCAATAGGGCTATGAGGTCAACTGACTCAGGTAACATAGTCTAGTCTAGAATTCAAACTAAACATGTTGAAACAGCTTTTAGCTGTTATGCTGCACACAACTGGAACAAGCTACCAACTGAACTGAAATCAATGTGCATCATGTGCTTATGCGTAAAGTCTTTTCAGTCTCTTCTTTTAAATGCACTTTTTAAAATTTTAATATCTCGCATTACTCTATTTTAATTTTAATGTTAATTTTAATGTGTGATTTTAGTATAATTAACCCTTTCATACATGAATTATGAGCACCTTAGTCAATAATTTTTTCTTGAGTGATTTTATTCCTCTTTAAGCATGTGAAAAAAAATTCACTTTTTTTTTTAATGAACCTATTTTTCATGGAGTTACAAAAATGTTCACTCAGATCGACACCATACGTTTAATTTTTGAAGCAAAGAAACATGTACTGTATTTAAACCCATCATCAGAAAGTGATATACTGTGTGAAAAATATGAAATAAAACATTTGTAATGCTGCTAATCTGATGTTTTCTCACATTTTATCACACTCTAATACTAGTCATTACTCACTTCATGGAGATAATCTGCAAAAAAACAACTTTTTGTTTAAGGAAACTGGTAATTACTGTCTAATAACAATTAGTAATTGATTTCCACTCAAACATGTTAGTGCAGATCAGGTTTATCTAGAACAGTAAAGTTACAGTAATGGTATAAATGTCAGTGTATTATTATGGGATGGTGCATAAGTGTCCATTGTGTTGGCTGATATAGAACTAAAACAACAAAACCCATGAATATACAAGAGAACAGCTGGAGAAGAACTGTCCACTGTAGTGACCACTATGCATGAAAGGGTTAATGTCTTTCTTTTATTTTGTGAATGCATTTTAAAATCCCGTTTTATCTCTGATGATTTTAATGTCTTTTTTCCCTCTTTTATTTTAATGTAATTTCAATGTCTTACTTTTTTTTTTCTCCTTCTTCTTCTTCTTCTGGGATTTTTTTATGCCTTTTTAAAGCACTTTGAGTTACCATGTGTATGAATAGTGATATACAAATAAACTTGCCTTTATGGGTTAAATTATTTTACTACTTACTTACTTACTTACTTACTTACTTACTTACTTACTTACTTACTTACTTACTTGCTTGAGTTCAGTAAAAGAAATGCAGAAAATCGTTTTTTTCACCCATACACCCAACATCACATATTCACCTGACAGCACTGATAGAATACACCATTATTAGCCTTAAAGGGACAATGTGTGCAGAAGCAGCTCAGACTTCCAAGTCAAAACAAAAGCAAAACCACCACAGAAACAAACAACCAAAAAAAAAAAAAATCAATTTCACTGTATATTTTACAAGGAAGGGCTCCAGTACCTCAGTTGTCTCTGTATATTCGGATATCTCTTATTCTTAATGATCAGTCTCATATTTATTGCCTTTTGTGTTTAGGTTTGATCAATATCTCTGTTGATTTTCTGTGAACTTGTCATTTTATAAACAATTCATTCTGATGTGCATAAAGGAAGGTGGATAAAAATACTTAAGAGGATCATTACAGGAAGTAGCACTATTGATGGCTTTAACAGTTTACTTTAATTTAGAGGATTTTAGTGCATTCAGGTGTAACTTTACCTCCGTTCTGGTTCTAACTCCACACTACTTATTCTGAAAATTACTGTGAAGTTGGAAACAGGCTGAAAGTCTAGTGATTAGAGGCTGTTTTAGCTGAATGATGTGTGTGTCAGGAGTAGTTCAAAGACACTCATATAATAGAATTACAAGACACTTTATGCAGAAGATCTGAAAGAATTAATTTGAGTTTTTGTGCCGGTTTTACCACCTGAGAAAGGCCCACCTAGAAATCAATATTTGTTTAGGTGTGAGCTACATTTAGAATACTTCTCCTGCCATTATTCTGTCTTTTCCTATTGGGAGCTGAAGCCCTGAAGCTTCTTAAACCTACCAGAGTTTAACAACAAAAGGGGCCATCCTGCAACCTAGTGTTGTTGTGTTATGGAGGCATTTGAACACATAAAGTCAGACTCAAACCGACAAATTAACAGATCGAGACAGCGAGTTAATGAGGCAAAATCACTGCCCCCATGTGAGTCTGGTAATTCAGAAGAGCAATAAAAAGGCTTCAAGTTGTCCCGTCAGAATATTAATGAGGTTTGGCAGAACTGGACTGAAGGAGGGGTGAATAGAACATGTCTGATTAGAGGCTGTACCACTCGTTTTTCTTGTTTTGTTTTTTTTTTTTTTTTTTACAGATTTCTGGACCTAAAACTCTCTAAATTGTGACTTTATGCCATCATCATGGAGGGAGGCCTCAAGAAGATTTACAGTTATAAAGTGGTGAGTTGCAACACTTTCATTTCAGTTTGTCAAATTTTGTTTCATTTTGATTTCTGGTTTTGTTATTCGTTTTATCATAACTGAGACATGTGGTTCTATTTCTTCCTCAAAAACATGTTTTTATGCTTAGTATCACTTTAACCCTGAGGGGTCTGAGTCTATTTTGGCCATTTTTGCCTCCGCCAAGGAGGTTATGTTTTTGCCAGGGTTTGTCTGTCTGTTTGTTTGTTTGTCTGTCCGTTAGTGTGCAACATAACTCAAAAAGTTATGGACAGATTTTGATGAAATTTTCAGGGTTTGTTGGAAATGGGATAAGGAAGAAATGATTAAATTTTGGTGGTGATCGGGGGTGGGGGGGCCCACGGGGGGGGGGGGGGGGGGGGGGGGGGGGCGCAGACCAGAAAATTTCATCAAAATCTGTCCATAACTTTTTGAGTTATGTTGCGCACTAACAGACAGACAGACAGACAGACAGACAAACAAACCCTGGCAAAAACATAACCTCCTTGGCGTGGGGGGGCCCATGGGGGGGGGCCACTGATCAGCCTTGGCGGAGGTCTGCGCTCTCCAAGTGCTTCTAGTTGAGTGCTTTGATTTTGCCTTCATGTACTATATAAAGAAATGTTTAATATACCCATTTTTGGTATCTTTTTTTTTTTTTTCAGCCCAACTTCATCTATCTCATCTGCCTATTATTTTTTCATTTTTACTCACTAATATTAACACATAAGGCAAAAAAACACAAAAAATATAAAATCTGATTTGAAAAATTTATATAATTTGTTGCATAAACAACACCAAGATGCTTAACGAACCTTTTCAAAGACTTTAAAAGTGAATATTGGTTCCAAATATTAGGTATATAATATCAAAATTGTAATAAATGAAAACTATACTCAAATATTTGACATAAAAGCATATCTTTACTAGGCGTTTTCTCCACCTGTCCCACCTCAGTTTCATACTTATATTCATGTTTGTTTGCTCCGGGTTCCAACTGTCATATCTTCAGTTGTATTTGCTCTATCAACATCACCTACAAAGTGAGAGAGTGTGTCAAGTCTGCACTTTTGAGTGCAGTTGTTCCCAGTGGTCTACGTGATCGACTTGCGACATTACAACGTGTTGAAAATGTCATGTGATTCAGTCACGGGGCCGTGACTGTGGACCCCTAAGGGTTAACTGTGTTAAGATATTTACACAACTGTAATCCATTTGTGTTTTGCAACAACTTCATTATTTTCAGGTAAATTGTATTGTTATTCCTGTTTTCAATAAATCAATCCGTGAATTAATCCTGCAATTGTAATTTTTTATTAGTATGTGATATTTTATTAATGCGATGATCCTTCTGTATGGAAGCTGAGAACAGCCATGGATTTACATTTTATTTTATGACGGTTTTCTCATGATAACGAATTAATTTATTTTGTCATTTTGTAATAGAGAACCATACACAGAACTCAGATGTGAGCAGGTACCACATCCTCCACATCGCAGCCTTCAAGACCTGCCGCTGACATGTGCTGTACAGAGCCGAACACACATTCAACAACAACTAACCGGTAAGTTACAGTAACTATTATAAAACAAACTTTGTTATCTCAAGATAAAGAATTATTGTATTTCATTATTGTGAGAAAATGATCTTGTTATCTCGAGATAATGACCATAAAATAATATGTAAATCCACGCCTTTCTCGGCTTCCGTACTTCTGTCAATTTCATGTCATTTTAATAAACTGCACATGTGGACAGAATGAAAATATAAGAAAAGAAAGATCATGTTATTTATCAACTCTTCAGCTCTGGGGAGTTTGAATTCTTTTGACAGATTTTCCTCCACACTCTGTCTTCCTTACCTCTCATTATGAATACGTAGGAGACAGCAGATCAAAAATAATACAGCGATCAAAGATTGGAACAAAACGCATCATCACTTCCTATATATTACCTTGTGTCACAGCAGTCTCTCCATTAGTCAGACAGTATTCAATCCAGATTTGTGCTGTGTCAAAAAGTAATTGGGAAATGTTACAAGGCCTGGTAAGACTGTTGTTTTATGGAGAAGTGACCAGGGTGCTTATTCAGACATGAAGTGTTTGAAAGGAGTTTAATTAACACATTTAATCTGCAAACCTGCAGGAATCCAGCACTCACGCTGTCTGATGCTCACACTGTATTTTCTCTGTGCCTATATATATATATTGAGACTGTGAAAAATCCATATCTGAACTCGAATGAAAACATCTGTGAAAAATATAAGGATTCAGAACTAATTTGTTATCCAGATGTATTGATTGTTAACCCTTACAGACTTTTGTGATAACGTACAAATTAATTTTCCCTCTACATATAACCTTTAATAAGTGATTTTTCACCGTTACATATTTTATTATTGTCCTCTGTATTTGGCTTTTTTCTGTGAATATCAGGGATTTTCCTTCATTTTTTATGGTTGTGGGCAGCTTTTTATATTTTTGAGGGTGAATAAGCTTATTATTTCTATATTGTTTTGTTTGTTCCAAAAGTAATCTTGCTATCTGTTTGGACAATTTTCATCAAATCCATTATTTCAGTCATATCAGAGGAATAACTGAGAAATAACTTGTATCAGATATTTCTCTTAGTTTGTAAATGAACTATTGAACACATCATAATCAACTGTGACAGAGCAAAAACTTAATATAAAATCTTAATATAAATATAAATAATGCATTACACATAATTTTAATAAATAAAACAATAAACTGAAAACACTGTTTAGAAAAGAGATGCACGACCTTTTTGACCTGTCTGCAGGAATTGCACAGGTATAACTAATAACATTAATTATGGCCGTGTAGCAAGTGTGTAAACCATATGAGTGACTCATTATGGAAAATTCAGAATGCTGTTACTGACAGAGTATAATTAATCAAACCTGCGTCTCATAAGCTGGTGTTAATTGTGAGAAAGGTTTATTACTTCTGTAGCTCCATGACTGTGCATGACTCTGTAAAGTCACACTGTAAATTGCATTAAGGGATTCACTTGGTTTCACGATCGCACTGCTCTCATGAAAGTGACAAAAAGTCAATTCAGCCTTTGTAAGAATAACAGCTGCACTCACTCAAAAGTCTCTGTTTCAGTCACAGTTGCTTATCTCCTTTTAATCCATCCATCTCCTTCCTTTTTTCTATTCCTCTTTGTTTCCTTTTCTGCCTCTCCCTTCTTCTGCCTCTCTTTTCGTGAGCCCTCTCCTTCCCTCTCTCTCAGGGTAATGAGATATAAATGTTTCAGGACTGTGATCGCCTTCGGCACTAGACCTGTCTGTCTGTTGTGTAGTGGAACACACAAACACACAGAATACAAAGAAAGGTACATGTCAAACAGAAAACATGACCGTCGATGTGTGTGCAGTACAACCCAGCACTGGTGTTCCACCCAGACCTGGTGGGGCTAATTACCAATTAACGGACAGTGGATTGTGGAAGAAAGGATCCAAGAGTGGGTTTTCATGTGGGCTATTGCAGACTCAAAATAAGAGTGAAAAATTCAAGTGTGTGTGCATCTGTGTGTAGGTGGGTGCAGGGCGAGTTTGAGGTTACATAGGGGTGGTTCACCAATATAATTTGGTGTTTTTTCAGCGAAGGTCACTAAGCTAGTTCCTGCTAAAACAAAACATACTCACATAGCACATATAAAAATGATATAACATACACTTGGACTGGGTTTATATGTACACTAGTATCCTGGTTTTGATCATTTTAGGATATGGTGTTTTATGGACCACACAGAAATCTGATCAAGAATATGACTGTACACATGAAAAATACTAGTATCACAGGTCCTCATTACTGATGTTCGCAACATAATCAGACATAATTTTTTCAAGTTACTGCAGTGATAGAAAATGAGTCCACATTGGTCCACATTATTATTATTATTATTATTATTATTATTATTATTATTATTAATAATAATAATAATAATAATAATGCTGCGGTGAACTGGCGACTTGTCCGGGGTGTACCCCGCCTTCGCCCCTATGTAGCTGGGATAGGCTCCAAGCGACCCCCGTGACCCCAGTGAGGATAAAGCAGGTTCAGAAAATGAATGAATAGTATTAGTAGTAATAATAATAATAATAATAATAATAATAATAATACATTTTATTTATAGGGACATTTTAGGACACTTAAAATAAATAAAACAAAATTAAAATTACACACATACATATATAAAACACATAGGTACATAAAATGACAGTAGATGAAAGTGAAATTATGGAATTAAGAAGGCCTGTCTGAATACATAAGTCTTAAACTGGAATCAAAGCTGGGCTTAAAGTAAACTTGACACTTAAATGCCAGCATTGTTTTAGTATCTCAACAGGTGAACATGTCCCCCAGTTCTTCTGTCACTGATGATGTTGGACCATGTTGGAGGTGAATGCAGATATGCCGTCATGGGCTGATAGTGGAGTTCAGCGACTGGTTTTAATGTTAATCTCAGTGATGTTTCTGTGGTGTTTTCTACCAAAACCTGACGTGTTTCAATAGCCACTTTTACACACAGATCCCAGAAAGTGGCAAGATGGTGATCCCACCTTTTTTCCACCATGGACCGATATACACAGCAAGGACAAAGGAGTGACAGAGGTGAGACAGGCTGGACTTTTACACAGCGGACCTGCATTCCAGAATCAAAGGGGCAGTGGTGCAGCACAGTGTATAGTGTGACTTATAACTTGCGCATCAGAAATACCCCAGAAATACCCCGAGCATAGCGGTGTTGCTAACCTCTCCAGAGTTTTCTTTCACCGTTCCACAAATGTTAGCATGTATAGAGTCCTCCACCCATAGTGACAACAGCTTGTGGATCTTGGCATCTCCCCAGTTCGACATCTTTCTGGTCACGTTATGTTTATATATGTTTGTTTACTGTACATGGCCACGCTCATTTTTAAATTCCCCTGACGTGGGGGTCGCACACGCAACACATCATCAAAATGTTACACCGTAGTTGCCGACTGAGACGTGTTCCTGTTACATAGTGTTCTGGAATCATGATTCCACCTTAATTACAGCTCTGTTACTACCTCCAGAGGCATTACAGAGACATGACAGATGTGAGACCAAATGATCCCACCATTTCATTTACACAGACATTGTTCTGGAATAAAGGCGAAATATTCCCGTAACAGAAGTGCTGTGTTAAAGGGGGTAATCTTCGTCTTGTCAAAGTGACTTCCAGTAGACTGTTCGACTACAGACTTTAAATGTTCAGTTTTCCACTGCTTTTTCCCTCTAGTCTGTTTAGTATCTTTATTTTTTGTCAGTAACTGAAAGACAACACAGTCTGATAGGATCTGGCACCCCCATAACCCTCTCAAGGAATAAGTGGTTCAGAAAAAACATGAAAGCCAGTTGTCCATGCCATGTTTGTATTTCTGTTACATCTTTTAGTATCTGTGTAGTGACCTACAGGTGTAACTGAAATGACATGTATACAGTTTCCAAGTCACCATCAGAGTACTACAACTAAAGTATCTGGATTTCTTAAAACCAGGATAAGGTTTGATCTGGGTTACTAAAATCAGAGTATGATGTTAATCTGAGCAAACATAACAATGAAATACTTCCAAAACCCCTCAGTATCTGGGATGCTGATGTGTATGCCCAATAAATACAGTCTTTGTTGGAAAACCAGGGTATTACTGATAATTAATCATGCCACTTAGGTAGCACTTTACACAGACAGACAGATATCAACAAAAACAAAAAAGATAAATCCAAACATATTGTTTCCTCTAAATAGATTTTCCCTGGTAGACTGTTGAAAAACCACTGGGATCCTGAATCTCTGAAAAAACCAAATCCACTGCTCACCTTATATCTGAATATAAAACTAAAGATGGCAAGCCGGAATTTATCACAGCATGATTAGTGTTTGGCATAGTCACCTTGAACTGGATTGAAACGGGAGCAATTTGCTTAGATTTGAGGATGGTGCACAAAAATGAAACAGGGTAAACTGCTCTTGTCTGTGATATGAGAGTCCCATCTTTAGAAGTATTTGCTTATTAAAAGCATGAGAACAGCTGCAGTGCAGCATATCAATAATTCATAGAATTACATTGTTTCAAGATGTTTTCAGAGGAGTGAAATTATCGGTGAGTGCAAATTATCCATTTCATGGGAATTAATGATTTAACTGGAGTTATTAAAATATGCTAATATGTCAAGGAATATTTTAACAGATTCTATCTCTGACTACATTGCTAAATTTGTTCAGAACAGAAAATGCCTTCAGTTCTGTTTCCAGGGTTGAAATCCTACTGGGTACAACTTGTTTAACAATGTGTTCAGGATTAATTAATTTAGAATCTAAATCATATTAAGAACAAATTATAAACAGCATGACTTTAGGGGAAAAGGGTTGTTAGTGCTTGAAATGGAACAGAGACATACAGCATGAAATCAGTAGGAACTGACATGGCCTCTACTTGCTTTCCTCTTCTGTGAAGTTATTGTAATAAATATGAAAATTCATCGTGTTTGGACAGACTTAAAGCAGTTCTTCCATCAGGCTTCTCTGTGCTGCTTCAATCCCCTCCTATCTCTTTTTTAGATTCACCTCCCACCCTTTTCACTGCTTCTTCTCCAGCATCTATCTCCTTCAATTCTCCTCCATTTAGCCTCTTCCTCTTCAGTTCCATTGTGCTCTCCTCCTCTCCCTGGTACACATGCCTCTTTTTTCTTTCTCTGTCAGTATGTGTGTGTCTACTTCCACTTTCCTCCTCTTTCCACATGTTCTTTTCCCTCTTCATCTTTTCTCCTTATCTCTCCCTTTCAGTTCTTTCTGGCTGCATCCCTTCAGTGTTCCTTTCCCATCTTCTGCCTCCTCTACTCTCCTTCTTCCCTCTCTCTGTGTGTCTTCTGTTTCTCTCACGTCAGATGAAGGCCACAGCAGCAGAACGGTAACAAAAAAGTCTCTTCAGTCTCGCTACACTTTGAGTGCATCCATTTAGATTTTATGCACTCCATCTCTTATGTGGGATTTCTTTTAAACATGCCTTTTACCGCTTTCATGTCACCTCTCACTTGCTTTCTCTTAATGATATCCAGCTTTATATACATTAGCACTTTTTTTTTTTTTCAGTGTGTGACTCACTCTCATTTGGGACTTTACTGTGTCTTGTTAGGTAAAGCAAACTTGACAAAGATGCAGTCTAATCATGTGATATCCTGACATTGGGTTGATGCTGTGGCTTGACTTCTTTCACTGTCCAATGTTCTGTTCACTGAGAAATGAGCCAACACGCTGCAGCTATAGTTGCCCGAGCAGGAAAATTGCATCTGATACGATGATGTTTCAGCTGTGGCTTAGCATAATGAGGGTCATCCACTTAGCACTGGGCTGCTCTGTTGTTTATGTGCAATGTTATGATGTGTAATGAAGAGGAGGAAGAAGAAAAGTTCAGCTCCTTTTTTGTTGGCCCTCACTTGCACAAAACAGAAATGTCTCCCTTTTAAAATCATGAACTATATCATGATCTAATCATAGCACTATGATCTATTACTTAGTTTTAATTTAGGGTCTCATTTGGTGAAAAAACTCTCCTGTAATACTGATTACTGTAATTACTGTCGGTAGTATTGACAGTTGTAATGTAAAGGCATGTTCCCACAAAGCAACAATAGGCATGTGTTAATGACATGTTTGATGCCATAGTTTTCCTGGTCCACTTACATAAACACAAACCAGACTCTTCAAAAATCTCAATTTTACATGTAGTGACCTCAAACACCATGGCCGGCCGGCCGGATGGATGGATGGATGGATGGATGGATGGATGGATGGATGGATGGATGGATGGATGGATGGATGGATGGATAGATAGATAGATAGATAGATAGAGAGATAGAGAGATAGATAGATAGATAGATAGATAGATAGATAGATAGATAGATAGATAGATAGATAGATAGATAGATACTTCCAAGGGAAATTCAAAAACTTTTATAAAATCTTCACATTAGTATGGCCGGTGCATAAAAGTCTATTATTAAGTCTTTTAATGTGTATTGATTGTATTTCATATGTGATGTGTTAGTGGTCCAATCTGTCAAACCTGATTTCTTCTTTGCAGACTTATTGATACCATGCTCACTTAGCAATGTGCTTATTATGTCTATTATGCTCCCCTATCCTCCATTAGTGCTATTCAGTTCTTCTGGTGTTAGATTTGTGTGTTGCTTTCAGTCCTCTTTAACACACTATTACAGTGCTGTTTCTTCTGTGTGTTTCCGTGCTAGTTCTTGGCTCCGACACTTAATGAGTAACATGACATTTTCATTTGGCATATACTTTCAAACAGATAAACTTCTCTAAACGTTTGGCAGATTCCTGATGTGTAAAATCTTCATCAGCATTTGACCTGGTACCTTTAGAATGAATGACAGACGTTACCGGTTGCCAAACTCCACCGAATGGGAAGTCGCGTACTGTGAGACATGGTATCAAATGCTGTTTACTATGTTGTATGTGTGTGTGGGCTGCTGTGTGACGTGTCCCATCAGCATAGACATCTGATAATGGCAGCCATAATGTTGTGAACTCCAGTACTGAACAACTGTCAGCTAAGATACACACTTCATAATCCTTTTAATGGACTCTGTGGGCTAGGCAGTGTCATCTCAGACACACACACACACATTCCTGTCAGATAGCATTGTAAGAAAACTCATCAACTCGCTGCATTTCCCAACCTCTTACAACAACCTTAAGTGTAACGTCTAACGAATGAAAAATTCTTTAATTAGTTTTTATCTCCAACGTGTGAAACAGTTTTAATATATCTGTAAAAATGAACACCTTCCCTGACTATCTTGGTATCTGCAGAGGACTTGGATCAAATTTCCTACAAAAATCCCAATGATTCTCTCTGTTCCCCTGCAATGGTGATGCTGTGAAATATTAGCTACTATTGAAATATTATCTAGTCTGCAGAGAGTTTATTATTTTACTTTCATATGCAAACTGCCCCTCGAAGGTCATTCAAAGGTGGGAACGAGGCAAAATATTCTCTTTGTGGATCAGGTTTGTTCCTGTTTTTTTTTTGTTTTTTTTTTATGCATAGTAGCCTGGTCAACAAAAAGTTGTCACCTGAGAGCAAAACAGTAGGAGCTCTCCAAATGACAATTAAATGAATAATTACCACAACTGATGCAGTGAGCAGCTTTTGATGTCTTAACAGAGTGATATTTAGCTTTTTTAAATGGAATTATGCATTTTAAAACATTTCCCTGTGGTCTACATAAACTGTAAATGCAATGCTTAGGTCTGAATTCTTCATTAATTCAACTCCACGGGTCCATCTTCAACCCTATTTCTGAGTAATGACACCAGAAAGGTTGTTTTTAGTGCTGGCCCTTTAAATGCAAATGAGCCACTTCAAGCCCCACCCCCTCCAGGTTGTTGGATGTGCTGCTCTGTCCCGTTCAGCCACTTGTGTTCATTAATAGAACCAGAAACTGAATATTTTAGGTAATCGGCTCGAAGTTTGGACATATTTTCAGTTTTTACTACAACCACCGCTGCTGACAAACAATTATGGCGTACTCGGAGAAATGTTCAGTCAGGTCTAGGATCAGAAACGTTATGTGTCCATAAACTGAGGTCGAACGACTACCTGAACCTGTTTATTCCATCGGCGGATGTTTTTCTTCCCTGATGACACAAACATATTCCAAAATGTCGATGCCAGGATTCATCAGGCTGAAGTTGTGAATGGATGTGTCAGAGATCATGAGACATCATTTTAACACATGTATTGGTCATCACAGAGTCCAGACCGGAACCCCATTGAGAATATTTGGGATGTGATGGAGAGATTTTACGAAGCAATCCAGCTCTCCACAATCAATACAAGATCTTGGGCAAAAATAAATTTAATTCTGGATGGAAATAAATGTTTAACAAATGTTTAAGTAAATGTATTACTTGAATAAATACCAAATTTCTCATTTTCTTTTATATTTTTCTTGTCTTATTTGAATGTATTAAATTTTTAAAGCTTAAATAAATGTGAGATTTATTATGATATTGCATCAACATTACTGCACCGAATGCATCCCATAATAAAAGCTAAAGGTGGTCCAACAAAATATTGCATGTGTGACATTACAATGACATTAATGGAGTCTCTTCCAACCTCCAAGATTATGTTTTTTGTAGACCTCATAAGTCTGTAATAATAGTTAATGTAGCTTTTTGTTTCTACACAAACAGAATATGGTTTAAACCTGAATATAAAACTAAAATCAAAACTGTAGACAGCTGATGTATAAATGAGATAATTAACGTCTGTGATGAATGAGTATAAGTATAAATATGAGAAAATGACTCAAATGTAAAGAAAACAGAAACAGTTTAATCTAAATTAGGCAATGAAGTACAACAAACAAAGAAACAAATTAGAGTACGTGATTATTTACATATTGAATCCATCTTTGTCAAACTACTCTGATGATATAATTTAGGTTGGTTAACCACAGCGCTGGAAGCTTTTTCATCTATTTCATTTATATATTCGTATTTTATTTGTGTAAATCTACTTGGGAGTGTGGTAAAAACTATAATAACAGAATAAGCTTTATCAAGAAATAAATCAGATTTTTTTAAACCTATTATTATTCCCTTTATTTACACTGGCAATACGTATTAAAGGTTAAATTTCAACCAAAATACAGAATAACAAGACTGTTGTTGTTGCTATCTACAGTAGAAAAAGACACTGAAAACACTGGTCTACCACGATGTTATTGATTTTGCACTTTTTACCATCACCTTATTACAATTCAGCGTTTTTATATGGATAGTGTTGTATCAACTGAACAGTTAGTTCCCAATAGTTGCTGAAAATAACCAGATGTATGAACCTGCAAAACACCAGGTGAAAATGCCTGATCTATTGAAGCTGTACCTGGCAGTTTTGAGGAAATTGGTTGGAAAATGGAGTTTTTGTTTTGCGTTCCAAACATAGGTATGTTGGAAAGCTAAGTGGACCCAGTACCTTTAGTTTGTCAGCCCAGCTTAAAGAATAGATTCTGATTTTCTGATGCAGGAGCTGTAGCTGTATTCTCTCCCATGTGACTCAAAACAGCAGTTGAGGCAAAAAAGCTGTACCCACTCCTCTAAATTAATTTCTGTTCAGTTCCCAGTGGATATTATCAGTATATCTTTTAAAATGTCAATCCCCCAAACACACCAGTTTTTTTATGATGCAGGTGTTGTTTTATTAATATTGCACACATCTGACATTATCAGGACAGTCCAGGTCAGTCAGCATTATCCAGGTCGGTTGGGATTTGAGTAATAAATAACAAGGAGAAAACTTGCTCACACCCAATTTCAAGCATCTTGTTAGCTTTGCAAGGAGGTTATATGTGTTTCAATTGTTCCTGTGTGTGTGTGTTCCATAAGTGTGTGTCAAATGTTTTTATTTTTAATAATAATAATCATCCATTTTATTTATAGGCGCCTTTCAGGACACTCAAGGTCACCCTACAAAGTTGTTAAAATGAATAAAACACAATTAAAATTACACCCATACATATATAAAACACATAGGTACATAACATGGCAGTAGATAAAAGTGAAATTATGGAATTAAGTAGGCCTGTCTGAATAAATAAGTCTTAAGCTGGGATTTGAAGGTGGTAACAGTCTGAATTTTTTATGTGTCACACAGTCACATGTTTACTGCATACATAGTGTGTGCTGGATTTTTACATCCATACAGATAATTATGCAGTTAGATCACAATGCACTCTTATTGTTTTCTTTGAACATATAACAATAAATGAAGAACAGACATAAACATGAGATACAAAACACAAATAACTAAAAAAAAAACAAAAACCTTAAAGGATAAATAAAAATAACTACCCCTCCCACCCACCCAAACCATTCCGTCTATTCACTACTTCATTAGAGTAAAGGTGAAAAGTTAATTTCTGCTAAGAGGTGTGAGATATTGAATGAAAGGTGACCAAGTTTTTTCAAAGAATGTGAGTTTATCTATAAGAGTAGATCTAATTCGTTCTGAGTGGAGTGTATTAGTGAGGTCACTGAGCCAGATCTTTATGGAGGGTACTTCTTTCTTTATCCAATGTATGAAAAGTAACTTTTATGCAATGATAAGACTATAAGAAAGGAAACATTGCTGGAAATTGTTTAGTTTCTTAGCATCATCTGAAATTCCCAAAATAATAATGGGGCGCTGAGGCTCTAACTGTATGCAAAGTATTTTAGATATTAAACTGAAGACATTAACCCTGTAAAGCCTGAACCATTAAATCATTGACAGAAAATTCCAGTTCTTTGAAACTGTAGCGTTTATTGGTCCTTCTGAACAACCAAAAAGTTGTTTGTTTTTTTTTTCAAATATCGATTTCCATGTATGAGTTTCAATTTTGTATCATATTGGATACATCGGGTCTCAGTGCTCAAATATCATTATTATTGAACAAACAGAAACATAATATAACACAAACATGTCTAAAAAATTGGTAATTCCTTCTCAAAATTGTCGAAGTTCTGCCTCCTTCCTCATTAATGACAATCTTGTAGTGTCATTGGAAAGGCCTCTGGTGAACAAATTCCTCCCCCCTGGTGGATTATCTGTGTATTGCATGTATCTAATTGTAGACATCAGGTTTTTCAAGAAAATAAATATCATACTGATCATGTAGAGGGCTTCAAAACTCATGTATCAAATAAGCTACATTTGGCATTATAGGGTTAAACCAAAATATATTAATGTTGGGACATAGAGGAAAGCTGTGAAGCAGCATATCGTCTGCCACAAGGCATCTTTCACATATAGGGGATATCTTAGGGTATATTCTGTTCCATAAGTGTGCACACCGAGATTCATTAGAAGTGTGAAGCCTGACCTTTTGCATGTCATCGTAAGTATGTTTAACACTCAGACTATTTGCATCTCAGTCTTACAAGCCACTGTTTCAGCTCATAAGACACCTATGGCTGGTAACGAGGTCATATGTCATCTGTGTAACACATTTATACCATTGTTACACCTTATCATGAGGTTAGTGGGAGTTTTCATGGGAAAAATTCATAGTTCAAAGTTCATTCATTATAGCCTTTGGGTCAAGAGGACTATTGTTGACCCTAGGCATATTATCCACTGTATAACAGACTTTACTTGCTATCTTGATGGAAAAATGGATATTGATGGTAGGGACGTCTTGGATTGGTTGAAGTGGGTGAGCTTCAGGTTGAATGTTATTCTCAGAAATGGAGGGTCCAGGTGAAGGCAGCAGCAGTGCAAGGAGATTAAAGGATCAGGTAGGAAATGCAGGTAAGAAGAATTGTCATTTGTCAATATATATTTTACAACACACACTGAAATTGACCCTCTGCTTTGAACCTATTACTAGCTGAGAATGCAGGAACACATCTAAGAGCAGTGGGCTGCCATGTCAGGTGCCTGGGGAGCAAACGAGGGGTTAAATACTCAGGGACACTTTGGTATTTAACTGCCAATCCTTTGGTCACAACCCACGTCTTCAACCCTCTAGGTCATGGGTGTCAAACATATGGCCATGGGCCAAAACCAGCCCGCCAAAAGTTCCGATCTGGTTCGCAGGATGAATTTGTGCAAAAAATGACACTGAAGATAATAATAAAGTGTCAAACTCATTTTCGTTCCAAACTCCAACAATATTGTGTCTGTTACTAAATGGTTTGTACCATTGTAGATCCACTGTGATCTACTGTACATAAAATGCACATGTATAACTGACTGAGGCATAATATTGGACTTATTTTTCTCAAAAAATTTCAGGTTATTTGTATTTTTATGAAAGGATAAGGTTTGTAAATGTAAAAACTTTAATAATTATTGTTTTTCTTTTTTTTGCACTTAAGTACAGAGAAAATTTATGCTATTGTTTTACCAGTCCAGCCCACTTGAGATCAAATTTTGGCTGCATGTGGACTCTTAACTAAAATGAGTTTGACATCTCTGCTCTGGGCCACAGCTGCCCACAGGTAAGGAGCAGGGGATGTTCTCTGGAAATTTCTAAGGATTCAACACAAGAACTTAACCAGAGGCTTTGATCGTTGAGGGTGAGACTATGGAGTCAATGGTGACAGAAAAGACTGGGGTTCTTAGCAGTGGAAGATGAGATGGTTGGCCAATCTACGTGATGCTGCCATGTCGTCATGGTAACCCTCTTACTAATTCTCAAGTTGTTTCTCCTTGGATCCTCACCTCAATTCTTCACCTCAACTCAATTCTTCACCCTGACTCCTTGGTCCTCCTACCAAAGATGCAACTGGAGCAGTCATAGCCAGGACCCAAGGAAAGATGAGCCGAGGCAACGATCATTTAACAACATGAGACATCCCTACCTTGGCGTCATCATTTTAATTGCACCAGATGGCTGTTAAATATAACGTATGAAGCAGCTGTTTGCTGTTCATCTACAATGTACCACTGTATTTATGATCTGATAGATGAAGACTCAAGTAAACGCGTGTTGAACTTATAATTCAATTCACAGTGTGGCGTCATATGTAAGGAGGCGACAAACACATCATGCAGTTTTTTTTTTGACTTGACAGACACATTCACACATTTGATCATTTTAAATGACTAATGTAACGTCAGACAGAAGAAAGTGTTAATTTTTAAAGTCCAGCTCCTATCATGGTTTATATCAGGGTTTCTCAACCTTTTTTGAACCATGCCCCACTAACAGCATCATGTCCCTACTGGCCCCCCCCCCTCCCCCATGCTCACAAACGGGGGGGGTGTTACATTATTCTAAAAGTAACACGACGGACCTACATGATGATGACGTGGTGGTTATATAGCTCTGTAGATAAAACTGTGAGAAAGTGAAAGTGACAGTGAGCTCCACTCACCTTATCAGTGAGTACCTGCTGCCCCCCAACAACACATTTGCGACTGCGGGGCGGGGGAGGGGCGATGTGCCAGACGATACGCCCCCCTTCCCAATTAATCTAAAAGTAACATGATGGACCTATATGATGACGACGTGGTGGGTTATATAGCTCTGTAGATAAAGCTGTGAGAAAGTGAAAGTGAGCTCCACTCACCTATCATTGACTACTTACTGCCCCCCTAGAATAAATTTGCGACTAGGGGGGCAGGTGGGGACGATGTGCTGGACGACATGTCCCCCCACCCACTCACGGACCTCTCAATCCATGAGCAGAGGGAGCGTATGTGTCAAGTAATTTATAAAGTGATGTACAATAGTAGTCACTAACGCACCCCCATGTACGGCGATGTCACTCAAGAACCCCCCCCCCATATGCTTGCGCCCCCTGGTTGACAACCATTGGTTTATATAATCCAGTCATGTGTCTTACCTTGTTGACTTCTACCAGCCTCCTGAGTTCTCAAAGCTCAATGCTCGGTGTGGATTTAAGTGAATTACGACATCCTTCAAGACAACGCACTGGGATTTCTTCTCCTGGTCACCATTGAGCATCGAGGAGTCAAGGAGCTGAGAATGTGAAAAATCAGGAATTGAGAGGAGGCTATATACACACAGGGGAAAAGGGGGTGTGGGAGACAAAACGATACACAATAAGAGACACAGGAGAGGCAGACAAGAATGAAAAAGCAGGGACATTACACTTTGACAGTGGAATTGTACCTTAAGGTGTGTTTAATAGAGGCTCTAGTGCTCCCAGTCATATTAGAAGCCTCATCAGCAGATATTTCTTGCTAGGTTTAAATATCTGTTTTGTATAGAGCTTGATATGTGCACAGTTTTGTAAGCATTTTTTGAGACATGTCGTGCATTTGGCCTTAAAGGTACAGTACTTAATAGTTTCCCTACAAAGTGTTTAGTCACAGAGGACAGAAGACATTGCCATCTTCTTTTTCCTCTGTGGTTTCAGGCTGTATAAACTCTACCTAGTGATGTCCTAATTTGTGTGATGGTAGGGGTTTCAGACAAGTAGAGGGGGTTTAATATGTGATTGACCGCTGTAATTACCAGTTGCTGATCAGAATGCATCAGATGAAACGTGGATGTGACTCCACTGTTTTACTCAGTGTCTCAATACTTCACTTCACATTTCTGTAACGGTGGTTCATTCTGATCTGATGATATCTGTCTACTTCTGTATGTCTGTCTGTTGCTCTATCTCGCTACACTGTTAGAATAATTGTGTTTTCAGATACATTCAGTTACATTTTATCCACCAAGAATAAATAATATTGTCAGTCATTTCTTAAGAAGAGGTAAAAATGTTGTATTCCAACTCGTACAATACTCTGTCCATCCTTCCATCTGTCCATTCATCCATCCATCCTTTCTGTCTCTGGTCCTTCTGGTCCTTCAGTCAGCCCTACGGATCAAAGGGTATTTAAGTAATGGAGCAGAATAACCGACACAAATGCATCCTTTCCATCAGGATGTCTTCTGTCAGGGTGATGGAAATGGAAATGGATGTAAATGATGGGATGGAAGAGGTGTTCGGCTCAACTTCATGCAACCATAACACTCTTACCACCCTCTGTTTTCTCTGTTAGTCTTCTCTTGTATCTGTCTGTGATTTAGTGCTCGCTGGGGCTCGCTCAGTAAAATAGTCTGGTGTGAGTGATGGAGCATTCGGAGGCTGGTATCCCGGTAATTCTGCATCTGGATTAGACAGCAGATTTTTGCCTTCACTGATGAAGTGAAGACACTGGTGAAGTGAAGGATGCCGTTGACAGCTCCACAGCATCCAATTTTCCCTAAGTGTCACTCCAGCCAAACAGAGGGCAATATCCCTCTACAAGTAAGAAGTTTCAGTGTGTCATAGGATAAATATTAATCCTGAGGGCTCTACGAGAACATACATACATAAGACCTGAAGTTATTATGGCGTGTGTGGTGAGGGACTTTACTTGTAATTACTTCAAAGCTACAGTTCACTACCTTAAATGCATAATTAATATATATTTAATGACTAATTTGATCTAATTAATTTCTATTTCACTCCCCTTTATTAATTAACTCTGTTCTATGATCTTCTGTGGACGGGCTGTATAACAATTACAGAACAAGTGGTGCCAGGCACAACAAACCCTGCCCCTCGCACGTATTGTAGCTTATTTTGGCATTGATCCAGCTGATGTCATCATGTCTATGCATGTGGTGATGTCAGCATATCAGTTGCCTCTACAGGGTGGGGAAGCAAAATTTACAATGAACATTTAGTTGTTTTTTCTCAGCAGGCACTACGTCAGTTGTTTTGAAACCAAACATATATTGATGTCATAATCATACCTAACACTATTATCCATACCTTTTCAGAAACTTTTGCCCATATGAGTAATCAGGAAAGCAAACGTCAAAGAGTGTGTGATTTGCTGAATGCACTCGTCACACCAAAGGAGATTTCAAAAATAGTTGCAGTGTCCATAAAGACTGTTTATAATGTAAAGAAGAGAATGACTATGAGCAAAACTATTACGAGAAAGTCTGGAAGATACTATTAAAGAAGAATGGGAGAAGCTGTCACCCGAATATTTGAGGAACACTTGCGCAAGTTTCAGGAAGCGTGTGAAGGCAGTTATTGAGAAAGAAGGAGGACACATAGAATAAAAACATTTTCTATTATGTACATTTTCTTGTGGCAAATAAATTCTCATGACTTTCAATAAACTAATTGGTCATACACTGTCTTTCAATCCCTGCCTCAAAATATTGTAAATTTTGCTTCCCCACCCTGTATATATGTGCCAAGTCTGAAGTAAATTGAAACAAAAGTGATGCTTTTTTTAGACATTTGAAATTGTACCCATTATAAGTCAATGAGAGAAAAAAATGATTTTAAAAATGCATTAAAAATTTCAACTTTCAACCTACTTGTCCCAAAATATAACCACATCTATTCTGGGTCACTGGCAATCTATAAACCCAGTTTGGTATGAATTCAACTAATAGTTTTGCTGCTACAAACATGTGAAATGTTGCCCATTGTAGTAAATGGGGGGGGAAAAAATGTAAAAAAAATTCATAAAAAATTTAAACTTTGACCTACTTTTCACAAAATGTAAAAACATCTATTCTGGGTCACTGGCAATCTATAAACCTGATTTGGTATGAATTCAACCAATACTTTAGCTGCTACTGAAGTGAAATTTCGGCCAGTATAATTAAATGGGGGAAAAAAGAGATTTTAAAAATTCATAAAAAATTTGAACTTTGACCTTCTTTTCCCAAAATGTAACCACATCTATTCTGGGTCACTGGTGATCTATAAACCCAATTTAGTATGAATTCAACCAATGGTTTTGCTGCTACAGACATGTGAAATGTTGCCCATTATAAGTAAATGGGGAAAAAACATTTTAATAATTCATAACAAATGTAAACTTTAACCTACTGTTCCCAAAATGTAATCAGATCTATTCTGGGTTACTGGTTATTTATAAACCTAATTTGATATGAATTTAACACATAGTTTTGCTGGGCAAATAATTTCCTGTGGTAATTCGCCGGGTGTCATGCTTCTTCTTTCATTACAGGGAAGTTTTGCCCGGTTCAGTGCCAGGATTTGTGGAGAGCTTTTAAGTGTTTTGGCTTCATACCAAGTTTCCTCACAAAGCTTTAGGAGCTCTATAAAATGTCCTGAAATGTGAAAAAGAAAGTCATCAGGAGGCTAAGTTCACTCAGGCGGGGATGATCTGTTGTCATGAAGTCGTCCAATATGTCTCACTGATCACAGACATATGACTAAATCTAGGAGACAAACCTTATTCAAGATGTGTTAGTAAAGCAGTGTTGATACCCTGGGGCACCGACAAGGGGGGATAAACATGACAAATTCATGGGGCTCAGCATTTTTGGGGGGCCCATAGAGCAGTGGTGGGGGTCCAGTGGATACAGGCTAGGAGCTGTGTATTCTGCGGTATAAGAGAGGCATAAAAGGTGGGAGTCATACGTTGAAAGTATGATTAATTTAATTTTGTTTCATGCTAGTGTAAGTGACAGTATGTATGGACCTCACCCCCACCTACATCCCCCAACATGACACTGAATTTTATGAAGAGTCCACAATGTTTACCTTTCATGGGGCCCACTATTGGTAGCTTCACCTCTGTTTATACCACACATTCACTGATCATCTTTCATTGATTAGTCAGTAGTATATCAGAACATAGTATTTGTTCAGGAAAGTTATTTTTCTCACACAAGTTTGATATAAGTATGATTTGCTCATCAACTGGTAGCTACCAGTTGGCTTCATAGAATGACTTTTTTTTTTTTTTTTTTTTTTTTTTTACTACATATCCATTCCTCTTCCATTGTTATTCTCCTCTCCTGTTCATTTCATGTCAACAGGAACTTCCACTTTAAGGTCTCAGGATGAACACACAAATCCATGCACACAGGAACCGCCGAGCCCATCAGGCATCTTTCTTCCACGAATGATAACAGCATGGAATAGAAGACAGGAACAAATAGTTTGATTGGCTGATTAGTACAAAATGAGAAGCTGATTGGTTTATTAGCATGTTGATCAGCTCTGAAGAGCCTCTCCTGGTGGGAACACGGCTCCTAAGCATTTAAACTTGGCCTTTTCACCATTTTTTAATTGTGTAAATACAGGATGTGGGAAGTCTTTCTTCATTTTGGTTAAATAAAAACAGATCTGTGAGTAAGCGGAGACATGACAACCGTTGTGCATTAAAAAAAAAAAAAAAAACCAAGGGAAGATATTATAAAAAGTGTAAGTTAACTGACCTTGACAGAAGAAAATCTGTCTTTTAATTTATAAAGCTTGTTAATTTCTAACACATGACTGAAAAAATGAAGGAAAGAGCTAATCTTTAACCTCTTTCTTCAGTTCTTGTAAAGCACTTGTAAAGTTGCGCCTATATGTCAAAGTGATCGATTTACATCAGCCCGCCGTCAGCAACAAGCACGCCACCAGTGGGACTACACACCCACTTGAGTGCACTGACTATAAGACTTTGTCAACTTGGAGACAGCAGCAGTAATGGGAGTGCGTAGTTCTTATGAAATAGAGTTGAGGTTTACTGTGGTGGTGCCAACTCCTCTCTGGTTTTGTACAGAACTGTTTATGTCTGTATGTTTCCCTCACTCTTCTAGAATAAGAAATCTTTGTCACCCACTTCTTATCAAAGGGGATGAGTCATATAAACAAAGGATGACTCTTATTGTCTTACTTTACTAAGCAGTTGAATAAGTTTTATGGTGATTTTATTTATTGCAAGCCAACGATGAGAAAGCAATTGAGAAAGTACTATAAACCGTTCAGTTGTAATAAAACCTAATGTAATCCAATATAATATTGTCGTGGAGGTGTAAACGACAAAGAAATTCGTGGAGAATGGATTGGATGTCAATCAGGCCTTCCTTTATTGTGCACAAGTGAGAAACTGACAAACGAAGCTTCGCCCTCTGTCAGAAGTCAGTTCTGACTTGTCCAGGAAGTCAGTCTAACTTATAGTAGCCTGCGCTAAGCTTAAATGTGATTGGTTACTATGATGTATGACGCTGTCACTAAGCAGAAGAAAGAAAATAAGATACAAACAGAAAGAATGCAAGACCTTGGAGTTGTCCTGGGAAATTTTAGGGAGTTGGGTTATGCTGTATCTTGTGGTATTGTTAGAGACAAAGTAGCTTAGAAAACATGCAGAATTGAGAAACTGACTGAGAGTAAACATTCATATCTAGTCCTGTGGTTAGAAAGAGAATGAAAACTGAAGAGCTATCATAGGTGTCTTATAAACTAATAGAAGACTTATGGTCAGTATTAACAATATCACAATCACCAGCCTCAGAAATTAACATAAGGCTGAGTAAACATTTTGATATCATGGTGTCAGGATAGAAAACTTCAAAAAGTGTTTCTAGGCTATTTCAGAACCACCCCAAATTGGAAAATATGTGACAGTTTGGAAGATGTAAATGATAAAAGTATGTATTAAATGCAATAAATGCCTTGCCCATATAGAGGGTACGCACATGACATCACCGCTAGCGGAAGTCACCGCGGTTCTGTCCACTGAGTGGCAGAAAGAGGGAGATGAGTAGTGGCTTTGGCTTGAATACTGCGAAAACTTAAGAACAATCTAAAAAATGGGGAAGAGCTGTTGTGCCATTGATTGCACAAATAGATTTAAAAAGCACTCGGAGCTATCATTTTAGCGGCGACCTAAAGCCAAAGACAGAAGAAGCAGATGGATCGCTGCAATTCCTAGAAATCACTGGAATCCAGGCAACGAAACCTGGATTTGTGTCAGGTAACGTTCATTTATTCAATTTTATATTCTTGTGTAAAATCATACCTTAAATTACATATCGTTTTGGCTTACGTTACTTCTTAGTAAAGCTCTTAACGTTAGCATCTGTCATTTAGTTCTATATTTGATAACTGAAATGTTTTTGTCTTCAGTTGTGTGATTATGAACCTTGTGCTCTATATAATTTGTAAACTAGCTTAAATTGAGGCTAACCTAGTTTTCCAAATAAGGGGGTACTCTAGCACAAAGCTGTTGTAGCTGTGTTGTATCAAGTATTTGATGTTAACTACACTTAAATCTCCACAGTACCAGTAGATCATCCACTCACTTGGGTCAGTACTAAGGGTTCAACTCCAGTAAATCAGTAGTGAACTGTGAGCACTACTGCTGGGCCTTTACCTTGGCAATCACCGCCAAGAAAATACGTCTGCACTGACATAAAACCTCAAAAACAATAGTATGTTGAATTGAAAGCACTCACCAGCTGTAATCCTCTAATTAACGATGACGAGGATGTCAACAACTCTTTATCTTTTGTATGCTTTCAGGCTTTGCATTGTGTATTTTCCCAGCGTTGAAATCAGGTTCATATAAATGTCAGGATACGTGATTTCTGTCCACATATCAATGTTCGTAGACCACTTGTTGTTTGGTAGCTTGTATGGATCCATGTCGAGTCCAATTGCCTTAAATTTCATGTTATATTCCACATTTTTCCCGGTCTCACTGTAGTCACTGCTATGCTCCGCCATGTTGAGCCGTTTTGTTTTTGCCACTCAGTCTGACTTAGAGGGGCGTGGCCCAGGGGGGAAGTGACGTATGTGCATTCCCTCTATTCCAGTAGACCTATGAACCCAACCCTACCTTCTACCAGATGCATCAGAAACACACTGCCTCATTCACACCTGTTCTCCATGCGCTCCTGATGGATTTGTGATCTTCTGCTTCCTTGTTTTCAACCCTCCACCTGATCAGTCTCTCTTCAGCCCTCTCCTTTTCCTGGTGTTTGTGTTTCACTGCCTGACTTACATGCGTACTGATATTCTGATATTTTGACCGGTCTTCAATCTCAGCCTCACCCAGTTTGTTGCTTCTCACAGCTGGATCACCAAACTCTTGTCTGTTCAACAAAACCCTCCCCTGTTCCTGTCTAGTATCCTGTTCTCCACCTAAAGACAGCACCATCTGGTCTTTACTAAGCTTTGTCTTGTCAATGTATGATCTTAGCAAGATGTGTTCATGTTAATGTCAGCGTGTTTTGTTAGGACACATGATAAAATCTTTCTTGTTTCACTATTTTTTTATCAAATGGAAAGACCAAAGTAAAAGTAATGACAGTTTTTTTTAACACTGAAATTAAGAAATGCATTAAGTTATACAGTCAGTGTAAGAGCTAGGGCTGGGCATATCAATCTAAATATCGATAGTGCCGACACCAAGGTTAGTATCAGTACTGGATCGATATTAGCGTGACTAGGGTTACTTTTGTTGCAGTTTCTCTTCTATACATCCAGCAAATTACTCGAATTTCCTCATGTGAGTGCAGCTTCTCTCCAAGTCTGTCTGTCTGTGCAAACAGCACACCCTTATCTCAGTCTCTCTCTGCTGCTCTCTCAGGCACACTTTGACCCCTTCCCCATGTGCTCTGCCAGAGAACATAGAGTCAGTGCACTGACTGAGAGCAGCCTGTGATGGCGGGGAGAAAGAGAATTGCTGTGTGGAACTTATTCACTGCAGTGCACTACATTGTTGCTTTTCTTTACTTATTTTGCACAGCTGACTTTGTTACTTTATTACTGACTTTGTTTTTTTTTTTTTTACAAATATCTGCGTGTAATGAATAGTATTTTTTGCTGTGTTGTTGACATTGTTATATTTATATTTTTGTTACATTGTTGCTTTTTTGTTATTTTGCACTAGTGACTTTTTTTTAACAGTTTTGTGTAGTAAAAGGTAAAAGGGGAATTATTTTATTATTTTTATACTGTTAAATTGTTTTATATTGTAGTTAATTAATAAAAAATAAAAAAAAAACATGTTTATTTGCCTAAAGTCTTCGTCCTGTGTTTTATCATAATCATAATCAACTAACTAAAGGCAAAATCACAAAATTATTCAATGATTATGAAATTTCAAGTAAAAAAGTATTGGTAGTGGTATCAATACTAGTCCTGTATTTACTTAGTATCAGATTTCCAGTATTGCATACCCCTAGTAAGAGCACAAAAAGAAAGAGAAACAGTCCATCTGAAAAATACGAGAGGCCATGAGTAACAGTTCATTACTACTGACTCTCTGACGATGACACGTTTGTAAAAATACACTCTTTATGACTGTAATGAGTGTGTCAATCCTGTATTGTTTTGTGACATAAATTGCAGCTCTATGACAGCTCTTCATTCAGAGTTGAGCCTCTCTCCTCGTCTTATCAGTTAACCACTATTGAATTACATGTGGCAAGGATACTGAATGGTGCATCATTTCACCTTCCTATAACACATCTGTTATAAATTAGAAAATTATTTTTTATGACCCAGTCCCCATGACCTTGCAGATGTACCTGTGAAACATCACACAAGTCTCTAATAACTCTCAGTCATCCAAAAGCTACATGTGGAGTCTATATTTGATTCACACCATTGTCTTTTTGGTAAAAGGTGTGTTTTTAATATAGAACTAGGACAGAATTAACCGCCCTTGGCTCCACTCCTGCTTGTGAATAGGCAGAGGAAGCTTACATTAGACTTGAATGCAGTCATGACCAACTTAGTTTAACCCATTTGTTTCCAGTAAGAATCATTTCAATGTAACAAAGAACAATGGATTAGCTGATGGCAGAGGCTCCATTCATGTAAAACCAAGTTATGATCTTAAAACATTATGGAAAGGATAAAATTTGGAATAATCTCTTCATAATGCAGTCTTTGTTTTTGCTCTTCTTTGGATCATTAAGTGAAATTTAGTCATCTATATCACAATACAGGAAGGTCTCAGAGCATCTGTTTGTGTGTGTATCTGCACAGTTCTGAGAAATTAAGACATTTTTAACTGGCCAATTTGAAACCTACAGTTGAGGAATAGTCCCATCTCCACATGAAATATCTCTGCAAGTTGATAGGACTGATATTTTGGGAGATATTTGTCATTTTGGAATACAGTAGTCTTACAATCACATTGCTCGGTTGACCAGAAGCGCAGTACCATGCTGCATGATGGGAAATGAAGTTAAAAGCAGGAATGACACATTTACTAGCTTCAGTCCCTAGATATCGGTACTACGCACTAGTGGTAGATACAGCCCTGGTAGAGAAATACTACTTGTACTGCTGGATCTGCTTAGTGTTTGCTTAGAGGTGTTTGTCGAATTGATCTTATTATTACTCATGACATATGTTGGTCTTGGAATGTTAGATTATTTTAGATATTTGCCCATTTAATTGCTTGTTGTTTGAGTTATGTTCTGTTTTCCAAAAATTGGTTTTGTAGAACTTTTCGCTGTCGTTCTTCTGTTTACATGGATGTAAAGAATGCATGTACTGTAGTGACATGGTGCTGCAGTGGTTAGAACTGTCGCCTCCTGAGTTCAGTCCCAACACCAGGAACTTTTCTGTGTGGAGTTTGCGTGTCCTTCCCGTGTTTATGTAGGTTCTCTGCGGGTACTCCGGTTTCCTCCCACCATCCAAACACATGCACTTGTAGGTTAATTAGTACATCTAAATTCCCCATAGGTGTGAATGTGAGAGTGATTGGTTGTTCGTCTCTATATATCCAGGTCTTACCTGGTTAAATAAAGGTTAAAATAAATAAATAAATATTGCTACAACTGTTTTGTAACATTACCATGGGAACACAGCTGGGGGCAGCCATCAGCGCCATAGAGTACTTACCCAGTTTTCAATCACTCTTTGAACTTGTTTCTTTTAATGCAGTTTTAAGGCATTTCTTTGTTCTAAATAAAAAAACCTATCAATATTGATATTGATATCGTTCCTTTAAAGCTTAGATATACTAATGTGAGAAACACTGTTATCAGTCTGTACCCTTAGAACAGGGGGTCTTTGGCTTTTTCAGCTCGAGACCAAAAACATCCATTTTATGTCTTCTCAGAACCCACATTTACAAAAACACATTTTGAAGTTCCTTGATGTGTGTATTTCAATAATAATGATAATCATAATAATAACTAGAACCACTCGGAGAGCGCAGACCTCCACCAAGGCAGATCAGTGCCCCGGATTTGGGTGAAAATTTCAGGAAATGTTGATACTGGCACAAGGAACAAATGATTAAATTTTGGTGGTGACTGTGGGTGGGGGGCCACAGGGGCCCACTGATCTGCCTTAGCGGAGGTCTATGCTCTCCGAGTGCTTTTCTAGAAAAGACAGCGTAGACCTCCGCCAAGGCAGATCAGTGGGCCCCTGTGGCCCCACCCCCACCCCCAGTCACCACCAAAATGTAATCATTTGTTCCTTGTGCCAGTATCAACATTTCCTGAAATTTTATCCAAATCCATCCATAACTTTTTGAGTTATCTTGCACACAAACAGACAAACCAATGCTGACAAAAACATAACCTCCTTGGCGGAGGTAGTAATGGATTAGATTTCTATAGTGTTTTTCAAGGCACCCAGAGCACTTTACATTATTGATCCATTATTCATTCACTTTCATTTTCTCACTCTGGTGGTGGTAAACTACGTTTGTATCCACATCTGCCCTGGGGCAGACTGATGGAAGCGTGGCTGCCAATTTGCGCCAAATGGCCCCTCCGACCACCACCAAACATTCACATGCATTCATACATCAGTGAACCAGTGAAAATGTTTGGTGTCACCCGCATTACCTGGCTGTGGGTGTGGCCACAGCCTTTAAGTCCCAGCAGCAGCAGAAGCCACAGTCTCTTGCTTGTTCTCAGCCTCTCAGCACCAGCACCACCTTCTCTGTTGTTTGCTCCCTTTTTATTTAGTTATGCATTCATCACGTTCACACATCCAGGCACACACTACACTACTCATTATATATAGGATTTCCTTTATTATTATACCTTGATTGCTGCACCATTTGACTAATAAAATCTATTTGTTTGCCAGCATCCCCCTGAATTTGTCTGTTTTGTCAAGGCTCCACGAGCCACTCTTGACACTCGTATTGAGTTGTACTCCGAGTCCATAACATGACTGTGTCCTCTTCGTAGACTGATTTGTGTAGACACATTTGTGGATTTAAAGCCTCCACTGTGGCCAGACCCAGAGGAATCTATTTCAAGCTGCAGCACATATCCCTCTGACAGCGATCCTTGCACATAAGAACCTATAATCCATCATTAGCAGTTGAGGACTGTTCATAAATAAGTTTCTTATGCTTTTCAGGAGAAGCTTTAGTGAATGATATAAAGTATAATTTGACTGAACGTACCTAGGAAGTCTGCAAAATTGCTTAAAGGTACAGGATATCGGCTCTGCCAACTGTTAAGCAAAGCACTGAACCTTTTATTTTCCTTTAAACTTATGTACCCATAAAAAGTGGTTGTTAGTTTTGTTTTTCTATGGATTCTTTTTATTTATTTGATTTACTTTACTTAACCCAGAGCTAGTGGAAGCTTCTAAATGAATTGTTCTCTACATTTAACCTTTTCTAATTTATCACCATTTATTATAATATCACTCTATGCATTTTGTGGTTTTGAATGAAAATCAAGCATTTCACCTGATTTTGTAGATGTTTATAGAAGTTCAAAGGTTATAATATCAAAACAGAGGAAACTGAAGAAAAAGGTGACTTTTGCACCAACATATCACTAACTGAACATTCATACTACATGGGTTTTATGAGTGAATCAAAGTTTCATAAAATCATGGCGTTTCCACGTTCACTACGCAGCCTCTGAACATACAACTGCTGCTGAAAAGCTGCAAAAATGCTTTTTTACCTGATTTATTTATATGTATTGATAGTATTAGTAGCTCAAAAATAATTCATCATTTTAGATCAGTAGATGCTTTTTGGCCATTGGCAGTTGTTCGAGTCTTTGAGGATTAAATTATGTAAATCACATAAGAAAAAAGTGTTCTAATTTATTTACATTTCTAATTAAGAGATACTCTTCATATTAACCTAACCTTCATATTAAACTGTGAACAACATACAGTGGAGGTCTACCCACCAATGTTCACTTTCAGAATAAATAAGAATAAAATAGTTAATGGAATAGAACTAGGATGACCTGGTGTGCACAGGTGTGTTTCATGGCACTAATGGGGCTGTTTAAATGGAACACATTAATATCCAAAACTGCGTAAGAACCTTTCTATGCCCGCCGTTTCAACATTCCTGCCAAATGACTGCTCAAGCAGAAGGACTTTAATAGAAATCCCATACCAAGCCATTCACATTTGTTGCCTATAACTATGTAGTCATGGCTGATGTGCAGCTGGCTGGAGAACATGGAGATAGATGGGTCTTAAAGAAAGATGGATGGCTTCACATAGTGTTGCTGAACGTTCGGATTGTTCCTGAAATGTTTATGAGGGTAATATCTATCAGGTGTTGGAAGATTGATTAGAGGTTTCTAATGAGAATAAACATGTCTAACAACTTCTTTTATAATTGCTTATGCTCTTTTTTTTTCTTCATCCCTTTCTTTCTCCTTCTAATTTCCTGTCATCTTCCTTCTGTTGTGTTAATTTTATATTGGAGTGATGAAAGCTGTCCGTTCAGGTACATGTACGCTTAATGTCTTTTATAAAATGAGACACATTGCAGTTTATCATCTATCGTCATGTAATATTAAATTCCCCATCTGTCACTTTAATAATCAAGTACATAGGTAAGTATATAATATAATATTGCAATAGTATACTGCTGTATTTGCTGTATTTATCAGTGGATACATGATGTGGGTCCAAGTTTAGGTCTGATGAGACTACTATTGCACTGATCAAGATTTAACTATATTTCTCTGTGATATTGTGGTACAGTCACTGTTCTGAAGCAAATTACCTTTCAGCTGCAAAGCCTTTTTTATCGATTAAGGAGTGTTTTTGCATCCACATCGGCTACATTTATCAAGCATTTGTGAGGCTCAACCACAGTAGATCATTCAGCTGTGGTCTGACATAAATGAAAAACATGGTATAGTGGTGTGAGAACTGAAACATTTTTCTGACTATGGTATCATCTGTTAAAAGGGTGAATTCTACAGCAGGGAAGAACAAGAATACACACACACTGGCTAGAATTTACTTGTTAGAAAAATGGCAGAGAGCCTGAAGACAAACAATAAGAAGTGGCTTTACCTTGAGAAATATATGTTTAACTGAAGCAACAAAAGAAAATGTGTTAAGGTGTTTACTGTGCAACCCCAAAGGGAAACATTCAACATTCCTAAGATGTTACTTAATTCGTCTAGAGCTGGTACAAATCAAAGACTATGACTGTGACTGAAATTCATTGGACAATGCTTAAGTGTTAGAACTACGCAAAACTGTCAGAAGTAAGCTTTGCTGTGTTTATTTACTGAATTGCTAAAGCAGTAAGACATATGATGTTCCATCGAGAATGTAGTATACACCGGTAGTTGAACAATACAGCATTCAAACTTGCATTCAAACTGCAGTAAAACCCTATTAATTTGTCAAATTCAATTAAATGAAGAACATAAACTAGAAGCACTCGGAGAGCGCAGACCTCCGCCAAGGCTGATCAGTGCCCCCCCCCCCCCCCCCCCCCCCCCCCCGATCACCACCAAAATGTAATCATTTCTTCCTTATCCCATTTCCAACAAACCCTGAAAATTTCATCCAAATCTGTCCATAACTTTTTGAGTTATGTTGCACACAAACGGACAGACAAACAAACAAACAAACAAACAAACCCTGGCAAAAACATAACCTCCTTGGCGAAGGTAATGATAAATGTACAAATCCAAATAGGAAATAGTTGTAACAGTATAGAAAATGAAAATGAAAACATAATACACTGTTATTATAATGAACTTTGACTGGAAATGCAGCAACTCTTGTCACATAAACCATGAGATCAACCTAATTTCAGAACACATCCTCACAGAAGAACTTTCAGCTCAAAAGAATAACAGCATATGAGCCTTTAAAGACATCTGGAATCCTTTCATAACCTTTCTCCAACTTAACCATAACTGAGCCACACACACTCCCTACATCACCTATCTTCAACATATGCATTCTTGATACATAATCCCCTCCCTCACTCCTTCTCTCTCTCTCCCTTTCCCTCCTCGCACATACACACACACACACACACACACACACACACACACACTCACATGAACACACAAATAATACCCAGTCCTCTCTGTAGACCTCTCTACTCCAGCAGTAATACTATTAAACTGTACATGTTGATCTGTCTGTCTGTATGTCTGTTTGTTTGTCTACCGTCTGCCTGTCTGTCTCTGTCTGTCCACCCACCCGTCCATCTGTGTCTTTCTGTTGATCCGCCTGCCTGTTTGGTTGTCTGTCTGTCTGTCTTCTTGTCTGTGTGTCCACACGCCCATTCGTCCACGTCCGTCTGTACAATCAATCCAATTCTGTCCAATTTAGTCTAATTTGTCCAAATCAGTTTTTGTTCACAATTTTGTCTGTTCACTGCTTACTTCACAATATTCGGGCTATCACAGTACAAGGGATGGGGTGGATGTGGGTCAGTCGGGAGTAATCACTGTTTGTAAATAATTTAAATTTAAAATAAAGTTGTCATCCGATGAGGGGAGGTGGTGGTGGGCCAAAACAAACCAAAAAATATTACTTGAACTTGCATTTCCTTGTAGACGCTATGAACACAACACATTTGGTGTATTGTTAAATGAAGTACAACCTGCCTGTTGTTTCAATTGGTTGGTTGTCCCCCCGAGGGTGAAATTCATTGAGCAGAAGTAGGGATGTAAACCCCCCCCTCCCCCCCAACAAATCATACCTTGTGTGTATATATATATATATATATATATATATATATATATATATATATATATATTCCTCACAATCAGGCTGCAACAGTTGCATGGAGACACTTGAGAGCTAATGAAAAGTGGTAATGATTAAAAACAAAAAACAAAAAAAAAAAGGGATTTGAAACAGATTATGATCATGACTCAGTAAAAAAGCAGAAACCAGGAGAGGAGAAAAGCATCTGGGATGGAGCATCACTCAGAGGAAACCTGTATTGTAGTCAAACCCATCAGTATTCTGGTCTTTTTGGGAAGAAATAGAGGCAGAGTGCTCCAGGCCAAAGATGAAAATTCAGTAGAACTGGCATTTGTGGCTGTAACTCTGTATTGTGGAGCTTGACAAAGGTTTGCAAAGATAATCCTGTGCTCATGTGGCTCCATCAGCTATAGACGATGACGGGTCTTGATGTGCCATCTGAGGGATCACAGATCACTGTGCTCAGCTCAGAATTCCACCCATGACCTTAAGGCGTTGCACAGCATTCAGTCCTTGAGTTGTATAATTCTGCTCTGCACTGAAGAGACTGAAATATCCAAATCCCTCCCTATCTTTTTTCAGGAATATTATCTAAAATATTTCATTAATTCCCTCATGTATTTGGTGACTAATTGGTGATCCTCAGCCTGTCTTTGCTCCTGTATAACTGCACCTCTCCTGGTAGCGGTTTTTGTACCAAATCATGACCACAATAAACTTTTACCATCACCTGTTTCAAATCACAGTGTTACTTTATTATTTTTGCTCATTATCAGTCCCAAGTTGTTTCTGTTTCAACTTGTTCTTGAATGTGTTACAGCCTGAATGTGAGAAAATTGTGTATTTTACAAATGAAGACCAGACAAAACTTGAAATCTACAGTGAAAGCAAGTGGAAAGTGAGAGCAAATTCCATTATAATTGCATTCTCTTTATTTCACTTTTCCAAATGCTTCCTTTTTTTGGATTTCGGCTTCTGAAATAGTAAAATACTTCATCCATACTGCCATTGCTTCGTTTGTTACCTTTCTTTGGGGGTAACTTCCGAGTACAGAAGGTTCATTTAATGTAGAATAACCCGTATCTTTCCTATCTAGACTTACTGAGTGGCTTGCCCACCACTGGCATTTATTAATAGCACCAAAACATGTGGATGCAAATAAGTAATATTTTTACATTCTTCCCCCTCTAGCAACTCTCAGTGGGAGACTGAGAGTGAGTGTTGGACCGCCCACATTGCACCCTGCCTGCAAACAGTGGTGTATAAAGGTGCAGTCATTTCACTTCTTAACCACTAAATTCAGCTCAAACAGGTTCATTTGGATATGTTCCCCAGTACTTGAGTACTACTGTGTTTCAGCTGTTTTTTTGGATTGCACCCAAAATGTTGTTCATCCATCCTGACGAGGGAAATATATGATCCCTCTCCACGTTCCAAAAATCGCTACCAGTAGTTTGGGCCTGATGACAAGGACCCGCTGTGCAGCCACAACAACAGAAGCCTCCAGCAATTCCTGTCAGGGTACAAGGTTGCACTGACATGGGGGCGCTTCTGGGGAGGCGCTGTAGAAGCTGGAGGATCTGTCGGACAAGGAGAGGCAAACAACTCCTTAGGTCACCATGGACTGATAATTCCCTTTGTCCAACCAGGAGAGAAGCGACAAAAACCAGCAGCAGGAAAGTCAACACCTCTACTATATGATCGTGGGACCGGTGGTATCGTCTCTGCGTTGTGTTTCTTAGTGGTGTGATGAAGAACGGACCCGCAGGACACAACGATGTGACTGGAGGAGGAAATAGCACTCGCACTCCGTTTATTCTGGCAACATGCAAATTAAAACACAATCAGTCCTGACTACGGTCCAGCCCCAAACTATAATGAAAAAGACACCGGTTAGCATACTTTCACACACGCACCTCGTCCACCCATCAAACACATGCACAATCAATTAGTGTCGACACCAAATCCACTCGACCACCACGCAGACAACAATATAGATAAAATTAGATGCCAAAAAGGAACATAAAATCACTTAATAATACATGATAACAATGGATGACCTACTTCTTCCCATTACAAGACATGCGAAACGGGAAGAGGAAGGGGAGGAACCTGACTTTATATTGGGGTACCCCTGGAAATACACGAAGAAGACCGGATATAAATCAACGAAGAAGAGGGTGGAGGACCAAACAAAACACGGGACTACGACTAAAATAATGCCAGGTAACACACTTAAGTTAAAAGAACAATCAAGAATGATTACAAAAATAAAATTATTATTCTAATCAATGAACTTATAGTTTGCAAACATCCTGCACCACAAGGGGGCGCTACCTCCCAATTTATCAGGATTTAAAACTACTATAATAACTATGTTACAATCGCATGAGAAGTGTCCATTGACAGCTAGTTTTCCCACCTCAGACCACACAAACAACCACAAATAACTCCCCACAGCAAGCCTTAAGAACACTGATATTATGAAGAGGGAAACACATTGCAACAGCCCAAGTCTCAAGCGTCTCAGGTAGAGAAAACAGCTGCAGGTACAGAAATGATGCAAATTCACAAACTCAAACACAAGACTAAATGAGGTACAAAAAGAGGAACGTGGTGCAAATTAAAAAAAAAAAAAAAAGCACCACAAGACACAAAAACACTTGCATAATCATCAAATGTTCTGCAAATAATGAAACGATGCAAAGCACAAAACGATTCAAACCAAGAAAACATCTGTAAACAAAAAATGCTGCATAACCAAGTCACTACAACGGAAGTGCTCCAAACCTGTAGGGGGTGCTGTCAGTAGAACAGCTCAATGCAGAGACGCACAGGATGGAGAGAGAGACGGAGAACAGCTGACTGACAGTGTTTCAAACTACAGTGGGAACAAATTGAAGTTACGGCGTAGCGGTAATGTGACTTTTATTTGATTATTTGTGACACTTGTCTGTTGTCTATAAACGCTGGCTGCAGGTTTGGAGCACTTCTGTTGTAGTGACTGGTTATGCAGCGTTTTTCTTTTGCAGATGGTTTCTTGGTTTGCATTGTTTCCTTATTTGCAGAGCATTTGATGATTATGCATTTGTTTTTGTTTCTTGCAGCACATTTTTCATTTGCACCACATTCCTCTTTTTCTACCTCGTTTAGACTTGTGTTTGAGTTTGTGAATTTGCATTGTTTCTGTACTTGTGTAGCGGCTGTACTCATGCATTGTGAATAACTTGCCAAAAGACAATCCTCTTTTTACCATGCTGTTTATTCTGACAGAAAACACACAATCAGTCTCATGACAAAGATGAATTCCGTTCTCACACAGGCAGACAGCACAGTGAAACTGCCCTTTTTTAGTAGTAACAAAGTAAATACAAAGTAAATAAAATGCATGCCTGGCAGAAAACACACAATCGGTCTCATGACAAACATCAATTCCGTTCTCACACTGCCAAGACAAAAAAAAAAAAAAAAATCAAAGTTAGCTAAGACCACATGTTAATCAGACCATCCACATACAATAAAGAACACTACCATTCAAAAACATGCTCAACCGAGCCACAAACACAATGGTACAAAACAACCATTCAGATATGAAATCAAAATAAAAAAGTGTAAAATAATGACAGGACCAAAAAGTGTGTACTCACCGGGCAGACAGCACAGCTAAACTGCCACTATCTCCCTGGGGTGCACGACCCTAGTTCACAGGGGTGTGGTGTTTAATGTCCATAAAATAAAATTGTAATTGACACAATAAAACAGTGTGAGATGGCAAGTGGAATCCTAGACCATATATTAACTCTGTTACACTTGCAGCTGTTTGCTCTTAACTGAGACGCATTGGGCTGTTGCAGTGTTTTTGGCTCTTGTCGGCCACTGTACAGTGCAGCCAGACACGGGCATTCTCTCAATAATTTCAGGGTTAAACAACCACAGGAGAGCTTCCACTAAATGCCAGCACTCTGTAATAATTACAACTGCATGCAACTGATGTCCAGTGTTCCAATATAAATACATTACAACTATTGATCTGAAAGTACAAAACAGACCAGCAGTTGTCTGCTGTTCACATCTGCAGAATCTTAACAGGGCTAATAATATTGACTCTGGAGTAGCATTTTCTCTCATTAATATGCATTCTGAGGAGCACTGAAGTGGATCCCATCTGTTGTGAATCTATATATTTACACAAGCATCCATAGTGTTCACACAGAAAATATAAATTTCTTTAAATCCATAAGTATTCATATAAACTGCCCACAAACATATGGTTCTCCTGCTTGAATAAAGATTCAGAATAGACACACAGTCCAGAGCGCAACAGCATTTGACTCATGAAAAAAACAAGATGTGTTATAGCATGTGAAATGTTGCCTGGGGGCTGAATCATGAAGCTGGATGAAGGGGTTAGCGGAGAAACTTCAGATTTAACCCTTGGATTTCAGTGTCGTAAAGGTGGTTCACTTTTAACCAGAGTCAACAGCCATGGCAACCTATGATCCACACTTATCTTTATCCAAATAAGTCTGTGTTTGAGGAACTGAATCAAAAATGGATATAAACACTGCCTACTGACCATTACTGGGCAATACATTCTCCCAGAAAAAAGAACTAAAGGGACTTGTTGACCTTATAAGATTTGAGAGTAAACCTACTAACTTGTTTCAGTTATGTCCTCAGATGCCATAAGAATGAATTTCACCAACACAATAATGGAATGGACTAAAATCATTGCAATTAAAGTCAGCTTGACTCAATCAATCAGTCAAACTTTATTTATTTATCATAACAAAAGTTATCTCATGACACTTGACATTTAGACCTGGTCTAAACCGCACACTTAAAGGTAGGGTAGGAGAAGTTTTTCTGGAGCATTTTTTTTAGTATATTGCTTAAAATCCCCTTCACAACCCTAGTGCAATCAATTAATTAAATGCTCTAACACAAAAATAAAAAATTTAGTCACCTGTGGAATGGACAGGACTGAAAACCCACCATCCCATCATTTTAACCGGCTCATCGAAATTATTGAATGGTGATATGTCAGATTGATGGAACAAGTATTGTGCGTTCCGGTACTCTGGAGGCGTGGCTTCGGAGGGTTGTCTGAAGAAAGGGCTTTGGACTTCTGAATTTTGTATTTTCAAAATGTAGCTGTGGCTCGAACCATTTTTCTACAGCTGTCAAACAAAATGTGGTACACACTTTTAATACCCCTCGGCCAAATATAGTGATTATGTCGTTGAAAAGACATGTCACCATTTGACCTTGAAAAAGTAGGACAAGGTGATGTATTTTCATTAGGCTTCTTGCTCCACGCCAAGTTGCATCCACAGTATAAATTTGGTGCAGATATCTCAGTTCATTCTTCAGATAATGTGAACACGTCATTGAATGGACAGACGGACAGACAGACGACAAAACCATTACAATACCCCTCTGGTCAGAGTTGGCTGTGGGGTAAAACCTAAAACAGCTGGGGCTAGTATACTTACCAATAGCTAGAACAAATGTCCATAACTGTTAACACTACTACTCCAAATCCAAGTACTAACAGTGGATATACTACTACTGCAACTGTTAGTACAAACAATAGACACCTCTACCATCTATGGAACTATACAATAAACACTATCACAACTATATGAATAAATGAATTATAATGATGGAGGCAGGAGAGAAGCAGGACCACAGCAGCAGGTCCAGAGACCATCCAGGGAAAACCAGTGAGGGGATAAAGCACAGAGATTTATGTCTTAATGATATGATACTGATAAGAATATTAATTTACGTATTCACTCAGTTGGCAGTTTGTTCCCAGCTTTACTTCCTTTCTTTTGCTGCTGCAAGTTGTGTTACTTTTAACCAATATATTTCCATTTTCATTACATTCCTCATATTTCTTAGATTTATATTTTATTTTTCTGGTGAGAAACATTTAACTTCAGACCTGTCCATGTTTGGTCATTAGACGTCATCTTTGCCCCTATAATGTGTTAACTATGATCTGTCTCTGTTGTGAAAAATTTACCGCCGCAGGTGGGAGATATCTTTGGTCCCTTTGACGCTCTTCCTCACTGTACTCTGGCATGTTGAATTTATGTCTCTGTACTCCCATCTACGTAGTGGAGCTTCGTCAAGTAAATGCACACAGAGTCAAGTCAAAGTCAGAGATCGAGCAGGATTGGAGCCGTATAAAGTGTTTATTCATGCATAAAATAAACACTGAGTTGACATCCGCAGAAGCAACTGACTTTTTCGCCCCGGGAGACCATTTTTATGTTATCAGAAGTAGGTTGGGTTTAGCTACAAACCATACCCATTTTTTATCATATTTTGAACATTAATCTGGACACGTCGGAAACCCCCTTTTTTAGCTCGTCTCCAATAGGGTACGATTTTCTTGGTGTCTATCAGGATTGGTCAGAGAATATACATATGCAGTTGATTCCTAGAATTAATTTATCATATATTAATATTAAAACTTTTTCCCAGAAAATGTCAATTATTTCCCAGAATGTCCAAAATTTTTCCTCACATGTACTTCTCTTGTACACCACGTTCGCCGAAACTTTCCATGAGCTCACATGCTCTTTCTGCCCGCCCCATTTTGTAACTTTCCACCATTTCACGTGTTCTTTCGATGGCTTCACATGTTCGTTCTTTCGAGGGCCTCCCAGGAAAAAAGTCAGCTACTCTGGTACAATCCACACATTACACTAAGAATAACTTCTGGCATGCAAATGAATACAGGTTAAATACTTTCGATTACAAATTGAATACTTTTGATGAAAATACTGATTTTTTGACACCACACTGTCATGTGACCACTTTGAGTGTCTAGGATTACTGGGTTTTATGGAGCCCTGTAATGGACATGTTGAATCTGATTCATCAGTTCAGGTCAGAGGTTAACTCATATATGTGCTGCCTAAGGCTTTTGTAAAGTACTTGATCAATCAAACTAATAGGTAGACCTCTGTTGGTGAATTCCATGAATCTTCAGAGGCTGATGTATAAGATGCATTTGAGTGCAGCCCTTTTTTTTTTTTTTTTTACAAGGGGTAATGTTTTTGGTTTGCTTTTGCCGCGTTTCCACTATATGGTTTGGCTTGGCTCGACTCAACTCAGCCTTTTCGCGTTTCCATTACGAAAAAGGACCTGGAATCTGATACCCAGTACTAGTTTTTTGGTATGACCTCCGCTGAGGTTCCAGGACTGGGGACCACATACTAAAACATGACGTGTAAACGCTGCAGACCACTGATTGATCAGAGCGTTGTCTCTGTGACCCGCCGTTTTACAAAAAACAGATGCGGAAGTTGACAGTAAAAATAGCGGTAGGTTAATCCACATGATAACAGCCCGCAAAACTACACCATTCAGTCGGGAGATTCAGTCTTTGGTGGCTGACGTAAAAATTCAGCATGAGCTTGACGAGACAACACGCAACCAGTGAGTTTATCAGCAACTCTCTGAGCAGATGACATGGAAGTAATGTTCCGCATTGCTATAATGTCCAGGTACTGTAAAGTCGGTAGTATCCTGTAATGGAAACAGTCTCCAGGAATAGGACCTGGTACTTGAGTTGAGTCAAGCCTGTTCCACGTAGTGGGAATGTGGCATTTGTTACCTCCGCCAAGGAACGGCGGAGGTTGTGTTTTCAGCGGGGTTTGTCTGTCTGTTTGTTTGTTTATCTGTCTGTTAGCAAGATAACTCAAAAAGTTATGGTCGGATTTGGATGAAATTTTCATTAAATATTGATACTGGCACAAGGAACAAATGATTACATTTTGGTGGTGATTGGGGGGCTGATCTGCCGTGACGAAGGTCTGCGCTCTCAGAGTGCTTTTCTAGTTTGTTTGTTCACACTTCAGCAGCAAAACTATTGGTTGAATTCGTACCAAATTGAGTTTATAGATTGCCAGTGACCCTGAATAGATCTGGTTACATTTTAGGAACAGTAGGTCAAGGTTTACATTTTTTAATTAATTTTTACAGTCTTTTCACTTCTCCTGTTTACTCACAATGGGCTACAATGTCTAAAAAAAACATCAATTTTGTTTCAATTTACTTCAAACTTGGCACATATATAGAGGAAATTGATATGCTGACATCACCACACGCATAGACATGATGACATCAGCTGGATCGATACCAAAATAAGCTACAATATGTGCAAGAGGCAGGGTTTGTTGTGCCTGGCACCACTTGTTCTTGTTTTTTTGTTCTTTTTTTTTTTTTTACCATAAACATGACTACAGATGTAAGAGCAAAGAAGGGTGTAGCTCCTAAACATTAGTATACCCTTTGCATGTTTTAAAATTGTTGGCTAAAAAAATAAGTTACACTATGGATATTCTTTGGTTTGATTTTACAAAACAAACAACCATGTGAAGCATTTGAACTGTGTAACAACACAGTCACTTAAAGTCCACACCAATGTTAGTATTTTGTGTGAGAGCCATTGTTTTCATAGCTCTTTGCCTGGATGTTCTTTCACTGTGATGACCTCTTGGACCGAATGGTTATTAAGTTTGAAAAGACAGATCTGCACACCAGGATGCTCCACGAGTGCAGGATCGTGCTGACATGCGAGAACACTTCTTCAGAAAGATAGTAGTTCTGCCTTGAGTAATGCTGCAGGTCATTGTGATGCTAAAATACAGCGCTTTGACCACATTTTCACAGAGGAGGATATTAGAGTTCATAGTGGAATCCATTATTCCATCAGTGAAGGTGAACTCTCCAATCCAAGCCACCTCAGACAGAATCAAACCACGATGCTTCCACCTCCATGTTTAAGAGCCTCCTTTTGGTTCTGTTCATCAGGTCGTCATCAGACAAACCAAACAAACTGAGAAGAGAAAAGGATTTGGATGTTTCTTTCTGTTGATTGCTCGTGCTTACTCGACTCACACAACAGGCAGAATTTTTGTGTGTAAAAGATTTTATGCAAACTTCCACATGCTCAGTTTCATTTTAATCATAAAGAATGTGCTGTAATCAATTTGTGATTGTGAAAGTCTTCTCTGCTGTTTATTTAGATACATTAAGTTTTCACAGTTTATGCACTTTTGTCAAGTTGCTTTTAGTTTGATTTTGAAACATACTCTATTAATTTTTTTTTTTTTTTATGCTGCTTCTCTATTATTGATCTGCATATTTCCTAAAGCACTGGCTAGAGCAAACATTAATTCCTGTATTTCATCTGCAGAAAGCTGCCTTAAAGCTTAGCTGATCTCTACCACATAATTTTGATTAATTTATATTGGCACAACATTTTCCATACACTGTGATTAACCAGTGATTAGCAGACTACAGGATACATTTGTTTTGGAGCAAAGGTCTATACTCTACTAATGCATTCTTTTATTGATTAATGCCTTTAACTAAAACTGTTGTCTCCTGCTGTGATTCTGTCATCCTTCTTTCCTCTACTATTTTGTGGGTGTATGTGTGTATCTGACTCAGACATTTTTCTTTAAACCTCTGGGGGGTCTGCACTCTCTGCCCTGTCTGTCTGAGAAGCCCACACAGCAGCCGCCCCCCACCTCCCCCCCCACCCCCCACCTCCACCCCACACACACATCAGCCCCAGTTGAGCTCGGTGGTGGGAGCTACTGTTCTTCATCAAAACACCAGGGCCTGAGCATGTCAGCAATATCTTATGGCACAGTCCCAAGGGGTGAATAGCAAAGGTGCTGTAGGCTACAGTCCTGTAGGGATGAACTGCTGCTCTCTGTTCCATTTTAGGGTGTTTGTTTAGAGTGCCTTTCCACTCAGAATCTTTTTTTTTCTCTCTCTTTTGCTCTCATGTTCCTTCATTGTGTCATTCTCTCGTCCTTGTACAGAGATGTCTGAAAGCCTCCACAAGTCACACTCTTTCTTAGAGAGCGGGTTGGTGGACTCAACATGAACAGAAACCCATGGTAATAAAGACTGAGCTGAGAATGTTTCTATTGCCAAATAAGTGGATTTATTGTAAATGGTTAAACCCATCTCTAAATAACGTATAGGGAACAGCTGTGTACATGCAACCACAATGATGCAGCTTTTTTTATAGTTTTTAACAATGTGCTCAAACTTCTTTTTGTCTCAACAGAAACATGTTAGTGTTAAAATTATTTTATGCTGTATATATGCATGAATACAGATGTGTATGATTTAAATGGTAAATGGACTGCATTTCTATAGCGCATTTTCTACACCTTCATGGTGCCCAAAGCGCTTTACAAAGCCTCACATTCACCTATTCATGTACACACTCATACACCGGTGGGCTACTGCTGCCATGCAAATCGCTGCCAGGCCCTACTGGGAGCGCTATAGGGGTCAGTGTCTTGCCCAAGGACACTTCGACATGTGGACAGTCAGAGCCAGGATTCAAACTGCCAACCCTTCGGTCATTGGATAACCCACTCTACCAACTGAGCCACAGTCGCCCTTTAATCGATTGTGTTGGAATGAGCGTTTGGCATCAATCCACCAGAGGGCACCACTCTGAATTAACATACTGGTCAAATACCAATAACACTACAATTTATTTTCAGAGAAGAGGAATGTCCAAGAATTCCATCTTTTCTGTAAAAGCTGCCTGTCTCTGTGTCTGATCGATGTTATGTTATGAAGACAGTAGCAGAAAAATTAGACCATCAAAAGTCATCAAAAACAATGGTTATGCAATCAAGTACAAACTCCTGTGTGTATGTGACTAAAACAGACAGAAAAGAAAACATGAAATGAATAGAAGCACTGTTTTTGGCAGAACAGGGCCATAGATATTGATGTAAGAACTGAAGTGATTTTGGTTATTATCAAGAAAACATGGAAAATGGTTAGATATCAGCTCTAAAATTAAACTATTATGAGCTATTTTTGTTGTTATCATCATATTTGTAAAAAAAAAAAAAAAAAAAAAAAAAAAAAAAGTACCTTTAGTTGTACCAGGCATTAAAATGAACAAAAAATTGAAGAAAACAAGGGTGGTCTAATAATTTTTTTTCCACGACTCTGTCAGTATTCCCTTACCAACTCACACAGTCGATCGTCCAAAAGTTCCACCATGTTTGGAAATGATTCCCTTCAAATCTCAACACTGCCCCCAGTGGTTACCAGTGGTATTTCTCCGTATTCTCTGTTATATCCATGAGACCTTCAGAGGTTTATGGTCATGTTCTTTGTCATAACCCGGCTCATGAGCCCCCGACAAGAAAACTGAGGAGAGTACAAATTTAATAATCAAACATAACCCAAAATTAAACTTAACAAGGTGGAACATCTAAATAAGTAATACCAGTATGTCTGCTGTTGGATGAGTGTTGAATGATGGACGAAAGGTTGTGTTAGTTTTTGCGTAAAACTAATATTAATGCAGCCAAAGCCCACCAAATAGACAGCAATGAGCTGGGCTAGAGGAGAGAAGGACCGGCAAACACAGTCAGATTTTATGCACTTTTAGGTGACTGGTCAAGTGTGGGCAGGTACACCAAACAAGCTCTGCCCACCTGGACCTGCAGCGCAATGAACATGAGGAAATTACACACAAAGAGACAGAAACAACAAGCCCTGCCAGAGCGAGAGGACCATTACATCTTACACTAAAACATTAGGATTTAAAGAGCATCACCCAAACTTTTGTCCTTTATCTCTCCTGCCAGTGTACTCCTGCTGAAACAGCACCTTCCTGTTGGGTTGACATGTGGCTTGGCTCACTACCTGTATTTCCTCACTTCAATCAAGTCCTGCTGCTTTGAGGAAACACTGCCATTTATTTTGTCCCAAGTTTGCACACACAGAGGTGGAGAAAGTTTTCGGACACCCCATGCATTTATGATATGTAAGATAAAGAATTACCCTTAAAGGAGTGATATTTTGCTGTTCTAAATGGAATTATGCATTTTAAAACCTTTCCCTGTTGTCTCCATAAACTGAAAATTCTATGCTTGGGTCTAAATTCTTCATTAATTCGACTCCACAGGTCCATCTTCAAACTTATTTCTGAGTAATGACACCAGAAAGGTCGTTTTGAGCGCTGGCCTTTTAAATGCACATGAGCCACTTCCCGCCCCTCCCACATCCAGGTAGTTGGCTGTGCTGTTCTGTCCCTTTTAACCAACAAATGAACATTTTAGGTAATCATCTCAAAGTCTGGACATATTTCCAGTATGGCCTACAACCACTGCTAACAAACAATTATGATGTATTGGGAGAAATGTTCATTGGAAGTCTTGACCTTATATGTGCAAATGTCTTGACATAACTAGTTATAGACGCAACAAATTAAGCAGAAATTAGAAGAGGTTGTAGAAATCCACTAGAGTTTTGCCAAAATGAATATAAAGACAGCTTTGCAGCACCTGGAGGGTTCAAATTCAACCTTTTTGAACGATTAAGGTCCAAATACACAAATAAATGTAGCAAAGATTTATAAAAGTGGGTTTAGCAAAATATGACCCCTTTAAATCAATGAACTCTGCAAAGTATTGTGCCATTCTCCAAACCACCATGCTCCCTTCTGCACATGCTCTGTTCTGTTGAGGTCAAAACTGGATGTTTCTATAAGATAATAAATAAACAAACACATCCAGGACATGGTCAAACTGTCAAGAATTTAGATAGATTTTTCTTGTTAAAAAATAGGTAAATAAATAAATAAAAGATTTGTATTATTTGTTTATCTGATGCACCCACACCTTTTCAAACATGAAAACAGCTACTAAACAGAACACATGAAAAGAACAGGACAGTGCGGTGGTGCAGTGGTTAGAATTTCACCTCAGAGCAGGAAGGGTTGTGGTTGAATTCTCAGTCAGACCAGTGTCTTTGTTGAGTTTACCGGTTCTCTCTGTGTCATGTGATTTTCCTCTGGTCCACTGGTTTCCCCTGCCATTAAAAATAACATAAAGGTTAATTCTCCACTCAGTGCCCCTGAACATGGTGTTGATGAAGATCTGGTCTCCAATGGCAGCTCACTTCTACTAATGTGTGCTAGGTGCTGTGGGTATTAGGATGGGAAAAGTGTAGAGACTGAACTTCAGGAATAATAAAGCGAGCTAAGCAAGTTTATTTTTATTTTTTTTTAAACATGGTACAGATGTGGCCTTGTGCAGCTCACTGACACACACATCAATATAAATAATAATGACTCCAGCCAAGGTCAGGTGCCTCAGAATTCCCAACTAGAGTGTTGATGAAAGGTTCCATATAAATCGTATTTGCATTCAAACAGCTGAAAAAAAAACAGTTTTGTGTTAATTTGTATTTATGTAAAAGGATTTCCTCCAACAAAGAGCCAGTGTTCTCATAACTGAATGGGACTCGGCATTCATATTCAATAAAATGTTGATTTTTGTTCCATTTTCTGTGTGGGCTTGATCAGAACAATACAATCTAACACCAAAAGAAATTAGAAGGCAGCATATAAATGTAAATGCCCAGTGAGTTAATGGAAGCGCTGTTTTCAAAAACCCCAAGTATAAATCACATCATTGTTGCTGTTGACTGCTTTGTTGGAGTATATCTCCCTCCATTCTGTGAGCGTGCTGTTTATTTTGACTCCAGTATCACACTGCTGAGTCTCTCTTTAGCATGAAAAATGAGCTGTATGAAAAGCCAGTGTGTGATTAGTCACTGTGTTTTTGAAGCTTAGACAGGCCAGTCTGTGTACACCACAGCTATATGCCATGATGATTAATTTGCTGTGGGACTCTTGTATACAATTGTTTTTGTTGTGGTCTATAGTGTACGTGTGTGGCACCTGAGACTATCTATGCATCCTCTCCTCCTCAAGCTTGTATTATATCTCCATCACATGGGCCGTGTCTCTTCTGAGAGGCACATGGTTGTATGCTCAAGGCACGGCTGTCATTCATTGTCACATGTCACATCTGTTTATGGTGTATGAAAGATTACACATTTATCCTTTGTCTTAGAGGCTCTTTTTGACTCATGATGCCACGTGTAACTGTTTTAGTCAAGCCCTGCAGCTTTCTAAGCTCTGGGACACATTGTGCCATCCATTTATTGTACTCTCTGCATAAATATGAGTATGCTAATATTAACACATACTGTGTACGAGACAGACTGGTGATTTTCTTCTTCATTCGACTTCATGTTCACTGAGCGTTTTGCCTGTGTTTCCCCAGGTATGGGTGTGTCTTTATGATGTGTTGATGCACAGTAGTGAACCTTGAGCTTTAACATTTCTAAATTTTTAATACAACAATGATAAAACAACAGTTTATGCCTCAGGGTTAAAATAACAACAGAGCTCCACTAGATCTTCCAAGGCTAGAGAGTAACAGAAGTCATGCATACTTCACTGAATGTTGTTAAACAAAAAATACAGTAACAACAGTGGTATTTAAAGGTGGAACGTGTAAGAATTACAGCAGTGGTTCCCAACCTTTTTTGGCTTGTGACCCCATTTTAACATCACAAATTTCTGGCGACCCCAGACATTCAAAACGGATACATTTTTTTGGCTAAAATTAATTTGTTTTTGATCATGTAATAGTTTGCTATACTACGTAACAAAAAAACCCCTAACTTTAGATGACATTTAGTCTATATAATGTATATTATTATGAATGGAGGCAGAAAAGCCAGGTGTAGATTACTGCACAAAGTGAGAATTTGATTTTCCTTGGTCAGGATATGTACAGTCAGTCCAACTTGGATTTACAAGGCTGACAATTAATACTGAACAAACAAGAACTCAAACTATGAATTATGAAAGAGCTGTAGCATCTGAAACTGACCACAATGAACATTTGACAAATAAACAGTACCACAGTGCTTCAGTTTCAGCTTCAGAGTTTGTCATGTCTTTTATGTATGTGATTGTCTCTCTCAACTCACCGTATATTTTTTTAGTAAGTTTTTATTTTGATCAATTACTAGAAATTTCAGGCGACCCCATATGGCGTATGGTTGAAAAACACTGAATTCCAGGGAGAAGGAGGATGATATTCAGACTTATCTTTACTTTGGTTGCAGTTATGCTTTTTTAGAATGAGGCACTGTTCAAGTAGTCCATCCATGTTGTGCTGTCATGTCTCTACTGTAGATTAACAGGGACCTCCTCGTCCCTTTTCCATTCTGTTTTGGTCAACGTTAAGGTAAATCACCATGTCCTGCTAAGTTTGTTGGTGGACTACAGTTTATATCCATTTTGCTAACCTGGCTAGGTGAGCGTTTCAACTACCAGCCGTAGTCTCACTTAGAAGTCGAGGTTTAGGTCAAATGCCGAGAGTCCTGGTCCTGAACCCTGGTCCTCAAGAGCCACTATCCTGCATATTTTAGATGTATCCCTCTTCCAACACACCTGATTCAAATGATAAGCCTATTATCAAGCTCTGCAGAAGCCTGATAACGATCATCAGGTGTGCTGGAAGTGGCTCTTGAGGACCAGGGTTGAGGACCAGAGGCTGAGAGTGACATCATACTGGAATGACATCATACTGGTGTGACAACAACGAGTGTGACACCACTAACATCCAGCAGCAAGAACCCAATCAACAGACTGTATAAGATGACTTCGACCTATTGTACTATTTTCTTGTGGACTCCCAATGGAAGGGTACCAAGAAATGGTACAGTATAGGTCAGTTGTCTGGGCCCCTTTTACAATTAAAACACATAAAATACTGTACAGACCCGACCTGAACTGTACGAACTCAGTTGAAACAAGCTGTAAATATCCCAGAATTAGACAAAACAAACATTTCCTCTAACACTTGGGTGAGTTGAAGGCTCATTACTGCAAACTACAACTTCACAACTAGATGTTACCTCAAAAGGCTCAGTGTGTAATAAAGTTTGGTGTGTAGTCTTTGGTTTCTCCTAACATTTTGTGGAATGTTGGAATATCTTACATTTCTTAATTATTATTATTATTATTATTACTATTATTATTATTAGTATGTGATTTTGAATACAGTGTTACTGTCTGTAAATAAGAGAGTCAAAAATGTAAATTGGAAATCAGTTTTATTTTGAAAATAATTATCTGAAAAAAAAATGCAATTTTCTGTTTTTTGCTTTTTTCCTGAAAATTACCAATATTCAAATGTATATACCTCACGAATGAATGAACATAAAATAAAATAGTTTTTGTGTTTAAAAGTTGAAGTTCTGTTCTTTCTTTTGATGCATTCAGTGCCCACATACTCCTAACACATTTTTTGTGGGCCTTCAAACATTAGAGGATATGACCAAAAAGGCTGTTGCTGGCTACCAATTCACTGTAAAACACCCTGGCAGGGAAAGAGTTAATACAACCAGTCATGTGATCATTTTTAACTTTAACCCTATAATTCCGAATGTATCATATTTGATACATGACTTTTGGAGCCCTGTACATGATCAGTGTGATTTTTTTTGTCTTGAAAAACCTGATGTATACAATTAGATACATGCAATACACAGATAATCCACCAGGGGGGAGGAATTTGTCACCAGAGGCCTTTCCAGTGACACTACAAGATTGTTATTGATGAGGAAAGAGGCAGAACTTTCCCAATTTTGAAAAGGAATTACAAATTTGTTTGACATGTTTGTGTTATATTATGTTTTTGTTTGTTCAGAAACAATAACATTTGATCTTTGAGACCTGATGTATCAAATATGATACAAAACTGAAAATCATACATGGAAATTCATATATGAAAAAAAAAAAAAACAGTGAGGGGATTGTTCAGAAGGACCAATAAAGGCTCCAGTTTCAAAGAACTGGAATTTTCTGTTAACGATTTAATGGTTCAGGCTTTACAGCATTAACCTTTTATTGTGTTTTACATTCATTATGTTGCTGTTTTATTGTTCTATTTGTATGTTTTTTGTTACCTGCCTAGGGACTTCGGGTGCAAATTAGCATTTTTGATATAATCCGGCATATTTACATCTGATGTTGTTCAGTACAGATGTTAATCAATGTGCACTGCTCCTATCAAATAAACTAAACAAACAAAAATACATTTTAAAAAAGTAATGTAATTAGTAATAATGCGTTTCATACTATTGCATTTCATTGGGTAATTTCTGTACCTTTGTTCCACTGCAGTTATTTGGCACCTACAGGCAGCTTAAAAAAATAAAATAAAATAAACACACTAAATACCACATATCATACAAAGAATCCACACATTAACAACAATATTGTAATCATCTGTAACACGAATAATGCTTTATAATTATGCTATTATTTTGCTTATTGAATGTTAAGTAATATTGAGAATGTTTGACTTGTTCATGTAATACAGTATATTTTTTCTGCATTATATATCCATACATGTCAGTTCATGCAGGTGGACAGGTGTTGTCTACAGTAATCAGTGGGTTATGGATCTAATCATCCGTGGTTGTAATGATATAGAAAGCTGATAATATACCTTCTACTTGCAGTTACGTGATGTGCTTTATGGTGGTTTGAGTGAACATATTTGTAACTGCAGGGCTACAAGAGCTCTGATTGCATGTGTAATATTAATGCGTTTCCCCAGTTGTGGTCATGATGTGGATATAAATAAATAATTTGGTTTTGTCTGCGTGTATTTTCTCCCTTCTTTCAGTTCGCTGAGCGACTAAAATGTCAAGTGCCATTCAGATAGAGACAGATTTTCCACTGAAGTGTGTGCATATGATATCAGGAATACAAAAGACTGGAGAGAAAAAACAACACCTGTTTACTCAACACAAAGTTAACTCTGAATTGTGTTGGTATTTTAGGCCAGCGTGTATTATTTGTAACTTCAAATGATACGGGAAATTCATCAAGTTGTTCATTATTGCGGCTATCTTCAATCTAACACAACATTTAAATGTAAATTTAGTGAAAATTATGCTTTTTTTCCCTTGCTTCAGAGCTGTGATTTGTTTTTTTTCCTCCACTATTTAACTCATCCTTTGAACTCTCTTTATCGCTACAGTTTTGGGGGATTATTCTACTTTGGATGAAAAAGAAACTAATTTTTGTCCCCTCTCCCCTCCCTTATGGCTCTCCCCACCCTCTTCTCCTCTAATCCTTTCCTCTCTCAGCTCCTTTTCTCCCTTTCTTCACATCTCCATTACTGTCCCATCTCATCCTCTATTTTCTCCAATCCTCACCTCCCCTTTATCCCCTTTTCTCCTTGACTGCCCTCCCCTCTCCCACTGTCCTCTTTGCTCATCTCCAAAACTGTGCCTCCCCCTTCCATATTTGCTTTGATCCACTCACTCTCTCTCCTGTTATTTCCTTCTTGGCCTTCATGTCTTTACTCCTCCCTACTGTCTCTTTTTACTGTATTTAACAAAAGAAACTACACACTTGTCTCCACGGTTTTCCTTCCGTGACTCGGTGCTTTCTCTCCTTACACCTTTTCTCATTTTCCCATCGCTTTTCTCCCTTTCTCAACCTTTTGCTTCTTTGGTCTGACTCCGGCTCCCAAAACGACATGTCTCTAAACAGACTACTGAAGAAGCAAAATCTTGACAAAGCCAAGGGATCTGCCCTGCCAGTCCCTTCAGCCTGCTCATCTATTCATTTGTTTGTGTTCTCCCATCCCTCCCTACCGCCAAATCTGCTGTGTGTCTAACTGTCCCCCTTGGCCCGCTCACCAACACACACACACACATTTACGCTCACACAAACATGTATGCACACACAGCTGCTGATTGCGACCTGACGGAGCGTTAAATTACAGCCTCACCAACACGTCTGTGAGGGAATCTTAGTGTGTTCTGCCTCCTGTCTCTTATCCTCATCTCCTCTGGTGCTCTGCCTTCCCTCTTTACTTCCTTCTCTTTCGTTCTCTCACCTGATATCCTCCATTTTACCTTACTGTGATTTTATCTTGTCATCACTGCTGTATCCATTCACCTGTTGTTTCCTGTCTGAACCTGTGATCTTTTCTCAGGTCACTTTTGCCACATTTCCACTATGTGGTACCAGCTCGACTCGACTCGTCTCGACTCAGCCGTTTTACATTTCCATTCCAAATTTAAAAAACCTGGAATCTGGTACTAGTTTTTTGGTATCACCTCCGCTGAGGTTCCAAGACCGGGGAACAGATACTAAAACATGATGTGTAAACACTGCATACCACTGATTGGTCACACAAAAAACAGATGCAGAAGTTTACAGTAAATATAGCAATAGGTTAATCCATGTGATGACAGCCCACAAAACTACACCATGGTCGGTCGAGGAGGTTCAGCCTTTGGTGGCCGATGTAAAAAATTCAACATGAGCTTGGGGAGACAACGCGCAATGAGCGAGTTTATCAGCAACTCTCTGAGCAGATGACACGGAAGTAATGTACCGCATTGCTGTGACATCCAAGTACTCTAAAGTCGATAGTATCCTGTAATGGAAAGGGTCTCCAGGAATAGGACCTGGTACCCCAGTTGAGTCGAGTCGAGCCGAGCCTGTTCCATGTAGTGGAAACACGGCATTTGATACACATTCCACATTTTATCGCTTTTTCTCAGGTCTTTTTGCATCATTGTTTTATCTGTTTCTCTTCTGGTTGCCTTTCCTGAGATCGCCTAAGACAGGTTTTTTTTGTCTGTCAATTTTATGGAAAATGCTACCACAGGCCATCCCTAATGCCGCGCTTCGACTACGTGGTACTGACTCGGCCTTTTTGGATTTCCATTACGAAAAAGGACCTAGAATCTGGTACCCGGTACTAGTTTTTTGGTATCACCTCTGCCAAGGTTCCAACACTGGGGACCAGATACTAAAACAAGACGTGTAAACACTGCAGACCACTGATTGGTCAGAGAGTCGTCTCTGTGACCCACCGTTTTATAAAAAACAGATGCAGAAGTTGACAGTAAATATAGCAGTAGTTTAATCCATGTGATGACAGCCCACAAAACTACACCACGGTCGGTCGAGGAGATTCAGTCTTTGGTGGCCGATGTAAAAATTCAGCATGTGCTTGACGAGACAACACGCAACGAGTGAGTTTGTCAGCAACTCTCTGAGCAGACGACACAGAAGTAACGCACCGCATCGCTATGACATCCAGGTACTGTAAAGTCAGTAGTATCCTGTAATGGAAATGGTCTCCAGGAATAGTACCTGGTACCCGAGTCAAGTTGAGTCGAGTCGGTTTCATGTAGTGGAAATGCGATATTTGATACACATTCCATATTTTATCGCTTTTTCTCAGGTCTCTTTGCATCATTGTTTTATCTGTTTCTCTTCTGGTTGCCTTTCTTGACATCGCCTAAGACAGTTTTTTTTTTTTGTCTGTCAATTTTATGGAAAATGTTATCACAGGCCATCCCTAAGTTTCCACATTAAATCATCTTTTTCCTCTGACTTTCTCTGTTTTCTCCTTAAAGCACTCATACACACTAAAGCCGCTCTCTTCTTTTCTTTCTGAGTCCATCTCCTTTATTTCCTTAATTCCCATATTACTGTCTCTCTCTTTGGTTTCCCATCACCATTATCTCTAACTCCCTTCTTCCCTTTCTCCCATCTTCTCTCTCTCTCTCCCTCTTCCTCTCCTCCCAGCCCTCATTACCATGTGTGTGTCTGTGTCAGGTTTCATCCTGTCAGTGAAAGGTCAGCAGCAGGGATTTCCCTGGGCATCACAGCTAGCAGCTTTAGCACTCTGCATCACCAGCCTTATGCTGCATATTAATAATAGCGCCAGAAGCCATACCCCTTAATGCCACCAGCCTGCATTTTAAACAGCTAACACCTAGCCCCAAGCACAAGCAACAAAAGCCTTCGACAGTGTAGGCTATTTAAAAGACCAGCGGCTTTACCACTTATTGTCATCAGCTATCGGCCATAGCATAGCTTAACAGCATCGGCCTTTTGCTGCATATTTAAAAGGCTAGCAGCTGAGGCAACGGGGTTAAGCACTGAGCCGCTATCACTTTGCTTAGGCGGCAGGGCTCAGGGGTGTCACACGACATTTGGCTTGGCAACCTTTATGCAATGGATTTTCTGGATATGCAGGTCTAATACGTGAACATATGTTCAATGTGCTCGCAAAACACCTCAGATTACACATCTTCATTACTGCAGGATACAATGTAATACACTAATAATAATCAGTCCTGTTCACTTCACTTAGTCAGCTTTTAATCTCCAAAATGTACAGTTCTATTTTATATCCTGTAGATACACAAATCCATGTTTTAAAATATCCTGTTGTCATGCTGTTGCTCCTTTTCATTACTAAACACCACAGCCTTTTCTGATTTACCACTAATTAAAACACATTTATAGCTTGAGCATGCATGTACAAGGCTGAAAAATAAATATTAGAAAAATGTATGATCAGAACTCACCATCTTCAGTCTGTTATAATACCTCAGATTGTTTATGTCCATATTTACCTCCTTATCACTACCTGCCTGGAGTGTTTGTTTTTCTGCTCTTACTCTAGTCATATAATTAACTTTATGAAGTAATACAAAATAGAAATAGACATGTATATCTGATTACCTCACAGTTATAAATAAATAAATAAATAAATAAATAAATAAATATCAGACTTAGTCAGCCAAAAGACTGAAAACAAACAAAAGTTTTGGGTGTTCAGCAAATGCAATGAAAGCCATGCTGTTACAGTTAAAGAGGTAAACTTTAATGGGTTTCTGCCGGCTCAGTACTTTGGACTCTGGAGATATTAGATTGTGAATAGGGAAAAAAAAACAAAAAAACTTGTTTCCTGCAATCTTAGCACTATTTTACAAAACCTCAAATCATCATTGATATCTCCAAAATGTTGGACATAAAAGTCACATGAATCATTTCGTTATGGATCTTTGCAAACTTTCTGGTACCAAATTAAACCCTTTCAGTGCTGTCAGAACCAGAATACGATCAAATGTCCACTGTCCTTGCATCATGATTTGCACATTCACTTCTCTGTTAGCAACAGTTGAACATATTTTATGAGATTGCAACAATGTTGACCTTTGATCTGCAAAATCGATTGATTTCATCCTTGAGTCTGAATAAACAAATTTATATTTAAAAAAAAAAAAAGGTTGTTCAAGGCATTCCTTACATGTAGCATTGATAAGAAACAGATAATAGGTCTCAGTTATGTTGACTTTTGACCTTTGACCAACAACATCATGTCAGCTAATCTTTCTGTCTAAGTGAACAAGTTACACTTTGCCACATTTTATCAAACTGTTCTGGAGGTGTCACATTTTAAATGAAATAGGGATGGGCTGACCGACATACTGATTGTTTTTAGAAAAACCATGGATGCATGTAAAAACATATTTCATGCCACGCTTCCACTACGTGGAACCAGCTCGGCTCGGCTTGGTATTCCTGGAGACCGTTTCCATTACAGGATACTACTGACTTTACAGTACCTGGATGTCATAGTGATTATTTCCGTGTCGTCTGCTCAGAGAGTTGCTGATAAACTCGCTCATTGTGTGTTGTCTCGTCTGAATTTTTACGTCACCCACCAAAGACTGAATCTGCTCGACCGACCATGGTGTAGTTTTGGGCTGTCATCATGTGGATTAATGTACTGCTATATTTACTGTCAACTTCCGCATCTGTTTTTTGTAAAACAGCGGGTCACAGAGAAAACTGTCTGACCAATCAGTGGTCTGCAGTGTTATACATCATGGTTTAGTATTGCTTGGAACCTCTGCGGAGGTGATACCAAAAAACTAGTACCGGGTACCAGATTCCAGGTCCTTTTTCGTAATGGAAACGCAAAAAGGCTGAGCCAAGTCGAGTTGGGTCGAGCCAGTACCATGCAGTGGAAACACGGCATAAGATTATCAATAAAGGTGGAAAACCTGGAAATTTTATTTGTGAGTGATACAATTGTTTGTTCCCAGAGTATGTTCCTACATACAGTATTCATAGAAACATTTGTCAGCAATATTTTATTCAGGTGAATATGATGGCAAATTTGCCTTTCTGAGCAAAAAATATACACCTGTAAATAATTATTTTCTTATAATCAGGCTGAAAACCAATCATTTTTAACTTAGTACATACAACGGATTAATATTACATTTAGCCTAAATGTTTTATTTAACTTAAACAATGACAGATTGCTTAACATGACATCAGTTTCATGAGAGTGTAGGCATTTAGAGCTAGAAGAACAGCCTCTCCATGCCGAGGGAACTTTCACTACTTTGATCTTCCTCTCCACTACACTGGTTCGGGATAAGAAGTTGATGTGTCCCTGAATGGCCTCTATCTTGTTAGCTGAGGTTTCATTTAGCGCTCCGTATCCAGAGAGCCTCGCACAGGGCCAGACTCAGCACGAAACAGATCAAAATGGAATTATGGCATGCGCAGCAAAAAGCTATTTTTGGAAATGCCAAATAACTATTGGTCATTTACAACAGCAGCGTCATTACATCATGTAGTGCAGACCTGGTGTCTGTACAGCTCTGAATGAAATTAGTCCTGTGTATGGTGATGCACTGTGACTACTTTATCAGTCTGACTAATAAGCATGAGATGTTTTAAACATTTTTTTGTTCCTCACATTGCCCTCTGAGAGAAGAAATATTCAAAATAAAGTGATAAGGTTTTAGGTGTGTGTATATTTACACATTCAAGTGTTATTTGTTCCCATTATTTTTGCATTAATGTCTGAGGTCAAAGGAAGTTCATCAATCCCGTACTCCTACTGCTGTGTGGTTTGAGAGTGCTGCTAAAAGAAGATGTCAGCCTCTGCCTAAGTCTCTTGTCGTTAGACTATTCATAAGTTGTTGTGTCTGAGGCTCCACATTTCCATGTTTCACCCCAGTGGCACGCTTAATGTATTAAAAGGTGATGTACAGCTAGGATACAAGACAGGAGAGACAAATACAGCTATTCCTGGAAGATAAATATAAGCACATATTAGCATCACTCAAATATATTTAAATGCCCATTAGCAATTCAAGAAGGGATACATGAACGCCACAGCAGGAAAGAGCATACTTTGATTTTTCACACTTATATACTTGTGATGAAGAAAAAAAAAAAAAAAGCATGACTCGAGTGCACTGCATTGCCTGGCAGAATGCCTTCAACCTTTAGAATTAATCAGGGGATGATCTGACTTGAACATCCTTTTGGTATTTTCACCTTTTCTGCCCTAGCTATATATATTCAAAAGAAAGACAGAGCTATAATTATAGGGCTGCTAGATATGTGAAGGTGGCAGGGCTAAAAACAGAAAGGAGTGGTGTGTGAAAAAGAATGACAACCTTTTTATTGGGTTAGTTACATAATGACCGCTTCAGACCCTGAAGAAACTATTTGTGCCCCATTATTGAATCAGAACAAATCAACCCAGTGGCATAAGGAACATGCTGTGCCTGCTACTTAAATGCTATCCTAAAATTACACATTAAAGGGTTGGAAATGTTCAAGTTCTTTCATTGCAGTGAACACACATACAATAGAAATTTTGGAAACAAAGATAATCTGCTTGTACCAAAGCAGCACAGATGTTTATCCCACTTACTATAAATTGAATCAGCACATTTTGTTTCTATGTTTTTCTACGGATGCCTCTAACACAGTGGTTCCCAACATTTTTTGGCTCGTGACCCCATTTTAACATCACAAATTTCTGGCAACCCCAGACATTCAAAACAGAGACTTTTTTTTTTTTTTTTTTGCTAAAATTAATTTGTTTTTGATCATGTAATAGTTTGCTATACTATGTTGCAAATAAACATTAGTTTTAGAGGACATTTAGTCTATATAATGTATATTATTATGGATGGAGGCAGAAAAGCCAGGTGTAGATTACTGCACAAAGGGAGAATTTTATTTTCCTTGGTCAGGATATGTACAGTCAGTCCAGCTGTGATTTAAAAGGAGGACAATTAATACTAAACAAACATGAACTGAAACTATGAATTATGAAAGAGCTGCAGCATCTGAAACTGACCACAATGAACATTTGACAAATAAAGAGAACCACAGTGCTTCAGTTTCAGCTTCACAGTTTGTCATGTCTTTTATGGTTTGGGATTGTCTCAGTCAATTAACTATATACTTTTTATTAGTCATTTTTATTTTATTTTTAGCAATTGCTAGAAATTTCAGGCAACCCCATTTGAATTCCAGGTGACCCCACATGGGGTCCCGACCCCAAGGTTGAAAAACACTGCTCTAACACTAAAACATTTGTCTAAGCAGCTGTGATCTTATGGGTATATTTCTCTAAGACACAACTATTGGTTAAATCCCAGAGAGGACCAAATCAAATTTTACTCCTGCACCTGCTGACACTAAGGTCTACTTTTATTTGTTATTTCTAGCTTTAGGAAGCACTTACATGGCCATAAACCAGAAGAAGAATAAACCTAATAGCTTTAATAGTGTAGATTCTTCATTTATATGAGATGAAATTGCCCACTTACTTGCAATACTTTGATTAAGCCGGATATCATGTTTGTTGTGCCAGCAGCTGGTTTGCTGGAGCTACTGGGTGTAACTGCCGATTAACATATTTCCTGTTTGTTATCTGCTTATTCTTCACCTCTTTCATTTAGTCATTCTAACAAGGGTAACAGCCTCCTATTATACGACTCCACATCCATAAACAAACACACACATTTAAAAGGCACATAAACATAAATGTGCATGTGAAGAAAGAACTCCCCTGGCTTTTTCCTAATTTTTAATTTGATCTGAAATTTAACAAGCAGTCATCAATGATTTAGTTCAGTAAATACAATATAATTAGCGTGATTAGCCCATTCATTCTCTCCATGTGGGCTAGTGCATCAGTGTAGATGTTAGTTCAATGTTGTGTGGGTGGGGCGTAGGTGTGTTTGAGAGTATAGATGCAGAGAAGGTCTACGAGTGCTTTTGTGTATAAACCAGCATTTAAGTAAGTGCGTGTATTCATCTGTGTGTGTGTGTGTGTGTGTGTGTGTGTGTGTGTGTGTGTGTGTGTGTGTCAACTCCAGCTTTAGTTCTGCTTCTTAGAGTTGTCCTTTAGTCGCTGTTGCTGTCATTCATTGTTTACATGACAGACATTTTAAGTCTCTATTTATTGGCAAAAATGTTTTTTTTCCCCCTCGAAGTGCAGTTTAGAAATAAATAAATAACCCCAACTTAAAAGCATGTATTTCACTTCAAACTCTTTGCATATGCTTTTATATGGTGCTGCACTGTGTTAAGTCTCTCTTCATCTCTTCCCTGTACAAAGCTGTTGCAGGTGGAGAGACGCCAGCTGTATTTGTTACGGGTGGGTGAAGATGCACAAGGTATTCATGAAAATATGATTCAATACTAGTAGTTCCAGACATGTAATACTGGCTTTTATACGTTGATATTGATATATGTGTCGCACTTAGAGGCTTTTGAGGACACAGAGACTTTAACCCTATAACGCCAAACGTATCATATTTAATACAGGAGTTTTGAAGCCCTCTATATGATCAGTGTGATATTTTTTTGCTTGGAAAACCTGATGTATACAATTAGATACATGCAGTACACAGATAATCCACCAGGGGGGAGAAATTCATTCACCAGAGGCATTTCCAGCGACACTACAAGATTGTCATTAATGCATAAAGACCCAAACATCCACCATCTCCCAAAACCATCTTCTGATATAAACTGTTTAATCCCTGATGATTGATTCATCCATATAAATAATTGGTGTTAAATGCAGCTTGTCATCTTTTCATAGTCATCAGATATGACCCATTTGGACATTCAGAGGCTCCGTAGTTACCATGGAAACACCATCATCTTTTACAACATTAATTCACCAGTAAAACCCATGGAGTTGGATCAATGACAGTGGATGGAGATGCTTGGTTTATGTTCAGTTAATGAGAGATTTTGCTGAAAGAGTCACTTTTTCTTCAGTTTTTTCTATTTTTGATTTAATAACCCCCAACTTTACTCTGAGCTTTTATGAACATCTACATGATTAGTAAATAAAATGTTGGAAAATACCTGATTTTCACTGAAACCCCCCCACACACACAAAATACAGAAGATAATATTACAATAAATGGTGATAAACCACTTAAGGACAAGGAAAAGGAATTACCAATTTGTTAAAAATGTTTGTGTTATATTATGTTTTTGTTTGTTCAAAAATAGTATTTGAGCATTGAGACCCAATATATCAAATATGATACAAAATTGAAACTCATACATGGAAATTGATATTTGAAAAAAAAATTATTTGGTTGTTCAGAAGGACCAATGAAGGCTCCAGTTTCAAAGAATTGGAATTTTCTGGCAAAGATTTAATGGCTTAGGTTTTACAGGGTTAACTAGATGTGTTTAGTGCATTTGTATGTACTGAGGAGTGTTCATTTTTCATTTATTTTGGCATGAAAGCATAATGAGCCAGTAAATAATTTGTTCCACAACACAAAACGATGAAATGCAAAATATCAGAGCACTGAAAATAAAAAGCACATAATCTTTTTCATAAAGGATAGATGAGTAAAAAAAATACAGTTTAGCCATAACAAGAAGAGGAAGATGAATGTGATTTTAGATGACTTATCAGACAATGAGATTACTCTTTGCAAACTCTTGTTTTACACAGGCTTCAGTGTGGACTTTTAAGTCAAGGACAAAGCAACATGAATGGAAAATTCTGCTTTTGAAGGGACACACATGTGTAGCAGAAAAGAATCAAAGCAATCATGGGATCTAGTTTTAAAGGCCACTCTATTATCTCTATGGACCACGAATGTTTTCATACAACAGGAGATGAGCACTTCTCTTATTTGGTATTCAGCTGATTCAGGTTGTCTTTTTGGATGCACTGGAGCAACAGAGGTGGACAGATGGATAGAGGGATGGGACTTAATAAAAAGGAGGCACTGTTATGATATTGCATTTGTGTATGCGAACATGTACACTACAGGAATATGAATACAGTGCTTGTTAAAACTATGGGATGATATTACCTTTTGCTGCTTTAGTAAAATCAAATCATGGTCAATATAATTAATCTTTTTTGCCTTAAATTTACAAAGCTTTTCAATATAATTAATCTTTTTTGCCTTAAATTTACAAAGAACTCTGTAAAAGGGCAATATCTTGTATTTCTACGTCCAACTATTAAAAAAGAACCTAGTAATCATTACGAAATTGTGTCAAAGATACCAATGTATTGCATGGTAGAGATATGAAAGGAATATATTAATACCCACTGTCCTATTAATTTATGTGACCACTAGAGGGAGTAGTGAGTCACTCTGCTGGTCTCCCATTGTGAGGAAAACTAACACCGCTGAGCCTTCAAACAATACATCAGAATGTGATGAGAACCATTAAGAAACAACTTTTAAAATCATATCGTGGCAAAGCGGTAAAGACTAGAAGCATGTTTGTTTGTTTTTTGCCATCAGATACAACTCTGAATGAAAAGAATGGAGTTTGATGCATTTCTTCTACATGGGTGAGTATGATTATGAAGCTAATGAAAGTATAAAGTTATTATCTGATGTTATTATGTTCACTAAGTTGGCCGTTAGTTGAGCCACAGTTCAAATTAAACTGTGATAGTTCTGAAATTATTGTTACGATTCCACACAGATCTATAGTGCAGCCATCGATAATGTTGACTGTAAGGAAATCAAAGGTCAACTGTCTTATAATATAAAAAAAAGCTAATAGAGCATTAATGTAAATTCAGTTGACGTAGCATGTGATTTTTTTAAGACCGTCTTATTTTGACGTGACGGCTGTAAGTTTTTGATTGAACATGAAAACTTAATGATACATAATACAGATGTGTGTAAACAATGACCGTCATACTTCATTCAGTGAGTGGTACAGTCTGTCAATACATAGCATTGATTAGTTAATGGTTGTCACAGTTGTAAGCGTGTTCGGGTACATGACATCCCCCAGCTCCACATTCCCCCTGGAAATTAATAATACAAAAAAACTATAATGTAAAACAAGGCACAACAAACCCCGCCCCGCTGATGTCATCATGTTTATGCATGTCAGCATATCAATTGCCTCTATATATGTGCCAAGTCTGGAGTAAATTGAAGCAAAATTGATGTTTTTATAGACGTGAAATTTTGCCCATTAAGAGTCAATGGGGGGGGGGGGGGGGGGGGTTAAATTCATTTTAAAAAATTAAACTTTGACCTATATTTCCGAAAATGTAACCACATCTGTTCTCGGTCACTGGCAATCTATAAACCCAATTTGGTATGAATTCAACCAATAGGTACAGCATGGATCTGGATACCCAGTCTGAAAACGCCCTTAGACTACAGCAAAAACACCACAAACACACCATCCCCAGTGTGAATCATGGTGGTGGAGCATCATGTTTGCAAAGGCAGAGGCTAAACTGAATGCAGTAAAACATAAGGAAATCCTAGTGGACAACTTGATTCAGTCTGTAAAGGAACTACGACTTGGGACAAAGCCTAGACCTCAGTCCAGAATTTGTGCCTGGACTTTAAAATGGCTGTTCACACCTGATCCCCATAAAACCTGATGGAGCTTGACCAGTTCTGTTAAAAAAAAAAAAAAAAAAAAAAAGACCTTTCCACACACTGCTGAGATTGTCACCACGGGGGCATCTACTACACACTGACTTGAAGGGGTTGAATTTTTATGCCATCATTTATCATTGTGTATTTCGTTCATTAATTTTTAGAACCGTAATCCTCAAGAGGGTCATGGAGTCATAGAGGTGTTGGAGCCAATCACAGATGCCAATGAGTGAAGGTGGGATACATCCTGGATGTGTCTCCAGCTCATCACAGAGCTGACATATACAGACGAACAACCATCCACTCATATTCCCACACATGGGTGATTTACACTGACCAATTAACCTAATAGTGCATGTCTTCAGATGGTGGGAGGAGCCAAAAGAACCCAGAGAGAACCTATGCAGACACAGGTAGAACATGTTATGATGTTGCTTTGTTTTTTCTTAGTTCTTGTTAAATGAGCTAAATTATTATGACCACAGTTACATTTTTGAGAGCCATAAAAGAGGAGAGCTTTTATAGACACTGTATATCTGAAGTGAAATTGATGTCAGTTTAAGTGCCTCTTGACTTAATACCATATATTAGATGACTCTGTTATAAAGACATTTGATGTTTTTTTTAATTAAATCGTAGCACAGAAAATTACACCTGCCTTTAACACTTTCAGTGCCATGGGCCGATTAAATCGGCTTTACGAAAACAACCTGTAAAGTGCCAGGGGCCGATCAGATCGGCTTTGGAGAACACGCCATATTTGTGTACAAACAAACCATCCACCCCCATTTCTTTCTCACATTTCGATGACGTTCTTTCTGTGTCCCCCTTTTGAGACCAATCAGACGGGAATTTGAGGTTACGCGACCGAATAATATTTTTATATCTTTTTAATGTTTCTTATTCTCCGGTGTTTCATCAGAGGGAGCCCTCCATGCCGGGGGGCGGCTGTGGACTCCGGGGGCTGTGGCGCCTTCTCTCACTGGGGTCCGCTCCTTTCTGGTGGGTGGGGGTCCCAGTTGGCCCTCTCCCACTAGTTGGGATGCGGGGCTGTGTTGCTGGTTCCTGGTCGCCGGGGTTGGCGGCTGCCTCCTGGTGCGGATGGCTCCCTGAGACAGTGCCTCCTAAATTGATGTTTTACTCTTACTTGTACATTTTTGTTCTGGTCTACCCGTGCTCAGTCAGTCTTCTTAAGTATGTGTGAGCTTGTGGGTTTGCATGTATATGTGTGTGTGTGTGCGGGTGAGTGGGTGGGTGTGGGTGGGGGGCGGTACTGATTTTTAAACTGATATGTAAAGCACTTTGTGCTACAGTTTTTAATGTATGAAAAGTGCTATATAAATAAAGATTATTATTATTATTATTATTATTATTATTAATTATGCAAATTACGATCAATAATGAATCGGCTGCGTCCGGTGCGTTTTGAATCTAATCAGCAATCGGTCGGATGTTACCGAGCGGTTTCCTGCAGGATTCTTCAAATATTATAAAAACGACGCGAAATACTGAAAAACGGCCAAATTCTGTGGCACTTTTAAGGTTTATTAGCCCCTTAACTGTCTGGCACTTAAAGAGTTAAACAATGAACCAGAACCAAAAGATGCATACATTGACTTTCCTACAGTCCATAAATGCATTGATCCCATTCCTCTGTTACGTTGCCTAAACTAAATTAATTCATGATGCAAAATACTTTCCTGGTTTGGATCAAAGTAGACTGAGACAGCAAACGGTGCATTGCTGCAGATGTGGGAGACGTGTTGATCTCCTGTGTATGTAACTCTCTGTCGGTTGTGTTGATTCATAAATACATTGTTTGAAAGGAACCTCTCCATAAATATCCTGTCAGGAGAAAAAACAGACCCTCAAATGGCTCCTCTGAAGAACATTATTAATCCAAGATGAAAAGCACTTATGTTCAGCATGTCTGCATGTATGACAGCCATTCCATTCCTGCCTGTTGAATTCCAACACAAGCACACCTTATTCTACTGAATAAACACCTGATCCATGTCTTATTTAAGAAGGAAAAGTATAAAAAACACTACTGTGGCCATCACTATGTTCGTACAATAGGCAAAAACAATGCTATTAGTTCTGCAAAAGTAAGTGGAATCTAAAACTAACTTTTGAAAACTACTGGACTTCTGCTCTGACAATGGTCCCAAAGTCTGAGGGCTGGTTTTTCTACCAGGACAATGCTCCTGGCCTCAGCTAGGTCAATAAAGCTGTGGATGACAGACCACCAGATGAAGACCCTGTCATGGTCAGTCCAATCTCCAGACCTGAACCCACTTTGAAAACTTCTGGAATATAATCAAGGGGAAGATGATTGGGCACAAGCCATGGAACATTGCCGAGCTTCTTGAATTTCTACACCAGGAGCTGCGTAAAGTCATCCAACAGCAATGGTGGAGAGACAGGACACGTGAAAGCTGTCATTGAAAATGAGGGTTATTACGCCAAATACTGATGTCTGAACTTTTACCAAGTTAAAACATTAGTGTTGTGTTGTTTAGAAATGAATATGAACTGATTTTCTTTGCATTATTTGAGGTTTGAAAACACTGCATCTTTTTTGTTATTTTGACCATGTGTCGTCTTCTGCAAATACATGTTCTAAATAACAGTATTTTATTTGGAATTTGGGAGAAATGTCGGTAGTTTAGTGAATAAAACAAAAATGTTTATTTTACTCAAACACATACCTATAAATGGTCAAATCAGAGAAAGTGATAATTTTGCAGTGGCCTCTTATTTTTTTTCCAGAGTTGTATATTATAATTATTTTAACATTGTGACAGAAGCAATTAGATAGATAGATAGATAGATAGATAGATAGATAGATAGATAGATAGATAGATAGATAGATAGATAGATAGATAGATAGATAGATAGATAGATAGATAGATAGATAGACTTTATTTTGTTCAAAGGACACTCTAATATATGGAAATAAAACAACCAAAAAAAGAAAACAAATATCACACAAATGTATAACAATTTCAGTGTGGTTCTTTAACAATACTTTATGTCTGAAAAGGAGTAGAAAGAAGCCCAGCTTATATTGTCCTAACCTAATTTTACATGACTTGGCTAATCAGCTAATGTTTACAGTCATCACACAGAATAGAATGGTTGATTGTCGAAGCAAAAATTAAACTTGACCTCCTCCTTCTTATGATGAATACTATTGTGAAGGGGAAACCTGACTTTCTTATGGACGGAATAAGGCATAGAGGTCTACAACATAATCATGGCACCAGACAGGTTACCATGGGTCACCTTGAACTTCCCAAACCAAAAACGAATCAATTGAAAAATTATCTTTTACTGGGCTCCAGGCTATGGAATAAGTTACCTTCATACATCAAACACACGAAAAGCTTACATTCACAGCCATGACTCAGGAGGTAGAGCGGGTCGTCCAATAACCGAAGTGTTGACGGTTCGAATCCTGCTCTGTCCTAGTCTGTCCGTTGTGTCCTTGGGCATGACACCTCACCCACCTTGCCTCCAGTGCCACTCACACTAGTGTATGAATGTTTGGTGGTGGTCAGAGGGGCCGTAGGCACAAACTGACAGCCACGCTTCTGTCAGCCTGCCCTAGGGCAACTGTGGCTACAGGTGTAGTTTAGCACCACCAGAGTATGAATGTGAGAGTGAATGAATAATGGGGCAATAATGTAAAGCGCTTTGAGTGCCCAAAAAAGCGCTATAGAAATCTAATCCGTTATTCAAAAAAACACTCAACACTCCACTTAAGGAAACACAATAATCAGGGTTCCTGCAGAGTCTTAAAAAGACTTATAAGTCTTGAATTTACAAATCTGCATTTAATACCTTAAAAAAGTCTTTAAAAGGTATTAAATTTGATATGGGAGGTCTTAAATTATGTTGCCATAATCTTGTTGGCTGTGTTGAGTTTAAATGTGTCCAAGCTGCAAAGAAAGTAACATTGGTGGACTCAGTTCCACTTGTTCCAACCCGACAATTTATATCGAAATTAGGAACCAGTTATTGCTAACTTTGCAGTCCCTGGTGAGTAATTACTCAGAATGGTGGGAATCAAGGCGTTGAAGTAAATAAATACATTTTCTTAAATTCTAGGAGTCACAACTTTTTGGTAGTATGCACGCCAAGTAGGCTGTGAAATGGGCATTAAATTCTGTCCTAAGTAGTCATAAAATGACTTAAAAAGTCTTAAATTTAACTTATAGAAACCTGCAGGAACCCTGAATAATGCAAACGATTGTTTTGACTCTCACAATCTAAGTTGTTGTAAAGATAAAAGTTAAAATGTTTTAAGGTTTATGTGTTAAGATGAATTTTACAGCTTGCTGGTGATAATGAATTGTAAATTTGTTTTTATTTATATTTATGTATGTATTTTGTAAACTGTATTTATATTTTAACGGAGCCCAAGAAGAGTAGTAACCACTACAGTGGAAGCTAATGGGGATCCATATAAACAATAAACAATACATCAGTCATTAAATTACAGAAAAAGAGAACAAATGATTACATACCATCAATAACTATTATTGTTGTATAATAGTTTACTACTTATACACGTTTACTGTTACTATATCTCTGGAAAATAAAGTTTTTATACATCTTTTTAGATTGTGTGATGTTTTCACACTGTTTGATATTCCAATTAGCGACTGCTAGAGGGTAATTCTCTGCATTCTCACTGAACTTGTCGTGACTTTCTCCATACTTTGGTAGTTGTTATCAAAAAAAAGAAACAAAAACCCCTCAGGAATGAAGCCGCTGTCTGTCATTGCGCACGTGTGACAAACAGTTGACACGAGAGGATCATGGGATCAAAGAAGCATTACAATGAGTGTGTGAGAGAGCGAAAAGAAGCCCCAGGGAAAGATAGCGATGAGACTTGTGGTAGATTTATTATAGAGTTGTATGTGTTAATTTTAAAACGCAACAGATGGTTGACAGTCAGATGACGCAAACATGTAAGCCATGTCAGTAATGTAGACACGGAGAAGGAGCCAAACATTTGGAGATTTTCCTTCGTCGTATCTTTCCAAAGTGCATAGTTACAGTTGCAGCCTGTGAAAAACCACAGCAGATTGGACTGGATGGTCTGAGCATTGAACGGTTCGCTAAATCCCCCCTTCCATCTGCTTTTATATGTATTTCTAATTTTCGTATTTCTAATTTTCAGGATACATTGCTTTGTTTTCATAGTGCAAATTATCTCCACCTTTGCTCTTTTATTTCCACCTCCTTCATCCTTCATCCTAATCCTCAGCGTCTATCTCACCTCTCGCCTTTCTCTCTGTCGCTTATTTTATCCTCATCCTTATTCATCCTCTCATACACAGAAGCAGACAGGGCAGTGTAGCAGATGCAGTTGACGTTCTGCACCAGCGAAGCATAACAGTGTAGTTAGCCTGCTTGGCATGAAACAGAACGCCTCAGCACGGAACAGAACAGAGCACAGCAGGCCTGAGTGCTCTGTGGAGCAGCAGGGGCATCTCACATACTTGTCACGTTGAGAGTTCAAGTCCAGACTATCACCTAATGCTATATGTCGTAACCACTGCCTTTCTCTTGCACCCACATTTGTTCTCATATTGAACAGGCATTTAATGGAATTCAATAACAGAATATCAATGAACTAAACCTGTTTTTTTTTTTTTTTTTTTTTTTAGAAATAGTCAGTTTAGAGCTGAAATTGGCAGTTGCTATTATTAACCCATAAAGACCCAAACACCCACTGACAACCAAATTCATCTACTGATTTAATATCTGTTGATCCATTAATCCTATCAATACATGTAAATAAGTGGTGTAAAATGCAGTTTATCATCTTTTCATGGTCCTCAGATATGACCCATTTGGATCTTCAGTGAACAATGGAAACACCATCATCTTCTACAGCACTGATTCACCAGTAAAACCCATGGAGTTGGATCACTGATAGTCGATGGACACAACTTGGTTTATGTTCAGTTAATAATAGATTTTGCTGAAAAAAAGTCACTTTTTCTTCAGTTTTCTCTATTTTTGATATATTAACCCTCAACTTTACTCTGAGTTTTTATGAACATTTACATGATTAGTAAATAAAATGTTGGAAAATACCTGAATTTCAGTTAACCCTATCATATTTCTCATACATGAGTTTTGAAGCCCTCTACATGATCAGTGTGATATTTCTTTTCTTGAAAAACCTGATGTATACAATTAGATACATGCAATACATAGATAATCTACCAGGGGGGTGGAATTCATTCCCCAGAGGCTTTTCCAGTGACTCTACAAGATTGACATTAATGAGGAAGGAGGCAGAACTTTGCCAAATTTGAAAAAGAATTACCAATTTGTTAGACATGTTTTGTTTGTTCAATATTTATTTATTCATTCATTTATTTGACAGGGACAGTGCCGTCAAACATAGTTGCAGCTGATGTGATGCATATACAGTTTATAACTAGTGCTAATTCTCAACCCCAGTCCCCGGTCGGGCTCTTCCACTACATAGCAGTACAATATAAAATATACATCATTTAAAACAATCATACCATACAATTCGATAATCCAGTGTTGCATTTATATGATGTGAGGCATTCATTCACTCACTCACTCTCCCACACAATATTAACAGATGAGAAGAGTAAATAAAGTGTAATATTTGAAATAATATTTGAGTATTGAGATCCGATGTATCAAATATGACACAAAATTGAAACTCATACATGGAAATTAATATTTGAAAAAAAATTCTTTGGTTGTTCAGGAGGACCAATATAGGCTCCAGTTTCAAAGAACTGGAATTTTCTGTCAATGATTTAATGGCTCAGGCTTTACGGGGTTAATTTTCAGGATTTGGCTGAAAAAGTCACTTTTTCTCTGTTTCTGATATAATAACCCTCGATTTTAATCTGAGATTTTATGGATATGCACATGATCAGTACATTAAATATAGGAAAATACATGATTTATACTTAACAATGCAAAATACAGAACATAATATTAGAATTAATGGTGATAAATCAGTTAAGAAAGGTAAAAAAAATACAGAAAAATTCATTTGGGAACTGCCACAAACAGCACCAGGTGTTTATGGGTTAAAATAGCAACACTTAAGTATTATTAGTCCATTGTTTTCCAGCGTATCCTGGTCAGAGTCATGAGGTGGATGAAGAGATATTATTCCAGTATTGCATCAGAGGCCGGATCATTCAGCACAGTGTCAGCTATCTGCCACTTTATTTTATTTCATAGTTGCTTATTCTGCTGCTACATGCACCATCATTTTAAACTGTACTATCGCTGCATACTGTGAAATTTTGTACATATCAAGGAGTTAATTTTGTTAATTTTTATTTCGCTTGCACATTTTATGGCAGTTTTTATTCGACCCTATTTACCTTTTATTTATTTTATATTTTTACCCTTTAATCTTCTATGCCACAAAACCCAGACATGAGTTATTATATTTTGCTCTATCAAGTACCATTGATTGAATGACAGTAATTCTGTGGCAGGTCCAAGGCTCTGGAACATTCTACCCAACATATCACATGTGCACAGTCCATTGAGCACTTTCAATCTCTTATTTAAAGACCCACCTATTTGCGCTGGCTTTTAATACAAGTGTGTGACTTTTATTTTGCTTTATCTTCTGGTTGTGTTTTAGATGCTATTTATCCTATTACTGTGTATATGTTTTTTATCAGTTTTAGTATATCTTGTATTTATTGTTATTTTACTACTTTTAGCATATCTTGCATTTGTATCTGCAGATTTGTACTGCACTTTGGGCCCTTTCCGTTGTTTTAAATGCGCTATTTAAGTAAGCTTGACCTGAGTCTGATCTGTGATTTGTTTCCGTATAAGGCTTCATAACTCTCCTCATATGATGACACAGTGGGAGGAAACAGAATGATGAGAATCTTTATTTGTCAGTACATTTCACATTTATGCAAAACATACTTAAACTGACCCTCTGCTTTAAAACTATTAGTGGCTGAACATGAAGCAACACCACATACTGATGACTGCTAGCAGCGGGCTACTGTGGAGCTCATCAAGAGCAAATAGGGCAGTGTTTTTCAACCTTAGGGTCGGGAACCCTCGTGGGGCCGCCTGGAATTCAAATGGGGTCACCTGAAATTTCTACTAATTGATAAGAATAAAATAAAAAACTTACTAATAAAAAATGTATGAGTTGAGAGAGACAATCCCAATAGATAAAAGACATGACAAATTCTGAAGCTGAAACTGAAGCACTGTGGTACTGTTTATCTTTCTAATGTTCATTGTGGTTGGTTTAAGATGCTGCAGCTCTTTCATAACAATAATAATAATAATAATAATAATAATAATAATAATAATAATAATAATAATAATAATAATAATAATAATAATAATAATAATAATAATAATGGATTGGATTTTATATAGTGCTTTTCTAGACACCCAAAGCGCTTTACATTATTGATCCATTATTCATTCACCGTAATATAATATACACACATAGTTTGAGATATTGTTTATTTAGTATTGATTGTTAGCCTTATCAGTTCAAGCTGGACTGACTGTACATATCCTGACCAAGGAAAATAAAATTCTCACTTTGTGCAGTAATCTACACCGGGCTTTTCTGCTTCCGTCCTTAATAATATACATTAGAATACAATAGACTAAATGTCTTAAAATTAACATTTATTTGCAACATAGTATAGCAAACTATCACATGATCAAATACAAAATTAATTTCTGCAAAAAAAAAAAAAAAAAAAAGTCTCCATTTTGAATGTCTGGGGTTGCCAGAAATTTGTGATGTTAAAATGGGGTCACGAGTCAAAAAATGTTAGGAACCACTGAAATAGGGGGTTAAATGCCTTGCTCAAGGGCATATGTCCCAACAATTTCTCTGCCAATCTGGGAACTCAAACTGGCTCTGGCAGATTTTCCAACCATCTAAGCCAGGGTTTTAGGAGAACATGTAAAACTCACAAAAATACCTCATCCAGAATCAATGCCTGTCACTATAAAGCTAACAATCTAACAGATTAAGATTTAGGTTAAAAAACTCTAAAACTTACAAATGCTTTCTTTGGCTGTGGGGATTTATTTTCTGCCATTCAGAGCCATTCTAAGCTTCAACAAGAGCAAGATGGGGAGATGATTTGTGCACGATACATGCATTTTCTGCTATCTTAATCTTGAGTAAACCATACCAGTATCTGACAACCCGCCTTGCCTTACTTAACCGTGCTATGGTTTCTCACGCGGCGCTGTACAGCTCCATGTCATGCAGAGCTGAAATGTGATATCCCGTGAAGTGCTGTGCGATACCTTTTGCTGTGCTGTTCCGTCCCATGTCGTTCTCAACTAGGGTACTGAGGACGGTGGCATTGCCGCAGTGCTCAGCTCCACACGCTTCAGTGATTGTAACTATAATATTCTTTAATGAGCAGTTTGGAGCCATGCCACAACCATTTCAGAGTCCTGAAACTGTTTAACGGCAATACTGAGTCAGTGAACCATCTTCGGTGCTGGAAATACACAGTCAGCGGCAAAGTGTTGAGAAGGTCGTATAATTGTATTTTTTAGGGAAAAGGTTGCAACTATGACCAACTATGTCATCATACCTTTCGAAATTGTGTAACCGTGGAATTATTTATATTGTTTATCTCAGTTTCAGCTCTTTAGAAGACCTATATTTTAATAAGAAACAGGTGGCTTCAGGGTGAACAGTATTATTATACTAATATTATCTGACTGTTTGTTTATTTAACATCTTTGCTTTGAGTGCAGAATAGGATGCAGAGCTGAAATACATGTAGCACGTTTAATGAGCTGTGATAGTTGCGAGTTTGGCTTCCATTATTCAGTGTGCTTGTACAAGCAGTCAAAGAAAAAGACTTAATTGGTATGTTTTGAGGTTGCTTTTGGACAAACATGCATGAATTTATGATAAATGTCCACCTTAAAATGTACTAACCATTATACCACCATACAATATCGACAATGAATCGAGCTCTTTATTTATATTTTTAGTTTTATTTTTGTAAATAAATATCCTGGTAATGTTCTCAGAATCACATTTCAGCATTAATCTGTCCAGAACACCACCAATGAATGGACAGATTTCTCTGGTCTTTTTTTTTTTTCATGCTCCTAATAGGAAGACAGCAGAGTACTGGTATGCTTCCACTGAATCATCACTTTCTAATTTGGGAAGCAACACATCTGCTACTAATTAACGAGACTGATTGAATCTGTGTTTTGTACAAGCACGCACATGCATGCACCCACACACACAAACACTCACTCAGACACTCACATATGATCATTATGGGAAGCAAACGGATGCTGTTATTGGTGACACACACCACAGTGTATCCCAGAACACGATATGAGTGATATAGAAGGAGAATACAGAACTAAAGTCTTTGGCCATGTCTAGGTTTATTGTTTTTGCAGTGTCGAAATGAGCTTACATAGTATTTATTCTCATCCTCATTTTCACACAAAAAAACAAATCACAAAGGGACAACTTATTGTGACCCCTGGCCAATGTTAATTTTGACAAAAAATGTTTATTTAGTCATAGTCTTTAAATGAAAATATTAGTTTAAGTCATCATTTAGTCTTCGAAACTAGTTTAGTTTTAGTGTAGTTTTAGTCAACTAAATATTAAAATTTAGTCGACTACATCTATTGTGGATTTAGTTGACTAAATTCCTGTGCAATAATATAAAGACTGAATCCCAATTCACCCCTTGGCCATCCCCCCTCACCCCTACCCCTCTGTTTTGCACATATACATGAAGGGGTAGTGTTGTCCCAATTTTCAGTTAGACAGAGGGGAAGAGCCCAGGACCACACTACAAACAGAGGGGTAGGAGAAATTTCCCAAAATTCTGTTCGAATCATCGGCAAGATGGAGGTAAACACAGCCAAAAAGTGCAGCAGTGTGATGAAAAAACACACAAATGTACGTATTTTCTTCGTAAAACACTTAACCATTTGATCAACTGTTTAACCTCCTAAGACCGAGCTATGGGTTTTCTGTCCACATTTGTGAACAAGAGTTTCACAACTTTATACAAAAAAAAAAGAAAAGAAAACTGTCCACCACAAAGGACATTCCATAAAAATTTTAAAAACTGCATCTGAAAAAACTGTTGCATCATGATGTTTCCAATACAGGCACTTATTTAATAAAAAACAAAAAAAGCTTGCACTTTGCTGACATTTCCTGGGTTTTAGGAGGTTAATGCTGTTTCAGTGTGTTATAGATCGCATTTCTGCGGTTTATAGTTGATAGCCGCAAAAAACATGACCAAAGCCCATGGAACAGAGGCAATTACAGCTCCTGACGGCATGGTGAATTCTTTTGGAAACAAAGTTGTCGTATCTGTTTATAGCGGCAATGATGACTGCTGATGACGTAACAGGTCACAAAGGGTTGTCCCATTTTATAGGGGGATGTTTCAACCCCTACCCATTGCAGCTCCGTTTCAAGGGATAGTGCCAAGGCCCAATTCCAATTCACCCCTTAGCACTCCCACTTACCCCTACCCCTTGGCCCTTGCACTCAGCACTACCCCTTGAAATGGGCAGGGCCAAGGGGTGAATTGGGATTCAGCCTTAGTGCAAGGGCCAAGGGGTAGGGGGTAGGGGTAAGAGGGAGGGCTAAGGGGTGAATTGGGATTGGGCCAAAGGGTATCTGAGGACATGATTTTGACTTAGATTAAATTAAACTTCTAAGTATTATAGAATGGCATTAAAGTTTGAATGTGCAGTATATATACATTTCACTGATGTTCTTTCAAACACAAATGTATCTTTATTTGCCACAGGTTTCATTAAAGCACATCTGAATCACAAAAGAAAAACAATTAGAGGTAGAGTCCTATTTTCCCTGGCTAAAAGGTGCATTAATCAGAAGAAACTGCACATGCCATGCTCCATGAAATGAAAGACTGTAAAAGTGGCAGTGCCATTTGTATATAATAAACCAATTTAACTGTAAATAGTGCTCACCTGAAACTACTTCAACAGCTTAAACTGTCAAAAACATTTCAAAGGATGTCACATTCAATGCCATCAGGGATTGGAACTTGGTGTCAAGAAAAATGGCATAGAATTGAAAACACATTTCTAAGCCTCGACAACAGCAGTAAATACCACTGAATAATACTGGGAATAATGGCGCTACATAGTTTACACTGTGTCTTGTTGGCCTTAATATCAAAAGTAAAATGTTCCCAGATATCTGCTCTTCTCTTTCTCCCAAGTGCCAAAATTTTTGGTTTCCCGTGTGCAGCTGCACTACTGTCGACTCGACACACTCTGCCAGCGGTTCGATCAAAACAAATGTAAGTAAAGTTGAGTTCTGATTGGAGCTCTTCTCAACTCATGCAGCCTCCTCCGCCTTCCAATTGGGTCTTGTTTTTGACTTATCCCGCCTCTTCCTCCAATCGAGTGGATGTCGTTTCAGCACCTCCCTCTCCCTCTTTCTTCAGACTGGATCTCATCTCCGGCCAATCTTTTCATCTAGTTTTTATTTGTTGATGAAAGTGTCACTACATTTTGTCAGTCTTTTTGCTGTTGTGAATCACTTTTTATTTAGTTATTGTCTCGTTTTCATCAGAAAAGATATGTCATTGATGAAAACTATGAAGAAAATTATTCAAAATTAACACTGCCCCTGACCCCATGACAAGAAGCAACACAAATAGTTGGAAACATCTGACGTGTTGAATGAAACCTGGTATAAAACATCAGAAAAGTAATGCAATAGAATCTCATATTGTCCAAACAAAAGGGTTAAAGGCATGTTAAGTGCAATGGAAGGTCACTCTAAATACTACTATTTTGATTTATAGAAGCTGCTTTTTCCCTGAAAATGTTGTTTTTACTGTTGGGGCGCCGTTAAGGGGGGGATAAACATGACAAATTTATGGGGCCCAGCATTTGTGGGGGGCCCATAGAGAAGTGGAGGGGGTCCAGTAGATACAGGTTCAAAGTTGTGAAAATTTTGTGTAAGATCCACTGTTTAATAGAGGAATAGAAGTCAGGGGTCGGACATCGAAAGCATGTTAATTTTCATGCTAGTGTAAGTTACATTAGTTATGGAAACCGCCCCGGTCTGACATATTGACAACATACAAAATTTTATGAAGGGTCAACAATGTTTACCTTTCATGGGGCCCACAATTGGCAGTGGCATCCCTGGTCATACTGCCCATATATCCAGACTGTTTTTTAATACAGAGACTGACAAATGCATTTGTGATGATTATTCCTTTACTGAACGAATAAACCTAATGTTAGCCTAAAACATGCGCACAGTATTGTAGTATCAGTTAATACCTTTTGGAAATGACAAGTATTGCTAATAGACATGTTTGGTCCTGTCGCTCATTTGCATCAGTGGCTAAGCTTCAGAGGTCTGAAGTTTATTAAACCAAATTGCTTTGCAGAGTTTGGACATCTGTGGCATAACAACCTGAATTTACTGGATTAATTGCAGTTAAAGTTGACGTTCAAGAATTCAACTCAGTGATATTTCAGTGTTACAATATGTCAATAAAAACAATAGCATGATACTGTTTCACACATAAGTAGATGGAGGAACTGTGACGTCACCCATTGGTTTATGAACTGCTGTTTAGAAGGAACAAAGGAATAAGATGAGCTAAAACGGTAAATTAATACTCTTGTTAATACAACCAGTACTGCAGTCATGGTATCTGTCAGTGAAAAATAAATTTTGTTAAATAACATCAAAATTCCATAGGTCCTGTCTATAAAAATCCAATTTGGTGGACATCAAAGACCTGAGACAGAATTTATCAGAGGAAACATTTAAGATATGGACCATCAGCTCACTTTTAAGAGGTTTAAAAACAAAACAAAAACCTGTTAACTTGTGGAAATATAAATAAATGACAAAAATACTGACTTTAGAAAGAAGTACATTGTGAGTCTATTGCAATCAGGGCATTTTAACGTGAACCCCAGTGGCCATCAGAGGTATTACAGCTTTAGAATACTTCCTCATTGGCTTCATTTTGGAGCTGTGGTCCTTACCCCTTGGTTTCATGAAACTCTCATGGCTTTTTCTCTATCACTCTTTGGATGTTGGTGTTTGCCCGGTCACTTCTGACAGCATTCAGTCACCCATTCCCCAGAACTTCAATCATCACAATGACATGCTTAACAAAAGCCATAACTTACAAATTCTCACTCCCTACTCATCACATTCTGACTCTCAGCTGGAGCATATAAAAGAAAATAAGAAAATAATTATCACTGGTAAACCAATCTCAATGTTTGAAAACATCAGACGCACTCACATTCTTCTCGCCGTGCTTGTAGTGTTGATTTGGTCATTAATCAGCCTAGAACTAATTCACTACAAAAGTCTGTTTTATTCAGGTTGTTGCAACTCTGGAATAATTTGCCAAAAAGGCTGAGGGACTCATCCAATTTACATGTATTTAAAAGAGCTCTAAAATCTATTGTGTACCAGAAGTGACAGTCATACTTATTAGATATGATAACTGTTATATATTGCTACTGCATTGTCATTGTATTTATAGTAAATGATGTATAAATTTAGATTTTGTGTTGTTCACTGCTGGGCCATTCCATCATTGGCTCTTCCTTTCCTTTGTTGGTATGTGCTCGTCATTGTTTACCACATTGGTACGTGATTATTGTTGAAATATATTGTATTATAAGTTATACAGACTATCATTTAGATAGTTACAAAGTGTAATATACATACAATATAATATATCTGTTATTTACATTATAAGGACTCTAAATAGGTGTTATTATATCGTTAAGGAAGCAAAAGTAATGTGTTACATTGTATAAATGTGAGATGGGGGTGGGATTTACTAAGTTTTCTTCTTCCCACTCCTTTTGAGTGGTACATATTGAATTTATTTTGTTATTACTAGTGTACATGGCAATTGCTATTTTGTCTTGATCACCTTTGTTTATTAACGTATTTACTCTGCCATTAGTTCCTTGTACACAAAAAATGTTAGATTTTTTTCTTCTGCTTAAAACAAATAAATGAATGAAAGTATTTTTAACTGGGACGCCAGAAAGACTAGCAACCACTACCATGGAAGCTAATGGGGATCCCCAAAAAACAATAAACAATATGAGATTCTTCACAATACGATGTTTATAGTTTGCTTAGGCATCACTGGTATCCGCATTTGACCCCTGAGGTAGCCTAGACAACTATCTAACACTCCTGAGTGACAACAGACTGCCTTCACCTATGCACAATTCTAACCTGAACCCTTTAAAACCTGACGTGTCATCGCTGACGCACCCTGGGCATATGCAGTTTGGATGGCTGTAACTCTTCCACTGTTTGTGCAATTGGAAAAATTCCCATAATTTCTGAAACCTGACATGTTGCGCTTTATGGGCTTTATTAGGTCATTATGATAGTTTCACTCATGCCTGTACTAGAAGCTGGAGAATAAGCCACTTCAGCATATTTTAACATGCAGTAAATTGTAAATGATTGCTAGATTTTGAAAGATCTGGGGGGGAAAGTGTTCTGGAAAAATGGGCAAAAGGACTCAGTCATAGCATATTTTCTAACCTTTTTATAGTCAAAATAAGAAAAAAAGTCCAGGCAGGACATTTTTTATTTATTTAATTTTACCTTTATTTAACCAGGAAGTCCCATTAAGATTTGGAATCTCTTTTGCAAAGGAGACCTGGCCAAGGTAGCAGCAGTACAAAGTCCAAACAACATAAAACACAGACATGATACACAGTTAACAATAAAACACAATAACAACTATTCAACCTAATGGCATCAAGAAAAACAGTGCCATTCCTCCTTTACTGCATTCTCCATGACACTTTTAAAATCATTAACAGAAATGAACGTAGTTTTAATCTTAGGATTTAAAGAGTTAACTGTCGAATGGTCCTTTGACGATCCATCCAAAGATGAGAATTGTCCAAAATGTCCTCATTGTGTGGGTCAGGTGTTCACAGCAGAGGTTATAATATGAAACAGGTTCTCCCAACGACAGTCATACAGGAGCACATGCACATGCAGTTGGTTTCATACATGACTGACTACTGAATCTTTGTAACACTGTACCGTGTAATACGGCTACGTGCTCCAGCAGTTTTACCTGATGCAAACCTTCTTCCACACATACTAACACTTGCCCAAACCATATACATATGGCCAGATATTTCAGCCTTTTATGCTTTTATCACAATAACCATTTTTTTCATCACTGATATCACAACACACACACATAATTTGTCACTTGTCAGGTTACTTAAAGCCAGGGTTGTCAAACATGTGGCCAAAGGGTTCAATCTGGCTGATGGGACAAATTTGAGAAGTGTGAAAATTATACTGAAGCTATTAATAGTCCAGGGTGTCAAAGTCATTTTAGTTCAGAGGCCACATACAGCCCAATATGACCAATAATAACCTTTAAATAATGACAACACATTTCTCTCTCTCTCTCTCTCTCTTTCTCTCTCTCTCTCTCTCTCTCTCTCTCTCTCTCTCTCTCTCTTTTTAGTTACATGATGAACAAGTTTAACCCATAAAGACCCAGTGTTACTTTTATGACAGTTCCCAAATATATACAGGGTGGGGAAGCAAAATTTACAATATTTTGAGGCAGGGATTGAAAGACCGTGTATGACCAATTAGTTTATTGAAAGTCAAGAGAATTTATTTGCCACAAGAAAATGTACATAATAGAAAATGTCTTTATTCTATGTGTCCTCCTTCTTTCTCAATAACTGCCTTCACACGCTTCCTGAAACTTGCGCAAGTGTTCCTCAAATATTCGGGTGACAACTTCTCCCATTCTTCTTTAATAGTATCTTCCAGACTTTCTCGTAATAGTTTTGCTCATAGTCATTCTCTTCTTTACATTATAAACAGTCTTTATGGACACTGCAACTATTTTTGAAATCTCCTTTGGTGTGACGAGTGCATTCAGCAAATCACACACTCTGACGTTTGCTTTCCTGATTACTCATATGGGCAAAAGTTTCTGAAAAGGTATGGATAATAGTGTTAGGTATGATTATGACATCAGTATATGTTTGGTTTCAAAACAACTGACATAGTGCCTGCTGAGAAAAGAAAAACTAAATGTTCGTTGTAAATTTTGCTTCCCCACCCTGTATATATATTTTTTCTCTCTGTTTAACCGTTCTTAAATGATTTATCAACATTTATTATAATATCATCTTTTGGATTTTGCATTTTTTCAGTGAAAATCATGTATTTTCCCACATTTAATTTACTGATCTTGTAAATGTTTATAAAAACTCAGATTAAAGTTGAGGATTATTATATCAGAAACAGAGAAAATTGAAGAAAAGAAACAACTATTTTCACAAAGATATCAAGCATAAAGCTAGTGTGCTGTCAACTCCCTTTGTTTTACTGATGAATCAGTGCTGTAATGGATGACTATGGAGTCTCTGAACATCTAAATGGGTTATATCTGATGACAAAAAAAATTGATGAATAACTGTGTTTTACACCAATTATTGATATGGATTGATAGAATTTGTGGATCAACAGGTATCAGACATTTTTGATCAGTAGATGATTTTGCTCAGGGGTAGATGTTTGGGTCTTTATGGGTTAAATTTACAAACTATCCTTTCCCAAAATGTGTGAATAATCTAAATAACAGTGAACAACCTGAGATTTCCTTTGAATAAGTGCAATTTTAACAATATTATGCCTGTTGCTGAAAGTTTTGTGTTAGTGTAGTATTGTGTTATCTAGTGTGATCTGTAAGTTGTAATGCACATGTGTAAATGAGAAGCTGAGGCGTAATATTGTTAAAATTGCGCTTGTACTTTTTGCACTAAAACAAAGATACAGTTTTGGAATTGTTTTTTTATTATTTACAGGTTATTGGGTCCAATCAAGCGAAAGTGAACATCAACATGATAAAGTAAATTTGCACACATTTATCAAGTGGGCTCATTTTTTAGCGGAAGATCTTTATGGAACTGTTATCCTTTTTAAAATACCACTTGTAGAGAAAAAGTTGCAACCAATTTTATCGATTGTACTTTTTACACCATAGCTCGAATTTGACGCAAAAAATTCTATCTAAAAAATTTGAAAATGTATTAAATTTGTTGATTATATAGATGATTAAGTTTCAAGTTTTATATTTTTATTATTTTATGAATATTATTGATATTTATGAGTGAACATTTGTGAGTTGCTTAAAAGGCCATGCCCACGTGTTACCACAAAAATAAAAGTTTTTAATTTTGAAGTTACTAATAATTCAGATGTTTGAGTGAAACTTTCAGAAAGTAATGATCTTTTGATATCTTTTGGGTGATGCATATAATGGTAAAGGGTCGTCCACGTGTTACTATGGCAACCTATCCACGCGTTACCACATTCTCATGTCAATAAAACAGAGACTTTTCAATAATTTACTCCAAAATTTATTTTCAGCATTGAACATAATATCTAAAAGGTTTTGTCCTATTTGATATCAATTTATGTCGAGAACCACATGTTTTGAATATTTGTGTAAAGCTTAAAAAATTGATGTTTGTTTCAAGTCTACGTGTTACTGAGCAGTAATTACCTCCACCAAGGAGGTTATGTTTTTGCTGGCGTTTGTCTGGTTGGCTGGCTGTCTGTCTGTGTGCAAGATAACTCAAAAAGTTATTGAATGAATAAATGATTAAATTTTGGTGGTGATCGGGGGGGGCACTGATCTGTCTTGGCGGACATCTGCGCTCTCCGAGTGCTTTTCTAGTTTGACATTTTTCACCTAAAAAAATTTATCTCCCCAAATTTTGTTATAAATAATGTTAAAGTGCTTAGAAATCCCTACTCAAATATATATAATACATGCAAATAAGTTACTCTGCTAACATGACATACACTGTTAAACACCAAATGTGTCCAGGTGTTACCTCAATTATGCTATTATTTGACTGATCCAACCTGTTTGCGATGAAATTGGGCTGAATGTGGCCCCTGAACTAAAATGGGTTTGGATACCCCTCCTTTAACCCAACTCTGATATAATTAAAATGCTTTATCTCGCATATTTAACTTAATTAAGACAAATGTGTTAAGTGCAGAGACTCGCTCTCTACTGCAAACAAACAACACTAATGTGAGCTGATTAACCTTTGTCTATACTGACTATAATATATGTTAACCTACCTGCACTGGACTCCACAGTCTGCTGACCTATAGTGTTTCTACAGTGTTCAGAATACAAAGTGGGGGAAAAAATAGTCTGTCTATCTCTCTTTTCCACTGGTCTCTTTCTCCACCTGTCACTCAGTCATGGTCTCTCTATTGACTTTTCCTCTCCTTTTTATCTTCTTCCCATCACTCTCCCTCAGCCTGAGCCCCAGGAGATAGGCATTCACCATCTCTCTATCTCCCCTGTCCTCGATTTACTGATCTCCCTCAGACTATTCCAACATCCAACTTCTACTCCTTCTTATCAACAACTCTGTCTCTGTCTTTCTTACTCAAACTTCGATTGGTTTTAAGTGAAGATTTGAAACTGGTCAGACAAAACATGAAATATGTTGTTTTCATACTGTCTATAATAAAACAGAAGTCAAAGTAGATTTTAATTTAGTTATTTATGGTTATAAAGTACACATTTTGGGAAAATGACAAACATTTATTAACCCATAAAGACCCAGCACTACTTTTGTGGCAGTTCCCAAATGAATTTTTCAGTAAATTTACCCTTCTTAAGTGATTTATCACCATTTATTTTAATATTATCCTCTGTATTTTGCATTGTTTTTAGTGAAAATCAAGTGTTTTTCTATATCTAATGCACTGATCATGTAGAGGTTCATTAAAGCTCAGAGTAAGTTCAAAGGTGATTCAGAAACAGAGAAAACGGAAGAAAATGTGTTTTTTTTATTTTTTTAGCAAAGATACCAATACCTGAATGTAAAAACAAGTGTCTCCAACCATTGTCATTTAACAAACTCCAGGGGTTTTACTAATGAATCAATAGTCGCTTTTCCATTGACCCTCAAATTGCGCTAATATACACACATAAAAATATAACACATAAATATATAGCACATAAAAATTTACCTAATGGAAAAACCACAATTTCTCATTTTTCAATTAAAAGTTCTTGCACTTGCAAGACGTGTTTTTTTTGGGCATAGCGCAATTGGTATATCATGCAAAACTGCAATGGAAAGACCTTTTTCCACAACTAGAGTCACATGAATAAGAAAAAAAAATGATGTTGATGGACGTTACAACAAGCGACGAAGAAGAGTTTTAAAAGAAACATGGCGCGGTATGTGTGGACACACCAGGAAACCAAATCATTTTTTAATTTAGTCCAGGATAGAGGGGTAATATGTAATAATAAAGAATATATCTGTAAATCCACACAATATTTACATTCATCATCATGTTTTTGGAATGACTTCTCACGTCATCTCATGATAATAAATAAACAAATCATCGCATTTGTGATTTAATGGAAAAACTGACATTACGCACTTCTATTTTTTTTTGTTACATTTAGTGAATATTGGTAAAGTTTTGCGCATATGTCCAATGGAAAAGCGACTACTGTTGTAGAAGATGAAAGTGTTTCCATGGTAACTATGGAGCCTCTGAAGATCCAAATGGGTCATATCTGTTGATCGTGAAAAGATGATAAACTGTATTTTACACCAATTATTTACATATATTGATAGGATTAGTAGATCAACAGGGATGGACAAGACATAGGTGAATTTTGGAAAACTTTCATTTCAATCATATTTCTCTCCCATCCTATTACATAAATACTGTACCTGTGCCTCTCTCTCCCCTCTGTCCTCCCTCTGCTTTCAGATGTAATGGATGACCATGTTGCAGCAGTGTCAGGGTCTGGACGTCTCCCTCTGTGGCTACACTCCCTCTCCATCTCCCTTTCTGCATCAGGGCAGTGACAGAGGGCCATGATTTTGCAGTCTCCCCCCCCCCTTCTCTCACTGACTGTCACTCTGTGCTACCCTGTCTCACTCCGTCCTTCCTTCCCTCTCTGTCCCTCTACTAATAGATGGCCACGGCGGGGTGTATGTGTCGGGAGAGGCATTTGTGTCGGCTCCATTAAACTGTAACCTTGCTGCTCTGAAGGACAGTGCTATAACATCTTTGTCTTTCTTCCCTCACTCTGTCTCTTTCATGGAAATAAACAGGTGCAGGCAGTTTTACTTTTAAATGGTTTAATTATTTTCACTACAGTTGTTTAAGCCTTTTTCTGACCACCAGCTAGCAAACTTGTCAGTGAGCAATTACAGGGATTAGTATCTGTAATGGAATCACACTGAACTTTAACGTTTAGCTGTTGTTTCCTTGTTTCCTTGCTGCGTCCTCCTGAAAACAAAAAACAAAAAAACAAAACAAAAAAACATAGAAGGTTCAGAAAAAAAAAAAAAAAAAAACTTTCATCATGTCCATTTTTACTAAATTCCCCTATCAGTGGTTTTAAATGTTTCAGCATAATTTTTTTATCCCGCCCCCCAAAGTGGAGGCAACGGGTATTGTTTTTGGTTCGGTTTGTTTGTTTCTTTGTTAACACTCTAGCAGCAAAATTATTGGTTGAATTCATACCAAATTGGGTTTATAGATTGCCAATGACTCAGAATAGTTCTTTTTACATTTTGGTAAAAGTAGGTCAAAGTTCAAATTTTTTATGAATTTAATTTTTTTTTTTAAATTTCCCCATTTACATATAATGGGAGAAATTTCAAATGTCTGTAGTAGCAAAATTATTGATTGAATTCATACCAAATTGGGTTTATAGATGACCAGTGATGCATAATAAATATCGTTACATTTTGGGAAAAGTAGGTCAAAGTCAAACATTTTTAGGAATTTTTCAAATCTTTTTTTCCCCCAATTTACTTATAATGGGCAAAATTTCAAATGTCTATAAAAACATCAATTTTGTTTCAATTTACTTCAAACTTGGCACATTTATAGAGGCACTTGATATGCTGACATCATCACACACATAGACATGATGACATCAGCTGGATTGATGCCAAAATAAGCTACAATACGTGTGAGGGGCGGGGTTTGTTGTGCCTGACACCACTTGTTTAAAATGAAAATAACAAGGCTGTACGTGATATTACACAATACTACATTGCATATCAATACATTAATAATATAAAATTGAGTGCTATGTAAATCAATGTGGCTGTAGGTTTTGTAGCAACAGCTCCAACACATGACTGGGATAGTATCCAAACCTGTCTCAAACCTGAAACAATGTGATGTTTTATATCTTTCCTCAGTTTACTCTTGGAAAGTATTGGTTCTCCTTTGGGTGGATGGTGTAGACTCTCTGGTCTGGCTTCCTTCCAATTTGGCCTCACCTTAATTTAGCACAGCGCTATTACTGTAGACAGAGCTGGGTGAAGTGGTAGGTCAATCCAATGTATTTCAATTTCTTCATCCACTAACATGGTGCTTGGTGAAACATGGTGGAGGCTGATAGATTTTTGGCTAGCTGGTTCTCAACTCGCTGAAATGGGACAAAGAGAATTGTTTTGGGCAGGAAGAGCAAAAGAAAGATGAGGATGTTTTGACGAGCCGAACCAGAGTGCACCATCCATTGAGAGTGTATTAAAATAGATTGAGGCAGTGAAACACCCTTAGAATCAGACAGAATTGAAATGATGCATGTTTGGGTCATCTCAGGGGTTCAAACACATCCAGCAAGAAAAAAAAAAAAAGGATCATTCTTATGAAAGACATTAAGCAGAATACATCATGCATTCATGGAAAAAATTATTAGACCATCAAAAGTCATCAAAAACAATGGTTACGCAATCAAGTGTGTGTTATGTGACTAAAACAGACAGAAAAGAAAACATGAAATGCCTAAAAGAAGTGTTTTTTGCAGTACAATGCCATCGCTATTGATGTAAGAACTAAGTGATTTTGGTTATTATCAAGAAAACCATGGAAAATGTCTAGATATTACCACTTAAATTAAAGTCTTATGAGCTTTTTTTTTTTTGCTATCATCATATTTGTCCAAACAAATATACCAAATGTACCAGGCATTAAAATGAACAGGAAATTGAAGAAAACAAGAGTGGTCTAATAATGTTTTTCTGCAACTGTATATATTACTAAAATGTTCCAAGTCCTATATTCTGTATGTACTGACCAGTCATGACATGATATAGATTCTGCATTTATAAAGCCTCTTGTAACATGAATGGCCTTATTATACCTCCATAAAGGATCATAAGGATAAGGGTGTACTTTACAAGTCAATAAACAGACGTGTGTTCCAATATTCAACCCCTGATCCTCTCTGAAACACCAGCTTGTAGGCTTCTTAATAAAACACCTTGCTACAGCTTGGACCAGTCAATGTCAGTCCAATACTTGACTGAACAATTGAACTCCTGTCAGACTGATGCCATGATCTTATGATCAGCTGATTGACTGATTGGCTCATTGACTCACTCGTCAATATTGAACTGACAAGTAAGAGAGGAAACCCCTGGGAAGTCAACCATGTCCATGTCTCTTTGTCTTTGGTAAAATGTGCCTGATTTAAATGTCTATGACCCTGTTTCATGACGGGTTTAAAATGCATTTCCAGTTATGTAACCACACAAATACAGCTGAGACGCATCACCCTGTACACCTGTGTCTACCATACATGTTCAAGGTGTTCACTTTATCATGTGTACTTCAATAATATAATGCAAAATCACATTCTATCTGACGAAATAGACCAGGGGTGTCAAACTCATTTCAGTTCAGGGGCCACATTCACCCCGATATGATCTCCAGTGGGCTGGACCAGTAAAATAGTAACAGAGAAAAAAGAAAAATGACATTATGATAATATTTACATCAACAGCATTTCCTTAAAAATCGGAATAACATGAACAACTTAAAATGTCTTAAGAAAAACAAGTGCACTTTTAACAATATTCTGCCTCAGTTTATCATTTACACAGGTGCATTACAACTTATTTCGCAATTACAAATACACAAAACATTTAATAACAGGCAGAATATTGGTAAAACTGCATTTTTTCTCTTAAGACATTTCAGGTTGTTCATATTTGTTCAGGTTATTCACATTTTTTGTAAAAGGATAGTTTGTTAATATAAACATTTTAATGTAATTTTACTCTTTTACACTAAAACAAAGATGAACTCTGCAGTTGTCATTATATATATGTTATTATGATAGCATTTTCCTAGTCTGACCCAACTGAGATCTAAATGGTCTGTATATGGAACCTGAATTAAAATGATATTACCATCCTTGATTGTTAATATCTTAAGTGAATTTTTTTCACTTCACAAATTCACCCCAGGGTCCGGGTTGGACTCTCTAGCGGGCCAGATTTGGCCCCCGGGCCGCATGTTTGACACCTGTGAAATAGATGGTGCTGGTGCTGGAATAGACTGCCTGTAGTCCAGACATGTCCCCTATATATGTAGCACATCTTTAATGCAAAATGCAACAACGAAAAACCCTATACCGTCACACACCTTAAAACATGTTTCCAAAATGAATGGGACCCAATTCCACCTGGAATGTGACTTCTCCTGGTGTTTTCAGCCCATAAATGTATTTTACATGTGAAAAGAAATGGGAATATTGAAAAGTGTTAAATCCTTTACTGTGCCAACGTGTTTCTGAATGTGTTACAGGCCTGAATATCAGGATTACATGTACATTTACAAATGAAATGAAAAATATTACTTTCAACTATTCCCTTCAGGGGTCATCACAACAATATATCTGTTTCAGTCTGATCACGTCCCCTGCGTTGTCTGTCACACCAACTACTTACATGTCCTCCTTCGCCACATCCATAAATCTCCTCTTTGATCCTCCTCTTTGTGTCCTGCCTAGTTCCATCTTCATCATCCTTCAGCCAACACATTCACTGTCCCTCCTCCGTACATGTCTGAACCATGTAAATCTGGCCTCTCTCACTTTGTCCCCAAAACCTCCAGTCTGACTTGTCCTTCTGATGTCCTCAGTCCTAATCAAATATAATGAAACTGATCAGACACAATTTGAATTATGTTGTGTTCGTACAGCTGACAATGAAATACAAGTCAAAACACATTTTAAAGGAGTCATATTTTGCTAAACCCACTTTTATTAGTCTGTGGTACATTTATTTGTGTATTTGGACCCTAACAATTCATGAAGTTTGAATTTGAACCCTCCAGGTGCTGCAAAGCTATCTTTATATTCATTTCGGCAAAAATTGAGTGGATTTCTACAACCTGTTTTAATTCCTTCTTAATTTGTTACATTTATAAGTAGTTAAGTCACCACATTTGTACATATAAGGTCAAGACTTCTGACGAACATTTCTCCGAGTACACCATAATTGTTTGTCGGCAGCAGCGGTTGTAGTCCATACTGCAGTGGTTCCCAACCTTTTTTGGCTCATGACCCCATTTTAACATCTCAAATTTCTGGTGACACCATACATTTAAAAGGGAGACATTTTTTTGCAAAAATGTATTTGTTTTTGATCATGTAATAGTTTGCTATACTATGTTGCAAATAAATGTTAATCTTAGATGACATTTAGGCTATATAGTGTATATTATTATGGACGGAGGCTAATTGAAATAATTTTTCAAAAAGTTTGAATTTGAACCCTCCAGGTGCTGCAAAGCTATTTCTGTATTCATTTTGGAAAAACAGAGTGGATTTCTACAACCTGTTTTAATTCCTGCTAAATTTGTTACGTCTATAACTAGTTATGTCACCACATTTGCACATATAAGGTCAAGACTTCTGACGAACATTTCTCCGAGTACGACATAATTGTTTGTCAGCAGCAGTGGTTGTAGTCCATACTGAAAATATGTTCAAACTTCGAGCCAATTACCGAAAATCTTTAATTGTTAGCTGAAAGGAATAGAGCAGCACATCCAACAACTTGGAGGGGGTGGGGCGTCAAGTGGCTAATTTGCATTTAAAGGGCCAGCGCTCAAAACAACCTCTCTGGTTTCATTACTTAGAAATAGCGTTGAAGATGGACCTGTGGAGTTGAATTAATGAAGAATTCAGACCCAAGCAATTTATGTAGATCACAGGGAAATGTTTTAAAATACCTAATTCCATTTAAAAAAGCAAAATATCACTCCTTTAATGTCATTGCTTTCTTTTTAATTTGTATTTCATTACCATCTCAATGTTGTTTGGGGTTAAATGTGCAAAAGTTGAAAAGATTAAAAAATAATACATTAACTCACTTTTAGAAGTCCATGATAATACAAGTAAAAAGACTGAAAGATAATGTTCTTTGTTGCTCCAAGTAACAAACTATTTCATGTGTGTTATTTCAAGGGGAAATTCTTTTCAAAGTGTGTATTCTTTTGCTTGCTGAAAATTCAGTCATTCTCAAAGAAATGTAAAGTTTCAAAGTGACGACTTACTTTGCGCCTGTGGAGAAGGGAGCGATGACAATCCATGGAAGTGAGGGAGTCTGTGCGTAAGCGCGAGATAGACTGAGAGAGATCAGAGCGTGTTGAGAGGAGCTTTTGGCTTTTCTCTCTGAGGATAAGGCTTGTTCCGGCCTTGTGCTGCTGAATCCCGCTGCATCACTGTCCATGGTGCTGAATCGGCTGGAGGGTCTTCCATCTCTCTTTATCTCCCCCCTCCCTTCCTCCCTAACACTTTCTCTCCTCCTTTCTGTCTTTTTCACTCCCTTCTCATTGTCTTGTCTCACTGTGCCTCTCAACTTCACAGCTCCTTTATTATGAAACAGTGGGTTACCAAATCAATGACAACAAATTCACATCACACAAACCACATTTTACCACGGTGTCACCAAAAGACATACAAAACTGGAAAATACAAGTCTTCACGAGAAATTATTCTGAATGAATGCATTTTCATAAGCACATAATTTAATAAAGTAAAGTAATCCTGTTGGTAAAAATGCTTTCTCAGGCAGAAAAAGTACTAGTTCATACCTTGACTTCTACAGGTACCTATTCTTTTCTTCTTAAATGTATTAGGGATTCTTATCATTATGATGATCCCTGTACATATTCACTCAATGTACAAAACTCCACTTTGCACTCCGTACATATTACAATATATATAGGTGCGATGTGCTAATTTCGGTTCTGTTATTAATTACTGATTAGTAATTTTATAATTTAATTGCATTTAAAAAGGTGTTGAATGATTTTATTTTAATATTTGCATTATTATTGTTTGCACAGTCATGGTGTTTTGGTTGTTGTGTGTCAATGTGCGGGCAAGTTAAGTTTAAGAAGTTGCGTGGAGCTTGGGGGGTGTGACATGCCTGGAGGGTAATACGGCATTAGGGCCGAGAGGAGCAGACGGATTTTTTGACCGTGTTCGGACCGTGTTCTGATTGTTGTGGAAGTTCGTATGTATTTTCACCGTGCTTGGACGTAATAACATATGCAGTAGATTCTTGTATGTATGTGCTTTTTTATTTTTCGTATTTTTGCTCAATAAATGTGAGAAGACGAACTTTTGTGGAGGACACACTTTTTGGCAACATGAATCAGCCATAAGCTCCGGTGGAAGGTTTTACTGGAAAACCTACAAGATAAATCCATTGTAAATCTCATCCCATTGTTGTCCTTGTCTTTACCCAGTCAGCATATCCATGTGGGCCCCAGAAGGGTTCCATTTGGGCCGCATATAAGGGTCCCATTTGGGTTTGTCCACAGTTTCCATGGTGGTCCCACATGTGATTGCCCATATCAGAATCAGAGATCTGAATATATCATATTATTTATTCTTCACACTATTTATCCCACAATATTTATCTTTCATGTCATTTGCACTACTTAAATTCTAGGTTTTATAAATATCTTAGTTTGCAATACTTTTTATTTTTTAATATAAATAACTGCCTTTTACTGATATTTGTTGTTGTTTTACTGATATTTGTTGTCTGTCTGTAAATTCTTGCACTGAACCTGAGCTCTACCTCAATTTCATTGTACTCGGTACAATAATGATGAAGAGATTCTGATTCTGATACAGGCAGATACATGTGGGGCCACCATGGAAACTGCGGACAAACCCACATGAGACCCTTATATGCAGCCCAGTTGTAACCTTTCTGGGGCCCACATGGACATGCTGGCTGGGTAGTCGAATGTTTGTCTATATTAGGTCTATGTTCAAGTGTGATTGGGTTCATGTTGTTTTGGGTTCATGTTAAAACGTGTGCAAAGAAAAAATGAAGCCAAATTCCTTGTATATGTTCACGTACTTGGCCAATAAAGCTGATTCGGATTCTGATGATGATAGTTATTCTGATGATGGTTATTCTTTCATTTTCTGAACCCGCTTTATCCTCACTAGGATCACAGGGGTTGCTGGAGTCTATCCCAGCTACTTATGGGCAAAGGCGGGGTACACCCTGGACATGTCACCAGTTCATCACAGGCAAACAATCACTCTCACATTCACACCTATGGGTAAGTTAGATTAACCGATGAACCTATCAGTGCATGTCTTTGGATGGTGGGAGGAAGCCAGAGAACCCAGAGAGAACCCACACAGAAACAGGGAGAACATGCAAACTCCACACAGAAAGGCCCCACCCCTATTGACTGGTGTTGGAATCGAACCCAGGACCCTCTTGCTGTTAATCATCGCCCTGATGATGGTTATTATCATTATTCATTTCTGTAACATTTTTCAGAAGTGCCTGCATACTGACTTTATTAACTCGTCATATCTTGGCCTTTACAAAGTTTTCTTTTTTTTCTTTACACCAGAGTGATTTCCACTTTTATTGTTTCTTTGGTGCTTCCTGTCAGGCTGTATTAGTCACAGTGGTTTGGTAGTCTGCCATCATGTAGGCCTACTCTTTATTTTGGGATGAGTTTGTTTCCAGTTTACGTCAGCGTTATTTTCTCAATATTTGTCTTCTTCTATCTGTAACATTTAGTCCGGGCACATGCTGAAAGCTCTGACTGAACTGACGAAAACTTCAAAACCAGCGAATTGAAAAAACTGGACACAAATGTGGTGTTTACTAATTGACTGTGAAATTCACAGCCGTGTTTTATTGTAATTAGAGAATACTGACACCCTGCATGGACAATATTAAAGCACTTTCAAGGACAGTAAAACTGCATTTCATCTCACTTCTTACAACCGTCTCATCTTCTCTGTTCTTGTAAAGACTTGTTTGGTTCGTCACACTTTATACCAGTATCTCTACACTTATGGTAACAGACTTCAGCGGGATCCTTGAGGTCAGTGATTATTTTTCAGTCGAGGATCCCAAAATGAGGATTTGTTTCACCCTGGGGACACTATGTCTAATTAAAACATTGCTACTGTGGATATGAATGGTCATGAAGGCACATTCTAACCCATTTTCTTCTTCTGTTCTGACCAATAACTTAAAAAATGTTGCTGTAGGCTTATTAAAATCTGACCACATCATGTCTTAAAATGCCACCAGAAGTGACCGCTGTTGTCCAAAAATAAACCTCACACCTCCCTTTTGTTCCACACCTTCCATATTTGTCACACATCAACACAATTATTAGTTTTTTCAACTGACCTTTAGCCTATATAGCCTACAGGTGTTTTATTTTGATTGAGGTTAAAGAACATGAAGCAAAACATCAGGGTTTTCATTTTTCCAGGCCTCTGTCTGATCTCTGCCCATTCCCTTAATCTGTTTGTCCCTTTATTATTGCTTTCCACTGCTGTTCTCTTTATCTTTTTATTATCCTCCGCCCCCCCCAGCCCTAACACCAACCTCAAGAGACTGGTTTCCTGTTGAAATTTTGCTCATGGGTAGGCTTGCTCTTCACCTCCACTTTCCACCATATATTATCAGCCTCAGCCATGGCATCAACACAAGTTTATATCATTTCTCCAGCTGTGCCATTTTATGCTATTTCTCCTGCTTCCTGTTGGGGCAGTGATATCAAGCAAAAGCTGTCAGGTAGGCGTAACAAATGACATGTTTGGTCGTTCACGTTGGAGGACCTGTTGAACCACAACCTTGAACAATATTCTATCCCACCAACAGTGTATCGTATCATTTTCCCATCCCATGCTAATCAGAAATGTAGAACTCTCATCGCGTATAATCCATGAAATCCTGCAAAATCTATAAAGCCGACTAATCTGCTTCATGCCGCAGCTGTTTCATGCGTCTCTGATATAGCTTTAGTTTATAAGTTATTTATATTTATGCAAATACCTTTGTCTGTGTCCATATGAATGAACCTTTGAACAGATACTGTGCCAACACACATGGTGATTACATGTTATTTATAGTTAATGCAGTATTAGTCCCTGCTTACCAAGTATGATCTTTGGTATTTCTGCAGCTGTGTGTTTCAACTGGCATTGAAGCTACATGTTGTCATTGTGCCTCTCTAAATAATGAAGGCAGCCACAAATGAACATCACAATTGCCCAAAATGTCCCTCGCTGGCTTTTACTGAGCAAACAACCCCTGTCCATTTCATTACTGACCATATTTTAAAAAGGCAAATCAGGGAGCTGCTCCAAATGGCCCTATAATTGGACACTAGATGTGGATATCTAACAGTTCATTTGTAAAATGTGTTCTGGTATTTTTCCTGGTCTAAATCATGGGTATGAAACTCATTTTAATACATACTGGGACACATTCAGCTCAATATGATCTCAAATGGGCAGGACCAGTAAAGCAATAATATAATATCCTATAAATAATAAGAACTCCAAATGTTTCTCTTTGATTTGTGCAAAAAAGTCAAATTAAATTATGCAAATGTTTACATTTACAAACTATCCTTTCACAAAAAGAATTAATAATCTGAAATGTCAAAAGAAAAATAAATGCAATTTTAACCCATAAAGACCCAGTGTGACATTTGTGTCAGTTCCCAAATGAATTTTCCCTCTATATGTAACCGTCCTTAAGTGGTTTATCACCATTTATTGTAATATTATCTTGTGTGTTTTGCATTTTTTCACTGAAAATCATATATTTCCTGTATTTAATTCACAGATCATGTAGATGTTCATAACGGCTCAGAGTAAAGTTGATATATGTCAAAAATAGAGAAAACTGAATAAAAAGTGTCTTTTTCAGTCCAGTCTCTCATTAACTGAACATAAACCCAGTGTCTCCATCCACTGTCATTGATCCAACTCTGAGTTTTACTGGTGAATCAATGTTGTAGAAGATGACGGTGTAACTACAGAGCCTCTGTACGTCCAAATGGGTCATATCAAATGACAACGAAAAGATGAATAACTGTATTTTACACCAGTTATTTACATGTATTGATAGGATTAGTGGATCAACAGTTATTAAACTGTTATCAGTAGTGGGTTTGGTTGGTGATGGACATACTGGTCTTTATGGGTTAACATTATGCCTCGACTTATTTATATGCACATTACATTTCTCAGTGGATCTACAAAGGCACAACGCATTTAGTAACAGTCAACATATTGTTAAAATTTTAGAGTTTGGAGTTTAGTTATTATTTTTAAAGGATATTATTTTGACTTGAGGTCAAACTGGGATAAAATGAGTTTCATACCCTTAGGGTTGTTCAGTCCTGGTCCTCGAGAGCTACTATTCTGTGTGTTTTAGATGTTTCCCTCTTCCAACACACCTGACAGTCGTCATCAGACTTCAGCAGAGATTGATGATAGGCTTATCATTTGAATCAGGTGTGCTGGAAGAGGGAAACATCTAAAACATGCAGGACAGTAGCTCTCGAGGACCAGGATTGGACTCCCCTGCCACTGACCATTAACATGTAATTTTTGCACTTTAACCCTTTGATGCATGAATTATGAGAACCTTAGTGAAGTTTTTTTTTTTTCCTGAGTGTTTTTATTGAAAATAAAAACAATGTGATTGAATTCTTTTTAATGAACCTATTTTTTATGGAGTTATAAAAGTGTCCACTCATCTGGAAACACAATATCAGAAAGTGTGTGAAAACTATGAAATAAAAACATTTTTAATGCAGCTAATCAGATGTTTTCTCACATTTTAACATATTTCAATACTAGTTTTTACTCACTTCATGAAGATAATATAAAAAAAACCTTTTTGTTTAAAAAAAAAAAAAAAAGTTAATTACAGTCTAATAACAACTAGCAATTGGTTTTCACTTAAACATGTTAGTGCAGATCAGGTTTATCTAAAACAGCAAAGTTACATTAATGGCATGAATGCCAGTGTATGGGATGATGCATGAGCGTCTACTGTGTCAGCTGATATGGAACTAAAACAACCAAATCCATGAATATACATAAAAGAGAACAGCTGGAGAATAACTGTCCACTGAAGTGACCAGTATGCATGAAAGGGTTCAATTCAACCCACGGCCCAGATCAGAATCTTTAAGGGGCCGGTTTTGGCCCGCGGGCCGTATGTTTGACAGCCCTTGTGAAGCACAAGTTTCAGGTGGATGAATGCCTGCTGGTGCTGTCCTTTTCATCTTAATGGATGATAATAAGGTACTTTGAAGTGTATAATAGCTCCAGTCACACAGAGACACTTTGCACCTATGGGAGGTTTTATCTTTTTAATGTTCATCTCGGGGTCCCCAGACCTCACTTTGAGAACCTCTAGCTGTGTCGGTTCGTGTCGGCTACCTCTCCCAGGCAAAAACGCCCCGGCGATGGCATCACGCACAGTCGTCATAATAACGTATCTTTTATTACCAGGCTGTAATCCCAGAGCAGCCGCTTGTCAATAGACGGAGCAGGACGCGGACGCAGAGGAGGGGAGGCGGACTGGATGGAGCTGGTAGGCGGATCACCTCCCGGGACGAACCGCCGCACAGTGTGAAAGTACCACAACTGCAGGAGGGATCCACATCCACAGCGTGGAGGGTCAGAGCGCGTTTAACGGCAGGAGGAAAAAAAAAACCACACACACCAAGAATTTGATGCTGTTTTACAAAGAAGTCTGATCTTTCTCTGTCTCCGAGGCGTGTTTTTCTTTTCTTTTTTTTTTTCCTCCTCTTTTTTTTGTGACCTATAATAACGCCTCTTTTTGCAGCCTGCCATCCGTCTGTTGTCCGGCGTCTATCCTTGGAGAGAACGACGCGCAGACAAGAGAGAGGTCAAGACAAAGTCACTTCTGTGGCTGAAAGGAAGGAGATCGGCTGTTTGCAAGGAGAGATATCGTTTAATTTGGCAGTTTATTTGTACTCTTGTTATCCAATTCCATACCTGGAAGACCTTGAGGCGGATAATAATTCTAATAATACAAATAATAACCTACCAGCCGCAACTGTGGAGGATTATTCTAGTGGAGGACATGACTAATAATGACCGGTGCAGAAACACATGCAGATATCTTTGAATAAGTCAGATGTGATGTTCGGACAGGGATTCCAGCTCTGAATGGGGAAGAGCGAAGAGCATCCACACCAGATCTTAACGTGGAGAGCAGTTGAGTAGCCCACCGACGCGACCGTGCCCGGTTAATCGAGTCAAAAGTCGTTTACCCACCCGCACTTTTCATTGCTTTCCATCTACTATTAAACTAACCAGAGGATCCAGGCTGACGTTTTGGATATTTTTGCATTAAATGACCGATGAACGGAGTCTTTCCCTAAACGCGTGGAGCTCATGTGGAGACCAAATGAGTGCGCAACGCGGTGGTGCGCCGGTTTGACGGCGTTTTTTCCACGCTCAAATCCCTGTCCCGGTGGATCTGTAGTGGACGTCGGTTTGATATAGGTTATTGGCTGCACCTGCCGCACACAAACACACACATATACATACATACACACACGCACACACCTGTCAATTTCATGTAAACTCAACGGGAACTCAATCTAAAACGCATTGGGAAGCCCCCGCCACCCCTCCAGGAGCCCCACAGGGTGGTCAGCCGTGCGCGACGCAGGACAAAAAAAAAAAAAAGAAAAAAGTGGATATGATGTCTTATTTGGTTTGAAAAATTGCCTGATCGGTGGAGGATTATTTCACAAATTGTTTGTTCTTGTGAGTTCTTCATCTGGATTGAAAGTGGGGGAGATAACCAGAGGAGAAATATCCCTTTACCCAACCGGAGAGGAGGAGAGGCGGACGCACAGGTATGACAGCCTCTTTATCTACTTTTCTCGTATGTCCGATTGTCTCACCCCCCCCCCCCCCCCCCCATCCCCCATTTCTCAATCTCCCTGTGCTTTCTGCATCTTCCATATTCGAATCGTTTTAAAGAGCTTGGTTTGTAATTTAAGAGGACCAGAGTTGAGAGCAAACACACACACACACACACACACACACACACACACACATTCGAGGCAAAAGAGAAGGCAGATGGGGAGATAATGGCGCTGGTGTTTTCTCTCCCACACGATTTAGAGATGGTGATATCCTTTCTCTAGATTAACGACAGGAGGGATGGAGGGGAGGGGATGTGGATGTAGATGGGAGACAGGAGGAGAGAGAAAGAGAGAGAGAGTGAGAGAGAGAGATGGTGAGGGGGTGCAAAGCATGAGAAGTGTGAAGATAGCGGATGGAAACAGATGACTAGGTGAGGTTTGGAGGAGATGAGCAGACATGGGTGAAAATATGCAGGTGGATGAAACAGCAGGGGAAGGGGAAGCAATAAGAGAGTTGGAGAGTTTAGATAGAAAAAAAAAAAGAAGGGGAGGAGAAATGGATGCAGAAGGAAAGGTAGAATAAGAGAGGAGGGCGGGTGGAATACATTAAGGAGCAGAGATGTGAAAAGAACAAGGTAGAACTGAGAGAAGTTGAGTAGTTGGGGAAGACAGAAGGTGGGGGTGGGGGGGTGGGGGGGTTATTGATGAGATGCACTACAGGGAGAGAGGAAGATGGCCTGGGTGATGGGGGGGAGAGGTGTAGGACTGATGGGAAGTAAAGAAAATAGCAGAGCACAGGAGAAACTATGTAATTAAATAGATTGGGAGGGCAAAGAGGGGTAGGGGGGAATGGCTCAGGAGATACAGAACAGGGATAAAGAGAGACCAGGTGTTGCAGCTGGCAAGGAAATGATCCCTTAAGAAAGGTCTAACAATAGAGTGCTGTGGGCCAAGTGGAGAGTGCAATAACAGCCCTCTGCTGTAGCTACTGTATGGCATTTTCCAATGTGATTGCTGTGTAATGGTTGTAGCTACACCATGGGGACAGAAAGAAAGACCGAGGGTATTGAAAAGCCGCAAAAAAAAAAAAAAAAAAAAAAAGCTCAAGCAGGAGATCCACAGAGCTCACTTTGCTGTGTCAGCTCATCAGCCCCTCCTTACCTGGTTAGATTTCCCCTTCCTTTGCAGCCACATTTGCATTTTGATTGGGTTTTGTGATGACACTAAGCCACGTTAAAACACATGTAAATACACATGTGAAATTAAATGTGGTTTGGAGTGTGGTTTCTCAGGTTTCTGTTTCCAAATGTGTGTACCTGTGGCTTAGCCGAAGCTCTTTTTCTACTCAAGCAATGGAGGAATTATATCGTTTCTCGCCTACATGTTGTCATTTTTGTTTGCGTGTTGATACAGTATTATCACTGTTATTCCAAATGTAGTTAAATACTCCACAGAGATTTTATTTATCAGATAAGTTGAGAAAAGAGGCTCTGCACCAAACCAACCAAAAGACCCACTATGTAAACATGCAGTCGTCATGCTTGTGTGTACTGTCCACAGTGGCTGATGTCGTCTTAGACTGTGTGTACCATCTTGGGCCTTAGATTTTCTGAATCATCGTGGTTGCTGACATCTCTGTCACACTCACTGCCTTACCCAGTTGGCAGTTTTAATAGATAGATGCACTGCTAATACATCTTTGTATCCCACTCCTGAATACCACTATACATGAATTAACAGAACATTCTAACACTACCATGGAAACTGAGTTCACACAAGCAGTCAAAAATAGAAATAAATTGTGTAAAGTGTTAGTGTTTCTCAAAACTGCTTCCAGCTATGTTGCTTAGGTCTCCTGTTGCTTAAAAGATGCATTAGGGTTTTATGAACCTGGTGTCTTCACATAAAGCCACTTCACATCTCTTTAGCATTTAACAACAGCATGTCATTGTGCATCCAATGTCTATATCCAGGTCCATTAAAGGTACTGCTTTTTGCTGAGAAATAAAGACACGTTAATGGATTCGAAAAAATGTTATAATGTCACAAATGAATTACACGAAACAATGTAAATATCATATTGTGTTGTGAGGAGATGTTCGTATTCATGACTAGATGGGAAAGAAATATTTTTTTTGTGGGTTTGTTGCATAAAAGACTTAAACTTTAGGTGTATGTAGAGCTTCTAAGTCAAAGTAAATACCTAAATGAATAAATGATGAAATGAATACACCCTTATCACTGAACATCAAACTTCTAACTCATGAATCAATAAATCTGGAACACAATACCAATTTAGCCAACAACAACTTAGCAATTCATTCATTTGTTTTCCAAACTGATCACCAGGAGGGTCATGGGGATGCTGAAGGGGATCCCAGCTGCCAGTGGATGAAGGCGGGGTTTACACTGTTCACTGCCGTGAGGACATATACAGACAAACAACCACAGACTACTGTGGTGGAAAAATTTACTTTTTATATTTTATACTCTTTATATTTCCATTTCCATAACACTACAGACTCTTATGGTTTAGATCAGTATTTATCAACTTTTTTTTTGAACAAACGCCCCTTTACATCATCATGAGCCCCCCCCCCCGAAAAAGTTGTCAAGCGGGGGTAGGTGGGGTTAAGGTAAAGGATCTGACGGAGCTAATGTACGTTGTATAGGTAGTGCGTAGGTAGGGCGACGTACCTTATTGCTTGTGAACGTACCTTATTCTCCTTGACACCCCTCTCATGTCTCACTCTCAGCACCCCCCTCTCAGCTTTTTCCTTCCAGACGCCCCCCCGATGGTGTCCCAACACCCCTGTTGAGAAACACTGATTTAGATTGACCAGTTATCCTATTGAGGTGCATGTCTTTATGTGGTGAGAGGCCAGAGTACCTGAAGAGACCCTGTGCAGACACATGGGGGGTGGCCAACACTATGCCACCCATTTTAAACAACTGTAGATGCAATTTGACTTCATAGTCCTAAATTCCAGTTGAGAATACTTTTCCAATATTGGTCACTATGTGGGCCCAGTTCTGCTAAGATAGCTAATTCAGAGAATATTGTAGCGCTGATGGCTAAAAGTAGGAGAAAAAAAGGAAAAAGAACTAGACTGAATTTCATTCGATAAAGTTAATGTAATCTTTTTTTTTTCATTGCACTGCATCAGAACCAGCTCTGCAACTTCCGAAGTATAATTGCTTCATAATAGTATAAGCTCCTGTTAAAAATGTACAGGGGGATCTGACCACATCAGTGTACAATGTCTTAAACGTCCTGCATCAGGCTGAATCAGTCAGGACAGACTGACTCACAGACTCTCCAGGTCTGAAGTGAGCTCAGGAAGGGCGGAAAAATTTCCTGCAGAGTGGAAGGGCAGAGACTCACTTGACCCTAATTTCCAGGTTAAAAACAGTCTGTGAAAGTGGGGTTTCATGATCCCTCTGGCTTAACATAACAGAGGCATACCTGGATCCATAGAGTGCCAAAGCTCCAGTCTGTGAAGCATAGCGCTCAAACTGAGGCAGCCATCTGAATTTAACAAATACTCGGCTACTTTTTCCCTTTGAAACCCAGTGAGTGAGAACTGGAAAGTTACTTAAAAAATGCATGCAAAGATTAAAAACCGGATGTCCCTTTACATTCCCTATGCTGTTTCACACACCAGTCGTACAGAGTAGTATCTGAGTCAAAGAGACGAGAAGGCTTTGTGTGAAGGCACGAGATAAAAACAGCTGAGTTTTATCGTAGACCCCTTAATACTGTAACATGATTTTTCCCCCTGTAATAATGAAGTTATTAATTGCAATGGAAAAGGTGTGCCAAACAGCACTGTGCGATTAGTCAGGTGAAGTTTTTCAATCAGAGAAAAGATCCAAGTGGTCTTTAAATGAAGTTTAATGGAACCCTCTATTTTTGGCACTGTGTAAAGTACCCCTCTGTCCGTCAACGTCAGATTGAACAATGGAACCAGAGAGACGTGTAAATTCTAGAGGATTGGGAGTTTAATTGATTGATGTGTCTGTATGGGAGAGAGAGAACGAGCACCGAGAAATTCATTTTTAGAGAGAGGGAAAGAATACAGTTTTATCACAGAAGGGAAGTAATGCGTCTGCAGGTAGAACGGAGCTTCAATTAACAGCCACTTCAGTGTTTGGCCCAAGCAGACATGTGTGAAGGAAGGAGAGATGGAAATGCATGGAGCACTCAGAGGCAAGAAAAGAGGAGGGGTGTGTATGTGTGTGTGTGTGTGTGTGGAGGAGGGGGGGCTGACAGGAGAAGGAAGTGATGCTTAATGAGGGTAAGGATGAGGGGAAGGGAAAGAGGGAAGGAGTGGCAAATAAAAAACGGGACACATTAAGTGAGAATATTTCACTGTGAAGCTGTAGGTGTTGTCCCTGGGACATTCTCTGAGTGTGGCACCGCACTGTTTTATACTTTTAATGTCCAAAATATGTCTTCATGATGTTCCCAGCATAGCGACCTGCTGTCCACTACAGTGGGGGTTTAAATATCTACAGTTTGTGAACGCCAGTGTGTGTGTGCATGCATGTGCATTACAACAGATGCTGGTTCAGTGGCGCAATCCCACCTCACCAGGGAAGTGTGGCTGAGAAATACTGAAAGAGAGAGAGGTGAAGAGAAGGAGGGCGAGATAGTGCCAGTAGAAAGAGAGAGAGCAAGAGTGAGCGAGCTGCGTGCTGAATGCTAAACAGCGCGGTATAAGAATGGTGCTGTGTGGAGCGGGCAGGCACAGGGATATAACACATATCAGCTAAACCACAGTATGCTGTAACTTTCCTAACTTCATCTCAAGGGATGGCAGTTTTATTGTCTTCTTTTTTTCCTCAACCAGGACCGGATTTTGCTGACAGTTTTTTATTGCTAAAATATTTCTCCTGTCATAACCCCAAAACAGATTTTCAGTGTTTATTCTGACTCTGCAAATAAAAGAAACATTGTGCTTAAGATTATAAGCAAAAAGCATAAACAACAGCACTACAGGAAGTTTCTGTACTACCAGTAACTATGGATACCACAAATACTGTATGTCTGGAACAATATAAGGAACTATTTTTACCCTTTTATGATCCACCTTTTGGTGCTGACTGTTTTGGAAATGTACTGCTATGCAGCAGCAGTTCTCTACTTTTACTCCTTGTTGCAGAGAAAAAAATGATAGGGATGGTTGGTCTTGGTTTTAAGTGAAGGAAGTGCATGATTGACTATTGCACAGTCACATATAAGCTGTAAACATGGTCCGCTTCCACTTGAATTGAATGGAAAGTTAGAGTAATTCACAGGTGAATAGTAGCATCACATAAAAAATGTCAAACCATTCACTGAACACTGTAACGTCATAGTCATTAAATTATAAATTATTATCCAATAAAATTTCGACATTTACTTCGGGCTTACTGTGTGCAGCAACATGCTCTTGGAGAAGTACATTATTAGCTGTAGTAGTAGCCAGTGTTTTCCGTTTAATACAGACAGTGGGGGTCTCATAAATGAACAAAAATAGAGTGTGTGGTGGAGCTTCACAAATCCGACATAATTAAGGTAAATAACACTTGACATGATGAGCTGATTTGTGGACTTGAAAGAAAGGAACATAGGCCACTTTAATTAACATGGTGAAATGTGTGTCTTGACCAGGGCTGAACCCGACTTGGAATTTTGACAGTCAATCAGATCTGGCTGTTCAATGTGATGCTTGTGTTTGTTCCTACTTATGTACTTAATGTTCAAATCTGGCAATGACAAAGTGCATTGGCATACATTTCTGGGATGATTTCGACAACATTTAATGCCACAGAGTAACGGGAACATGCCTCTGAACATTTCCAGATTAGTAACAGACAGCTGCATATGATTCACAGCCCTCTGCCTCTGCTCACTAGCTGAAGCCGCTATCTCCGGCCAATTTACCAACTATTCATTCAATTAAGATCTGATGGTCTGGTATCGCCTGGTCCATGAGGGATTCAGACCCCACGGTGGGTGTTATCATCCATGAACTCACTTTGGGACACCTGCACTTTGACATGTGCTGCACCTGTGAGGCTGAACACTGACACCACAACAGGAAGCTTCTCCCATGAGTAAACCTCCAGTCTATGTTGTCATGGACTGTTTCAATGACTGACCCCCTTGTTTAGTGTGATGTGATTTAAGGATAAGGAAATACTGTAAGGGAGAAATATGACTAAGGTCCACTGAGAACATAGCACGTAATGTAAATTTATATACACCTAAACTCAGTCCACATAATCATGAACTTGACATATATGTACACAGAACACAGTATCTGATAGTGGATTTGTTAAGGCTAAATTCCTTTATTTGAATCATTCCTCTTGCATTTTCCTTTCTGGAGAATCATAGAGATGATGGAGCCTTTCCATGTCAGTGGCTTCTATTGGAGCCATATTTCACTGATACATATAGTTTATAAAATGTCATATATGCACTGATTAATGGTGTGTACCCCATCCCCTGAAGGAGAGATTACGGGGAACTGTTTTTGGTTCAGTTTATGTGTTTGTTTGTTTGTTTGTTTGTTTGTTTGTTTGTTTGTTAGCACTCTAGCAGCAAAACTATTAGTTGAATTCATACCAAATTTGGTTTATAGATTGCCAGTGACCCAGAATAGATCTCAATACATTTTGGGAACAGTAGGTCAAAGTTAAAATTTTTATGAATTTTTAAAATTGTTTTTGTTTCCCCATTTACTTATAATGGGCAAAATTTCAAAGGTAGCAGCAAAACTGTTGGTACAATTCATACCAAATTAGGTTTGTAGATTGCCAGTGATGCAGAATAGATTTGATTACATTTTGGGAAAAGTAGGTCAAAGTTCCAATTTTTTATCAATTTTAATTTTTTTTTCTCCCATTTACTTATAATGGCCAAAATTTCACGTCTATAAAAACACCAATTTTGTTTCAATTTAGTTCAGACTTGGCACATACATAGAGGCAATTGATATGCTGACATCAGCACACACATAGACATGATGACATCAGCTGGATCGATGCCAAAATAAGATACAATATGTGTGAGGGGCGGGGTTTGTTGTCATTGAAAGACTGAAAAAATGTTATCACACATTGTGGGCTGTACGTATGTCATAAGTATGTAGGCCTAATTTATTTTACATATTAATGGGAAATGCAAAACACTTCAACTTCTGCAGGAATTTCAGTAATGGCTGTCAAAGATAATCAGATCCATCCATTTACATTGCATAGAAAAAGAGCTAGACCTAAAGAGGGAGACTCTCTACTTCTAACACAAAACTTCATAAGAATAAAGGAAAAACTGAAATAACATTAAATCACTGTATATTGTACTTATCTGCTGCATAATTGACTCTAAGGATCTGCTACAACTAATTAACTATTTATAAGTGGTGCCATGCACAACAAACCCCCACCCCTTGCACGTATTGCAACTTAATTTGGCATCGATCCAGGTGATGTCATCATGCTTATGTGTGTACTGATGTCAGCATTGACATAGACAGCATAGAAGAATTTTGGCTATTATAAATAAATGGGAAAAATGTTTTTCTTTAAAAATTCATAAAAAAATTGGAACATTGACCTACTTTTCACAAAATGTAATCACATCTATTCTTGGTCACTTGCAGTCTATAACCCCAATCTGGTATGAATTCAATTGCTAAAGTGTTAACAAACAAACAAACAAAGAAACAAACCGCACCAGAAACAATACCCCCCTTAAGAACAGTTTTTGGTTGATGACACAAAAGGAAAAGACACACAATTGTTGAATAATTCCTCTCTAAAGCACTATGGGTAGCATTCATATTGTATGTGTTATACAACTTTTAATACTCCAGTTTGGGTCCTAAATAGGTAATAATCACCATGTCCCATTGTGTGTGCCTCTACTGATTCTGGTCAGAAGGAGGAAGTAGTATGTAACAGACCTGAAAAGCTGCAATATGGCAAATATACTGTATGTGCACTGGACACATTCCTTAATATACCACATTAGATACCTGACTGATGTAGTCAACCCTACAATACAATGCAATCACTTTCTTCTTTTGTCTAATGCTGTGCAACAAGCAGTGCGATTGCTGCATCACAACTAACCGAAATGTGATAAAATTATAGGCAGATGAGATAGATGAAGTTGTGCTGAAACAAAAGATACCAAACATGAGTATAATAAACATTTCATTATATAGTATATAAAGGCAAAATCAAAAGTACTCAAACATGGCCAAAATAGGCTCAGTCCCCGAAGGGTTAATGACATTTTCTTCAACATTGTGAGGGCCAGTGGATTAGGGGCTTCACTCCACTTTGAGCTACTTAGAGAAAAAATAAAATCCTGATTCTGCCAGTGAAGACCAGACTGCTTTATTACAAATATTTCACCATAACTGTAATCTGTGTCTAATACTTGGACACATAATATTAATCAAAGTCATGTATTGGCATATCTGATATTAATGGTTTTACCACTGCTATGCTGTCCATTATGTGCAGACACTTGCTACCAGTGGTGGGTGAGGAAACAAAACGTTTGTACTAATGGTGTGTGAAAATCTGGATGTGATTCAGTGACACATGAATGTTATTTTAAGATTCAGACAATAATGTTTCAGACAAACTAATAGCTGGAGCCTGTTGTGACGGACATTTTCGTGTATTATGTTATAGACGCTAAAGAGCCAAACCAGAGGTAAAATGCATTGGAGTGGTTTAATGGAGGGCTCTGTGTGCATACGTCTGTGCTAATAAAAAACTATGCAATTTGATGGTTTTTGCTCTCTGCACTTTTCATTATGGACTAATCTGTAAATGGGCAAAAGCCTGAAATATCAGAAACTGTCCCCTTAGTCTGACAGCTTTAATGCAAAACATGGGCGAAATGCAATCAAGTGCAAACCTTTTGGTAATGGTGCGATATTTAATAGACTTTTGCGTATCACCAATTTCACATAGAATTCTAAAAATATCATGTAAACCTCTGCATGTACCGAAAACTGCCAGGTAACAGCATCCATAATGATGAGCCATGTGATACTATGTATGATACTGTAGAAAATAGCACATGCTGTACAGTACATGTTGGCTGCGTGTAGCATCCACTATGTGATTCTGAGCACAGCATATGTCAAATTCAACAAAGGTTAGCCACAGGATTGAAAACAGGGAACTTAAGGTTAATACAGGCACCTTAACCTTTTTGTCAGCAACGGGTGAGTGGAGGGGTGACCTTCTGTAAGCCCGTGTGGTTTTTAACACCGAGACACGTTAAACAGATAATAAGGGTTTCAGCACCTTGGATGCTCGGAGGCCCCCAGTGAAATTACCTTTGGATGAACTCCAGGGTGTAGATTGTGTGCTCATCACACTGACCATACTGTAGATTAAAATTCTAGTAGCTTGTGAAAATGGCTGCCAAACCACAAATAATGTCCAGGTTGAAGACCCAAGACATCATACGCCATCGACAAAGAATTCTGAGGATTTTCTGACTGGAAACAGTAGAAGGGTTTGTCTGTTATAGTGAGTGTGGTTTTTGTAAATGCTTGGTCTTGCATATGGTTTGAATGTGACATAACTGCATAGTATATATTCTGTATGTTTTGCCTTTATCCCATTAAATCTGCAGAACATTGGGTAACAATTCCAGAATTATGGTTCATTATATTATAATTGGTGGTTTGAGAAGACATGAGACTTCTACATCCTCTAGTTGCCTGTGTTTTCAGACTGTAGGAAGTCTGCCCCATGAAGCCTTGATTTTGGCTAATCACAGGCAGTTTCAGACAGGTACTGGGTTTCCAAACGCGACTGATGACTGCAATTACCAATGATCACTGTAATTATCACTGCTTACCAGTGATCAAAAAATCACTCATCACATTCTGTCAGATGTGACCTGGACTGACAGTAGTGTTGGAACAAGACAAAAGACTGTGAGGTCCCGCATAGAAGGACCACTTTTGGACAAAATACACTTACAGTCTACTACTCCTAATAACAGGGTGGCTGTGGCTCATCAGGAGGTAGAGCAGGTCATCTAATAGCCAGAGGGTTGGTGGTTTGAATCCTGCTCTGTCCTTGGGCAAGACACTTTACATTCCCCCTTGCTTCCAGCATCACTTACACTGATATATGAATGCAAATGTTTGGTGGTGGTCGGAGAGGCCGTCGCTGCACCTTGGCAGCCACATTAGCATCAGTCTGACCCGGGGCACATATGGCTACAGATGTAGCTAACCGCTGCCAGCATGTGACTGTGGAATGAATGAATAATGGATTCAATGTAAAGCGTTTCAAGTTCTTTGAATGCTGTAAAAATCGAATCTATCATAATAAAAGAATGTTCCACAAATCTCATCTTCAAAACTCAACTCAAGCAGTGGCTAAAACCAAACCAGTCTTGTGATCGTTTTTAACTCTTAACCATTTATAGTGTTTTCCTTTTATTATTATATTTGTATATTCTATTGAGATGTTTTTGGTTACTTGCCTAGAGACTAGGGGAGCAAATGAGCATTTTAGCTATAATCTGGCCTTTTTATATTTGATGTCTCAAAACAAATGTTCATTAAAGTGCTCTGTTCCTATCAAATAAATAATTAAACAAGTGGTGCCTGGCACAACAAACCCCACCCCTCGCACATATTCTACTTTATTTTGGCATCGATCCAGCTGATGTCATCATGTCTATGCATGTGCTGATGTCATCATATCAGTTGCCTCTATATATGTGCCAAGTTTGAAGTAATTTGAAACAAAATTGATGTTTTTATAGACATGTGAAATTTCAGCCATTATAAGTAAATGGGAGAAGAAAAGATAATTTAAATTTAAAATTCATTAAAAATGTTAACTCTGACTTACTTTTCCCGAAATGTAACCACATCTATTCTGGGTCACTGGCAATTTATAAACCCAATTTGGTTTGAATTCAACCAACAGTTTTGCTGCTAGAGTGTTAAACAAACAAAGAAACAAACTAGAAAAGCACTTGGAGAGCGCAGACCTCTGCTAAGGCAGATCAATGGACGCCCATGCCCACCCGCCCCACCCCTGATCACCACCAAAATTTAATCATCGTTCCTTGTGCTAGTATCAACATTTCCTGAAATTTTCATCAAAATCCGTCCATAACTTTTTGAGTTATCTTGCACACAGACACACAGACAAAGACAGACAGACAAACCAATACATACAAAAACATAACCTCCTTGGCGGATGTAACAAACCAAACCAAAAACAATACCTCTTGCCTTCCCTTCGGGGGGTAGGGTAACAAACAGATAAATAAATGTGACTCTCCTGTTACTTTTCCATAGAGGCATAAAACGATGTAAGATTATCTATAATAAATGATTTGATTTGGACTGAGAGGAGAAAGCTGCAGATAGAAGGTGGTTAATTTGAGATTCTGTTTTTCTCTCCCTGATTTTGGCTCTTACAGTTTTGTGGTCAGCCCAATGAAATCACCTTTAGACATTTGTCTTTATTTTTGTTGTATTTGTACTTTCTTCTTCCCATTAAACAGCTGTATCCGAGTGCATCAGCCTCTCTTTTTGCATCCATTTCAGGGTGTAACTGTACCCCTCTCCCCTTGCCCCTGTAATTGTCTTGGTCTGGGGTGACAGAGCAGACCTGACAAGCGAACCCAGATAGTGAGTGGAGATAGATTGAAGAGGAGTGTCTGCTCTCTTCTCTATCTCTCCTCATCTATTACTTGTGTCTGACAGAAGCGCCGCTGCATGATGGATGGATGCCCCACTCTATCTCTATCCGCTTCTCACCACGTTCACTCGGTTTCGCTCTTACTCACTCATTTTTCACCACTTGGTTTCTCTTCATCTTCCCGTCACTTGTACCCTCATTTTTTTTCTACTTTGTCTTTATATTCTCATTTTCTGACCATATTTCATTCGCTCTCTGTCTCTCATTCTCTCTTGCTTTTATTTCCTTGATAGATATGTTTTTTCAAAGTGCAAAGGTTTATGTTATGGTGCAGGTATTTACCAGGGAGCTGCACAAACACAGTGTCTCCAATTAGTGAAGGGAGTGATCTGTCATTCAAAGTTTGTTCCCAGTTATCAGTTCATACTTTGTTCATACTTTTCAGTTCTTTTCTTGCATTTCACAAAGCATTTTCAGGATATAAAGGATCGGTATTTCTGAATGCCTATTGCATAACTGTTCATAGATAAGATTATTATGAGAATATGAGAACAACTGACTATTATGTTTCATTCATTAATAAATACAATATTTGGAATGTGACAGTTGTGGCAGTTTGGTTTATAGTTTGGTTTATAGCTGTCTAGTTTTCTGTAAGTGCCATTCCCATTTATATAGTTGCATGATAAACTACACTTACACCGTCCTTGATGAAACAAATCTCTCATCACATTCTTTTTTGCTACCTTTGGTTTGTGCAAATTGCATTTAGTAATGTTTCATTTATGTCAAATAAATACTTTTGCACCTGAGCAAAGTTTTCATAAGGCTTTTAGTCCAACATTGCCTTCTTTTTTTCTTACAGTTTTCATCAATGCCAAAAAAAAAAAAAAAGCTAAAAATGACAGGCATGAAAGCATGGATGGAAAACAACAGCAGATGTCCACATTAAACTAGTTTGGTGAAAAATCAAATACATAGCTTGACCTTTTAGCACCCGAATTACTGTCAGTCATTGAAAAAACGAAAATGGTTTTCATACACATATTGAAGCACAGTCTAATTTCAAATGGACCAAACAATGAATTCAAATATTAATGTAACAATGTTTCCAGTTAGTTCCCTATTCCATTTACCCAGATTCACCCAATAATTGTAAAGACTGACAGCTTGCCATGGTCTGTTTATACCTGCCACAGTTTTTCATATATATTCAGGGTGCGATACAGGGTGTGATTTGTTGGTGGGGTGGGGGGTCAACCCCCTCTCTGGTTTTTACATCCCTACTTTTGCTGAATGAATTTCATCCTCGGGGGGGGGGGACAACCAACCAATTGAAATAACAGGCAGGTTGGGACTGAGTTTTCTTACACCTATAGCCTACATTGCTGGCACTAACTTTCACTCAGCAGTCTCGGAATGCCCGAACGTCCCCATGCATGTAAATACATTGTATACCTTACCTATCTCCCTCTGTATATATCAGTAGGCGTGCCTGCAGACCTGAATTCAGAGTTACGCAGACTGGGGGCGGGCAGACCGTTCTGTGCAAGTACATGTAGACCACAGGTGTCAAACATGCGGCCCGGGGGCCAAAACCGGCCTGCCAAAGGTTCCAATCCGGCCCCTGAGATGAATTTGCAAAGTGCAATTTAGGGCATCAAGCTCAAAAATAATATCATAATAATATATAAATAATGACAACACCATTTTTTTTCTCTTTGACTTAGTGCAAAAAACATTAAATTATGAAAATGTTTACACTGACAAACTATCCTTTAACAATGAAATGTGAATAACCTAAAATGTCTGAAGTAAATTAAGTGCAATTTTAACCATTTTCTGCCTGTTACTAAATGTTTTGTGCCTTTGTAGATCGGATCTGTAATGCATATGTATAAATGATAAGTCGAGGCATAATATTGATAAAATTGTACTTATACTTCTTAACAAATTACATTTTTTTCAGGTTATTCACATCCTTTTTGTTTGGATAGTGTGTAAATGTAAATATTGTCATAACTGAATGTTATTTTTTGCACTAAAACCATTTAGAGTTATCGTTATTTATTAGCTATCATGCTATTATTGTAGCAGTCCGGCCCACTTCAGATTAAATTGGGATGAATGTGGCCCCCGAAAGAAATTTTGACAACCCTGATGTAGACCATGCTGCCATTTATAAGATGGGGGATCAATAAAGTGTAAGATGGGGGGGCTGGGGGGAGATGAATGAAACGGAGGAATAATACATAAGAGCAGGTGGAGGGAGTTCTTCCTAAGTACTGCAATGTACCTCTCTCTCTCTCTCTCTCTCTCTCTCTCTCTCTCTCTCTCTCTCTCTCTCTCTCTCAGGTACACACAACCATACAGCACATACACCTGCAGGCGCCAATGTACATGTTCAACTGCATCTTAATCATTAGGTTGTTTTATGTTCCGTTTTACAGTCTGATTGAGTTTCCCGTTGGCCATAAATTGTCTCCCATGTTGGCGTGATTGGCCCTTATCCATGGTCCTGAAACTTAATTAGACCATCTCCCATATTGCAGGTATGGTCGTTGCAGAAAATTAAATGTTTCCTGTTTTTTTAGTTTGCATTAGAGATGAATGTTCAACTGTTCGTCATGTAGTAGGACCTACCGTTAACTTAAAAAATAATTAAGCCTGTTGAGTGCTTGTTTTTTCCTGATTAAAAACAACCAAACAAGCAAAAGAAAAACATCTCCCCCTCTGTTTTTAGTAGAGACAGCAGTACAATTTGGATCCCTTTTAGAACAGTGAATAGAGCATCACATCATTCACATCTCGTCTGTGCAAACAATGGGCCTCATCTTCACTCAAGTACTCATGATGTCGTCATAAGGATCCTGGAGATTGGGACAGTCCTCCAGTGAATCCTGATGATGAAGCTTTACGTAAATGAACCCTTGAAGGATCTCTCTCGTAGTTAAGAAGTGGACAGTGCTATTGTGATGTTACCCATTGGTCGTGCAGAGCCACAAGTGAGCATATTTGGACAAAAGCTGTGAAACTATGGAGATGTGTCATCATGATGGGCCATGGCTGAATAAATTCTAAACACAGTAGCTCAACAGCACAGTAAAACCATCATTTTACAGTTTGTCTATTAGGAAAAATATGTTTAATTCAATAAACAACAGTTCCAAAAGTCTGACTTGACCAGTGAGTAAGCTGTACCAACCTGTTAATAATAAGCTGACATGGCAGACATAACAGTTGAGATTTAATAAATAATAATAATTAAAGACAGACCAATAACACTTGATCCAGATAAAACAAATGAGAACAGAAAAAGCTGACTTGAATATATGTGCATAACCTAGTGACATTAATGCTAACAGTAACCAGTGATGAAATATGAAACGCTTTTTGTTAAAGGAGTGATATTTTGCTTTTTTAATGGAATTTTGCATTTTAAAACATTTCCCTGTGGTCTACATAAGCTGTAAATGCTATTCTTGGGTCTGAATTCTTCATTAATTCAGCTCCACAGGTCCATCTTCAACCCTATTTCTGAGTAATGACACCAGAAAGGTCGTTTTGAGCGCTGGCCCTTTAAATGCAAATGAGCCACTTCATGCCCCACCCCCTACAGGCTGTTGGCTGTGCTGCTCTGTCCTGTTCAACAACTGAACATTTTAGGTAATCAGCTCGAAGTTTGGACATATTTTCAGTTTTTACTACAACCACTGCTGCTGACAAACAATTATGTTGTACTCAGAGAAATGTTCATCAGAAGTCTTGAGCTTATATGTGCAAATATCGTGATGTAACTACTTATAGACGTAACAAATTAAGCAGGAATTAAAACAGATTGTAGAAATCCACTCAATTTTTCCTAAAATGAATATAAAGATAGCTTTGCAGCACCTGGAGGGTTCAAATTCAAACTTTTGAACTATTAGGGTCCAAATACAAATAATGCCGCGTTTCCACTTCACGGAACCGGCTTGACTCGGCTCGGCTCGGCTGGACTCGACTCGGGTACCAGGTCCTATTCCTGGAGACCGTTTCCATTACAGGATACTACCAACTTTACAGTACCTGGATGTCATATCGATGCAGCGCGTTACCTCCGTGTCTTCTGCTCAGAGAGTTGCTGATAAACTCGCTCGTTACATGTTCTCTTGTCAAGCTCATGCTGAATTTTTACATCTGAACCTCCTCGACAAACCATGGTGTAGTTTTGTGGGCTGTCATCATGTGGATTAACCTACCGCTATTTTTACTGGAAACTTCCACATCTGTTTTTTGTAAAACGGCGGTTCACAGTTGTCTCTGTGAATGGCCAATCAGTGGCCTGCAGTGTTTATACGTCACGTTTTAGTATTCAGTCCCCAGTCTTGGAACTTCGGCAGAGGCGATGCCAAAAAACTAGTACCGGGTACCAGATTCCAGGTCCTTTTTCGTAATGGAAACGCAAAAAGGCTGAGTCGAGTCGAGTCGAGCCGATACCATGTTGTGGAAACGTGGAATTTATGTACCAAAGACTAATAAAAGTGGGTTTAGCAAAAATATGACCACTTTAAATCTTCTAACATACACACATACACAGCTGGCTACAGATGCAGCCGAACTCCAACATCAAACTGTGTTGCTAATTTATCTTTAAAGAGGCATTGCTCTGAGATATACAAAATAGGCGAGACAAAGCTAATTCATGCCATAGTTTGCAAAACTCCACACAATAACCTACAAACTTATCTTGGTCTTTAAAAGCAGTGGCTAAAGGGATAGTCAACCGTTGTACCTTGAAGAGGCCCACTCAGCAGTTCACAAAATGAGTGTTTATTAACAGAGGCTTAAAGGACAGACCCTGCTGGGCTGAATGGTCCACTTGACACACCATGAGCCCGATAGTCGGCAAGATAGCGTGAGAAATAATTAGACTTGAGAGGCCAATCTTCTTTTGATAATGGTGCGCTAAAGGATCTAGCAGGTAGGTTTATAAAGATCAGCAATTGTTAATAGTTGCAATAGTTGCACTGTGCCGAGGATGATGGTGAACTATGAAACAGAGAAAGAAGATCAGGGTTGATCTTTTGGTCTTAATCTGGACCTCTCTAATTTTTATCCATTAATCGCATCAGCATGGCTTTGTAAGATTTCAGTGGTGTGAATGGGTATTATGGTATTGAATATAATCACTGCATGCACACTCACAATGGTACCAGTTATTTTCTGCAGCACTTGTCATTTGCATAATTTCAGAAACTGCATCACAAGCTTTCAAGTTTTAAACGCTGTTCAGCATATATGTCAACATTATCTACGGGGGAGAGGAAATATCCGTCAGTAACATTAATATTTTAATGAGATTATACAGTAACTAGCAGAAAAAAAACACCCTATATTCACATTTAATGTAGCCTGAATGTACAAATATATAATGCCTTAAAGTAAAACCACCTACACAGCATATTTACATATTAAGTTATAGGCAAAGTATGTGACATTTTTCACAAAAAAATAGATAGATAGATAGATAGATAGATAGATAGATAGATAGATAGATAGATAGATAGATAGATAGATAGATAGATAGATAGATAGATAGATAGATAGATAGATAGATAGATAGATAGAACTATAATAATCCTCTTAATCATTACTTGATTTCTTTTACTGTCAGAGCCCCTGTCCTTTGCATATATTTCCTATTTCCTTCTTGTTTTGCCATATTTTGGACATTCCTGGGCGTTGACCTTCATGCTGTTACTTTGTACCTCCAGCTAATAACAGCATCATGCAGTGTCCAGTATGTGGGCGGGGCAGTATGGAAATGAAGGGACTCCGGTGGCTTTGTCCTTTTTCCCACTGATCACACCACTGCACATAAAAAAAAAAAAAAAAAATCAGATAAAACAATATATGAAACGGTTATTTATAACAATAATTATTCTTTGTTTTATTTATAATGTAGTTTGTTTATTATATATCATTGGGCCTTTAACTCTGTTTGCATTGTATACCTCATTATTTTTGTATTTAGATGTGAAGTGACTGTTTCTTCACATGAATAATTTACACTTGGGTTTAAATAATGTACTCTTTCAAAGTGGTATTATTATCATTGGTTTCACTCTGCACTAGGAGCTGTATCCATGTACATTTCAAATAAAATACCGGATTTTGTCAGTAAACACACTTCAGTTTAGTACAGATTCACATTTTTCAGTACAGTCTATTGAACATTTAAAATTACTCATTACGCTTCACATAATATTTTGTTTTTTCTGTACTGCTTTGTTTTCCCTACTACGTTCCTTTTATATGCACTTCATTTGTTTATTATTTTGTATTTTACTCCCCCACTCATACTAATTACATGAATTTCCTGCATGCGTGCAGACAGTGGAAACATGGACCTAGTAGTTAACTAGTGATAAGATGGGACTGATTGCATGGTTGGGAACTACCTGAATGTGTGATGAGAGCAGCTTGAATCTTGAATACATACATTTCTCAGTTGTTTCAGTATTTCTGGGTCAGTTCCTCTCCTTCCCCAGTGTGACATGGTCTGTTGTGTTTCCGTCACATAAATTCCAGCTCATGTGTCTTTTTTCCTCTTCACTCCTGTCCTCGATTCTCCACAAGGGTCATGACAGGAGGGAATATTTGAATATATGGCTGGATATGTTGGTAGCATGATTTACTCTGTTTTTTTTTTTTTTCATCACACTTCCCAAGCTCCGGGTTGCTTGAGTGATGTACAGGACTGGTTGGAAAAATTTAACTTGAGTGTTGCTGAGAAATGTAGCTCCATGTAGTACCATGGTTCCTAATTATAGTGATTACATTGCTCACACAGTGCACAGTTCTGAAAAAGCTTTTTCCTTGGATACATATTTCCTCTAGAACATTCCCATAGAGCTTTGCCAGGTTGTGGATGCATTCATGTTCTTAGAACATAACCAGCGTAGGAAATGTAATGTAAAGCGCTTTGGGTGCCATCAAAAGCACTATAGAAATCTAATCCATTATTATTATTATTATTATTATTATTATTATTATTATTGTTATTGTTTTTTTTTTTTTTTTAATTTTCCAACTTTTTGTGACATAATAAATCATAAGCTAACACATGTTCTCCCCTTGTCTCTATGGGTTCTCTCCATGTACTCCAGTTTCCTCCCACCATCCAAACACATGCACTTAATAGGTTAACTAGTCAATCTGAATTGCCCATAGTGTGCATTTGTGCTTTGCTGCTGTAAAACTGGAATTTCTCCTTGTGGGACTAATGAAGGCTTATCGTATCGTATCGTATCTTATCGTATCTTATCTTATCTTATCTTATCTTATCTTATCTTATCTTATCTTATCTTATCTTATCTTATCTTATCTTGTCTTGTCTTGTCTTGTCTTGTCTTGTCTCTCATGAATAGTGTGAGTGGATGTTTGTTGGTATATATCATCCCTGCGATGAACAGGCGACATGTACAGTTTGTACTAGGGCTGCACGATATTGGAAAAAACTGACATTGCGATTTTTTCAACTCTGCGATATATATTACGATATTAGAAAATACTCTGTAGGATATAATAGCTGTGTGGTGCCGATGTAAATGGTCAAACAAATTAGTTGTGTTTCCTCTCCTATGTTTCAGTATCATCCTTCTTGTAGCTGAAATAATTCCAGATAACGGACGTTGCTTTTCTTGTTGGCACCAAGTCTTTGTTTACGGTGATTTTCTCTTGTTCGTTGCTCATTTTTCAATGTCGTTACCGGCAACTCCCTCCATGTGCAGGGGCGTGGTCTGCTTCATCAAACTGATGAACGATTGTGATTGGTGGATCGTTGTGCGCAGTGTGTGTCAGGTACCCAGGTTGAAATTAGATGCAAACACATTAAGTTCATTTACCTCCTACAATGCAGGACTTTGCGATGTGACTATTGCACACACGTACATTGCGATGCATACATGTTCCTCCATCTCAATTATTAAATGGTTTGGAAAATAAATAAATGAATGAATGGATGAATGAACTACGGCTCTTTGTTGAGTAGAGAAGAGGGACAGCTCTGTATAAAAATACAATTGAGACATGCCTTTAAAATTAGGCAACTTTTTTTAATCCAGGTTGAGGAGAAATGTAAAAAAAAAAAATTCTTTTATATATAGTGTTTTATTTTTTCCTCAGCTACTTCCTAGTTTATACTTCAGCTGAAAAACACTGGGGTATTGCACAGCTCTGCTCAGTATGGGGGGGGGGGGGGGGCGGGGGCTGGGAGCATTTACAAAAGTAGAATGTGGGTTAGACTTCCTTTGAATATGGATGTGAGGCTGGGAGAGAGAAGCTCAGTCTGCAGATGCTGTTTAGTGCACAGATCATAGAACATGTACATGGAGGAATATTGTATGTACTCTCAGAGTCAGTCCATGTTTGTATGCAGATTTACAGTACTGCTTTAATATGCAAGGCTTCTTCAACATGTGCTCACACATTGGGCCTCCATGTCTTCAGGGAACATTATACTGATTTACATTCATTTCCTGGAGATGTACCATTACCGCAGAATACCCCAACCCCAACCAGCCTCAACCTAAAACTCATTTAACAGTTATTTACCCTCCTATTTAATAATTCATCTTTAAAGAACCCTCATGTTGTCTCATAAGGGAGCCAAGTCCCCTAAAGTGACCCTTTTTTTTTACTTGACAGGCGCCTGTGAGGCTGCTGATGCATATTTGATGATGACTTGATTGACAGTGGCAGAGGACTGAGAGATGTGTATGTGTCTTTGTGCACCTGAACATACAGTCTGTGTGATTGAGACCAAGTAGAAGCTGAGACAGAAACGCCCTATTGCTGCCCCATTGTTTCATAGCCACTGGAAACTGAAGAATCCATCTACCACTAACAAATGTGCGTCTTCTGACTTAGTCCATTGGATAAATCTTACTGGACATATTAACAACAGATTAGCACCATCCTCTATATTCAGTTATTAATAAAATCGACTGTTTTAGGTAATGAGAGCTGCAGTATATGGAAAAGAGCATTGGTGCAAATAGAAGTCAGGTGTTTCATTGCTAACGGAGTAAGGGGATACAACATTGGAATGACAGATGTTATAATTTAAGCAACATTTTATTTTACTTTTAGGGTCCATTTTGTTCACATTTATCATCTATGCTTTGAAACTGCTTCAGAGTTCATTTCTAGTTTTACTCACTGTTGTAATTTTGTTGAAAACATTGAAATTATAGTTGTTCTAGCTCTATATTTCTGAAATGTCAAGTTATGACCAAAAATAATTATTTTAAGCCATTATTTTTAAAACACAAGTAATTGTTGGGGTTTTTCTACAAACTAACTAGTTGTGCAGCGATATGGACATTGGTATCTACCAGTATGCTAATATCAGCTAATATCGATATCGAGATATTATGTGTTTTCACCAGTGGGTGTGAAACTTTTTTTTAATCATTTGTGTTGCATTACAGATTTTTCCATTCATTTTTATAATTGAATCTATTTTTATTCAAAGATTATGTGATGAAGGGCTGAAATACTATCTATTATTCATATTTATAATGAAGACTGCTTTGTCAATAAAGAATAACGAATACAAAGTATGAAAATGAAAATAACTTTTCTAGGGAGTTTAGTTCTTAATTTTGTATTTTATAAATTCCATCTTTTGTATTGCTGAGGGAGGACCAATCATCCTTATCTGTATTTTCTGTAGAGTCATGGATGTATCACTGTGATTCAGTTGTAATTTTCAGATGAATGGATGAGAACGGTGAAATAAACATGTGAACCACGGAAAATTCTGATAAAAAGAGAATTAAAAAAAAAAGAAAAAAGAAAATGAAAGTAACTATCTCTTTTATCACCAACTTTTCCAGAAACCTTTATTTTCAGGAATGTATTTACCAGGATAAAATAATTCCAGGTAATTCCAGAAAATGTATTCAGATCAGGCTCTAAACCAAAGTCCCACTGATTTTCTTTTGAGAGTATTTGCTGAGGGACAAACAGATTATTGCAATGCACTGAACCTCATCTGTCCACTCCTCATAGCTTCTCTTCTTTTGCTGTGTTTTCCCAGAAATGATGTGAAGCTTGTAGAAATGGAATAAACACATTTGCAGCCACATGCTGGCTTAAACATTGTGGGTGAATGTAAGTGTGGAACGCTCCAAGTGTGTTCCACACAAAATCACAGTTAAATAATAAAAGTTTCAGTGGTGGAAAAGGAGCATCCACTATCGACCATAATGTCATCTTAAATATCAGTATTGACCAAGACTTTTGCAGTCTATGCACCTGCACTTTAAGCTTAAAAGAAACATTGATTTGACATTTATTGTAATAATTAACAATTACACAAACATTTTTATCATGTTAATGTTTCAAATCAACAGGAATGGGAAGTCCTCAGCATAGTGTCCATGTATATTTTTTTTGTTTTTTATGCTATTAAACTCTGGAGTTGATTTAAGCTCTGTCACTGTGCGATATAGATTTGGCTGCAGACAACCAGGATCATCAACTGAATCACTCGACCAGTACAAGCTGTGTGAGGTCAGACATCTGTCCAGGGCCTCCCACTCAGCCTGCTCTGTTTCAGATAAAGCCATGAAGATGCCCCCTCTCTAGAACTGTGAGCTATTTTCCACTGAAGTGCCAAGCGCTCTATAAATCATGTTATAGTGAAGCCCAAACTACTCTGCAACTGCCATAGGGTAGGGCTGTGGAGCCAAGATGGCCGCCATTAAAAGCTGCAGTGTCCAAACAAAGCCTCGTCCGTCTGATTTGTGTTGAATTCTTCACTTTATTGTTCAGGTTAGGTTGGCGTTTGAGAGTATTCTCCGTATTATCAGTGCTCGCAGGACATTTATAGCTCCACTTTAATGGCGTCCAGCATTAACGGGCTTGATACTGTGTGGGTGTATCTGTGTGTATGTGTGTGTGTGTGTGTGTGTGTGTGTGTGTGTGTGTGTGTGTGTGTGTGTGTGGCAGCTGCAGAAGTCCTTGTCCCAGCTGTTATGCTATGCTGCCAACTCAGTGGGCTGGCAGCTGTTACAATAAAGTTGTAGTGTGTTGTCTCTATGCCATCCTATAATAATCCTCTGAAATGTGAACCACTTGGACTCAGACTCCAGTTTCACCACTAACATTTGTTGTTAGTGTTCGGCGTACACCTTGCTGGCCCATTTTGGGGTTTGTTTTGACGACTGCGGTGATGATGAGAGTTTGTAATGATAATTGTTGTCTGACAAATAATGATTTAATTGGCTTCTCCCCCCAAGGAGAATGAGTAACAAATTAAACACATTACATAACAAATAGGTCACAATGCAAAAAAACAAAACAAAAAAAAACTAAACAAAAAAACAAAAAAACAACATGCTGTTTAGAGAAGTCAGCGTTCCTGTGTGATTCATCGTGCTTGATTCACAACTTTTGCTAAAGCTGAACAAACAAGAACGAGCTAAGCATGAATTTCCACTTTAATTCAATAGAAAGACACAGAAAAAAAACATAGACTTTACTTTTGCATCTTGAAATTAGGCGTAAATGTCAGATGAGTCAGATGAGATGTAAAAATCTTCTTATGTCACACAAATACAGCAGGCGTTAAAATATACCAGCAATCAAAGTGTGTTCAGGTTGTCATTATGAAGTTGCACTTTACATTTAGTTATGTCATTCTGAGTGCTTTATTGTGTTAAATTATCATCCACCCTCCTGTCAACAGAGACTGAGGCAGTGAATTTGTATCAGACAGTCCTGCATTAAGAGGATAGAGAAACCAAATAACTGGCTTCGCAGTTTGTTCTTTTAAATATCATAATTTCGTCATCAGATATTTCCACCAGAGTGTTTGGCAAGTTTGTAACGTGTGTAGTGTGTTGTAGAAATAGCAAAACCGTGAATTACTGTAGCATCCAATGTGTGTTTTTACAAAAAAACGTTAAAAAAACTATGACTTTTTTGTTTTTTTTTTCTGTTACAGCATCTCTTTTGACAGCATAATATGGAAAAACACCCAACACAGCTTTTGGCACATTCTACCAGGTGTCTAAATTTTAGTCAAGGTGCCAAAGAGCTGTCAAGCCACTGCTGCTGTTTGTTAACTGGAGCTACTGTACCTGTTAGCAGCTTATTAGAACTGTAACAGGAACTGCAATTTTAGTGTACCACCCATGTCACACAAACCTGTAATATATACTTAACTCCATTAAAAACACACAGGTCAGAATAATAGCTATATTCAGAAATATATTAAATGAATTTGTCTGGGGTAACCTTCATATTAAAGCTATACCGTATGATGTGGCATTTTTACACTTTTCTTTTGTGATTTTAAAATGCTCCTAATAAGCGTGTGTTAAACTAAAATGTAAAAGAAATCCACCAGGTATTGAAACTCAAAAATGTTTAATTCTCGTATATTTCTGATAAAAGTGTGACCAATCATTTTATTCGGTCCAAATAAAATGATTGGCCGAACCTGGCTGAGCCTCCTGTCAATCATCCATTACGGCAGTCCAGCATCCGATCCATTATCGCCGTCTCCACATCCTATACGGGTACCTCTGAATCTGACGCATCACTCGCGCTGCTTCTCCTGTCACTGACCACAGTCTTTCTAGGATGTGTATGGATAGAACTCAAATGCACACGTGGAAGGGAATAAACGGATTTATTAACAGAAACAACAACTAAGGAGAACAAACAGGAGTCTGATGAATGAAGGATGGAGATAAAAGTCCAGAAGTCGGATGTACTGGACTAAACAGGTCTGCACAAAGCTCAGCTTTTATGACCGTGGGACTCATACAGGTACATGTACATAGTGTCACACAATGTAGGATTATGTAGGATGATAAATGTATGGACTATGAAACCTCAAATGTCCACGGAAAAATTCGTGGAGGCCACGCGTTCACAGTGCGCGCGCCCATCGTCTGGGCATCTCATCTCCATGGTGCAGTGAAGACACTGACCCAGCTCTGCACAGACCACACCCTTAAATACAGGGTCTACTGATGGAACAGGGGCCGCGGGCCCGCGGCAGGTGGATGATGCATCTGATTACTGAGGGAGGGGTCTGCGGACACACTGAAGTGGACCGGACCTGCCCCTCCGCTTCCTCCGCGCGCATCAGGTGAGAGGAGGCGAGCATCAGAGCTCAGGCAAGGGGAAGTGGGCGGGGCTTTGGAGGGAGGCGGGTTGTTCGTGTTCAAACTTTTACTAAGTGCTGTGAGAAATGCCACATCGGTACGTATAGCTTTAAAGAGGGAAACATTGGTTATCAGAGAATGAATTGTGGACAAATTGTGATCAGCTTAACACGTTTATTCAGTCACTGAATACAGGTACTCAGAAATTGAAAGTGTAATCATTCAGCATCAGTCCTGGTGCATCTACATCAGGGGTCTCAAACATGTGGCCTGGGGGCCAAATGCAACCCGCCAGAGGTTCCAATCCGGCCCCTGGGATGAATTTGCAAAGTCCAAAAATTCCACAGTCAAGGCTGTCAAACTCATGTTAGGTCAGGTTCCATAAACATACCAATATGATCTACAGTAAAATAACAACATAATCTACAAAAACCTAGATATTTTCTTCTCAGTTTGATGTGAAAAAAATATTACATTATGCCTATAAATAATACAAACTTCAAATTTTGTCTTTGTTTTAATGCAAAAAATAACATAAAATTATGGAAATATTTACATGTATGAACTATCCTGTGACAATAAAATGTGAATAACCTGAACAAATATGAATAACCCAAAATGTATAAAGAAAAGCACTAATTAAGCAGTAATTTTAACAATTTTCTGCCTGTTACTAAGTTTTTAGTGTCTTTGTAGATCCAATCAATAATGCACATGTATAAATGATAAGTTGAGGCAGAATATTGTTAAAATTGCACTTATTTTTCTTAAGAAATTTCAGTTTTTTCAGGCTATCCACATCTTTTTTGTTTGGATAGTTTATAAAACTAAGTATTTTCATAATTTAATGGGTTTTTTTTCTCTAAAACAAAGATAAAAATTTGGAGTTGTCATTAGTTACAGGTTATGATGCAATTATTTTACTGGTCCGCCCCACTGGAGATTAAATTGAGCTGAATGTGGCCCCTGAAAGAAAATGAGTTTGAGACCCCTGAGCCTATCCGTCCATGGGAGTGGATCTCTCCTTCATTGTGGTTCTCCCCGAGGTTTCTCTTTTCTCACTGGGTTTTTGAAGTTTTTCTTTGCTGAGAAGGAGGGTCTAAGGACAGCGGATGCCCGGGCCATTAATCCATTTCCGTCATCTGCTGTTTATTTAACTGTTGTTTATTTTCATATCTAACTAATTCTGTAAAGCCCTGTGAGGCAACCTTGTTGTGATATAGGGCTCTACAAATAAAACTGAATTGAACTGAACCTGTGGTACAGTGGATAGCACTCGTGCCTCACAGCAAGAAGGTCTTGGGTTTGATTCCAACACCAGTCGATGGGGGTGGGACCTTTCTGTGTGGAGTTTGCATGTTCTCCCCGTGTCTGCGTGGGTTCTCTCCGGGTACTCCGGCTTCCTTCTACCGTCCAAACACATGCACTGACAGGTTAACTGGTTAATCTAAATTGCCCATAGGTGTGAATGTGAGAGCGATTGTTTGTCTCTATATGTCAGCCCTGTGATGAACTGGTGACATGTCCAGGGTGTACCCCGCCTTACCCCATAAGTAGCTGGGATAGGCTCCAAGCGACCCCTGTGACCCTAGTGAGGATAAAGCGGGTTCAGAAAATGAAAGAATGAATGAATGAATTGAATTGAGTATCGGATGTGTCCACCTCTGGCTGCCAAACAAGCAGTGCAATGCATGGAACCGACAAATCCTGTCCTGAGGGATCTGATCCGATCCAATCTGATCCCATCTGGCACTGATCTGGCACTCAGATGACTGATTGTACTAGAGCTGCGTAATATATTGTTTGAACATCGTCATCGCAATGTACGTTTGTGCAATAGTCACATCGCAAAGTCCTGCAATGTAGGAGGTAAATGAGCTCAGTGTGTTCTCTTCTCATTTTAACCTGGGTACCTGACACACACTGCACACAGCGATCCACCAATCACATTCATTCTTAATCAGTTTGCCGAAGCAGACCACGCCCCTGCACATGGAGGGAGAGAAAATCACCATAAACGAAGACTTGGTGACAAAAAGAAAAGCAACGTCAATTATCAAATTATTTCAGCTACAAAAAGGATGATACTGAAATATACGAGAGGAAACACAACTAATTTGTTTGACCATTTACGTCGGCACCACTCAGCTATTTTATCCTCCAGAGTATTTTTTCATATCGTATTATATATCGCAGGGTTGAAAAAAATTGCAATGTCAGTTTCTTCCAATATCGTGCAGCCCTAGATTGTACTGCAATGTATAGCAGACGGCACAGACGGCGAACAACTTCCCCACGGCTCCGACCTGCTCGTAAAATGCCAATGGCACGTTCTCTCTGTTGTATCATAAGTCATGGCATTTTGAGCTGCAAAAACGTTTGAGTGTTTTCTTTGCTGCCTTTATATTGGCTACTGACCACGCCTAAAGGTACCTGTCAAGAGTGACTGTACAAGAGATTCGACTCAATGTCCGACATTAAGGGATTAGTCCAAACGCCGACGTCGCGCACGTTGGGAATGAAAAAAATACAGCTGTTAACTGTGTTACTCATCTCGTGAGCAACATATACAAAATAGACACCTGAGCAAATAATTTTCTGGAAATTACATCACATGTTTGGACCGTACGTTTTTAATGGCGTTAAGTATCATATAGTAGAAGAAGAAGAATTATTTTTATTTTGTCAGTAGATTCGCACATGTAACCATGCACATGCACCACACCGAAATTTGTCTTTTGCCTTTAACCCATCACTAGATCATGCATGCATGCATCACATACTGCATACCAGGAGCAGTGGAGCAAAATGGAGGGGGGGGGGGGGTAAATGCCTTGCTCAAGGGCACATCTGCCAACAACTTTATACTCTGACGACAACTCTATAATATAGCATAATATAGGGCGACCAAGTGGTGCAGTGGACAGCACTTGTGCCTCATAGCAAGAAGGTCCTGGAGGTCGTAGGTTTGATTCCAACACCAGTCAATGGGGGTGGGGCCTTTCTGTGTGGAGTTTGCATGTTCTCCCCATGTTTGCGTGGGTTCTCTCCGGGTACTCCAGCTTCCTCCCACCATCCAAAGACATGCACTGACAGGTTAATTGGTTAATCTAAATTCCCCATAAGTGTGAATGTGAGAGTGATTGGTTGTTCGTCTCTATATGTTCAGAGTGAACCCCACCTTCACACATAAGTAGCTGGGATAGGCTCCGCCCCCGTGACCCTAGTGAGGATAAGGCAGGTTCAGATGACGAATGAATGAATAATATAATATAATATAATATAATATAATATAATATAATATAATATAATATAATATAGTCATTCATATTCAGTTTAGAGTTTTTGGACTATCATCAAAACTTTGTTGCTGTAGGCTCATCATGATATCAGAGGCTGAAGCATTGAAAACCACTCATCCTTTCATAATTACAATCTGCTGAGTTCACATGTAATCACAGCATAATTAAACAAGAGCCCAATGCACTGCAGCAAACCAGCACCTTGTCTTCTTTCTATATGGTTTAATTAATTCCACAACATGAGTATGCATATTTTGACATTTAAAATGTGAGTCCCCACATGGAGCTAACACTATTATATACATACTTACACCGACTTCATTCATCTTTGCCTTTTGTAATGTTATAGTTAAGGGGTCTTACAGTTGATGACAGAACTCATTGTTTGGATTGGATCTTAGTTTTAGTCATATATATATAAATAATTACTTCCCTTAAAAAAAAAAAAAAAAAAGGTTTAAGAACAGAAAATGTTGAATGTTCATTTGTCAAACTAAAACTTAAAGTCAAATATGAAACATGACGATAGCTACAATTAACACCCCCACACATTTGGTCACAGCTTTAGTTTAGGCTGATGAACCTATAGAAGTCCAATCATTATCATTTTCTTGTATTGCAATTATGTAATTCTGTCTGAGAGCTATAACTGACTCATGTTTTCTATTTCTTTACTGGAAATGTAATTGTGTGTTCTCAATAATTTTCATGTTTTCATTACTAACTACATAAAGAGCAGTAGATTACTGGACGGAATGCTTTTCTATACATAAAATCCAATTGAAAATCTACAGTACTAGGCAAGATCCCACATAATTAGGGGAAAGAAGTACCACAATTAAGCATGTAAACAATTAATTGACTATGAATTAATTGTTGATAATAATCTGCTTGATTAAATTACAATAATTGTTGGTTAATTGCCCTTTTCTGGCGGTATTTGTGGTGTTGGCAGTAGGGGACGTCACTGTCTAAACTAGGCTTCATTGTTGAGGTTGAATATTGGGGGGGGGGGTCACCTTGTCCACCTGTCTGAAGGCAGCCGGCTTGTCTGCTGATGAGTTAGAATTGCTTTAGGGACATGGTGGAGCGAAACACAGACCGGCCCGTCTGTTTGTCCCACATGCTGCGGGTTGCCTATTTGTGGGAGTGGTGCATCCCTGCCGGCAGGAGGAGGGCAAATATGCACACATGTGCAGGGTCGGAGCACAGGAGGGAGGCATGGCATCTCCCTGCTCCTTGAGATTCGTACCCTGTGTGAACCGCCTCCGTACTGAAGTCTCGCTCCATCGTGTCAGGTAGTGATGCATAGTCAGAAATGCCTATTTCTTTTAAACTGCCCCTCTTCTGATCTATTTATTACCAATTACCATTTATTACTTCCGCCAAGGAACGGCAGAGGTTATGTTTTCATCGGGGTTTGTCCATCTGTCTGTTAGCAAGATAACTCAAAAAGTTATGGATGAAATTTTCAGGAAATGTTGATACTGGCACAAGGAACAAATTATTACATTTTGGTGGTGATGGGGTGGGGGGCTGAGCTGCCTTGGTGGAGATCTGATTTTCTAGTTTTATTGAATTTCTCCGCAGAATGTTTTTAGTTCTACTCCATAAATGTCATTGCCTGTACTGTATCCAGTGGTACAGTAAACCAATCATGAAGGAATATGCCATGCTTTTTTCATGTAGTAATATTTAGCTTTTATTCTTATAGACCCTATTGAAAGAAAAATTCAGGTTCACAGGAAAATCACCACTTATCAATTAATTGTTAATCAATCGACAAGGTCAACTAACTAATGATTAATTAAATTTATCAATAATTTGCATCCCTAACCATAATCACTATATTTTTACTACTAGTTAACTTTTATGAAACTTGACGATAGGGTGGATTCAGAGCCATGTTAGAGCAGATCATGAATACAATCAGAAACAGTTTTATTTATTTATTTTTATTTATTTAACGTTGGTTGAATAAATGTTGGTCTACATGTTATGTTCCATAAACACTTGAAGAGTTGTCATCACATCTGTCAGCCACAATCCCCCTTTGTCCATAATCATTATATTTATTTATTTAATTAAATCCTTTCACTCCTCTGTCAGCTGCTTTTAGGTCCATTCATGTCAACACATACGGTACTGCTTAGTCTGTAGCTTTCCACTGCAACTCTGCGCTGACATTTCAGCAGTTATTGAGTGTTGCAATTACTTAAAAAAACAATGTCAACAAAACTGCAATTCACACTATTTTTATGCAATTTTGCTATTAACGTGCAGTTCACATGCATGCAGCGCTGTGGGAGGTGAACCGTATGGATCATGGATCAGTTACGGTCTGTCACACCACTAGTTATAATTAATTTAAGATTTTCAGATTTAGATTAAGATTGGAAGTATAGGAGTTTCACACAAGATTAAGACTTACAGTATGCTTTGAATGCAAATCACATGAGCCCCCTTCATTTTATTTTGCGTAGTGTTTGGTCAAATGGCAAAACACAGTGAAAAACTGACTCCTGAGAAGATTTTGCTAAGCCTCTCACACCGGACAGTTGTAAAGACTTTAGCAGCAGTTTCCAAATATTGGATGTTTTAGTGTGAGATTTACATTTTTATTAAACAGACAATCTGCCCAACAGTCCACACTGGCTTGTGTGAGTTAAAGCTTTGAGGAATAATATGCATAGACATAAACGGCACTACTCAAGATCACACACATTTTTTTTTTTTTTTTTTTTTGCATCTAATCTTCTTTATGGTGGCTTTTCTCTGCTGCCAGTCCCGAGGGTTTTAAGTTATCAACAAACTGATTGTTACTTTGAACCAAAGTTAACATCTTTTAATCCTCCCTTTTTCATATAAAGTACCAGTTAATTTTGGTATTTTATGTCTGTGTTTAACAGAAACATCAATACACATTAACATCCTTTAATTTTTCATTTTTTCCCCCTCTTAGTTAACATGTAATTCAACTGGGGATAGATAATGAATTAAGTAAAATAGAATGCTCTCCCTCCCAGATGAAAGCTAATACCAGGGTGGTTTCTTTTTTATTTCCTAGTGTACATACATTCTGTATTGCCCAGGTGATTTCTAAAATAAAGCTTTGAGAGCTTTTTAATCTTCGGGTTCAGATTGTATTTGTTGAATCGCAAAGAATAGAAGAGACAGATGTTTGAATAGAGTTAGTCAGTTTTAGTAAAGAAGTAATTCTCTTCCACTTAAACCCCTGGGACTAATATATTCTTTCTAATCAAAAGTGATTTTAGTTCAGTAAATAATTATTCGAGTGCTCTGTGGGCTAATCTCCCTAATTTGACCTTGGTTTTTAGTTCCCTTGGGTGTTTCATTCAACAGGCTTTGACTGTATTCGAGAACAGATATATATTTAGGATTTTAGGCTTTTAATGAGTATTCCTGTTATTTCATTTATTTATTTAAATTTGTGTCATTCTCCAGTATTTGAGATGTCAGTACAAGCATTCCAGACAGAATTTAGTGCCTGTTTCTGTTTATCTCTCTTCGGTGTTATGTCTGTGCTTTATTTATTTATTTAAATTTTTTTCTTTTTTTTTCTAACTGAAGTAAGCTCTAAAGCTCTGCTTCAGGTGAGAACCAGGAAAGATAAACAGACGTAATGTGGAGTTTAGGGAATGAGGGTAGTTTATCTTCAGGACCAGGTGATGATTGTTTCATTGTGGTAGACAGATAACGTGAGATTCAGCAAACTGTCAAGTCTAAAGGCAAGGTTATGAGTGTGTACATTTGTATATTTACAATGAAATGCCTGTGTGTGAATACTGCATATCACAGTAACTGCAGGCACAGAGCAAACAATTTTAATCCTGCACTGTTCATTACATATAATGTTATTTAGACAACATGTCATCTTCCAGGTATGATGACGGTTGTTGATTGTGAATGTGTAATTACTAACCTGGAGTCAATACTTTGTTTAACGGTTAATTATTTATGAAAGGAGCAGTAATCTGCATGCATTAGCTAAGTGACAGCGGTTATCAGCAGGCTTTTTGCATTCAAATTAAAATTAATTGTTAAACCCACATATGAGTAATGACCATTTGTTGCAGTGAATGAAATGATGCATTTCTCTTTCAGAGATGTTCAGACCACATCTGCCAACTTCAGCAACCTTAAAGGGGTCATATTTAGCTAAACCCACTTTTACTAGTCGTTGGTACATTTATTTGTGTAAATTGGGGACCATAATAGTTCAAAAAGTTTGAATTTGAACCCTCCAGGTGCTGCAAAGCTATCTTTGTATTCATTCTTGCAAAAATCAAGTGGATTTCTACAATCCATTTTAATTCTTTCTTAATTTGTTATGTCTGTAACTAGTTGATGTCACGACATTTGCACAAATAAGGTCAAGACTTCCGACGAACATTTCTCCGAATATGCCATAACTGTTTATCAGTTGTAGTCCATACTGAAAATATGTCCAAATTTCGAGCCGAGTATCTAAAATGTTCAGTTGTTGGTTGTATTAATGAACACAAGTGGTTGAACGGGACAGAGCAGCACGGTGAACAACCTGGAGGGGGTGGAGTGTGAAGTGGCTGATTTGCATTTAAAGGGCCAGCGCTCAAAACAACCTTTCTGGTGTCATTACTCAGAAATAGGATTGAAGATGGACCTGTGGAGTTGAATTAATGAAGAATTCAGACCCAAACATAGCATTTACAGTTTATGTAGACCACAGGGAAATGTTTTAAAATGCATAATTCCCTTTAATAAAGCAAAATATCACTCCTTTACGGATTTGTCTCATCTGTGGAACATACCAACAGTCACTGTTTGTATTGTTCAGATGTACTTAGGTGACATGGCACAGCAGTGTTCACCACCTCTTGTCAAAAACGCAGTGACAACTTAATGAAAAATGCAAAAGCACCGAGCGCCAGCCTCACTTCACCATCGCTCTTCAGTAGTTGTCAAAGAAAAAAAAAATAAACCAAATTATGACAAGCACAAACATGTTAGCATAAAACATGTTTTGAGACCTAGAATGGATGAGATATGCCTCAGGAAGCCTCTCCTAAATTTAATCAAGTTCAGATGAAATGAAATCTGATGAATAACAGGGAAATGCAGAAAACCTATTTTCAGTGCAGGTATTGCATTTCAGAGTAGAAAGTCTGGATGCCTTCTAATTTAGTGTTGCTGACAGAGCAATACACAGGCACTAATTTGTCTCTGTGTGTTTTTCTGTGTGTGTATATGAGCGCACACTCTTGCAAGTTACTGTAAATGATTGTTCAGAGACTCACATTCACAAAAAAATGTATGTGTGGGCTACATTGTATTAGGTCTCCTGCACGCTCACACATATAACTGGTATATGTTCGTACTTTAAGCTGTGTGTCAAGTTCGGCAGCTTTATAGGTTAGCAATAAGTGTAGCATGTAATTTACCAATTGATCTACACAATCTCCACTTCTTCTTCTAAAAGAGCCAACCATTTCTATTTCTCTGTATGTTTATATATCTGGCAGTGTCTCTGTCTTTTACCGACACATACTGTATCGTCAATGCGCCTCTCATTGTATTTTCTCTTCAACACATGCACATTCACACAATTGCTCCTCTTGTTAGATAGAGGTTACATCAATACTGGGGTTTGAGACCTTTTTCACACCTTAAAAGAAAATCAATGATAGCAGGTGACTGGCATGTCAATGTCTGCAGAAATACAATATTTTGCGCTTGTGTAGAGCTGTGTGAGTGTCTTTGTCTGCCTGGGTATATCTTTAAATATTGTCGGATCAAGCAAAAATACACCTTTCAAGCTGATGCAGTGATACCAGTTAAAGAATGTACAACTGTGTGGCCATGCCAGACTGTAATTTCTGATATTAGTCTGATGTATTTACCCACAGTTGTGCTTTGTATGTGTAGTTTAGTAGAAGGTTTAGCGTATGTAATCATTAGCATTTTCCCATTCATTCCAATATTTATCACATAAGCCGTATCAGACACTTTTGCAACGTAAAGTCAAGTAGGAGTGTGACAGAGCCTGTATAAAGTACAAGACTGTAGACTAGGGGTGTCAAACTCATTTTCTTTCAGGGGCCACATTCAATCTAAAATAATAACATAATAGCCTCTAAATTTATTTCTATGTTTTAGTGCTAAAAAATAACATTAAATTATGAAAAGATTTACAAACTATCCAAACAAAATAGATGTGAATAACCTGAAAAAAATATTACATTTCTTAAGAAAAATAAGTGCAATTTTAACAATATTATGCCTCAACTTATCATTTATGCATGTGCATTTATTCACATGTAATTATTTTATCTTAAATTTTATTTAAAGGCAACAATTATTCATTATCAATCAGAATTTTGTTAAAATTGCACTTAATTTTCTTTAGACATTTCAGGTTGTTCATATTTGTTATAAAAGGATAGTTTCTAAATGTAATTATTTTCAGAATTTAATGTTATCTCAGATAAACATTTTGAGTTGCCATTAATTATAGACAAAATATAATATCATTTTTTTCCACATTAAACAAGAAGAACATTTGGAGTCATTATGTACAGGTTATTATGTTGTTATCTTAATTGGGATCACAATTGGTCTGTATGTATAACATGAACTAAAAGGACTTTGATGTCCTTAACTGTTAATATCTTTATCCCATAGGCCCGATTGGACCCTTTGGCGGGCAGGTTTTGGCCCATGGGCTGCAAGTTTGACACTCGTGCTGTAGACTGTTGTCTGTTGTAGGAAATGTCAGCAAAGTACAAGTTTTTTTTTGTTGTTTATTAAATAAATCAAATCAAAATCAAATCAAATCAAATCAAATTTTATTTATATAGTGCCAAATCATAACAAAAGTTATCTCATGACGCTTTACATATAGAGTTGTTCGAAACCAGACTGTAAGCCAATTTACAGAAACCCAACAGAATCCTCCAGGAGCAAACACTAGTGAGTGGTGACAGTGGAAGGAAAAACTTCCCTTTAACAGGAAGAAACCTGGAGCAGACCCAGACTCCTGGAGGATGGACATCTGACAGGACCAGTTGGGGTTAAAGAGAGAGAGTAAAGGAGGAGAAAAGAAAGAGCGATAGAGATAGAGAGAGACTGGGGGAGAGGGGGATAAGGGGGAAGTAGGGGGAGACATATGGATGCAGTTGATGCACAGATAACGGAACTAGAACTGTCAAAAGTAGATCAGCTGGTGTTAGTAGAAGTACTAGAAACTAGAACAGAGGTCCATGACTGTTAATACTACTACTACAAATACAAGTATTAACAGTGGATATACTACTACTACAAATACAAGTATTAACCCTTTCATGCATGAATTATGAGAACCTTAAGATTTTTTTTTTTTTTTTTCCTGAGTGTTTTTATTCCTCTTTAGGCATTTTTTTTTATGAAGCAATTTCCATAGAGTTGCAAAAACGTCCACTAAACTGGACACCAAAGAAAGCAAAGAAAACAAGTATTTACTGATATACTGTGTGACAACTATGAAATAAGAACATTTTATTGCTATTAATCTGATGTTTTTAACAAACTCTAATACAAGTTATTACTCACTTCATGGAGATAATATGCAAAAAGAAAAAAATAATCTTTCTGTTGTTAATTACAGTCTAATAACAGTAACAAGCAATTGACTTACACTCAAACATGTTAGATGAGGTTTATCAAGAACAGCAAAGTTCCAGTAATGTTATCAATTGTAGTGTATGGGATGATGCATGTGTTGGCAGATATGAAACTAAAACAAAATCCATGAATATACAAGAGATCAGCTGTAGAATAATTGTCCACTGTAGCAACCACTATGCATGAAAGGGTTAACAGTGGATATACTACTACTACAAATACAAGTACTGACAATGGATATACTACTACTACAAATACAAGTACTGACAATGGATATACTACTACTACAAATACAAGTACTAACAGTGGATATACTACTACTACAAATACAAGTACTGACAATGGATATACTACTACTACAAATACAAGTACTAACAGTGGATATACTACTACTACAAATACAAGTACTAACAGTGGATATACTACTATTACAACAGTTAGTACAAATAATAGAGCCTCTACCGTCTATGGAACTATATTATAAACACTATCGTAACTGTATGGATGTAAGTGATGACGATGAAGGCAGGAGAGAGGCAGGACCACAGTAGCAGGTCCAGAGATGATCCTGGGAAAACCTGTGATGCTCCTGGGAAAACCTAAATAAGTGCCTATATTGGAAACATCATGATGCAACAGTTTTTTCAGATGTAGTTTTTAAAATTTTTATGGAATGTCCTTTGTGGTGGACAGTTTTCTTTTCTTTTTTTTTGTATAAAGTTGTGAAATTCTTGTCCACATATGTGGACAGAAAACCCATAGCTGGGCCTTAGGAGGTTAAGACCTGAACATCACACTCCTCTCACATTATGCTGTCATGGATGAGACGGGGATCCAGGAAAACATTAAACAAACAGGATTAAAGGGGTCATATTTTGCTAAACCCACTTTTATCAGTCTTTGCTACATTAATTTGTGTATTTGGACCCTAATAGTTCAAAAAGTTTGAATTTGAACCCTCCAGGTGCTGCAAAGCTATCTTTATATTCATTTTGGCAAAAATCAAGTGGATTTCTACAACCTGTTTGAATTCAATCTTAATTTGTTATGTCTATAACTAGTTACGTCATGACATTTGCACATATAAGGTCAAGACTTCCGACAAACATTTCTCTGAATACGCCATAATTGTTTGTCAGCAGCAGCGGTTGTAGTCCATACTGAAAATATGTCCAAACTTCAAGCCGATTACCTAAAATGTTCAGTTGTTGGTTGAACAGGACAGAGCAGCACAGCCAACAACCTGGAGGGGGTGGGGCCTGAAGTGGCTTATTTGCATTTAAAGGGCCAGCGCTCAAAACGACCTTTCTGGTGTCTTTACTCAGAAATAGGATTGAAGATGGACCTGTGGAATTGAATTAATGAAGAATTCAGACCCAAGCAGAGCATTTACAGTTTATGTAGACCACAGGGTAATGTTTTAAAATGCATAATTCCATTTAAGAAAGCAAAATATCACTCCTTTAAGATGTTAATGATATGTTGATGCTATTCAGCTCATTATAATGTACAATAACTTGCCAAAAGAATTCACAGAAAGTCACCCTCTGTGAAATGATAATGACACTGTTCTTAATTTTGCTCATATTTACAGGATTCTTGTTGCTGTCTGTTGTCAGTGTGACTCCTGGTTATTTCAGTGCTGCACAGAATCCTTTCACATGTCCTTTAAATAAACATGAACATAACACTTTGCCAAAAAACATGCACTGCCAATTTACAACTCATCACCATCATTAAATATCAGTATTTTTGTCGGTTTACTTAATGTTATTTTACATTGCATTTCATTATTTATTCAAGCCTTATGTAATCAAACATACTCTTCTACTATTGTGTTTATTGTTTGCTTCATTTTTTTTGCACTTGATCATTCTCAAAGATTGATGACTGCATACAGCCTAACATTTGTATGCAGTCAGAGAAATAGATGATGTGACTAAAACTCCAACACATTTTGCTGGTGTAAAATGTCCAAAACACTTGGTGTACAGTCACTGCAAGAAATGTCCAATTCTCTGCTCTTTCTCCAATGACTGACACATGAAAATTGGGTTGGAACATGCTGACAAGACATCACATTAAGTCTCTTATCACCACGAACAACACTACACATTAATGAGCCTTTTTAATTTTTTTTTTTTTTTTAATTCTTTTTTTTTTGTGTTAATTAAGGTTGACAGGAAGTTGAGGGATCAGAATAAAGATGTGGTGTTCCTGTCTGGATATGATGCAAAAATAGAAAAAAAGAGAGTGAGAAAAACATCCTTGTCCTTATTAACCCTTTATAGGGCACTCATAGAGATACTCTGAAATTCAACAATTATTGGAGGATACAACAAGACGTTTTTTGTTTTGTGAAATTTTTCAAAATAATTTATTGTGTTGTAGAAAATCAAGGTCAACGACGTTACCATATTTGGTTCCTTGCCTGTAAGTTAAAAAAAAAAAAAAAATACAAGAATTATATAAAAAAAAAAAACAAACAAACAAGAAAAACACATGTGATGTGAAAAGGACATGTATTTTAGAACATTAGACCAACATAAGTGCTGATCCAGACCCCTGTCCACATCCACCTTATCCCTTTGAACATCATTCCTACATTAGTACCATTACTTCATGGTACCTAACAAAGTAGGTACACTCACTGTTCATGAAGAGGTGGACCTTACAGACCCAGTAGACCACATTGGACCTGAGATTATTGATCCACTGCCCTCACTATAACCCTGCAGAAATTACCAAAAATAGTCACTTACTCGATAAAGAGTTAACCCTGTAAAGCCTGTACTATTTTATTTTTTGAATCTGGAGCCTTTATTGGTCCTTCTGAACAACCCTCAAAAAATGTTTTCTCAAATATAAATTTCCATGTGTGAGTTTAAATTTTGTATCATATTTGATACATCGGGTCTCAGTGCTCAAATGTTATTTTTGAACAAACAAAAACATAATATAAACAAACATGTCTAACAAATTGGTAATTCCTTTTCAAAATTGTCAAAGTTCTTCCTCCTTCCTCATTAATGACAGTCTTGTATTGTCACTGGAAAGGCCTCTGGTAAACAAATTCCTCCCCCCTGGTGGATTATCTGTGTATTGTATGTATCTAATTGTATACATCAGGTTTTTCAAGAAAAAAAATATCACACTTATCATGTAGAGGGCTTCAAAACTCATGTATCAAATATGATACATTTGGCGTTATAGGGTTAAGACGGGTCAGTCTGTTTGTAACACTTGCAGAGCAGTTGTATAAAACACAAAACATGAAGGAGTTATAATTCCACTACTTGTCTTTTATTACCTTCCCCATCTTTCCTCACTTCTCATACCACCATCTCTTCTTCTTGAGCTCCTCTCCCCTCTGCTCTCCTCCTTGGTTCCAGGTCGCCATGGTGACTCAGCTTTTCCCTCGCCAGCGACCAGAATCCAAATCAGACTCGCTGCCCTCACAAACACACACATAGTTCGACACGCAGCCCCAGTATGGTGGTGCCAGAGGCCTGATGAGAGTAATGACAGATTAACGAGTGTCTACTGGCCACGGCTGACCTCTCCCCTGGCAGCTCATAAACAACTCATCCTTCCGCCTCTTGTGTTTCCATTTTTTCCCCTTGTCTTATCGTTGTCTTATTCCATTCCTCTTTTCTTCTTCCTCTCGCCACTTCTTTTTCCTCTTCTGTAGTCCGCTGTAATCGATTCCCTACAGTAGATTCGACTGCAGTTGCTTAGAAGTGCTGTTTTATTGGTCTCGGTCCAGATCACCTTAGGGTAACCATCTACACTTTCACCATAGTATAAGACACATTAAAAGGAATGGCTAGCAGATGTTTGCCTCTGGCTGCTTGATCATGACAGATTATACCACATTACAAATCCGTGAGGTCTTTGCACACCACAGTGGCATCGAGATCACACACTAAAGCCATTAGCATTGATCTTTTTTTCTGCTACACACAAGAAATATACGTGGTTGCCTGAATTTGTACAACTCGATGCAGCTTTCACAGGTTTAGCATCTGATTCATTACGATTGCTTATGCAAATTAGTTTTCAATTAATCCAATGCAGGAGGCACGACCATAACCTCATGTGGTGAGGCAGTTTTATCAATGCAACAGACTGGAGACCTGCCTTTGATCTCCTATTGCAGCGGAGTGGGAGACCGCGTGATGAATGGCTGGTTTAATATTATGTCTATGATGGTGTGGCACCTCTTGGTTCTATTTCAACAAACCGTTAAAGTAATGAGAATAAAATGACTTGTGAATATTAATAATACGTGCCACTTACTATTTAGTTCCAATTTTGTTTAAATTTATTCTAGTGACATTTGAATAACCCCTTGTTTATTTATTTTTTTTTTATTATGCCTTCCCTGCCTGATAAGTCTTTGAATAAATAAAGCCAGGCTAAATAACACCAGCAAAATTGACAGAAACAATCAAACAGACAGCAATGAACCCAAAGAACAGATATTTTTAGTGAAGCTACAATACAAACAGGCAAAAACACACCTTCAACTAGGGATGTCCCGATCCAATCTACAAAGTTATTAAGAGTCAATGGTGTCATACTTGTTTTAGTTCAGGTTCCACATTCAGCCCAGTTGTGATCTCGGGTAAAATAATAGCATAATAACCTATAAATAATGAAAAGTCCATATTGGATCGATATTGGATTGGTATCGGCAAAACTAATCCCAAAAAAATCAGATCCGATCAGAAGCAAAAAAAATCCAGATCAGGACATCACTACCTTCAACTACAACCAGGTTCCTGTTTTATTGATGAACTACAAGAGTCAAAGAAGGAGTTGAATTGACAGTTTTAGAATCACAAACAGCAACCCTATAACTAGAGGTGGGCAATATATATCACCTACGATAATTTCGTAAATGTTGATTTGACGATGTGCAATTTAACATTATGGAGTATTCATACTGTCCCGACAAGAAAACAAACGGACAGTGTGTCGACGGTAAAGGAGAGGCGCATGAAAGTCCTCATTAGCCAAATGCGTGCCTCAAGCCAATAAGCGAACAGGATTCTGTCTCGCGGTGACTCGGCGGGACCCAAAACACAACATCGTCTTACATGAAGGAAATATGCAGGAGTGTCCCGTCTCAGCGGATGATTTCATAGCAGACATAGGTCCACATCACTAGTCTGGAAATGGTTCAGTTTTGACAAGACTGATGTTGGTCAAAATAATGTTAAATGCAAGATATGCCGCAAAACGGTCACCGGGAAGAGCAGTTCAGTGACACATCTGTTCCACCACTTGCGGACAAACCATACAAAATAGTATGAGGAATATGTAAAACTTCATGACTTCATGACCACAAGGATGACTATGGCTAAAGAAAAGATGAGTAAATCTGCACAACACACTGAGCAAACCCTCGCAGAGTCATTCAGCAAGCATAATATATGTTTGTGTGTATGTTTTGCAGAAGGTGTATGAAGTTCTAAAAACAAACAAGAGCTGTTGTTCTGAAACGCTGTGTCTATCCATAGATGTCCAAAAAAGAAAGAAAGAAATTCACATTTTAAAGGATATCATCAGATTATCGTTATTGCAAAATTTAAAAAAAAATAATTGAGATTTTTTTTTTTGCCCATATTGCCCTCTCCTACCTGTAACTCACAACTAAACATCACAAGAAAACTAAACCATAGTCTAAGAGGAAACCGGTTCATGAGGTGCTTTCCTAATTTTTCACTTTACTTCCATCAGTCATTGTAAACCCAGATGTTTGCATTTGAGATATGTCTTAATGACTCTTTGCATTCTTACCCAGCACATTCTAGGGAGTCATAACCATTGTATTACTTTGCCTGATGATCGTAAACATTAAAATCATTCAGGAGGTTCACTCCTATCAGCCCCTCTGCAGAAATTAACAATGAGAAATCTGACAACAGCAAATATAAATACCTGACTAATGACTTCATGTAATTAAGCGGTGCAAAACATAAACAGAGTAAGATGAAGATGAAATAATGAAAATGTTGTTGGACATTTAGTGCCTTTATCATTCCACAGACACCTCCGGACTCATCATGCACCCACATTATGATAATCATAATCAAACAACACAGGACAGAAGGACCTCCAGAATAAATAGATATTGCAAATAAGCTTTCATTAAAATCCCAAGGATGGATCATTTTAAAAGCTTTGCCATAGATGGATTCTCAAACAACTTTTTAAAAAACACAATAATCCTGCTCTTAAAGCCAAAGAATTTTGTATTTCAGTTGTTAGTGGACTCTTTCTTATGCTTGAAGTAACATCTGGGATATGTGAATTAAATCTTCTAAATACACCGAACAAAAATATAAACGCAACACTTTTGTTTTTGCTCCCATTTTTCATGAGCTGAACTCAAATATCTAAGACTTTTTCTATGTACACAAGAGGCCTATTTCCCTCAGATATTATATATAAAAATTTGTCTAAATCTGTGTTAGTGAGCACTTCTCCTTTGCCCAGATAATCCATCCACCTCACAGGTGTGGCATAACAATGTAGCAAGAATAGGATACCAAATTATTTATTAATTGAGTGTTGATTTATTGATTAATTTAATTATAGATTTATAACTAAGCTTAAACGTAAATCAACCCAAAACAATAATTTAGAAATCTTGCAAAGGTGGTGGAACTTTGTGACGGAACAGTGAACCCATGTGTGAATAACAGTACACAAAGCACAACTGAGGCAATGGATTTATACGCATATAAATAATTTATTAACTAAACTAAGACACACAAATAACATAAAGACAAGAGACAAATACAACAAAAGGAGCAGGAGATTATGGACGAGAGAATATGTAGATTAAGTTGGCAGATAGCTATATTCAAGAGATTATAATGTTAGTGAGGTTACGTTGAGGTAAACCTACTTAAATTGGAATAACACCAACTCAGATAACTCAGGAGCAAGTTTTCTTACAAGTTAGAGGCCTTCTGAAGGAGGCAGGTTGGAGAGGCCTTGACGGAGAATGGATGCAGTCTTCTGACGTAGTTCGAAGCAGGAACAGGCTGTGAAGCTACGTGCTTGCGCTGGAGGCCTGAAGGTCTGGAGTTCTGAAGTTCTGAAGCTCAGAAGTTCTGGAGCTCTGAAGTTCTGAAGTTCTGCTGGCTGGAGGAGGTTCACAGCTGGCTCTGGCGGCTGGTTCTGGAAAGCTCGCCAGGAGAAGATGGAACAGCTCTGAGAGCAAGGAGATGGTCAAGACTCCTTGGAGAAAGCTCTTTGCTCTTAGGTGAGAGCCCTGGAGATGGTAAAGACTCCGAAGATGGAAAAGACTCTGCTCTGCTCTGTGAGAGCCCAGAAGAGGTGGAGAAGACTCCTTGCGTAGGTGAGAGCAGCGAGGGTGGAAAAAGCTCTGTTGAAAAGTTGGTTTCATTCACCTTTATAGTTCTGTCCAAAAACCAACTTGCCACACCTTCCTCGTGAATATAGATGAGTTATCGATGCCTTGGGGCGTTGCCTTCTGTGTCTGTTTTCGGCGGGAAAACGCCTCCTCATGCATATTCAAAAGTATCACGTTTCTCTTCCCTCTTGGGAGACAGAGGGGGAGAGGACTGTGGGCAGCCTTGTAAGAAAACTTTGCATCCTTAAATAAGATCCTTAAATAAGATCACTTAAACTTTATACATCACCTGTAACCTCACTTAAGCACCAGTAAAATAATAGCATGATTATTCAGACATGCTATAAGCAGTGATACTCTTACTTTCACATAATTCACCGTGAACATGATCAGGACACACATACGTGAAACCACAGGTCAGGCAAATGGCTTAAGTATTACATGCATAAAAGAGTTAACGTGCTGAGTTAATCAACATTAACACATAATGTAATACATTATTAACATGGCACATATAGGGATTTTATCATTCAGTCCTTTGCTCGTTTCTGGGTTCATCTTCACCTCTGGATGAGCACATAATGAAACACAGATGTTGAGAGGACAACAGTCGACTAGTTGTAAACACCAGTTTATGAGTCCTCAATTTACTATGGCCAAGGAAATGGCTCTTGATGAAGAACAGATGACAATAGCTGAGGAAGTATTTTTTTAAGTCCATTAGGCTCATTCCTTAAGATCATCTGTCTTCGTAAATGTCATTTGCAAAGGATGTCCGGGCATTGACTTGCTAAACAACCAATCAGCATGGTTGTTCAGGAATTTGGTTTGACACGGAGAGGAAGATAATATAATTTATAATTCTGTTTTTGAGTCTGTTCACTCACTCCACCGTCATGAGACTACAACAAGATGCTGATTAGACAGCATGATTATTGCACAGGTGTGCTTAGGCTGGCCACAATAAAAGGCCACTCTAAAATGTGCACTTTTATCACACAGCACAATGCCACAGATGTTGCAAGTTTTGAGGGAGCGTGCGGTTGACATGCTGACTGCAGGAATGTCCACCAGAGCTGTTGCCCATTCATTTCTCTACCATAACCGTCTCCAAAGGCATTTCAATTCAGCAATTTGGCAGAACACCCAACTGACCTCACAACCGCCGACCATGTGTACCCACACCAGTCCAGGACCTCCACATTCAGCATCTTCATCTCCAAGATCATCTAAGACCAGCCTGCCCGGACAGCTGCTGCAACAATCGGTTTGCATAACCAGAGAATTCATGCACAAACTGCCAGAAAACGTCTCAGGGAAGCTCATCTGCATGCTTGTCGTCCTCCAAATCAACAACCTCATCAACTCTATGCAAAGTAGATGTATTACATGTGGAATTCTGTCAGTTGTCTGGGAGCTTGTGGATGCGTACCCGGACGGACGAAACAGAGCAGTACCACCAGAAACAGTGGAGGCAGTGTTGAGATTTGAACAGAATAACTTCCATAAATAGCAGCTTTCAAAGAGCGACTGTGTGAGTTAATGAATAAAAATCGGACCAATGGCCCTGTAGCTTACCGGCCAAATTAAAAGCTTTGGGAAATGTATCCAGATGCCATTTATTATCACCCAGTTATGTGTATGTATTATATTACACAAATAGCCCATGTTTTGGTCATATTCCAATCAGATCTGTAAAAAATTCAAATTCCAACTTGATATCATTTATATTTACTGATTTATTGCATCAATCCACTTCCTACCTCTTATAATGGGAAAATTTTTCAAAGTTGCACCAAATCCGCAATCATATCTGGATCAAAATAATTTCAATACCTTGTGTTGACATCATCATAAAGAAGCTGTATACCAAGTTTGAAGTCAATCAGAACTGTAGTTTTGGAGAAAAAGACGATTGAAATTTTTTCCCCATAAGAGCCCATGTTAAATTTTCTGTAGGTTCCCGGATCCAGAAGAAGATCCTGATCAGCATGTGGCCATTATGCTTTGGTCATCTCCCCATCAGGGCTGGACTGTAGAAATTTACACTGGATATCATTTATATTTACTGAGTTATTGCATCGATCCACTTCCTATCTCTTATAATGGGGACATTTTTCAAAGTCGCACCAAATCCAGAATCAGATCCGGATCCAAATAATTTCACTAACTTTTGTTGACATCATCATAAAGAAGCTGTATACCAAGTTTGAAGTCAATCAAAATTGTAATTTCGGAGAAGAAGACGATTGAAATTTTTGTAACAGACGACAGACGCCGCATGACGACAGTAGTTTACGGCCTGTCGGCTGGTAAGCTAAAAACTATCGACATATTGATGACAATACCCTTCTCACTATTAACATTAGCATCCACATTAGGAAAATGTCCTCTATTGTTGCCATGTTTATTACTGACTTTCTTCTTCTCAAAAAACTTTACTCTTCTTTGTGGTATTTGGCCAGTATGCTAATTAAGAGCAGCGCCCTCTGGTGGATTGACTGAGAAATGCTCATTCCAACATACAGGACCCATGGAAGTACATGGAAGTACATGACACAGGACGACGTTAGAACCGGATGTACCTATTTACGGAAGTAAAGCAAACATAAATGAGCCTTAAGGCACACCTGTGCAATAATCAGGCTGTCTAATCAGCATCTTGTTATGCCACACCTGTGAAGATTATCTGGGCGAAGGAGAAGTGGTCACTAACACAGATGTAGAGAATATTTTAGAGAAATAGGCCTTTTGTGGACATAGAAAAAGTCTAAAAATGGGAGCAAAAACCAAAGTGTTGCGTTTGTATTTTTGTTCAGATAGTAAATGCTGTATTTGAGCCATTCGTTAATATCTATCATTCAGATTAATTCAGTCTGTTAGATTCAGAATAACATCCAGAAATCAGATATAAAGATTGTAGTAAATCATAGTATATCATCTTAATACTCCATGTATAGACTATAGCACCTAAACCAACCAGTATTTTGACTTTTTATTGCAGGCAGTAGACATTTATTTACATTCAGGAGAAAAAAAATGGGACGGTTCGCACTGGCATCTCACATAAAGAAGGTCCCGGGTTTGAGTTTCCATGTTCTCTCTGTGTCTACATGGGTTCTGTGGTTATTTTCTGCTCTTATAACAGTCCATAGACATACACATTAATGGGTTAATTGGTCATTGTTTATGTTTACGCATTTGGCAGACGCTTTTTTCCAAAGCGACTTACAGGGGAAAACCAATTAAATCACTCAATCAATCAAATTTTATTTATATAGCGCCAGATCACAAAAAAGTTATCTCTTGACATTTTATATATAGAGTTGGTCAAAACCAGACTCTAAGTCAATTTACAGAAACCCAACAGAATCCTCCAGGAGCAAACACTTGTGACTGGTGACAGTGGCGAGGAAAAACTTCCCTTTAACAGGCAGAAACCTCGAGCAGACCCAGACTCCTGGAGGATGGCTGTCTGCCTTGACCAGTTGGGGTTAAAGAGAGAGAGTAGAGAAGGGGAAAAAGAGAGAGCGATAGAGATAGAGACTGGGGGAGAGGGGGAGAAGGGGGGAGTAGGGGGAGACACATGGAGGCGGTTGAGGATAAGTGAGTGGTGATGATGAGGGCAGGGAAGAGGCCAGACCACCGCAGCAGGTCCAGAGATAATCGTGAAAGAATCTGTGGTTATCCTGGGAAAAACCTTATTAGAATATTTAAAATGGAATGTTTGAAAGTGCTAGGACAGGAGGTGCTCTCGGAAGAGCTGGGTCTTCAGGAGCTTCTTGAAGATAGGCAGGGATGACTCTGTTCTTGTTAGTTAGAATAACATATAGTGATTTGTGATTCAGATGTATGGGGTTTGTCGATATTACTAAGGCTTTATGAGAAAATCTTTGGAAATACAGGTTGGGGAAGCAAAATTTACAATGAACATTTAGTTGTTTTTTCTCAGCAGGCACTACGTCAGTTGTTTTGAAACCAAACATATATTGATGTCATAATCATACTTAACTCTATTATCCATACCTTTTCAGAAACTTTTGCCCATATGCGTAATCAGGAAAGCAAACGTCAAAGAGTGTGTGATTTGCTGAATGCACTCGTCACACCAAAGGAGATTTCAAAAATAGTTGGAGTGTCCATAAAGACTGTTTATAATGTAAAGAAGAGAATGACTATGAGCAAAACTATCACGAGAAAGTCTGGAAGATACTATTAAAGAAGAATGGGAGAAGTTGTCACTCGAATATTTGAGGAACACTTGTGCAAGTTTCAGGAAGCGTGTGAAGGCAGTTATTGAGAAAGGAGGACACATAGAATAAAAACATTTTCTATTATGTCAGTTTTCTTGTGGCAAATAAATTCTCTTGACTTTCAATAAACTAATTGGTCATACACTGTCTTTCAATCCCTGCCTCAAAATATTGTAAATTTTGCTTCCCCACCCTGTATATACAGCTTAGATGGATGCTCCGAACAAAAATCCACATTTACAATCAGAATTAGAAATACGCCTACTATTAAACATTATGACAGAGGATATCAAGAGGTTTATACTGAAAAGCTGACCTTTGGCAAATGCTATATTTAATGGGCTGTGAATGGCTGCAGATGTGAATGCTAACATGAATACGAGAGGAATATTCATTTTCACTGGCTACGTAAACAGCTTATTCATGTATTGCGGATAAACCATAATATTAGTGTGCATGTAAATGTAGTCGTGTAACCACAGTTGTCAGCCCTCCAATTACCTGCCTTTACTTGTCAGCTGTGATCGACTGCAGCCTAGTACGACCCTACAAAGGATTAAGCGGTTATAGAAAATAAATGACGTAGATTATGTCATAGAGTAATGACAGACCGGCTTGGATAAAATGTTTTCAATAACCTTCGAGTCTGTCGAAGAGACTTGGTTTTGTGTATGTATATGGCTTTTTACGCGTGTTACTTTTCTGTACTCATATTTATATCATATATTTTCCAATTCTTATAAAAGCACTACATTCATAACTGCTTCACATACATTACTTTGGGCTTCAGAATGGTTCTTTGTAACCCAGTTAACCATTTGATTCCTTCCCATTTACTGGCATAAAATAAAGTAGCTTTTCTCAGCCCCATGTGTGCAAGAAGGCACCGAAAAAATGCAAAGGAAGATATGGATATGGTTTATTGGGGAATAACAATGAGTTCTTGTGAAACGAATATTGGTGTTTGGGGTGGGTGAGACCACGCTAGACTGGCTTATTAAATTTTCTGTAAATACTGCTGTGTCGTTCGGGATTTCCAGGGACAAAAACCCTGCACACTGACTGTGAAAGTTGAGATCCACATTTGAGATAATTTACTGGAGCTGTTTATCCACAAATGACACAAAGTTATTAGGGATTTGAAGCTTTGTTGGAGTTTAAAAACCTCCAGCTGATTTTTTCCCTTGCTAATTCTTCCAAATTGGATCTGAACAGTCATTAATATACAGTAGATCTTGTTACATGTATGTGCAGTGCAGTGTTCAAAGCTTGTTACTAGAATACAATGACAACTGTAAAAGATTGCGAAAGGTTGTATTGGGTCTAAATGAAACAACTATTCATCCTACACTGATGACATGTGTACATGTAGCCAAATATCTGGAAAAACTGACATTTTCTCATGTTTTTGCCTTTCCGTCCACATGGAAACACCACTTTAACTCACTGAAAATTGTGGGAAACGGAGATTTAGGGTCATTAACGTCACAGCGTGCACCAAGAAATGTATCAATGTCATGTGAGGGACCTTTGTTTATTTGAACAGTAACCCCATGATAGCACGCTAAAAGCATTTTTATGTGGGTTCAAAACTTTTCTGAAAATTATGTGGTGTGTACAGTGTTTATTTATTCTGAACATGCAAAGAAACAAAATAAAACAAAAACAAAATAAAATTTAAATGAGCAAAATCTGTCTTCAAGTACAAGCAAGTCTAAATTTGCATGGTCAAAAAGCAGTAGGAAGAAGTATAAACTGTTATTACTGAACACAGAGATGAGGAAATATCTGTTTCTGTAAATACCCGGTAACGTGTATACATGGCCTGAGTCTGGGACTGGGTTAACTAGCGAGCGCAATCTTACTGCACCCTTTTACGCAAATAGTGAACTAACAAGTGTGTAGTGAACGCAGAGGCTTAATGAACGAAAAATCCGTTTCTAGGATGGTTGCATTCGTTAATGTTAACTAACATTAATGTGAACTAACATTAACGAACGAATGAACAAGTGAACACCTCCGCTCCCTCTGTTTCCAATGGAATTTGTCATAAGCAAACTCTTTGCTTTGATTCCAAAAGCATTTATTTTGTATTCATTTTATTAATATATGATAAATCACAATATAATTTTATGTGATTGGAAGCATTCATAATGTTGATTTAGATTGTCTTCGCCCCATTGAACCCCCAACTGCCTCCAGCCCCACCATTCCCCTGTACCCCCACCCCCCATCTGCCATAAGATATTATCAAAATTGTGATAAAAAAAATATATGTATATTTTTTGAATATACATAATATGTCAAAGGAAATACATTACACACTTTTCTCTCCCCCAAATTAATGAATGTGTCAGAATTATGGTTAGAATAAAGAATTACTGGGCTATAGACGTCTAAGGATGACCTCAGTTATTCTGCACTGGTGACTTTATGAACAGAACTCTAAACAGTTACTGTTGGTCGTAACCATGCTGAACAGGACAAAAAGAAAGTATAGAACACTGAACTCCGCTCTGTTTCCTCATCCACTTACTCACCACACTCATACCTCATTACACACACACACCGGTTCAGTGGCTCCGCCCCCATACCTCTCTCATTCATTTACCCATCTCTCAAAGCCACGCACACTCTGTCCTCTGTTGTACTATGTCCTGAGGTAATCTATATCCATAAATCAATGCAGAGAATAAAATTCAGTGAGCGGATCAATCCTCACATGATAAATTTGTTTTTCTCTGTGCAAAATGTCCATGGGAAAAAATCTGATACCATCAAAGATATTATCAAACTTCTGTTAAAAATCTTCTTTTTCACATATAAATAATAAATCAAAGGAAATACTTTAGAGAAATAGAGTGAAATGAAGCTACAAGAATATATCCTCGTTCTAACACACACTTCCGTAGGTCCTCGTTAAAATCAGGCCTGTAACGCGGCAGTTAGTGAGTGCAGACTTTTAACCAACTAGCCCAGAAATAGGATGGCGCATTTTGTGTTGTGTTGGGGTTAACAGATTACCAAGTGAGCCTAGAAATGGGATAATGCAAAATACGCTACATGGATGCATTTTGCGTTGTATGGGGTTAACGATTTAACAAGCGAGCGCTGAAACAAACCCAGGTACCTTAAACCATCTGATGAGTTAGACGGCCTACACAGGGTGAGATACAGTCACAGAAAAAATTATTAAACCATCAAAAGTCATCAAAAAGAATGGTTATGCAATCAAGTACTAACTCCTGTGTGTATCATGTGACTAAAACAGACAGAAAAGAAAACATGGAATGCCTAAAAGCACTGTTTTTGTCAGTACAATGCCATAGATATTGATGTAAGAACTGAAGTGAGTTTGGTTATTATCAAGAAAACATGGAAAATGGCTAGATATCAGCTCAGAAATTAAACTCTTATGAGATATTTTTGTTATTATCATTATACGTGTCCAAACTAATGTACCTTTAGTTGTACCAGGCATTAAAATGGACAAGAAATTGAAGAAAACAGTTGTCTAATAATTTTTTCCACGTCTGTAGTATGTAAGAGTGGCACTGTAACTACCGCCACAAGGATTTTTTTTTTTTTTTGCCTAAATGTAGGTATACTCGATAAACCATTTAAGGTCTTAAGGTTGGTTTAAAGTATTTCTGTTAAAGTTAGCCAGATGTGTCTCTTTAGCCCATTTTCACTCAAAGCCATATTAAGAAAGATTAAAGATGCTATTATGCACCTCTAAAATGCAGGAGAAAGTGAGCTTTGTCTTCATAGTATTCCCCCCAAAATGATTATTTTAGATTATATATATATATATATATATATATATATATATATATATATATATATATATATATATATATATATATATATATATGTACAGCTAAAATATCAGGGGAATTATTGTTAGAATACTTCTGAGTCCTGTGATCAGGTCTTTAACTTGAATAACCTCGAGCAAAAAGGTGTAACATCAAAAGACCAGGGCACATTGCCTGAAGGAGACACACTTCAGATGTGATCAAACTGCGAAACTATCCGGGGTTAAAGCCTGAGTAAAGCAAGAGGTTCATATAGTAGTTCCAACAAAGTGTAAGTTCTATTTCTCCTCATATTCCCTATGACACTAAGAGTTAATGCAGTCTATTAAAACTGGGGAGTGTTCGTAAATGGTCACAGGTAGAAACAACTCACAGTAGTGAAGCCACTGGTGACGGTGACACATTTGTGAGCTTTTCAGTCGCACATTACGCCTCGTTGTTCTTTCACTTGACACCGCTTTTCACCATTGTTTTGGTCCCTGTGAGTCAGTCATGGCTCACCACTGGCTGCACCGGCAGCAGCATTTGTATGCCCAAAATACTCGGAACATTTCAGATACAAATTAGCATGCACTCACAGGGTCACAGACAGACTGATGATGTGACTGTGCATTATTTATTCCTGCTAGGTTAATGTAAAAGTTGAGTCTTTTAGAAATCTAAGTGGAAGAAAGTGATAGCATCTAAGAACAAAAGCAAACCATGTCCATTACATTTAATCATAGCAAAATTTAGGTTTGAAGGAAATTTATGGATGTGTTTTTATTGTTTGTTCTTTCCCCATTTTTGTAGAGGAAACATTATCTTTAATAAACACCATCCCCCAGTCTGACAATAGCTTTTTATGTCTTGTCGGGCAGTAATGTACGTATGGAATACATTAAGACTACAAAACAAATTATCTGTAATGGTTTAACTTAAATTGCAGCAGGCTGTATTAGAAGTGCTCACCCACTAGAATTAAAAATGCACTCCAAGTTTATCATTTATTACAAAAATCTCAGCTCTTTATACAAACTATGATGGTCCTTAATGTGCTCTGTTAATGGGTTTCAGATGATACACTGCCATGGTCATAATTTTTAACCACAAAATGACAAATGACCGCTTTAATATAATCTTAATCCTTTTAGTGTTTTTGGCAACCTGAAAAGAGGGGCTATGAAGAAAATTGCCCATTTGTATTCAGTATCATTGCATGGTTCAAAGCCAAAGTAACACTTGAATGAGCCTGAAACAAATGTTGTGTGTGTTTGTGTGTGTGTTTATTTAGGGGACATTATTATGCATGATCTCATTAACATTAAGTCTTTTAATATAAAAGTTCAGCTAAAGTTGAACAGAACCTGCTCCGTTGGAAGTTTGGTTGTTGTGTCCATTAACTATAAAAGACATTTTTACAATTCCCAAAGTTTTCAAACAGTTTAAGCCACTTGATCAATATTGCAGCCAGACACATATCATAGACACAGACATCAATGTCGCTAGCTTCAGGCGCTGCTCTTATTGCTTCTCTCTTCTGTCTTCTATTCGCTTCTTTGCACTTTTTGCTCTCAGAGAGGCTATAAATAGCTGCTGTGTGTCACCATCTGGCTCCACAAAGGCTGCTCACCTCTGTGTGTGTTAGTCAGTGTGACTGCTGTGAACTATGTCAGCCTGTTGGCTCAGACACCAAATTACTCTGGCCTCTGGAAAGAAGCTATAGTGTTTAGCCAGCTAGCTGGTGCCACTAAGTTAGATGCAGGATAACCTTCCTCTACTGGGATTCTACCAAGACACAACACTGACTGCAGCTGCTTTTTCGAACTGTTAATTCTTTTAATTTGAAGTGGAATCTGATTTTTTTTTTCTTTTCTTTTTTTGGGGGTTAAATAAGATAATGAAAAGCTACAGGGAGTGAGAAAAAGAGTTGGCGATAGTCTAATTTACTTCATTTCTTTCTCAAAAGTAAACTACAAACAAACCACAGATTATGGCCTTTTAGTCAGCTGATGCCACTATGTAGTTTAACACACTGTTTCTATGGTAACAAAGGTCTATTTTAATTTGTCAGTTCATGATTGTTTGACTAAGACACAAAATTCCAGTCATTAAGGTCAAAGGTTAACTCACTTCATTATCCCCACAGGGAAATTCACTTGCTGCATTTTATCCCTCCTAATGCACGCAGGACCTAGCATTAGCATTAATGCGATTAGCGCTTAGCACATTAGGAGCAGTGAGCTGCCACTGAGAGCCGCTCAGGGACCAACGCCAGATCTTCATCAGTAGCTCGATCTAGGGCACTGACAGGACAATCGATCTTATACCTGTTTTTGAGGGCGGGAGGAAACCTGTGGAACACAAGGAGAACAGGCAAACTCAGCAGAGTGAGGTTGAAGTGTTATCTACTGTGACATCACAACACCATTAGGCACGACTACATCATGGCTTAAGGGTCCATGAAGAGAGATGATCGAGCAGGGGTCTCAAACATGCGGCCTCCCAAAGGTTTCAATCAGGCACCTAGAATGAATTTACTAAGTGCAAAATTCCACAGTCAAGGCTGTGGAACTCATTTTTGTTCAGGTTCCACATACAGACCAAAATGATCTCAAGTAAAATAATAACAGCGTAATAACCTACAAAAAATAATGACTCCATATTTTCTTCTCGGTTTGATATGAAAAAAAAAAAAAAAAATCCTACATTATGGCTATAAATAATGACAAATTCAAATTGTTGTCTTTGTCATGCACTACGGATGCACTACGGATACTTGTGTCACTTTATTTTATTCTATTTTTATATATATATATATATATATATATATATATATATATATCTTAGATGTGCCTTTTATATTATATGTGTGTAAATGTGTGGCTTAATGCCAAGAGCTGCTGGACGAAATTTCGTTGTGCCTCACATAATGACAATAAAGATTCTATTCTATTCTATTCTATTCTATTCTATTCTATTCTATTGTTTTAGTGCAAAAAATAACATTAAATTATGAAAATATTTACATTTACAAACTATCCTGTAACAATAAAACATGAATAACCTGAACAAATATGAACAACCTGAAATGTCTAAGCAAAATTAAATGCAATTTTAACTATTTTCTGCCTGTTACTCAGTGTTTAGTGTCTTTGTAGATCTGATCCATAATGCATAATGCATCCATAATGTAGAAATGATAAGTTGAGGCAGAATATTGTTAAAATTACACTTATTTTTCTAAAGAAATTTCTGTTTTTTCAGGTTATTCATATCTTTTTTGTTTGGATAGTTTATATAAGTAAGTATTTTCATAATTTAATTGTTTTTTTTTTTGTTTGTTTTTTTTGCACTAAAACAAAGACAGCAATTTGGAGTTGTCATTATTTATAGGTTATTATGTTATCATTTTACTGGTCCGGCCCACTTCAGATCAAATTGGGCTGAATATGGCCCCTGAAAGAAAATGAGTTTGAGACTCCTGTGATAGTCTTCTATTTTAGTGGGACCATAAGGGGGATGTGAAGTGAATAAAAGAAATATTTTGTGGAAACTACTGGCTCCATCAATCAGATAACCTCACTGATATATATTTTAAAATCTTATCCATAGACTTATGATACCACCTGATAAAATCTAACAAAAAAAAAAAAATCATTTTGTGAGTCAAGTGGCAGCTTAAGGATTTGCAACAGACAAAGCCCATTTTTGGCAGCTGGACAGTCTGTCCCATAGCCAAACCAACGACTAAACATATTTGTATCTTTCTTCTTCTTTCTCTTATTTCATCAAAGCCAAAGGTAAAAATAACCCACTACTTATGTAACTCATCTCTCCACTCAAGGTTAAGCAATCCATTGAAACCATAGGAGTAACTCATTAAGAATGTTTGACAACATCAGGGAGCTGATATAATTGTTTCACAGTGATACACATGTAACCAAGCATAAGCTGATTCCCTGCAGGCTAGCCATTTCATCATCAGTTAAACCATTCACACTGGAATCTGTCATTGTATCTGTGGTGACACTGACCAAAGACGATGTAATTATTGGGGATCCTATTAAACTCACCTATTTCAATATTCACTTAAGTCTGAAGGAAACCTCATTTCTGAGTCAACACTTAGGCCTGCAAACTTGTTTACTGTAACTTCTTACTTTAGCGGGGTACCACTTAAGGTGCTGGGGCTAAATTCCTCTATGTAAATAAGAGATTAGTATAAATTTCTATAGTCAGCCTTTTTCCAGCAGTCGACTGTGGGCCATAGGGACACATTTAAGAGACATGCACTGCAGAAGTAGTTATGAATAAAGCAACGAAAAGGCTCTGAATATAATGTACAATTAAACTGACACTGATTTTGTTGAGTTAATCCTTTTTAAGTGTTTCAGATATCATTTATACTCCTGGTTTGTAACAGCAGTGCATCACTTCAGTTTGTGTTCAGCTGTGTCTAACTAAATGTGGCCATGTTAACATTAATAGGTTTAGTTTATTCCTACTCCCATGAGCTGGACAGCACACTGTAGGCCTGACAACTGAAACATGAAGTGTGAAGGTGTGAAACACCACATACAAGTCATATTCCATATCAGGGGATGCATAAAGATCTGGTTTGGCATATGCAGGGGGAACAAATGTCAGCTAATGCAGTGATGTTAGCTGGAACACATAGCTGGAGCATTGTCATTGGAAGAACTGTAACTTTACGTGTCAACTTGGACTCAGGGACACAGTACTGCAGTTTTTGGAAATGGAGTACTGAACAGAAGTGGACCTGAAAACAAAAAATGACGCCATGGCTTGACAAGTAGATTGGTGAAAACATAATGACTAGCCTGCAGCTAATAACCACTGTGAGCCAATGGTATCAATTCTGCAATCATCAAATGTTCTCCTAATGTTTACAACAGTTATTCTTGTATTACAGCTGATTTCTTAGGTAGTAGATTCCTGATGGGCTTGATTTTAGTTGATTATTATTTGTTATGTAAAAACTTGTGGGAAAATACAATTTAATTAACCAAATGCCCTCATTTTCTGTTAATGCTGATATTATACTGAAGATTATTAGCACCAAAAGATTCAGGAGCCACAGTCAGGAGAAAAAGAAAAAGAAGAAGAAAAAAAAAAAAAAAACACCAGAGTTTTGCAGTTTTCTGTCTGTCTGTGACCTGATGTCCATTTTATGCTGCCATGGGAAAGTGAAGCCACAGAGTAGAACAGCCGAGGAGCGTTTGACAGAATCTAAAAAGCAATTGGGAATTACAGCTGTCAATCAAAGAGTTAACCCCCACCCTCACATGTCCGAAAATATCTATGAGGTTGGTCGATTTTTCTACGGCCAGAAAAGCTGAGAGAGGATTGAGTTTCCTTGAACTTGAGGTGCTAAAAGGTGGTTATGGAATGTTTCAACACAAACATACAATTCCATTTTTGTGTGGTTTATGGGGTTTTTCAGTCCAATCCAGTCTAATCCAATCCAATCCAATCCAACTTTATTTGTAAAGCTTTTTAAAACAACCATAGTGGACCAAAGTGCTGTACAGAAAAATGAATAAAAAACAAAATAACAGAGTAAAATAGAAGAATAGATTAAAAGACATAAAAGAACTGGATAAATAAATAAATAAAAATACAGAAGAATAGATAAATCCTAAATAAAACAAACTGATTTGACATAAGTAATTTAAAACTTACAAAGTCTGTTGAAAAAGTACACAAAGAAATGACTTATCCTGAAAATGACATGGAAATAGATATGGAAATATGACATTAGTTATTTCCAGCTGTGTTTATACAGGTAAACGGAAATCAGTGATTATCACATATTATGGTAAATGATTACTATCAACACAAATAATTGCAATACAGTGACTATGTAATTACTGCTTATGCTGGAACTTGTCTCACGAACTGATAATTCTGTTCATTTTATGTCTCATCAGCTGTCGTCGTCATAATCCAGGTGAATGGATAACATGTTAAAAGTAGTGATTTTTTTTTTTTTTTTCAAACTGCTGCTGTGTTTTCATAAAGTACTTGTTTATTCAGGGAATTGGGCCACTTCTCCCACTGGGACTCTATACAAACAGAACAGCCTCTGGCCACCCCAAGGCTGTGACATATTTACACCCAAAGTTTGGACTTTACCCTCTTTAGTTCGGTCATCTTTGCACTAGACTCCACAGCCATGTTTGCTTTTTCTGGATCTACTCCAAAATTTAAGGGGTCGATCCCTGTCCTACGCTCTATCACTGATGTAGTCGTTTTTGTGTAATCCTGCTGGCAGACACGCAAATGTATGGTCAGACAGACAGTGAAAAAGGATTTATTATGTCATCATGTTTGGTGTTTAAAATAGAAGCTGCCACTCATTAACCCTTTGGGGCCTGAGCCTATTTTGGCTGTTTTTGAGTACGTTTGATTTTGCCTTTATATGCTACATAAAGAAATGTTTATTAATACCCATGTTTGGTATCTTTTTTTTTTCAGCACAACTTCATCTATCTCTGCCTATTATTTTTTCACTTTAACCTACTATATCAACACAAAAGGCCAAAAAACAGATAAAAATATAAAATCCAATTTGAAAAAATTGATATAATTTATTGCATAAACAACACAAAGATGCTGAATGAACCTTTTCAAAGACTTTAAAAGTGAATATTGGTTCCAAATATTAGGTATATAAAATCAAAATTGTAATAAATTAAAACTATACTGAAATATTTGACATAAGAGGATAGCTTTACCTCCACCAGGAGGTATTGCGATCGCTTTGCTTTGTGTGTTTGTGTGTTTGTTTGATTGTTATCAAGATAACTCAAAAAGTTATGGATGGATTTTCATGAAATTTTCAGGAAATGTTGATACTGGCACAAGGAAGAATTGATTAAATTTTGGTGGTGATGGGGGCGGTGGGCAGATCTGTCTTGGCAGAGGTCTGCGCTCTCCAAGTGCTTTTCCTGTTACATAGGCGTTTTCTCCGGGTCCCCACCCCCCTGGTCCTCCTGGATACTGCATCCGGTTCAAGTGTGGTCATCCTCACCCTTACCTGCAATGCTAATGCACTCTGTGGATTAGAATCCACAGATTCTGCCAGTTTTTTCCATTTCGAAAAAGAACAAAAAATGACTAAGATATGGTTAGACATATAATGCTTGCTTTCTCTATATCTCTATAATAACGCTATATCGCTTGCTTAGTTTCAAGCTGTCATATCTCTGGTTGTATTTGCTCTATCAACATCAAATAAAAAGTGGGAGAGTGTTTCTAGTCCACGCTTTCAAATGCAATTATCCTTAGTGGTCTACGTGACTGACTTCCGATGCTACAACGTGTTGAATCTGTCATCTGATTTAGTCAGGTTGCCGTGACCATGAACCCCTAAGGGTTAACCTCTAATATCTGAGCCACAACGCAAGGTAATAAAATTTCCTATGTAGAGAAATAAATTGCCCCTATTGTGTCACTACAGTATTGAAAAATTTTATTTAATCTGTAACCGTACGACATCTTTTATAATCACAAAGCACGTGGTCTGTAGTAGAATCACAGCTCGGCTTCATCTGGATTAGTCGTCGCTACACTAGGACTAAGGTTAGTGTGTCAGGGAATGTGATGAACAAAGGATTAATGCATGCACACACAAGCCCTGCCAAAAATAAAACACACACCATAGCAGAACAGGTGGGACAAACGGAGGGATGGGCTGAGTGGGGAGGGAGAGCAGAGGAGAGAGGAGGAAGATGATGGGATTGGGCATTGGGATTAAAGTGACCACAGTCTGGATCCTTCTATTCAACCGTCCCTCCATTAATTCAGCGGCTCATCCAACCATGCTTCCCATTTCATAAATGCAAAATTTATCAGGTGTGCTGAACAATTTCCATGGCACGAGAGTCAATGAAACTCTCAGAATACATTAATAGTCATTTTTCAGGCTCTTTTCTTATTCCGTTTCCCTTTGATTGAAGTGTCATGGAAACGACCAGCATCACAAGTATGCATTAAGTGGTGCATTAATATCAGATGTAAAGTGAGAAGGAAAAAAAAAAAAGTTATAGATTTCTCCCACTGGCCCTCTTTTAAACCACCAACTGTTTTAAAGAAAGCACATGAGACAGAAAGACTGTGGGCAGGACAGGAAGAGAGGCAGAGAGACAGAAAGGCGAAGGAGCGAGAGACAAGAAAAGACAAGAAAAGAAAAGAAGGTGGTCGGTCGCCAGCTGTTACTCCATGATGATCTCTTGTCTCGCCGTGCTGTCACACATACTTAGAAACAGCGTTTACAGCTGCAGGAGTACATGCCCAGTTTCAATATAAAGAAAGTTGCACAGAAATCATACAGATGACCAGAAAATGCCAGTCATGCTGACATTTTCACAATGGGTGAAAAAGGGAAACCCCCCCCCCCCCTTATTATGTGATCCAACTGTCTATGTGAGTCTCCCTGTTTCTGCAGTTATGCTTCTCTGTATCAGTTTCCCTGTGTTGCTTTGTCTCTTACTGTCTTCTATCTGTCTTTTTCTGTCTGTCATCCCTTCGTTTGCTTTATATTACTCTCTATTCTCCCCTAATGCGTGCTCTCAAGGAAGGAGCCAGTTATGGTGGAGCCTGGAGAAAGATCTAATTTTGCCGGTTCTGCTCTGTTTCTCTACATCTCAGTGGTGCTTTATGTTGTCCTGGGAGTCCTAGACGAACAGCAACAGCCTGAATTTCCATCACACACACACAGACGAGGCACTTTTTTTTTTTTTCACCACTTTAGGTCGAGACCCAAAATAGGCCATGGACCTGTCCCTTGTGGTTCTCCACATAACAAGTGAAGCAATGTGCTTTAATGAATCTTGTTTTCAAGGAAAGAGACTAAACTTCTTAATTGGTCTCCTATGCTGAAAAAAAATTTAAAAAAAACTTTTTGGTTGTCTAAGTGAAGAAAGAAATGTGTTCAGAGCACAATAGTTTGAGTTTTAAATAAAGGAAAATGTAAAAAAAAAAAACTGCAGAAGCTGAATTTACTATATTTTGTCAGCTGAGATTTCACATAACATTGAAATCATCCATGATAGAAGACTACTAAACAAACCTGAACCTAGGATATAACATTCCAATTATATTATATTGTATTGAGACTGTATCTATAGGTCTATATGTATGAGATCTTCAGAAAAATAAGACTATTATTTTTGATTTCATCTTTTCCAAGAACCACCCTATAACACATGTATGTTCCAAACAATATAACAACATATACACTGCCAACAATTTAAATAAATAAAATCTCTGAACTTCTCTGATAAGCCTAACCCATGGGTGTCAGACTAGATGGAGCCATAAAGTGATAGCATTATATCCATTTTCAACCCTGGTGTCAGATCCAACACAATCTCTGAATGCAGAAAATATCATTTCTGATGCTCTTTGCCGACAGCCAACTTCAATGTGTAACAAGTTGTACTTTTTGAGGTCGGTACGATTTACAGAGCTGGTGTTTTCTTTCTGCTCTGAAGCCTGCTTTCTTGAACTTCAGTTGAACTGGCTTATTTATATCCAAATGTGATATTATAATGAAGGCTTGGTCATATGTCTGTCACCAGCAGTGGTTACTCAAATATTCATTTGAACATCGACTGAACTATGTGACCCTGTTTTCATGCTTTTTACTCATGTTTTATTTATGTTTATGCACACCATTGTCTAGAAATGCTAGCAGCTTGTATATATGGAGAACAGCAGTTGATGTAGTAAATACAGAACAGTGTATATGTTCAGTGTGTGTAGTGTGAGTGTGTGATATAGATGCAGAAATAACTAACATGCCCCTAATGGAAAGTTTATACAAACCCTGAGGATTCAACTCAAGGACAATCTATTCATTGTTGCAGCATTTCTCTTCATTCCTCTTTCAACTTCTTTCTTCATTTTAGATTTGTTTAGTACCGGATAACCCGGCAGATGTAAATCCCTTGTGTCCTTCTAGTGCAAAAACAGCACGAGAATTTTTTACTTGAATTTCAGAAAACATTTGGTGGTGAATTTATTTAAATATACATGTTGTGAATTTTTTTTTCAGGCCTTGGTATGAGCCTTTTTCAAACAACTTATAGATTCCCATGTGGCCCGATTTTAATGAAACTTGGAACATGCACATACAAGCGCACATACAAACTTGGCACACATGGAAGTGTTGGTGAACAGTGGCAGTGGCACATTTTGGCACAGTTCAGCACAATGTAGTAGAGAATCCGAATGCATTATTTGTAGTAGTTTCTCACATTTGCATACACATGAATTTGTTTCAGTGCCTTACCATACAATAACTATGTGTCTTGGCAGGTGTAAAGCAAAGATCAAAATAGCTTGGACATAGAAACGTATTCACACTAACACATACTGTATGTAGCGAGTGCTGTTGGAGTGCATGGTAATGGTTTTGGACCTGAGTTTGAATCAAGCGGAAGTGTGAAATTTGGCAAAGGAAAGTAGAAAAAAAATGTCATATTGCCATAGCCCCACAGGCTACCACGTGGTTGCTAGGCAGCAATGACATTTCCTGTTCCTCTGAGCAGACTCGCCTTAAAGAGGAGGGGGAGAGAGAGAGAGAGAGAGAGAGAGAGAGAGAGAGATGTCACATGTGTCTTTACTCAATGTGATGGCTGGCAGTGCATATTTAAATATCACACCACATGCACACCCATACACACACAAACATTCTTGCACAAACCAAAATCCCCTGGTGTGTGATGACAGGCTGCAACTGTCAGCATATCCAGCTGAAACTCTGCACACACTGTCCCTCACTCTCTTCTCACACTATTTCTCAGGCTTTCTCTCTTTCACTTGACTTCCATCCCCCAACTCTTTAAAACCTCTTTTCTTTTTCCATTTTTTCCTCTTTCTCTTCTATAGGTTTCTTTTTTTTTTCCTGCAGCAGTAGGAATATGACTCCTCTCTTCACTTCCCCCTGTCCCATCGTTTCCCTCTAAATGCCTCTCCAGCCGTATTATCATGGTTGTGAAAGGTTCTGGAATGACAGTTGTTGCAATGAGACTGTTATGAATATGTCTTTATGTCTTCAGGGAAACGGGTCATTTCATTACCAGCCCTGCTGTGTTAACAGCTGTACTGTAGAAACCCCTGTAAAGGCTTCATATTTCTATCAAAGACCTAAGCAGGCAGAGAACAAGAGAGACAGTAAGAATGTTTAGACTTGTAGTCATTATGAATGAGCCTGAAGCTGATTGCCTGCATGTTGTTTTGTGAATCAAGACATGTTATGCACCAGAGAAATGTGTGGTTTGGCAGTCACTGTCACTGTTCAGTGTTAAGTTAAAACACATACTACACCCCATGGGGAAGCTGTCATATTCTCTAAAGATGAGGAGCAATACACATCAATTTGGGTAAAGTTCTTCTGCAGAACATGCCACATTAATATGTCAACAGGCTTGGTGCGGAAATACTAATAGTTAGCATTGCAGTCATGCTCAGAACAGCAATAATTCAAACCCTGAAATAAATGAAACACTTCCAAGAGGGGATGTTAACACTGCATGGTGGGAAATAATCTTATAATGAGTGAAAATGGATTTTTGACACACTTTTCTTAATTCATGAGCACCAAAATCGAACAACTTCCAGATATACATTAATTTACTGAACTTACCAAGTTTCATAAAGATTGGTGCATCCATTCATGAGTTATGCCGGTCACACATTGGATGTTCTCAGTTGTACCCAGCTCACAAACAACACACCGCACAGAAGTGTTAATTGGCTACTTTTCTGCTGTCTTGTTGAGAGACTATGACTGAAGCTCCACATGTATTAGACCTTCCTGTTGAAGCTTTTTGTGTGCAGGTGAAATGTAGCATCTGGTACTTGTATCATATTTGACATGAGCTGTCAACAGTACCCCCAGGCCAACAAAGGAAGTAAGTGAGACATGAACGCTAGCACAAACAGAGCTGGTCATTACAAATTGGCAGCAAAGGGAATCAATAAAAACAGGTTGAATATGGACAAAATGCAGCTGAACTTTAATGATTTGCAATTTCTATAAAATACTACCTTGTCCCAGTTCTGCAGCTGTCTTTGTGCATGTAATTTTCCACACAACAAATGTTTATAAATGCCTTAAGTCTCTATGAGGTTTGTCCATCAGTTGGTTCCATTATGTTTACAATGTAATTCTCAAGTATTTAAAGTCAGATTGATTTGAGATCTTGTTCTTATTCCTTTAAATATAATAAATATTACAAATGTTAATTTTTGTAGCAATAATACAGTACGTATATAAGTATGTAGCCCTTTAGTAATTGCACAGAATTCAACATTATATAGAAGGAATTCAAACAGACAATACATACTTTGCTAGAACTACTATATAGTGCTGCAACAACGAATCCATTGAATCAATCCAAATCGATTCTTGAAAGAGTTGGCAACTAATTTGACAGTCAATTTGTTGGGTCTTGATCACATTAGTATTGAGGCATGCCCGCACACTGTGTAGTGTAACAGAGAAAACACAGATTTTCAAAGCTAGGTTTACATCATGTTCCCGGTGACCATGGCAGCCCCGTTTGACTGAAAAGTAGCGTGCCATTTATGTAACAAAACTGAAATATGGAGGGAAAAAATGGCCAACATCCCATGGCACACTATATTTAGGGCAAACAGGGCTGCTGTGGCCACTGGGAACATACTGTAAACCTATCTTAAAATAGCATACGTGTTGTGATTACTTTAGCCCGCTAGCTAGTTAGACACTATCATCATAATTATAACATTTTCATCCATCTCCGTTTATTAGGCCGCCAGACTAATGTTACCTATTGTTGACTGGAACTAATAGATACAATGCTAGTTTGATAGCCTATAATTGGAGCTGTTTGAAGACTATATCTTGCTAGTCTCTAGTCATAACAAGTCTAGGTAGCGGGCTAGTGCTTGCTAACTATACTTGAAGCCATTGTGTGGATGTAATAATCATTAGTGACTTGTGTGCAGCCTATATTGCTTTGGGTTGAATGGCGATCTTTGAGAATTGAGTCTTTTGTGTTGATCTGATTAATCGATTAGTTATTAAAATAAATTACAGGTTAATCGATTATTAAAATTATCATTAGTTGCAGCCCTACTATTTTTTATATAAGGAATTTTGAAATATAATGTACATTTGAAAAAAAAAAATCCTTAATTATCTTGTGTCTTTTGCAACCACTGCACATTCCAACAAGGTACCAGCCCCGCTCCAATTATATCATATTCATTCATATTAACTGTCATAGTCTTATGGCCTGTTAGTTAATTTAATGACTGGAAGATAATCCTCTTCTGCACTTTGACTCTCACACAATGAATGTCTGTCATTCATTGTACAGTCAAACACATTTTACTGACACCCTTAAGTCTGAATGAAATGAAAAGAAAGGTTACTTCATACCTTATACAGTACAAAACACCCCTCAACACTGATAGATATGACACATTCCGCCATATGGCATCCATTTATTAATGCTCTATATGATGGTGACATATCCGTCCTATAACAGCTCACTGATCTTCAAAGGCTTTACCATCGGGTTCATCATATAATGATAGCTTATGAGGCAGTAGACTTTAAGCTCTACCCATCACACCGTTATTCAATCTAATAGCACATCTCCATATTTAATATTGCATATGTTCAGGGACCTAAACACTGTGGAGATTTCATCCTCTATGTCACCCCCCCTTAGATTTACACTACGCCCTACAGTGAGTTACCCAAAGGTGTCAGCTCTCAATACTGTTAGGAAGCAAAGGAAGCCTTAGCAGAGAGCCCATTAAACACAACACACACATATGCACGCTTATAGACACACAAAAGACACTGACCAAGTGTCTGTGCTGCATAAATGTAAGTGGTTTTATAAGTCATCAAAATGGCAGTAGACACAGGGACTGTTAAGTGATGTATTAAAATGGGCTTGAAAGCTACCATCCTGATCTTCCCCTCTGCCTTTCCTCTCTCCCTACTCACACACACATCAGTATACTCGAGGAATTTAGCTACACATTCCCTAATATTTCCTGTAATTTTTCAGCACTACATAAATCTGAAGTAAACATAACTACACTGAATAAATGCTTTAAGTGAATATGTGCAGTACAGTGAAGGAGTAAAAATAAAGATATTAATTCACAGGGAACTCATAGAAAGACTCTGAAATAAAATTTCAACCACAGTTTTATTGGAGGACTTTACTACTTTTGTGAAATTTTAAATTTTTGTATTGTTTTGTAAAAAATCAAGGCCAATGAAGTTACCATATTTGTTTCTTTACCCTTAAATGACTTAAAAAAAACAAAAAAAACCCAAGAATTATATATAAATTATATATATTAAAAAAACACTCTGAAATTCAGAACTCCAATTATAGTGACATTGCAAGACAATATTACTTTTGTGAATGTTTTCTAAATGTTTAATTGTTATGAAGAAAATCAAGGTCAATGAAGTTATCATATTTGGTTCCATACATGAAATTGGCAAAAAAAAAAAAAAAATTAAAAACAATCCATGAATTATATATTAATTATTTATTTTTAAAAAATTACACTGAAATTCAAAATTTCAACTATAGTGACGTTGCAAGACATTATTACTTTTGTGAATTTTTTCAAAATGTTTTATTGTTATGTAGAAAATCAAGATCAGTGAAGTTACCATATTTGCTCCGTTCCCTATATGTGGAAAAAAAAATCCAAAAATTATATACAAAAAATACAAGAAAAACACATGTAAGGTGAAAGGAACACGTGTTTTCAAAAATTAGAACATCCGTTTTAGACCATCAGACCAACATAAGTGCTGATCCAGACCCCTGTCCACATCCACATTATCCCTTTGAACCTCATTCCTCACATTAGTACCATTACTTCATGGTACCTAACAAAGTAGGTCCACTCACTGTTCATGCAGAGGTGGACCTTACAGACCCTATAGATCACAATGGACCTGAGATTGTTGACTCACTGTCCTGACTGGAACTGTTGCTGTCACTGTCTCGTAATGTATGTGCAAATGACCAAAAATAGTCACTTGCCTAATAAAGAGTTAAATGCTGACACTGGAAACATTAACATTTAGCGAAAGAGTATTCAGTATTTAATGTATCTTTCAGTTACACTTCTGACAGCATTGCGAGTAATTTAAAATGCCATACAGCACATTAGCCATTATGAGGGAAATTGTCGCAGTAGAGCAAATATTGCAATAGTTGCTTATGTGTTATGTGTTGTTTTGTTTTTTAACCCAGTAATTTAACCAGAAAACAGCTTAAAGGAGCTATACACAGCTGCATCAACCATAAGCACATTAAGCTGTAATCTTCTGGCTAATGCTGCGCTGCCTGTTTCCTTTTCCAGTCGGTTATTTTTCTAAAATGGGAAGGGGGTAAACATGGTCAGTTCACTGTTTCGGGGGAATACTCAGCCTCTCAAACCAGATGGAATTCATTCTATTCAAGTAGCTGTTGGATAAATGTTAACACACACAGCAACATGTTGGCATGTTCAGCGTCCTTCTGCTGGAGGAAATGTTGCCTACTCCATGTCCAGTTAGGATTAAGTATGCGCTTAAAAGATTTTGGACAGATGAAGGGTAAATGAGGCTGCTTGATTGAGTGGCCCATCAGTTCCAGTGTGACCTTGTGCAATGGGAGCTTAGATGAGCGAAGAGGGAGATGGAGTTTATGTAAGTGGTGTCACATTCTGACTCTGCTCCATGTTACCCGGGCTGCCAGGGTCCGTAGTCCCGGTTTTGTTTCTGCTTGTCTGTCTTACATACGTTGGTGTCTTGACAGAAAATAAGTGAAAAGCCACACACGTAGGATTTATATGAATGATGACGTGCGTGTACGGAGTGAGAAGACGTTGTGGCTCATTAATAGCTCGAGATGCGTTTGTCTCATTTGTATCGGTGAGGTGCCTGCAGACTTGAAAGGACAGAAAGAATATGTTGAAAAAAATGAAGAAGCAACGGGAGAGACAAATGGAGGAGGATGACAGCTGTTGACGAGTTAAAGACATCCAATGTGATTTATTTGTGGCTGTGAAATCTTTTCCATATACCAACATTTTTCATCAGGATGGCCATGCTGAGTTTGTTTTCTAAAATGTCTTTTGGCTGGAGTTGAGTAATGTCAGTGTATCCTCCACAGCAGAGGTATGTGTGTGGGTGTGTGTTTTGCTGTGTTTAGATGTTGATATTTTTACAGGTGAATTTGCAGGAAGTTCAATTAAAATATAATTGGATTTTCAACACCTATTACATTTTCATAATTAAAGCACTGACACGGACAGTTGGTGAAGTTCACTAATTAAATTTAGACTTTTTTTTTTTTAAGCGCTGAAGTGTTACCAAGCTTCAAAACGCTCATTAACTATCAATAAATAAATAAATCTAACTTTAACTCAAAGAGCAATATTAAAGTGTTTGAAAGGTTACGCCTACGACGAAGCAGAAAGAAATCAGCGAGTGATTGACGGGACTTTACAACCTTCTTGGCCATAACAACTCAATCACTGATTCAGATGGTTGTGTCAGACGTACAATGTTAAAAGGTGAGGCTCTTCTTTCCATAAATTTTACTCTTAAATTTTTTCACAGTTGATCATTGAATTAACACCACAAACATAGACATTATCTGCTCTTTAAAGGAGTGATATTTTGCTTTTTTAAATGGAATTATACATTTTAGAACATTTCCCTGTGGTCTACATAAACTGTAAATGCTATGCTTGGGTCGGAATTCTTCATTAATTCAACTCCACAGGTTCATCTTCAACCCTATTTCTGAGTAATGACACCAGAAAGGTCGTTTTGAGCGCTGGCCCTTTAAATGCACATGAGCCACTTCACGCCCCACCCCCTCCAGGTTGTTGACTGTCTGTTCAGCCACTTGTGTTTGTTAATACAGCCAACAACTGAACATTTTAGGTAATCAGCTCAAAGTTTAGACATACTTTCAGTTTTTACTACAACCGCTGCTGCTGACAAACAATTATGGCGTACTCTGAGAAATGTTCATCTGAAGTCTTGACCTTATATGTGCAAATGTCGGGACATAGCTAGTTTTAGATGTAACAAATTAAGAAGAAATTGAAACAGGTCATAGAAATCCATTTGATTTTTGCCAGAATGAATACAAAGATAGCTTTGCAGCACCTGGAGGGTTCAAATTCAGCCTTTTTGAACTATTATGTCTCCAAAATACACAAATAAATGTACCAAAGACTAATAAAAGTAGGTTTAGCTAAATATGATCCGTTTAAGGTTGCTGAAGTTGGCAGATGTGGTCTGAACATCTCTGAAAGAGAAATGCATCATTTCATTCACTGCAACAAATGGTCATTACTCATATGTGGGTTTAACAATTAATTTTAATTTGAATGCACATTATGATGAGCTGAATTGCATCAACATATCATTAACATCTTAAAGGAGTGATATTTTGCTTTCTTAAATGGAATTATGCGTTTTAAAACATTTCCCTGTGCTCTACATAAACTGTAAATGCTCTGCTTAGGTCTGAATTCTTCATTAATTCAGCTCCACAGGTCCATCTTCAAACCTATTTCTGAGTAATGACACCAGAAAGGTCGTTTTGAGCGCTGGCCCTTTAAATGCAAATGAGCCACTTCACACCCCACCCCCTCCAGGTTGTTGACCATGCTGCTCTGTCCCATTCAGCCACTTGTGTTCGTTAATACAACCAACAACTGAACATTTTAGGTAATCGGCTCGAAGTTTGGACTTATTTTCAGTTTTTACTACAACCACTGCTACTGATAAACAATTATGACGTACTCGGAGAAATGTTTGTTGGAAGTCTTGACTTTACACTACCAGTCAAAAGTTTGGACTTGCCTGTTTTTTCTTTATTTTCATGACTATTTACATTGTAGATTCTCACGGAAGGCGTCAAAACTATGAATGAACACATATGGAATTATGTAGTTAAAAAAAAGTGTGACAGAACTCAAAGCATGTTTTATATTTTAGATTCTTCAAAATAGCCACACTTTGCTTTTATTACTGCTTTGCACATTCTTTGCATTCTCTCAATGAGCTTCATGAGGTAGTCACCTGACTTGTTTTCCAAAGACTTGAAGGAGTTTCCAGTGATGCTGAACACTTGTCGGCCATCTGTGGGCCATCTCATGTCATTTAAAGGAGAAGGTGAGTCCAAACTTTTGACTGGTAGTGTATATGTGCAAATGTCGTGATGTAACTAGTTACAGACGTAACAAATTAAGCAGGAAATGAAACAGGTTGTAGAAATCCACTTGATTTTTGACGGAATTAATATAAATATAGCTTTGGAGCACCTGGAGGGTTCAAATTCAAACTTTTTGAACTATTAGGGTCCCCAAACACACAAAGAAAATGTACTAACGACTAATAAAAGTGGGTTTAACAAAATATGACCCCTTTAAGTTTGAAAACAACACATAGTTGTTTATTTGTGTATGAATGACATATGCAGTATTATATATTCATTATTAATGTTATTCATGTTAATTCCATCAAATATAGCTTTATATAATTTTTTTTCAGTGTTGTTTCTACTCAAAAAACAGCAATGTTAAGAGCTGTGACTACAGTAAAATTGGAGGCGACGCTGCCGATATGAAAAGACAGCTGTTATACTGTTAAAGTATAGGGTATTTTAAGGCAGCTTAAAGCACAAAGCAGCGAAAAGCTATTTAATTGACTAAATCTGTTGCGAGTTCCCTGGGCCACTGTGTCGACAGGCAGGCTGAGTCAGAGACTTAACATGCGCTGAATTCCACTGGTGACTGCTGCATTAGCACTTAGCTATTATATACATTTGTCACAAGCACACTGCACATTTGTGTGTACCTCTGTGTGTGATTTTAATCTCTTTGCCTCTCTACGTAAGTGACCTAGAATTGCGTATGCTAAACAGTATTTTATTTAACACAGAGGCAGTGATGCCATATTTTGCCATTAGTAGGAAATGTGAGCAGGGCTGAAAGCAGTATGTGGGAGGAATCTGTGTTGGAGTCTTAATTATTATTTCCAATATTCTTTGTGAAAATCAGTTCATATTGTGCTCGTCTCGTTCTTTTTATGTCAAAAACATGATAATAGGTTCTTGTAAACAGACAGGAGGGTGGGATTTTTTGATGAAAAGATGAAATTTGGTGAGAGATCTTCACAATTATCTGCATAATTTTAATTAATGTGGCTGGCTGCAGCTCAATACTTTATTTCTCTTGGCAGCTTTGTCATTGTCATGTATGTAAAAAAAAAAAGAAAAAAAATAAGCATTAATTTGAACTACCGTCTCAACTACTGGAATTATATTTTCTGTCTTAGCTCTGTCTCTCAAAAACACAGGGCTGGTAAATTACATTTTAATTATTTAATGGGTTGTATAATGGAAAACAGTGCATGTTTCTAGTGATATCACCAAATGTGTTTAAAAATGCATGCGCCATAGACTGTTATATGCAATTACCACTTTTCCATTATGTTTATGGACGTGCACATGCACACAATCACACAGACTCACACAAGATTACATATATCTTTACATGCTAATGAGAATATTTTAATAGTCTCAGTCATGTGGTGTCGTAATTAGATTCAAGCCTGTGGTTTATATTCAGTCACAAATGGAGGAGCACATATTTTGACCATTGTTTCTTTTGTCACAAACACCAGCCTCAGAAGACAGCTGCCACAATGAATGATGTTCACAACCGATCATAACACGTATGGCTTGTTTTTACTTCACTTAAGACATTTTCCTCAACCTCATAGCTAACACACAAGTGTATTTTGTAACCTATCATCATAAAATATGAATGGGAATACAAGTGCATTTTGCTGGGATAGAGGCATCTCAATTTGAAATCTGATTTTTCTTAAATTCTTCTACATTACACCATTAATTACAGTATAATCAATGTTTTTGGGTAAAGGTAAACACTTAAAGGAAGGTAAAGGTGTTGTATGATAAAATGTTATAGGAATGACTGAGATTTTAGGTTCTAAATCCTAAAAAGCTGGCTGTAGGAAAATTTAATAATGTTATTCTCCAGTCACAGTGGTTGCTGTTATCAAATTTAGACTTTTAGAGATAGTGGATGTAATAATGATAGCTTGGAGCAGGAAAAAGTTGATGGTTGTTTAATCAGTTAGTATCATACTCATCTCTTCTTCCAAAAATGTTGATACTAAAGCACATTATACTTGACTGAATTTAACTTGACTTTATTAGAAACAGTGTAGCTGAACTGAGCATTGACTGACATTGACATTCAAGTGAAAGAGTAGAGCATTACATTCAAAACAAGTGGTGCCAAGCACAACAAACTCTGCCCCTTGCACATATTGTAGCTTATTGTGTAACTGCCCTAAATGTGTTGGCAGAGATGTTCAGAGTCATTCTGTTCAGCAGAAGAATATTAATCATGATGATAGATTAATCCGCGTTAACACATTAATTTTGACAGCCCTAATATTAATGCAACTGTGGATGGAAAAAATATTATGAACCTTATTGTGACACTACATAAGCATTATGTGGCAAAAAAATATGTCACAGTGAATGTCTGCTGTAATCAAAACCAAAGGTGGTGCAGTCAAATATTGCATGTGTGACTTGTTTTTTGGCCGAGCAGTGTCAAAAGTCAGTGAAGCAAATTCCTCGAGGGGAATCTGTATGACGTCACAAAGGCCGAAGATGTTGGGGCGAGGCCCTTGTTCAACAAATCAATGCATTCAGTCCAGCTTTCCTCTAAGGTCATGAGTAATGACTGAATATTAGAGATGCACCGATACCACTTTTTTCTAGACCAAGTACGAGTACAAGTACTTACATTTGAGTACTTGCTGATACTGAGTACTGATACGAGTACTTAATAATCCCATTCCAGTTCTTAGTTCCTTTTGTAAATGTGCTTTATTGTCGTTGTCATTAGTCTGATTGGAACAAAGTGCTGCTACTGACATTTAATGTGTTGGAATGAGCGTTTCTCAATTAATCCACCAGGGGGCGCCGCTCTGAATTAACCACACTGGACAAATACCACAAAGAAAAGTAAAGTTTTTTGAGAAGAAGAAAAAGAAAGTCAGTAATAACAAACATGGAGACGACAGAGGTAACACTAATGTGATACTAATATTGCAGCGTTTTCACTAGTAAGGTTTAAAAGCTTAGCTTCAGCAGGTAGAGAAAAGAGAAATGAGTGATAAGTTTCGTTTTCACTTCTGCTGGTGGCAGACTCCCAGTGGTATTCTCTGTGTGGGTACACATCCTCCAGCACCTGGAAAACGGATGGAATGTATGCAGAGGATGAACAGAACGCTGCGTCCGTATCTGTCTTTAACGTTACTGTCAGTCAGCATTACTTTTATCAACGTAATTTATTTTGAAAAATCTCCACACTCTTCACACTCCCCACAAATTATTCCACTGCTGCGTACCTGCTGCACTGAACTGTGAATGTCACACGGCCATAAGTGGTATCGGTGCATTTGTATCGGATATCTTTTACGAGTACGTACACGAGTACACACCCTGAGTATCGGAGCCGAAGCCTGATACTCGTATCGGTATCGGTGCATCCCTACTGAATATGTCAGGTGAGTGTATTCTAATGGAGATCTGTAGCCTCACATTGTCTTCTGTAGAAATCCAAGCTTAGTGGAGCTCTGCTATTGATAGCAACAGGCCTGACTTTAGATCAGTGTTGAAAACCTTTAGCTGATCTCATTCCTGATTCACAGAACAAACTGCTCCTTTTTCAACACTCTGTGAGGCTTAGTTCAGGCTACAGGCAAAGGCATGAGCGGAGGTGCAAGGATGTTTTGTGTGCCTCTCACCAACCCCTCCTTTCACTACAAAGAGAGGGGGACTGATTTTCTTTTTGGATAACGTTCCCTGTGGGTTCCCGTGGGACCATGTGAACAGGGACAGCTGAACCACCATGCTGCATCTTCATGATATCTCAATTGCTGGTGGGAGCCAGGGAAAAATAAAGTGCAAATCACATTGGCTTAGTATCTCACTTCAAATAATGGAGGGTAATTTTGAGATAAGAGAAACAGACTTGAGACAGAAAACTGCAGACTAGCTGGGAAAACTGAGTTGAAGAAGTTACACCAATTAGCCTGATGTGGGACTACATGCAAGTTGTGACTTTTAACACAAAACACCTTAACCTATATAGAATGCAGAGATCGTACAGCTGTACCTGTCCTATCGTTGACTGTGTACTGTGTTTACAGTTAATAGACTTCAGAATTGACTTCCCTGAGAACTCTCCTCCAGTCTCTGCCTGTTTCAGTCTCTTTCATCTGTACTTCTTCCTTTTGAGCGCACACTCAGATCTGCTTGAAACACTGTTCCCTTCACACACAAAACATTGTTGCCTTTAAGTTATTTTATCCAACATATACACAGATAAACAAATGCAGTCTGTGCCAAACATTGCTGAATTTTTAGCCTCTTTTAATACCGTACCGTACTGTCTTCATCTGCTCATTCAGCTCTGGGTAGCGGGGGCAGCAGCCTCAGCAGAGGAGCCCAGACAGCCCCCTCCCCAGCCACTTCCACCAGCTCTTCCAGGGGAATTCTGAGGTGTTCCCAGGCCAGCAGAGAGATATAATCCCTCCAACGTGTCCTGGGTTGGCCCCGAGGTCTCTTCCCAGCCGGACTTGCCCGAAAATGACTCCCCAGGGAGGCATCTGGGAGGCATCCTCACTAGGTGCCCAAACCACCTCAACTGGCTCCTCTTGATGTGGAGGAGCAGTGGCTCTACTCTGAGTCCCTCCCAGAGGTCCGAGCTCCTCACCCTATCTCTAAGGCTGAGCCCGGCCATCCTGTGGAGGAAATTCATTTCAGCCACTTGTACTCGCAACCTCATTCTTTCGGTCATTACCCAGAGCTCATGACCATAGGTTAGGGTCGGAACATAGATTGACTGATAAATCGAGAGCTTCATCTTTCAGCTTAGCTCCCTCTTCACCACAACGGACCGGTTTAGCATCTGCATCACTGCAGACACCGCCCCGATCCGCCTCTTGATCCCCATCTCCATTCTACCCTCTCTTGTGAACAAGATCCCAAGATAATGAAACTCCTCCACCTGAGGCAGGTCGTCCTCCCCAACCTGGAGTGGACACTCCACCCTTTTCTGGCTGAGGACCATTGCCTCAGACTTGGAGGTGCTGATCTTCATCCCAGCTGCTTCACACTTGGTTGCGAACCGCCCCAGCAAGAGCTGGAGGTTACAGCTTGATGCAGCTAAGAGGAAGATAATTGAATGCCTTTTTTAGTGCATTTTATTTTATTACAATGCTATATGTCTGTACAATTTTAAGATTTTTTTCTTAGTGCTCTGTGTTTGACACAGGGATGGCACCATCAACAAAGGAACGGAAAGATTCTCTAGATCCTCAGACGAACATGAGCAAGATGACAGACATCGTACAGCTGTCACACACATGCACACACAGGTTTCATTCATGTGACAGTCACTCACACAGAACAAGATTTCACACACTTGATGTTGACAGGTGTTCATCCTCTCCATGCAAATACACACCCTTTGGAGAACATCAATCTGACAGCAACTCTTCCTGCTTGACCAGCAGGGGTCCATGTATGTGTCCCCTCTTCCCTTCATTGTTTTCCCTCTCATTTCAGCTTCTTATCTTAACATGTTTTTTTTCCCTATTTCTGTATTGGTCCTTCAACTATTCTTCTCTTGATCTAGTCTCCTTTTATGTTCTACAAACTGAGCTCACTTTGGCCCCATTACATCCCTCTACATTTTTCGTACTCTCTCCTAAATCTAAAAAAAAAGTGTATATTTTCTTGCCTGTGACAGTTGCTACTTCCATGCTGTCCTTAGACTGAGAGGATTTAAAAACCTGAAAAATTGCATCACTTATATGTGCCTGCAAAGCACTTCTTTGCTCTCTTTGTTAGAGTAGTTTCAAGCTTGTTTTAATAAAACTGCACCAAATGGGTATGTTAGTAGCCCTTCACACACTTAAATGGGTAGAGGGTTGAGACTGAGGCTAGGAAATACAGAGTAAAAGCCTTCACAGATGGGTCTTTTCCATGCGATTAATTTGCACATCAATATTTTTTTCTTAATATACTTTAACACAGGTTGCAAATATTTCACAATATTTTTTTTTCTTACATAAAGACTGATTTCTCCGAGCTTGGACCTTGAACTGGATGTCATATGACAACAATGATGGAGTTGAACCTGTTGATTTCCAGATACAGTTAGTTTAATATGAGGGAGAAACAGGATAAAAATAATGGAATGAAGGACGATGTGTAGGACCACTGACAAAACTTAATTATCAGGTTATTGGGGAGTTTGCAGAACATGAACATCAAAAATAAACTGAATACAGCATGTATCATATGTGACTTCCTACATGGACACTGGACATAGAACCAGACGACCATAGAACCAGAGGAACGTAGCAGCTGTGGCCTAGATAACTGGAGAGTCAGCTTGTGACTGAAGGGTTGCCGATTCAATTCCCTGGACTGGCAGAGACTGGCTAATGTGTCCTTGAGCAAGGCACTTAACCCCTCCATTTGCTCCCTAGGTGCCTGACATGTCAAGCCCACTGCTCCTAGCATGCAGTGTGTGTGATGCATGATCTAGTGATGGGTTAAAAGGCAGAAGACAAATTTCGGTGTGTGGTGCATGTTTACGTGTGTGACAAACTACTACTGACAAAATAAAGATTCTATTCTATATATTAAGTGGCACACTTGTCATGAATTCACATCAACATTTATGTGAATAGCAATACTGTGAAACATTCACCCACTGTATCATCAGGCTCCCAGTGTGTAAGGACTTTAACTCAAACAGTATCAGCATAATACATTGCCATGACAACTTGGTATCATAATACCCGATTATTCAGTATTTGATACGTTGCATGACCATACATCAGGACGACTGTAACTGAAGAAGGATGCCTTTGAAAATGACAGCATTATGATGTGTTCCAACTGAGATGAAATAATGTGTAAAAGGGCATATTCTCTTAGCTTATTGGCCCTTGAAGCACACACTGCGAATTCCAGGTCACATTAGCCATGCCAACTTAGCACGGACACTCTTGTAAATGCGGGATAACGTGGCTCTAATGCAGTAAAGTTAAGTTAAGGACAAATCCAGGCTAAAGAAATGTACTGTTGAACTCAGAGACAGACACTTATGAATGAAGCAGTGAGTGAGAACATAGATGGGATGGGAAGATAAAAGCAGGGCTCTGCGTATGAAGCACCGTGTGATGGATGGGAAAGTAACTCACTCAGCCGAGACATTGAAAAACGCAGGAAGAACGAGGAGAACTGGACATCTGAACAACTCAGTGGAGGATCTCATGTTTGAAATGAATGAATACAGTTTTACATAATTGAATATTTTTCAGTAATAAAACAATTTCTACTTTATTTTTCATTTTGGGACATTGTCTATATTTCTGCATCCATCTGAGGTAGCTCTGTTTTTCTTTTGCACTGAGCTTTTCTTTCCTACCTCAACACTACCCTTCATAAATCCCTAAGTAGTCACACAGCAGCAAAGCATCAAACATAAATGCACAAACAAAGATGCGGTCTGCCTCTTAGTCCACCTCCTGTGATCCTTATAAAGATAATACAGATTACAAGGAAATAAGATGCACAACACAAGAGCATTATTGGATCAGAGAGAAGGGAAAATTGACCACGTCCTGTCTAATATCGGAGAGCTTTTTTCGTAAGAGAAACAAACAAAAAAAAGACCTTCGAAGAAATCTAAACCAACTCGGAGGAAATAAACAGTGAAATGTGCAGGTAGAGTGTGAAGCTAGAAACTGAGAGAGCAGGAGTGATTCCAGAGGGCATGTGATGAGTATTGTGCAGTTATAGCAGCAATCGATATCCAGCGGAAACTGATCAGCAAGACCAAGAGATGAGGAATATAAATGAGGAGGTAGAAGGACAGGAGGGTGGGAGGAGATGAGGGATGGCGGATACTTTTAGAGCAGATTTCTCCTCAGTGTTTGTCGTTTTTTATTCAATTTAAGTCACTTGGTGTGTAGTTAAATTTACTAGCTGTTTGCTTCTCCTATTTTTTTGACTGGTTCTTCCTCCAGCTGTGATTTCGTCTGTACCTTAATTTAATGGTATGATAGCGTTTATGTGCTAACAATGAGAAGCTATACTCCACTGGTGGGTAAATGGGTGCCCTCCAGCTCAGAGTTGTACAACAGAATGACTGCAAATGCTAGACAGTAAAGCCTTGTGCTTTTATCCCAAGGCTGCTCTTATGTGTAGCTGTAAGTACCAGCACTAAAAATGAGCGGAATAAAGATACCAAGACACATACTAGGACATACACCCAGGCCTGTAAAACACTGCACATGAACATGAAATCCATCATCAACCACAGCATAAATACCGACCACATCTGGTAGAAATAGAGGTTATAAGGGATTTTATGCATCTCAGGCGAGGTTTTTCCTCGTGCCTAATGCAGGCTTTTATACAGCTGGTGTCAGAAAGTATGTGGTAGCCATTACTTCTCCTGTCAGACTTCTTCCACCGTCCTCCATTAGTATACTGCAGTGGCAGATATTATAGACTGAGCTCAAAGACAAAACTGGAGCAAGTAAGTTTGTCTTTCAAAGGCCCAGAGCTTACAATGAAACATACATGGTATAATCAGGGTATTCTACAACCTGTTAAAACATCAATCTCCTACAACATTACAACATAAAATATATAAATTACTCCTAAATGCAAACAATACTGAGCAGAAAGATGAAGGAACAGCCAAGGTCTCCATACACATGCTCATACATACACCGTAGGATTTAAAATTAAAGCTGTGTCTTTCCTTCAAGCAAGGAAGTTACTCATGTTGCATGCTGAGTAGGGTCATGAAAGGGTGTGAGTGCAAGTGTAAAGAGTGTGTGAGACGCTGTAGTAATGTGCTGTGAGAGGCCATGCATGTACTATGTTTCCCTTACGTTATGGGGAGGCGAGTGTGTTTACACTTGTGAAATCTCAGCTCCGTTATGGTGACAAAATACAGTAGAAGTCCCTTTGGAGGATTGTTGTTTACTTGTCATAGGGTTAAGGTGAGGTTAGGATCAGGCTGAAGTTAAAATTTAAAAACAGAGTCAGATGCATCCACAAACTGTTCATGCAGGTCTCCCAACTGCTACTATCCTACGTCCAAGTGAATGTTTTTCATTGAATGTGTTAAATTTGAAGAAATTCCCTTAAAGGAGTGATATTTAGCTTTTTAAAATGGAATTATGCATTTTAAAACATTTCCCTGTGGTCTACATAAACTGTAAATGCTATGTTTGGGTCTGAATTCTTCATTAATTCAACTCCACAGGTCCATCTTCAACCCTATTTCTGAGTAATGACACCAGAAAGGTCGTTTTGAGCACTGGCCCTTTAAATGCACATGACCCCACCCCCTTCAAGTTGTTGACCGTGCTGCTCTGTCTCGTTCAACCACTTGTGTTCGTTAATACAGCCAACAACTGAACATTTTAGGTAATCGACTCAAAGTTTGGACATATTTTCAATTTTTACTACAACTGCTACTGCTGACAAACAATTATGTCGTACTCAGAGAAATGTTCATCGGAGGTCTTGACCTTATATGTGCAAATGTCGTGACGTAACTAGTTATAAAACGTAAAAAATTAAGAAGGAATTGAAACAGGTTGTTGAAATCCACGCGATTTTTGCCGGAATGAATATAAAGATAGCTTTGCAGCACCACTTTTTGATCTATTAGGGTCCCAAATACACAAATAAATGTACCGAAGACTAATAAAAGTGGGTTTATCAAAATATGACCCCTTTAAAGCATTTGCTCATCCTTTACAATGGAACAGCATGAGGTCACGGCAGCCTTAACATTTGACCACCAAAATACTTTCCAACCTCATACTTGAGTCTCAGTGGGCAATTGTGCAAATATTAAACCATTCTGTCAGGCAGATACTGTGATATTGTGCTTTTAATGTAAAGCCTTATGGGGAAATGCATCTAAAAAAAGATACCAGTCTGTATCTACAAGGGCACACTGAGAGCACATACCTGTACCAAGGCACTGCAGTCTTGTGATTCAATAAAACACTCTACTCCTGGCCTGTAAACGTCCATGCTGTAGTTTTTTTTTGTGTGTGTGTGTGTGTGTAATCTCCTGTTCATTGTTCACTGCTTCTGCCCTCATACATGCAAGGGTGTTGCAATCGTTTTCTGTCTGTGTGTCTGCACATATAGCTCAAAATATACCATTTCGACCTGAAAATTTGGCACATGGAAGATAATAGTTATAGAATTTTTAAAGGATTCTTCACCATTGGACACTTTTCAACAGTTGTGACATTTTCTTGGAAATGAATGCAGCTATTGCTCAGAAATCAACACACACATGCTGCCTGACAGTATCTAGTAACATGATCAATTTCTTACTGATCCGGAAGACAATCCAGAAGCGAGAGAATATATCATATATATAGTATATATGAGTATAACGTTCCTGACCTCATCTGTAACCTCATATTTGGTATTTACGCTCATTTTCACCCATTTATTGCTCTGTTTTTCCCATATAAGATTTTTTTTTAAACTTAATTCTTATTAGATTTTCTTTTTTTTTTTTATCAGTATAATACAATATATACATTTAAATAGTTCAGTTAGTTTCTTTTTCTTTTTCTCAGCTGTATGCTCCATAAGCAACATAGGATGGAAATTAAAGAAAACTAACTAACAAAAAAAAAAAAACAAAACAGGAACAATCCCAACAAATAATGTCCACTCCAAAAATAAGGATATAAATCTTAGTCAAAAGTAGGATGACAACACCTTGATTAACAACATGGGGATTTGCATCACCAATAAATATTATTGTAGCAACAAAGGTAACATACTGTAGGTTCCCATCTTTTATTAAATGTGTCTTTCTGAAGCCTTAATAAGAATGTGATCTGCCTTATAATACAGTTGAATAGTTTTTATGGTACTGATTGCAGGTATCATTGAAACAATTGATGATTTAAAGCAATTATTCAGTGCGGTGAACATGATCTGAGGGGATAAAGGTCTGCTGTCCCTGATAATTAGCAGCTATTTACATGATGAACACTTAATACAAAGGCCAAAGTACATACACATTTTCATTAACACAAAAGATCACATGTTTAATTAAATGAAAGCATCTGAAATCTAGTTGAATAAAAAGTCAGGTTGTACTTGTCTGGAATTCAGAGATTAAAGGAACACTGCAGCCCAGCTCTTATCATTTCAGCACATTGTTCCTTCCATTTCACTGCAACAATGTAAAACAAAGGTGCTCGGTTAGGCTGGTTTTCATTATAAATGGGTCATAATTCACAGCACTGACTGTACTAAACCAGATACATTAATTTGCCACTTGTACGGTTGCCTGTAATTATTTTGGTAACGTGACAGCCAAGGCATCATACTGTTCTGTTTGTGGTGTTTCGTTGTTTTTTTTTTTTTGTTTTTTTTTTACTTTGTAGGACATGGTTTTATATGGAAGTTTTTACGTGATGATTTCTACGCATGTTTTTTCCTCTATTTGAGAACACTTTTTTTGCTTTTGTCTGGTGTTACTCCCTTGCTGCCTTTGGATTCCTAATAGATTTATCATTGTATTCATATTTGTCATTACTGCTGCACTGTCTAAAATTTTCTTGCCTTTGGCTATTAGCATCGGTCAGCATATCCACACTCTCACCTTTGGTTTTGCTATCTCTGCAGTGCAATATTTGCTTTACTACACGTTATTGAGCTTTGGGGCAATGGTGACATTGCTCGCAGCAAAAACTACTAACATCACATTCTTTTATGAGAAATAATGCCAAAATGGCCGTATTTTTTCTCACCTTTTACCGTATGTTTCTACAGTGCTTGAAGAGCTTTGCTTGCATATTTACATTTCTCTCACAGTGGGTGTTGTAGCACGGAAAAGGAGCTTAGAGTCAGGTGGCAGATTGACTATATCGTAGCAGAACACAAGAGATATAAGTCACTGTAGCCTTAGAGAGAAGTAGGGGTGGCCATGACTCAAGATTGAAATAATCTGATTGTAAAAAGAAAAGACATATTTGTCAATATGTAATTTTCTTTTCAATTGTTGCAGATTAAACTCATCTTACTTGATAGATTCTGTAATATGAGTTGACTCGGGAAGAAAGAATGAAATGAAGGGCTGACCTCAGTGAGATATGAGGGAAAGCAGAAAGAACAACAAGGATTAGATGCATAAGGAAAGATGGGAAGATTTTCAATAGACTGCATCCTCGGTGTGTACGTATAATCACATATGATAAGCCGAGACATTGGAAATCCTTCACTAATCAATTACTTAGCGGATGATCTTAGAATAGCGCGATTCCTGGAAGAGAAAGACTGTAGCTTCAGCACATTGGTGAATGTAGGCAGAGAGTGAGTGTAAAATGAAATGATGTGAATGTGAGGAAGAGAAATGTCAGCAGAATCAGATAAGTACCATTAAGGAGAAAGATTGAGGCTTTTTTTTTTCTTGCCGCAGAACCGTTGGCGACACAGAACATAGACTTTCTTTCCATCATAAACAGACACAAGCTTCATTTTTAACCTGCATTTCCTGAAGGAAGTCTTATAGGAGAGGAAGTGTGCATAGACTTATTAGACATGCATGTGGCCATGTGCTTAACTGTGTCAGACTGTGGCAGAGAGGGGGCATGTGGAATATATCATGTAAAGCCCATCTATTATTTAAGTGGCGTAGTGGTGATGTGTGTTTTCCGGGCTGAGTGGTAGATGAAGCTGCTTGGCTTCACACATGCAGCTGTGTTCTTTCTAATAAACACTCACATCCACACAGAAGTAGCTGTGGAGGCTCAGCAGGAGCACTGACAGCTCGACTGCCTGAGTAATGATTTTTCTTCTGCTTACTCCCTCGCTCTCTCTGTCAGTCTCTCTCTCTCCTTCACTCCCTCAGCCAGGTGTGGCCTACACCGACAATGATGCTTGGAGTAAATCAGGTGTTTGCCATCCGCAGGTTAAAGCTGATCCTGTTAAGCTGTTTACATGCACCTTCAAACCCTGTCAACTGAGTTCTGCAGTGACTAAACCTGTGAACATCTGTGAATATCTGGGCACCTATGCAGTACACTGCAGTGGAATGATAACTCATTCACTAATGACGACTTAATGAAACACTACAAGTAGAACTAGTTACTACTAATAGATGCAGCTTTTTAAAAGTAGCATCCTGAGGAAATTCAGCTTTAAGCTGCAGGTTTCCACTGTCTGTCATGAAGTATAAAACAGCATACTGTCATATAATGTTAGTTTTCCGTCAAAATCGTTTGGTTCTTTCCCAAGATTTCCTCACCAGAAAGTATTAATATAATTTACATGTATGATGGGCCTTTTTGGCAGCTTAAGTACCTCTAATGCCACATTGTGTCATGTATTTTTTTGTCTTGCTCTACCTTCTGTGTTCAGGGAAATAGTCTTAAGAAGGGCGTTAAGTCGATGACATTAGACTCTAATCATAGACTTCTTGTGATTATGATGATTTAACTGCTGCAGTCATTGTTACACTGAAAAAAAAAAAGTCTAGTGTACACTAATTCCCTCATATGTCTCTGTCATGTTTCATGTAGATTGAATCCTCCTCTTTATGGCACAGGCTGCAACGGCTTAAACATGTTTGACATCAGACGTTTAAGTCTTCCAGCATACACATTCAACGACATTCAGCCAAAGACCCCAGTTTATACTGTTTGAGTTATATCCTAGAATTCAAATAGATTAGCTGAATATAATTGTACTTACAGTTTGCAAATAATGCATCACCATGGCCTACTATTATAATATAATCAGACTGTCTTATGTTATGTTATGTTATGTTATGTTATGTTATGTTATGTTATGTTATGTTATGTTATGTTATGTTGTCAGGGACAGACTGGGAGTAAAAAAAAGGCCCTGGACTTTTTCCAAAATTTAGGCCCACAACCCATACACGATTATACATTTAAATAACCCCCTGCCAGTGTGTCCGGATACTCTACCACAAGCCTAGACAAGATATTCACAGAGAATAACATTTTGCAAAAAACAGTTATTTGTGTTAATTTATTTATTTACAAAGCACTAGTATAGTCTTAAAACTATGGAATCACAGGAGTGCCAAAATTAAAAGGAAATAAATGTGGAAATAAAAAGAGAATCAATAAAAGAAATTTGGAAATAAAAAGAGAATCAATAAAAGCAATGTGGAAATAAAAAGAGAATCAATAAAAGAAATTTGGAAATAAAAAGAGAATCAATAAAAGACAATCAATAAAAGAAATGTGGAAATAAAAAGAGAATCAATAAAAGAAATTTGGAAATAAAAGGAGAATCAATAAAAGAAATTTGGAAATAAAAAGAGAATCAATAAAAGAAATTTGGAAATAAAAAGAGAATCAATACAAGAATCAATAATAAAAAATATACAAATGCAGTCATATCATTGCTTTTGCTTATTCCATTTTGACATTGTCTTTACCATTTGCTTATTGTCATTGCTTTTACCTGATGGCTCAAGCTGTCAATCAAATGGCTGTGGGCGGGTCTTTCTGTCCAGGATAACTAGTCGATACCTGATCAGACAATTCCGGCTTGACAGTGGCTATGCAGTAGCTATGTTTATGTGTTAGCTCTCAGCGCGGGAGACTGGAAGTAGCGTCACGGACAGGACGTAGACGCGCATACACATGTGTCAACTAGAACCATGTCTGCATTCGTCAGTGCAGATTTTCTCCAAGACTTTCCATTACATCTTCCACCAACCTTAAAATATAGTTCGTTGGAAAATTTTCCTCCACATACCGAGCAATTGCTAATAATTCTCGTTGAACGCCTCTTCTCAATTCGTCCACGTCAACCATATTTAACTTTCCCTCTTTTTACTTCAGATAAATGTGTATGCGCGTCTACGTCCTGTCCGTGACGCTACTTCCGGTCTCCCGCGCTGAGAGCTAACACATAAACATAGCTACTGCATAGCCACTGTCAAGCCGGAATCGTCTGATCAGGTATCGACTAGTTATCCTGGACAGAAAGACCCGCCCACAGCCATTTGATTGACAGCTTGAGCCATCAGGTAAAAGCAATGACAAAACGCAAATGGAAAAGACAATGTCAAAATGGAATAAGTAAAAGCAATGATATGACTGCATTTGTATATTTTTTATTATTGATTCTTTAATTGATTCTCTTTTTATTTCCACATTTCTTTTATTGATTCTCTTTTTATTTCCAAATTTCTTTAATTGATTCTCTTTTTATTTCCAAATTTATTTTATTGATTCTCCTTTTATTTCCACATTTCTTTTGATTCTCTTTTATTGATTCTCTTTTTATTTCTAGATTTCTTTTATTGATTCTCTTTTTATTTCCACATTTATTTCCTTTTAATTTTGGCACTCCTGTGATTCCATATAAAACAGGATTATAAAGGCTTTAAAAATAAAGCAATGAATAATGATGAACAAATGAATTAAACAAAACTATTGCACAACACTGTCAAAGATAAGGTAGCCTAACCTACTACTCTACATGAACTTGGAGAGCTTATAAAATGTACTCAGTACTGTGGGAGTAAAAGCTTCTTCATTAGGTCACTAGTTTCTGTAAGTTCCTCCTGGTCATTCTCAACAGTCTTACTCGACAGTCTCCTTACGCTTCATCTTCAGCGTTTTCTCGCACTCTTGGGTTTTTCTGTATCAACTTTTGTGTATTTCCCCATGTAGTAGTTAAGGGTATGGTGGAAGATCCTGGAAAAATGGTTCGAGCAAGTTACATTTTGAAAATACACAATTCAAAAGTCCAAACCCCTTTCGTCAGACTTCCCCCTGAAGCCAAGCCTCCAGAGTACCGGAACGTGCAATGTATGTTCCTGAGCCCCCACCCCACCCGGTCCGCAGATTCATGCCTACCTCATTCATTCTCCTCCAACACCCTCCGCTCTTACAATTCGCACCCCCCCCCCCCTTCCCCGAATCCGTGCGTACCTCTGAATTCAGGTCTATATATCAGTATATTTGATTAGAAGTAGGACTTTTCACTTGTTGATTTTGTTTTGTTCTAAGTAATCTCAGGCTAGTAAGAACAGCTGATCACAGTCAGACTGATGTCAGGCTGACAGCCCACTAAAGTTTGCTTTGAACGTTGTAATCTGTGCATTTCAATATTATGTTTGTTGGCAGAACAGCCCCAATTCATACCTAGCTGGCTAATATTTCATTCCCTAGTGATTTATGTTAGTGACAAAACAGCTTTCAGGCGAACTCAAAGCCGCTGAGAATGCCCGATTTGTGCATGGAGAGGGGTATGCGCAGAGGGGGGAGGGACAAATGGCAGTTGAGTTTGATAGACACATCATCATTCACTAATTTTGATGGGCCGGTTAAAATGATTGGATGGTGTTTTTTCAGTCCTGTCCGTTCCACAGGTGACTCAATTTTTTTTAATTTTTGTGTTAGAGCATTTAATTAATTGGTTGCTATTTTAATTGGGTTGTGAATGGGATTTTAAGCAAAATAGTAAAAAATACTCCAGGAAACATCTCCTACCCCACCTTTAAATGATCATATTGGCGCCACCTTTTGTTTTGGCATTAATAACGCTGATTTTTTACCCCCGATTCACCACATCAGACATCCGTCGCTGTTGGTGGGACAGTCGTTAATATTGCTGATCAGAGTTTTTTTTCCTGATTTACCACATCAGACAGTCGTCGGTGGGACGGCCATTGTGGACTTTGACAGAATATCCTATTGCTCAGTCTGCCCCTGTTGTTATGTTATGTGTATTTTAAATGGCAGCAATGTGACAATGTTGGCAGCACAGAACCATTTTTCGTTGTCAAGATTCCATCCTTAATGAGGAAACAGTCTAAAAAGTACCCAAGAAATTGTGATGGCTTCAACTGCTCCTCATTTTCAAAGGACTGGCAATTTCTCCCCATGTTTGGAACATTCTGTGAGAGTTACAACAAGGTATTTGCTGTTAAATGAACATCCAACTAAGACAGTAGGTCTGATTTTGTAGTTAGGATCTTAGGACACTGAATAATGATTTTCTTTCCCATCAAGGGTTAAATAATTATTGCGAGTCCCTTTGTGCTTGCTGTTTTAAAACAAATTCAGACTAGATGGAGGGTGCATAGGATCACTTCATTAGGACAGCTTGCTGCACCACAGGCCAACTGGCTTCTAGTCAACACTAACACACACACAGTATCACACACACACAGACATTCTCTCTGTTTCTGTCTCTCTCGTACATATTTTTGAGGCTGCCAACACTGTGTAGCCACTGGTTGCAGGATTAAATTGTCACAGTGTACCAATGATAGAGTGGAAAGGGGAGAGAAAAATGAAGAAAGAAGAAACAAGAAAATGAGAATATAAAAAGAATAGGAGGAGAAGAGGAAACAGGATTTAGGCACAGGTTGGAAAAGAGGAGGAATAAGGTGAGGAGGGAACTGTAGAGGTGGGAAAATGAAAAAAAAAAAGATTAAAAACAGTCATTTGAGGGTTTTACCTGCTCTTCTGTGGTTTTATCTCACGTGTCTTGCTTTATTTGTGTCTTTATCTTTATTATAAACCTGCAGGATTTCCTCTATTGTCAGTTTTTTCTTTAGAATCGAATCCCAAATGTCATTTTGTGGTTTTATTTTTCTGAAATGACTGTGGTCCCTTTCAGCCCTGAAGTCAAAATACGATTGCAGGTGCAGGTGCAGTGGTAGTGGTAGTCCTGTTCCCCACTGCTGCAGCTTACAGACTGGTTAAATCACCATCTGCCGACCACTTCACTCTCAATCACTTGTTATTGAACTATTACTACTAGAAGTGGTCACTTGACTGGCTGTGGCTCATTGTTTGTAGAGCTGACTCATACTTGCTTTGCACCGTTAACATACAAAAACAAAAGTTAATGAGAACCTCAAGGGAACATTTTTTTTTTAATCTTCTTACATAACTTAAATTCTACCTAAACTGCGGGTGCCAGTAGCACAAGAGAATATAATCAACAGTACAGTCAACAAGGGAGTTAGCAATTAAACTGAAATGTGCTCCTCCCTGTTCCTGGACATAACATGAACAAAATACAACAAAGATAAAAAAAAAATAGAGAGATAGAAACATGGCCAAACAGAGCAAGATTTACCCAGACACTGAGAGACAGGGTGAAGTGTTAGTGTAGTGTGCAGCCGCGAGGTTGAAATCTGAGGAGGAAAGTATAAATAAATTCCCTATCGTGTTTCTGTGAGGTATATTGCTGGATTTTCTGCACACCGCAGACAATATGACAGAACTGAATTACATCCACTATAACTTAGCTCAAGGTCAGCAAAAGTGTAAAGCCACCGGAGCTCCTGGGACTTACACAAAAATAAAAATAATGAATAAATTGCTGTGTCGGATGAATGAATATTGTTATAATTTTTTTTTTTTTTTTGGATTCAGTATTATCAAACTATCATATTGAATAAAAAAAGGGACTAATCACAGGAAGAAATGCAAGACTATTGTCCAGATTAAAGAAAGAGAAGATGGTTAGAAGAAGAAGATTATTAACCCCTTAACACCTTGTAAAAGCCAGTAACGTAATAACGACCGATATCGTAATAACGTCCGATAACGTAATAAATTTGCCATTTTTAAAATGTAATAGGCCAATAACATAATAAAAGTCCTGAACCGTTAATGTAATAACTTTTGGCCAATAACGTCATAACTTATTACGTTATCGGCCCGGTGAAAAAAAAAAAAATTTGCTAATGATATAACTGAGCCAATAACATAATAATATATGAGTAATAACTTTGATAAAATCTCTCTCTCTCTTTCTCTCTCTCTCTCTTTTTTTTTTTTAACCAGGCCAATAATGTAATAAGTTACTATGTTATTGGCCAAAAGTTATTTCGTTATCGGTTCAGGACTTTTATTACGTTATTGGCCAGTTATTACGTTATTTGCCTATTACATTTTAAAAATGGCATATTTATTACGTTTTCGGCCATTATTACATTTTTGGCTTCTACACGCCTTAAAGGGGTCATATTTTTCTAAACCCACTTTTATTAGTCTTTGGTGCATTTATTTGTGTAATTGGACCTTAACAGTTCATAGAGTTTGAATTTGAACCCTCCAGGTGCTGCAAAGCTATCTGTATTCATTCCAGCAAAAATCGAGTAGATTTCTACAATCATTTTAATTCCTTATAAATTTTTTACATTTTATAACTAGTTATGTCACATTTACACATATAAGGTCAAAACTTCCGACGAACATTTCTCAGAGTACACCATAATTGTTTATCAGCAACAGCAGTTGTAGTAAAAACTGAAAGTATGTCTAAACTTAGAGCTGATTACCTAAAATGTTCAGTTGTTGGTTGTATTAACAAACACAAGTGGCTGAACGGGACAGAGCAGTCACAGTCAACAACCTGGAGGGGGTGGGGTGTTAAGTGGCTCATTTGCATTTAAAGGGCCAGTGCTCAAAATGACCTTTCTGGTGTCATTACTCAGAAATAGGGTTGAAGATGGACCTGTGGAGTTGAATTAATTAAGAATTCAGACCAAAGCATAGCATTTACAGTTTATGTAGACCTCAGGGAACTGTTTTAAAATGCATAATTCCATTTAAAAAAGCTAAATACCACTCCTTTAAAAATACAACAATTGCTCCACATTTATAGCCTTGTTTTGTATGCGTCCAAAGTGGGAGCGTCTGCTTTCTTCACCTGGCTCTAGGTCCATCCTCAGCTGATTTTACGAGAAACAAGTGCTTGCTAAAGGTTCCTAATCTCAGCTGCTTCTGTGATGGAAATGGTATGTCGGCATTCAGGGTTAAACAATTAAAAGGGTCAGGATGTGTAAAGTCAATGCTGCACTACACATGCTTTTGTTTGTTAAAAGTTAGTGGGGATACAGGCAAAAAATATAGCCAAAACCTTCATCTGTCTGGTTTCATAATCATCCACTCATTCCAAAAAAAAAAAAAGTTATGGGATTAATTAAGACATAGAAACAAATCTTCACAGGCAGCAGTGGAAGTGGAAATCCAGCTTGAGTTAATGTTGCCAACTAGAACACATGAACTACTTATTTCACTGGGAAAGATATATGGAAATCATGGCATAACTTCAGACTGAAACACATTTTCATACTTTCTACACTCTTGTCTCCATAAAACAGCTCTCATTTATGCTCACAGGAGGATTTCTGTGTGCTCGCTCTTGTGTCTCGGAGCTGTGCTGTGTATAGATCCAAACTCCTTTTCCTGGATTCTTAGCTGGAGCCTTCAGGGGCTGCTAAAAGAGCACAGTGGGTGGCAGTCCAACATCGGACAGGAAGAGTTCTCCTACAGTCGCTTTAGAGGCTTTGATTTAATGTGAAACATGACAGTACAAAAACAAACTCCAAACACAGATTACAGCAACGGTTAGACGCTATGTGATAAAATACCATTTGTTTGTACACTCAGACAAGTCCCATTCACTCCAAGGCCAATCAAGTGAAAGATGTGTGATGAGACCAATCCATTTTGCAGGGATAAGTTGCAGTGGTGTGAACTGGCTTGTCTCACTGGCTGACGGCGCCGCCTGTTCAGCTTGTTAAATCACCAGCGGCTGGTTTTAAAACGTTGTGTATGTTTCTCCTCCCTATTTAAGGACTGTAGCTCAGCTGTCACCAAGAAGCACAGTGTTATCTTCAACCACTCGTTTGGTTAAATCCTATCCTCTATATGGTTTCTCACCTTAGAGGTAGATCTGACCAAAAGATGATATAATTATCTTTGAGGTGGAATCATGATCCACAATCTGAATCACATTGTCTTTCAAATATTTTTTTTTTTAACTTTCTTTTTATTGAACATTTTCAAAATTTTAACAGTCCAGCACAGTTGTATGAAATATGTAGCAAATCCAAAATATGTCCACACCAATGATCTCAAAAGTCCTTATTTGGTCTCTTTCAGGCAGTTCCAATCTGAGTTCCCAAATACTCCAACACTTTGCCAAACTTTGCTGTAAAGACGTCCTTCTTATCGTTAATATAAAATCGTAGTCTTTCCAGAGGAATATAGTCTGATATCAGAGACTTCTACAGATGTACTGAAGGAGGTTCTTCTTCTACCCATTTGGTCATAACAATCTAATACTTTTTTTATTAAGAGCACAAATTACATTTACTATAGTCATCCTTCTAGACATTTCTTTCCTTATTTTTTTGCTTTGTGTTTTGTCTCTTTCCCATTTTTTATCAACAGAGCCCAAAAAAAAAAAAAAAAAAAAAAAATCACAAATCAACACAAATCAAACAAAACAATAGGCTTGTCATGCTTGTGACTAGTGAAAATGTGCAAAATGTGTTTCCATTACACTTTTGCACAATACTTCTATATCGAAACATCTCAAAAACTGCCCCATGAGAGTGTGTAAACTTTTTTGTGATCTTTGACAGTTTTTGCAACATTTCTGGGTTTCCATTACCAGTTTTCATTGCACAATTTACATTTCTGAGCAGGGGCGTAGAATTGCGTAGGGACGCTAGGGACATGTCCCTACCAATATCCAGCCACTACTGTGTAGTCCCTATCAATACAACCTCTGTCCGTAGTGTTTAGTCAATGATTATGGCACACAAAGAGTTAACAGTCGGTCTCTACTAGAAGTCCCGCCTCTAATGTAAATGTCGCTCTCTGATTGGCTCTTTGGTTTTGCTTACGTACATGTGATTGGCCGTCCCCACTGTCTCTCCATCTACTTGTAAAAGGAACCTGCTAGTTGGACCGCTAACGTAAGTTTTCAATATGTTTGGCATTTGTTCTGCCTGGGTCGCCTCAGCTAGATGGATTTGAATATCAGTGGTGTCATTTACATGTACATTTGTACATGTGTTTGTTTGCGTGCGCACGCGCGCACACCCATGCGTGTGTGCTCGGTAATTAGGATGTAAAGGATGTCAAAGAAAAGGAAACTGGTCTTGAGACACTTCTTTAGGAGTCAAAGTGTAAGTTACTTCAAGGGTATAGAACTGTAGAGGCTCCACACAGATGTTGAATAAAAGACACTATTTAATGCCAACAGATACACTTTTTTAAAGTTATTTTACTTATTGTTTTCATGTATTTCTATGGAAGAGAGCAACTGTTTAAAAAACACAAATAAGGAAAATTTGTGGGGAAAAGACAATAAAACCTCAGATTCTAAATGTGATTCTAGACGTGATTTTATCCATATTTTTTGGGGAATAAATTACATGTAATAATTGAAACTAAAAGCCTTTTTTTGCTCAGGCATTAACTGTACCATCAAGCTCTATGATCACTGTGTCCCTAATCTGTTCATATGTCATGCATCAACATATTTATGTCAGGTGACAGACAGTAGAGAGGTGAGAGGAGGTAGAGGAGGAGAGGCTGAAAATTCACAGATGAGGTTAAATAATAATGGACATGTTAGTCATGAGAATAATATTGCAGAATGCATTAAATTCTTGTATTGTCCTTAGATATTCAGATATGCATTATAAACTTGTCAGTTACTGAATTACTTTTCTGACTATGATTGTTTGCTTGTTTGATCAGCTCAACATGATGTGAAATTATGATTGCAAATGCAAAAAAAATATCAACTTTCCGGAGTGCTGCCTTGGAGCACTTTTGTGTTTCTGCCAATGTCAAGATCAAACCTACTCCCTTTTTTCTGAGGGTGATGGAAACCCAGCTACTCAAACTCACTGCCCGTTGGGCTTCAGAATCAGAACCTGCAGCTGTTGGACTTACAGTATTTCTTCATTGTGATTTCTTCAACAGCAGTGATAGAACACATTATGCAATTTGTGCAAGTTATCCTCTAAATCCCAGTTGCCCCCAGTACCAGGGAAAGCCACAGTTCTGTCTGTGTTGCAGTGGTAATGCAATCTGATGCTTGTAGCTATATACACATTCTATACATCCACATCAGCAGAAGAACATCAGCTAAAAGCATATTAAAAAAAAAAATTTTGGAAAATAGAGCACAATCCAAACAACAAACACTTAAACAAGCAAATATCAGAAAGAAGTTAACAGTCCAAAACTAGCATATGTCATGAATAATTTAATAAAACAAAAGGCCAGTGTGGCAAACAGTACACTTATTCTTCACTAAATGAGCCAAAGAAGAAGAAAAATATAGGTTACTTCATGAAATGATGATTACAAATGTTGTTTTAGCTGATCATTACTTGGTTTTAATAATGACAACAGCAGTGTTTCTCATTAATGACACAGATACAGTGACTTGATCTGTATAATTCCCCTAATTTAATCTAAGATCTTGAGATAATCCAGCTGTATTTAGAAGTGACAAACTTCTCTAACTTCTTGACTCCTGTTACTACCATTTCATCAACACTAGAAAAGCAGTTGTAGCAAACTGCTCACTACCTGTACACTTTCACTAACTTTATGCATATATTAAGATGCTGCAAAAAGTATATCCATATGACAAACAGCCAATAAAATCATAAGTAAAGAGAGCTGTTGGCATGGGAACAATGCAGCTTCTCATCTAGTTGTGAAACTGTGTGAAAAGGCAGATATTCAGGCGGCTGCCGGCTGTCAAATTGCATGTAGTTACAACTTATTTGCTTGTATTGTTGTGAATATTTGGTGTTAACTCAGCTTAAGACGTTTGCCCTGAAAACATGTTAAAATATGGATTAAATAGTCTTAAAATCAATGTGTTCACGTATACAATCTCTTCATCATCACTGTTTTCTTATTCATTAGCCTTGTTATACAGTTGTTTTTTTTTGTACTTTCCAGAGCTGATGACATTATCCACTGCTCTAATTTGAAAGTGGCTTGAGGCTTGAGAGGTTGCCTGTGCTGAATACAATATCAGTTAGGATAAATTAAATCAAATTGTTGTCTTTATTGCAGATATCGAATGGAGGTCTAATCAAAAACCCACAGTGGCTGCTGTCCCCTAGGCAATTTTTGTCTCCAAAGCAAGATACCCTGTAGTAAATACTGGAGATTTTTTTTTTTTTTTTGTAAATTGCACTCTTTAAAAAAAAACTCCACCTTGTGCATGTAGCAGCTTAGTGGTGTCTCTGAAGCGCTGATGTGTGAATGCCAACGCCCACAGTTTTGCAGATAAACCCCCATTATGTGTGCTTATCACAGCCCTGAATATGAGCTTTAGTGAATGTATTTTTTTTTTTTTTTACTCTGGCAAAATAGGGGATGTACATGTCATAAAAGAAACCATTCACTGAATTAATTAAAAGTTGAAAAGGGGCTCAGAAAAAGAGAGTGATAGAGGTTTAGATATAGAAAGAGGAGAGTGCAGGCAGCTGTAAGAGTAGATATATTAAAGAGGATTTGATACAGGATTACACTTGTCACAAAGGGGGAAAAAGAGAGCTGCCACAAGGTGATAGAAAGCATTTACCAAATACATCTTGTTTGTATCTGAAAGAAGTAATAAGACATTGCAGTTGTACCTACCAGTAATGTTATCAAGCATGTTATTATAGCTGTTAGATTATTTATTTCTCTTGGCGTGTTCTAATTTCATTGTTAGGGGTGAGGAAGAAAAACAATCAGGACAGGAAAATCAAGTTGACAAGGATGAAGAAAGAACAAAGGAATGGGGGCAACCGGAGACACTGGATGAAACAGTGAGACACCAAATCCGCCTGTTAAATTACACAGTAATGAGGTCCAAGGGAAGTCAAGTGTTGAGGAATGGACCACAGGATGTATGGTGTGTCACAGTGACCGGGGCTTACTGCTGCAGTGTGGGGGCATGTGTGTGTATGCGTTAATGGACTGTTTTTTTTGTTATTAGTGAGGGTTGATTGGGTCATATTGCAAGTTTAGATCAGCTAGGCCTCTCATTATCACCGAGCAGACCGACACATATACCGGCATGTGGTGGATGAGCAGATATGTGAATGAGCCCCGACCGCTGCAGAGTAAAAGGAAGCAGCGATGGTGAGGTGGGAGTTAGAGGAAAGGGGGACAGACAAAGACTATGAGGGAAGGACAAATTACAGTTGTGACACTGAGGGAGGGAGGACAAAAAAAAAAAAAGCAGAATGAAGAAATAGAGGACAAATGAAGCATATTAAAGTTAAGTTTGAATATAGAGAGTAATTATTGGATGAATCCAGACAGATAAGAAATTGAGGACTGCACAAATGAGGTGGTAATGGACAGCAAAAAATGGACAATTTAGGCTGTGATTAAATGAGAGAAACTGTGAAAGAGATGAAGAAACAGATGGAGGCACATCAGACCAGATGAAGAGGTCATTAAAATGTTGAATGGAGGGATGAAGGTCCAAATGTCCAACGGCAAAACAGCCTTCCCTGTTATTTTCCATGAACATCCTCCACACCAAGGTGATTGCTGGCCCACGTCGACACGCTGCCCCCCAACACATCACACCACTGTCCTATTTCCAGCCTTGCCGGCTGTGAAAAAATGCATTTATTTTTTCACACGCTCCCATAGAAGCACTTCGTTGCTCCCATGGCAGCTCCCTCTCCTCACCTCTTGCTATCTTTTGTGTGTGCAGAACAATGGATGAGGAGCGACTAGATGTCGAGGTCAAGAAATATCCTGAGCTATGCGACCTCCAATCCCCATAATACAAAGACTTATAAAAAGATATTGCCTGATGTGCTATAGCTCTAGGGATTGGCTCACCTCTAAGAACTCACATACAGTTTTAATTTAATATTTGTCTGTATGTGGGTGAAAACATTTGTATGGTAGACATTTTCACTATGAAAATGGTAAACATAAACATGTTCTGCTGTTTGCAGTGGTGCAGAGACCAATGTATTGAAAGCAATGGGAGGTTATGGATAGAACATACATTACAACTAGCGCGTTGACCCGTGGGGAACTAGAACAGTGGTTCTAGATCTTCTTATTCATTCCTTTACTTTCTTCATTTTCTGGGTAAATTCCACTGGTATTTTCAGTTGAATAACCTCAGCTGGCCTGTCTGTTTCTGCACATGAAAGCTGAACCCATGGCAACGTGACCCTATTGTTTATCTGTTGCTAGGTAACCCACTTCAGTGATGATTCTATGATTCTGAGCGTAGCAACGTGATTGGCCATTGGTAGGCCATTGTATTCCAAAATTACTAATATCTCCCAAAATATCAGTCCTATCAACTTGCCGTTTTCGCTAGTCTCTTCCTTGACTAAAAATACATAAGTATGCCAAACTGCAGAAATCAACTCTTTCTGGTTTTTGTGTGATGCCTGAGACACACAGAGTCCACTTCCCTTTTAAAATATAGGATTATAATATAGATGAGTCCAGGGGTGAAATATGTGTTACAGTTCGATTCTGCTTTATTACAAGCTTACACAGAAACTCATTTGGCATCCTAAGGCATTACATACTAAGTTGACACAGATTACTGGGGCCACCCTGACCTCCTTAAAGTAAATGGCCTTCATTCTTACTGGATAAGGCACTGCTACTTTATCTTGACAGGTGCTTAGATCAACTTTGACACAAAGGAGTTAGCACTCAGCAGGTTGTAGGTTATTGAAGATCCAGCAGGATTTAGATCATGTGGTTCTGGAGTCCAATAGCACACTCAATATGTTCAGCCACAAAGACTCAAGGAAGAAAAATAATACTACTCTCCCTGCTTCACCATATGAATCATTAGTTAAATATATAAATTAAATGTACTGTAGCTGATACATTGCTGTGGAGATAAACAAAAAAAGTAAGAAATCATGGCGGTGCTATGGCCAAATTTACATAGTGCTACAAATCACTAGCCATTTTTTGCACATTCTAATGTGTATAAAAAATTATATTGTACAGAACAGTGACACAAACTACCAACAAGACTGTATTAGACCCATCTAGCACAGTGTGACATGCAATATGTGAACAATGTGTATGAGCCTCAAGGTGAAAGAGAAGAGGCAGAATGGACAACAGAGACGGAAAAGGGTTTCATTCATTCATTCATTCATTCATTTCATTTGTTTCATTCATGGTTGTGCATTTCATCAGCAGACATTCAATAATCATCAGGTGAACAAACATATACACACCCATGCTCGAAAAGAAGCAGGATGAAGAAAATCATATACTTCCTACCTCCTAAATAATAATAGCCTTAATGGTTAGCTATACACAACTAGCTATAAAGTCAGACAAACCAAACAAAATACATCCAAAGATAATACAAAATGAATACAAAACCAAGTGCAAAACTACATATCTAGGAAGTACAAAACAAACAAAACACAAGTACCTGACGAAATGATACAAAACAATCATGATACCAGACCATAATAAGTAAATAATATGTCAGAAGATGTAAAACAAATACGAGGCAAAATGTAAAAACTTAAAACTGTTTATATAATCTCATTGTTTTGTCTTTATACACTTTTTTCAGTTGGGTAAGGGTAAATGGAGTGAAGAGCTGGGGACAATATTATATAAACCTGTGGTTATCTGATAACTATTTCAAAGAAATTGGGAAGGTCCCGGGATACTGGTAAAACAATAAAACATAGTGTAGGATGCGAAGGGCACAGAGGATATTGAGAGAAGATGGAGACAAAGTGGTGAGACAGACATATGGACAGACAGACAGGCAGACAGTAGGAGGATAGAGAGTCAATAGTTGCTTTTCCATTGACCCTCAGATTGCACAAATATAACTTGCGCATAAAAATTTACCTAATAGAAAATGACAATTTCGCCAAAAGTTTCATTGTTCGATTAAAAGTTTTTGCGCTGGCAAGAGGTGGTTTTTCAGGTGTAGTGCAAATGGTATATCATGCACAACTGCAATGGAAAGACCTTTCTTCACAACTAGAGTCAGGTGAATTAAAAAAAACGGATGCTGACATACTTTACAACAAGCGAAGAAGAGGACGAAACATGCCGTGGTTTGTGTGGACACACTAGGAAACCAATCATTTTTAAATTTAGTACGCGATAGGGGGGTAATATATAATAATAATGAATATATCTGTAAATCAACACCATATTTACGTTCATCACCATGTTTATGGAATGACTTCTCATGTCATTTTGCGATAATAAATAAACAAATCATTACACTTGTGATTTAATGGAAAAACCAACATTACAGAATTCTGTTTTTTTGACATTTAGTAAGTATTGGTAAAATTTTGCACAGATGTCCAATGGAAAAGCGACTACTGAGAGTGAGACAGGTGGTGGTGGGGTATGGGATGTGGACAGAGAGCAATGGAGAGGTCAGTGTTAACTGTTGTGGTCTGACTTTCTCCCTGAGACCTTTCACAGCCTATCAACTTGCTCTGGTGGAACACACAGACACACATTCATACACTCAACACACTGCCTCCCTGGTGAGGTGGACAGGCTAAATAGAGAGAAATAGTGGTGCTGTAAGTGGCTGAGAGATGGAGAGAGGGAGGGCATGACGAAATCGCTTTAGATGAGAAGAGCGGGTGCAAGATCATACTCTGTGTGTGTGTTTATGTATGCTTTTTTTTTGCACTTGGGCGCTTTAGTGTGTGTTAAAGAAGAGGTGGGATACATCTGACCTGTTAGCGTAGAACTATGTGTATTCAGGTTTTGCTCTTGCGTTACATGATCACATGGTTTTCCGTTTACGATGCCATATTGGTAGGCAAGCTTTCCTTGGATCATACAATTGCCCATTGTTGGTGATATTTATCTTTCTCCTGTGTAGATCTACAATAACGTAATGCTTTAAGCAGTGTGATTATGGTAACCACATGTGTTGCGGCTGGTTGCAATAATCAGCAAGAAAAAAACCACAGGTAAATCCTTCTATAGATTTCCGAAGGATCCAGAACGGAGGGGGCTGTGGATTGCAGCCATAAAACGCAAAGGCTGGCAACCATCCAGCACCAGCCGAGTATGCAGCGACCATTTTATTGAGGGTAAGTGAATGCATTAAAACACAAATTAGTTTATGGCTACATAGACGTTACCAGTACTTAGTTCAATAAACATGTACCATAGGCACCCCACTCCCTACCATTCTAAGTTTGGGTGTTATTTTTAGATGTTTGTTCAGATGTTTAGACTTCCTTTATTCTCGTTCCAGGAAAAAGTGACAATCCTATGTCCCTGATTACATGCCTTTGTTGTTTTCACACCTGATATACCAGATAGTTGTAAATATCTGGGTAGCTGACTGCTGGCTACTTCTGACCACTGACAATAGCACAGAGTTTATCCATAGGTCAAGCTGTAGGGGTCCACAGCAGTAGATCTTATCTCTTCCACATAATGAACCTTGGAGGTGCTATCAAGGGTTCTGGCAATATCGGACAGGACAATGATGCCTTCGTCACAAGCAGACACACTCGCAAATAACAAAACACGCAAACACGAGTTCAAAGAAAAACACGATATTAAGCAACAGTTCTGACTTTCTGGATCCAAATAGCGTGCCTACCAATATGGTGGTGTAAACAACAACCACATGACCAGTGACGTCAGCTGCAAGTCCTGAATATGTGTAGTAGACATGATGCTTGTGATGTTTTCAGACTATCGTGACGCAAACCTCAACTTAGCAGACATAAAACTTTGATGATACATAGAACATATGATAAATATTGAGATGCAGCCACTGACCTTAGAATAGTCAGGTGATTTTCTCTAACTTCAGTTATTTCTAACAGATTCTATCAAAAGGATGACATCGCCAAGAAATTCTTGGTGCAAATGCTAAACGGTTCTTCAAGTGGTCGTTACCTCATTAAGCTGCTTTGTCAAACATAATGTGCACTTGAAAACCCTCGGCCTCAGTCCACGCCACTGGTGTAGTCCAGGGTACATGCCGGTATACGGAGCATACCTGCTTGTTTTTTGGTCAGCAGTGCGTAAACCCACCCTTCTGTGGATTTACAGGCTGTAGACATCTACCCTGTGACGGGAGGTTTTCTGCTGCCTATGGTTGTTTTCAGCGACATAATGTATGATTGACAGCTGTAATTACAGGAAATTGGTTTCACTTTTCCATGGTGTGAAATTGTGCACGGTCCTCTGTATTTTCATTTATTGTTTTAATTGGGACTGAGAGGAAAGAGCTGCTGTAGAAATGTGTATGTTTTCAACGTCAAGCATTTTTCCCCTGATTTTGTCTCCTGCAGTTTAATAACGATACGATTTAAACCTTATCCACACTCACCCCCCCACACACATATTCTACACTTATGCACACCTTTCACCACTGACTTTACTGACCATTATTTTCCATACTGTAAATACTTAGTTTAATTGTTACTTTAATTTGATCCAGTTTTTGGATTTTGTTAACTGTTTATCATGATGTGTCTCCAGTCAGGTCATAACCTAGTGCAACGAAGAGGGTCAGAGGTATATTTTTAAGCATTTTTTGATAACAGTTTGGCACTAGTAACTAGTAAAACTGTGTTACAAATGAATTAAAAGTACTATATGCAGTCTGTATAAATTGCTATTAGCCATTAGCACTTAAAAACAATATAATAGCACAGTTAGTACTGTTGCCCTATAGCAAGAAGGTCCTGATTTTAATCGCAGGCACTCCAACTAATTCTATTCTATTCTATTCTATTCTATTCTATTCTATTCTATTCTATTCTATTCTATTCTATTCTATTCTGTTCTTGATCAAAAAACCAAACAAAACAAATGCATATTCTATTGATCATTGATCACTGTACAATTTGCCTTAATTTTCTTTGCCAGTTCAGTCCCAACAAGTGATAAAAAGTAGCCTTATTTAATTTAATTCACATGAAGCCATTTTTGTGCTGAACGTTTCTGTTCAGTGTTTACTTGTAAAGGCTTCATCTGAAAAGGTGTTTAATGGTTCACTTCCTTTGGAATAAGGGGTTCAGTCTCCATCAATCACACTGACATATGTGCAGTCATCTTGACTGGCATTGAATCCCCAACAGGCCCTGGACTGACAGAAACTGTGGAATATTGTATAGAAGTGGCAAATTCTCACTTTAGTCTGCACATCTGTATATCAGGCCTTTCTGCCTTCTTCTCCATTCTAACTTTTCTTGATTGATTTTTACTGAATTTCTCTTCTTTTTTCCTCCCTATCTTTCCTTTTTTTACACAATTAAACCTATTCTTATCTGTAGGAACTGCATGATGGCTAATGGCCAGGTTTCATTACATGAATAAGTCATTTCTCTTTATTCATTATTAAATAAAATTACTTATGCTTTAGGTGCAGCTATCCCGCCCTATATAATCCTCCTGCTGTTAAAACTCATTATCTGTCTTAGCTTGATTTTCAGACAAATACCTGCCTCCCTACCCAGTTCTTTAGAAATTATTTAAGGTTTCTGTTGTTTCTACAGTTTGCTGTTTCTACAATGGACTCTATTGTCAGAATAATACACTATTTATGCTGCTGTCAGAAATTCAGAAAGGGGAGATTACAATAAAGCAGCAAATACATCACCTTATCCTCTGATTTGTTAAATGCAACCATGTAAAGAGTAGAAGGAAACCAGAAAACAAATCACTAGGGGTGTAACAGTGCACTTGTTTGTACTGAACTGTTTCCGTTTGGGGTCTTCAAAACAATACAGAGGTGTACCAAACAAATACATGTAGCCTGTGTGAAGAGTGTAAACACTGGGGAAGCAGCGTGGACACAAGCAGAACCCATGTGCAAGGTTTCCTCTATACAGGAAAAAAAAGCCTGCAAAAAAAACCCAATTCATGACAACAGAGTACAACAGAGGCAGAGAAGCCGGATGCTTGAAGCATGTTAACTTTCACCTTCTTTTTCGGGATGTTGCAGCTTTGTGGCACAAAAGAGTCCACAAGTTCCTTTATAGCAAAAAGGGTATTGTTTCTTAACTCAAGTTGGCAAAATCAAGTGAACCTGCTCCTCTTCTCCTTCACCATGCCTCTGCTGCAGTGTTACTGTGAGGCGTTCAAAAACAGTCAGTAAATTACAGTGTTAGCCATAAACGAGCATTGAACATTCCAAATGCATAACATGTGGGGTGCCTGTTAGTGCACAAATGACTGAACAATATTTAGTATAAATGTCCTGTGTCCCACAGGTTGTTACAGAGCACCGCCCCCCCCCCCCCCCCCCCCCCCCCAACACACACACACACAGGTTTCCTTCACTGACCCGAAAACATATCGAAAATGTATGGAACCGAAGACCCCATACCGAAAACATACCAAACCAAAATTTTTCTGTACCGTTACACCCCTACAAATCACACATCTGAAATCTGAGAAGGCAAGAAAGAGGTCTGAATTGATCTACTACATCAAACTGACATCAGTGGCTTTATCAGTAGGTTTATGCATGAGTACAATCTTTAATCAGAGACATTCTTCACTTAAGCACAAATGGGAACAAATGTAAAATGTGCAACTGTGCATTTGAACTTATCGTTAATGTTATATAGGATAAATGTCTGAAGATGTATCTGTGTGTTCATCTTTATGGACTGCTGTGTTAAGGTGGATTCACCCTCATTCCGTCCTAATCTCTAATCCCCTGCACAGCTGGGGCATGGTTTATGTGTGTGTGTGTGTGTGTTAGTTAGTGTGTGTGTTTAGCTAAATGTGTTTTAACTGTGCGTACTGCAGGAGGCTGCATCGGCATGTGGTTATATGTTTCCATTTCCGTCGCTGACAAAAGAGCAAGTGTCTTCAGAGGTTAATTCTGAATTTCCAACACAGCAGACTTGAGTGGTGTGATGTAACATAACAGAGGGAAATCCGTTTACTGTGTGCTCCAAACTGAAATAACTGTAGGCATCCCAACAGAAGGTAAACTTTGGACTAATATCAGAAAGGTAAATCATTCTATTGGTGTCTATCCACCTGGGTACTGGATGCATCAACGGAGGACACCATGTTTTCACACATTCAGTAGCTGTTTTGAGCCGTTTAATGTGTGAAAATCTGAGGAAAAACAACATACATTTTTTAAAACTATAAGCAAAGCCAAAATGGAGCAGAGCAGAATATACAGAACAGAACAGAATATTTTTAACACTCTTGTTAGTCTATTTTTTACTGCAAAAACAAACCGTTTTGAAGCCAACTGCAGCATTTCTTGTTTAATTGGTGGTGTAATCAAAAAAATAAAAGTGATTGTCGAACAATAGTGTCTCCAAAACAAACCAAACAGGTTAAAATCACCCCCAGAGGAAATACACTGCTTTCTTTGTTGGCGAATTTTGATGTTCACTACATTAATAAAGCTGCATTTTACTTTTCATAGTTTTTCGTGCCAGAATCTCAACTGAGACAAGATACATGTTTTAGAAGACACTGTATTATGTTTTTTTTTTTTTTTTTTTTTGCACAAGACAGTAATAAATCCGATACAACTCTACGTCTCCATATGTTGCGTTGCAGTTCTACATCGCTGTGATGCCCTTTAACTGCTTAGTGTGTCTATAGGGAAAGCTTTATGTGCATGTGTGTGTTAGTAGCTTTAAGTGTTCTTAAGTGCACTTGGCACAAACTGTACGTGTGAGCATGGCCAGCGACACAACATCAGATCTAGGGACTGAACATTACACTGTGACCAGATGACAGAGTCCCCTGGTGTATACACACACACACACACACACACACACACACACACACACACATACACACACATACATCAGTACTGTGACGAATACTGATGCTCACCTCTGCTGCCATTGTTGGATATGTACTGCTAAAAAGGCCTGGCTGTCAGACTGGAGCTTTTAGAGGTCATCACCGCCACATTTAACTGTATGAAATGCTCTTTGATAGACAGTTTTGCACTTCACTAATGTACCCAGTAATTTGATTCATCAATGTTTTCACACATAAGCAGAAGCTGAGTGCCAGCAGATACCTTGTTGGAACTCACTTCTTGCTTCTGTGCTTGACAAATGGACTGCACTGAAATAATTTTCCTGAGGTTCATACATTATTTTTGCTCATGTTGCGCTCTGGCAATGAATAATTGCACGACATTCCTCCTCTCTATATTGCATTAGGGTTTAGATTTATATGTCACTGCACGCATTTCAATTCAAGTTCATTCAGCACTTTTAATCTTTATTATACACAACTTTAAAGCTTAATTTTTTTTTGTCCATCAATAGAATTTAAGCTGTTAATCAGATCTATTCAATGTATAATGGGGTCATTTAGAAAATTGACATTCATTTCACAGGAGGAAAGCAGCTTCAATAATTTGTTGATTAAATGGACATTATGATTAACAAAGTAGTGGTAGCCATGGTAACAATTTCCCCTCATGAACCATATCCTATATTTGTCCTCGCAAGGAAATCTCTCTCAGTACATTACCTTTGTCCTCTGATATAAGTACAGTTTGTGAAACACACTAATGATTACTCAGCCACACATGATTTATAACATTGCAATCGCCATAAAACCAGTATTTATTTTTTTTTCTTCTAGGTGTTTTTCTATGATATGGCTGTCTACCGTCTCTTAGCAGCTATACCGGTTTGTTCTTTGAAGCAGCTGTCCCTGAGGTTTTCTGGACTCAGTAAGATTTTTTTCAGCCTTAAAAATATTTTAATGAGCCACACGGTCAAATCTGAACGCCAGTGGATAGAATAATGCTACGGCAGTAAACGTGTTAGTTACATATCTCATTGAAAAATCAGTATTTTTTTATACTCGGTTACATCATGAGAGGCTGCTCATCAGTTTTTCATCCCTCTGTGGATCTCGTGAGATTTGTCCCAGCATCTTTACCTCACTCAATGTAATTACCTCACACCAGTCACACTGATGTGTTCAGTAACTCAAGTGGCTCCAGTGATGAGATAGTAAGGCTGCACAGAGGGAAATAGAAAGATAGAAGATTGAGTGTGTGTTTGTGTGTGTCTGTGTGCCGTCGCATCACTATAGCTCTGTGTTAGTGTCGTGTCGGTTGGATTGCGAAACGCTGCTGAGCAGATGGGTTTATAATGAGGAAACAGAATGATTTTGATAATGATGACCAGATAATTATATTGAGGAAGGAGTGGGTGGAAATGGAAGCGGTGCGGTGTTTTAAAAGGACAGTAAAATAGCAAAAATGTGTGTATACAAAAAGGGGTTAAGAAGACTTGGATTTAGTGTGTCATGAGAAATATGAGAGAGGGTGCTTGGTGGTAAAATAAAACTCTCAATTGAATTTGTTTTAATAAAATGACTTCACAGAGGTTTTGGGGTCTGTAAAAGTCTTACTGGAAGCCGTGTAAACATAAATTAACCGGTGCCCTTCTCTGTTAAGCCGAACAAAACTGAAAGAACACAAGCTGTTAGTATTTGGTCTAGTTTTGGACTCATATCTCTTAAATTGGACACTTACTTATTGGCGCTGCAAAAGCAAAGCCTTCACACAGACTTTTAGCTTGGCTTTAGTTTAGGAGAAAATATCAGATGTGCTTTACAGGTAATGTCTTTGTTTTATTACAAGCTGACAGGCAGAGGCATACTCTCATAAAATGAAGTCAGGTGTAAGGCCTCAGTCGCTGTTGTCTCTTTAAAGCTGAGGGTAAGAGCAGAGAAAATAAAGTCCTGTTCATCACTGCTAATGTCAGTGCGGATTAACTCAGCCTGAATCCCACAGAGCTATTTTCCTTCCTTACACGGTGAAACCCTTTCTTATGAGTGTATATAACTTTTTAAAAAGGATATCTTTTCCATGTCCTGTGATTCTGACAAATTACTGTACATGAGCATATCTAGTAGTTTTCATGATGCAAATCTAAACAAAATTAATTCAGTCTGAAAGCTAAATGTAAGACATAGTTTTCCTAAGAGACGCACATAAATGCGATACTCCTAATGTGATAAGAATCCTTCCCGGGTTTGACTTTTTTTGTACAACTTTATATTCCCAGTGAATGTTTTATCTGTTTGTCTAATAGTGGGAAAATTTTCCATCACATTACACCAGCGTCTTAGACATGCAGTGTGAATTTCAGTGTCATTTACTAACTGGTGAACTCAGGAAAATGGTTCAAAAATGCTGCTAACATTAGGATCTTACGCCGTGTTTCTACTATGTGGTACTGGCTCGACTCAACTCAGGTACCAGGTACTATTCCTGGAGACCATTTCCATTACAGGATACCACACAGTAAAAAAGTGTCAATTTAACTCTTAGAGAGTTGAATTTAACACTATTTCAGATAACATTTAGTCCTACTCAAAATTTTAGTAAAATTTACTCTGGCCAGTGTCAAATTTTCAGAGTTAATTGTACTCAATTGTACTCAATTCAGTGTCAAAATTAACAATGAAATGAGTAAAAATATTTAACACTGTGCTGTTAGAGCTGGTTGACTCTCCATAGAGCTATATTCTATCTTGGTTAGAATAGCTTGACTTGATATTGAAACTGCATTTTTTTTAGTGTGTACCGGCTTTAGAGTACCTGGTCCTCATAGCGACACTGCACGTAGACATCTACTCTGAGAGTTGCTGATAAACTCACTCGTTGCCTGTTGCCCCGTCAAGCTCACGCTGAATCTTTTCATTGGCCACCAAGGACAGAAATGTCTGAACCTCCTCGACCAACCACGATGTCGTTTTGCAGGCTGTCATCATTTATTAGCTGACCGCTAAATTTTCTGTAAACTTCCAAATCTGTTTTTTTTTTTTAAATGTCAGGTTGCACATTGCTGATAAAATGACACAGAGACAACTCTCTGACCAGTCAGTGGTCTGCAGCGTTTACATGAGACATTTTAGTATGCCATCACCCATATTGGAATCTCGGCTGAGCAGGTACCAGAAAAGTAGGACCAGGTACCAGATTCCAGGTTCTTTTATGTAATGAAACAAAAAAAGGCCGAGTTGAGTCGAGCCAGTACCATGTAGTGGAAAGGCTGCATTACTGTTTTATAGTGTTTACTGATGCTAGTGTTGGGACCAAAAGCCCATGTATTGATTGGCACCCATTAAAGCCCTACCTTTGACTTAGACCCTGTGATTCATCTGAAAAGCCAGCCTTGCTATAGAACAGGGGTGTCAAACATGTGGCCCAAAGGCTAAAACCAGCTCGCCAGAGGTTCCAATCCAGCCTGGAGGATGAATTTGCAAAACACAAATATTACACAGAAGATATTAACAGACAAAGAGTTAAACTTGTTTCTTTTTGGTTTAACTTGAAACAAATAATATTTCATTATGCCTATGACTAACGATAACTCCAAATTTTAGTCTTTATTTTAGTGCAAAAAATAACATTAAATTATGAAAGTATTTGCTTTTACAAACTATCCTTTGACAATAAAATACAAGGAATGTGAAATGTCTTAACAAAATTAAGTGCAAATTTAACAATTTAATGCCTGTTACTAAATGTTTAGTGCTTTTGTAGATCCAATCTGTAATGCACATATATAAATGATAAGTTGAGGCATAATATTGTTAAAATTGCACTTATTTTTCTTACATTTTTTTTCAGATTATTCACATCTTTTTTGTTAGGATAGTTTGGAAATGTAAATATTTGTTATAATTTAATATTTTTTTTTGCGCTAAAACAAAGAGAACACTTTGGAGTCGTCATTATTTAATACTACTACTACTACTACTACTACTACTACTACTACTACTACTAATAATAATAATAATAATAATAATACATTTTATTTGGTGGTGCCTTTCAAGTGACCCGAGGTCACTTTACAGAGAGTAAAAGTAGAAAAAAACAGCAGACATTATTAAAACAAAACATCATCCTAAAAACAGGCGTAGTACACAGTGTCCAGTCAGACTGAATATGCCAGTTTGAACAGATGGGTTTGAATGTAGTGATGGAGTCTGACTATCTTATGTGTGTGTGTGTGTGTGGGGCGGGGGGGTTTCCATAGTCTGGGTGCCAAGCAGCTGAAGGCTTGGACCCCCATGGTCCTGAGGCTGATGTAGGCATGGTAAGTAGTCCAGTGGAGGGTGTGGGAGGGGCTGTATTCTTGAAGGAAGTTGCAGAGGTAAGTGGGGACTAGGTGGTGGAGAGCTTTGTATGTGAGGAGCAGGGATGTAACGATATGAAAATTTCATATCATGGTTATTGTGACCAAAATTATCATGGTTATCATTATTATCGCGGTATTAATGAAACTGTGCTCAAAATGTTCAAAAAGTACTAATACACACACTGAAATAACTTAACCAAGTTGTATTTAAAAATAAATAAATAAAGTAGTAGGAACAATGTACCTTCTGTTGCAGAAACATTCAAATATTAACCCTTAGTGGTCTGAGCCTATTTTGGCCGTTTTCCAGTACTTTTGATTTTGCCTTTATATACTATATAAACAAATGTTTACTATACCCATGTTTGGTAACTTTTTTTTCAGCACAGCTTCATCTATCTCATCTGCCTATTATTTTTTCACTTTTACCTACTATATCAACATAAAAGGCCAGAAAGCACAAAAAAAAAAATAAAATAAAATAAAAAATAATTATATATATATATATATATATATATATATATATATATATATATATATATATATATATATATATATATATGTACAAATATATATGTGTACAAATATATATATATATATATGTATATATGTATGTATATGTATATATGTATATAAAATCCGATTTGAAAAATGTATATAATTTATTGCATAAATAACACAAAGATGTCTTAACGAACCTTTTCAAAGACTTTAAAAGTGAATATTGATTCCAAATATTAGGTATATAAAATCAAAATTGTAATAAATTAAAACTATCCTCAAATATTTGACATAAAAGCAGATCTTTACATAGGGTTTTTTTTCCCCTAAAAGTGCAGTAATCAAAACAGTTTTCATGATAATTAGAATTTAAACGATAATACTAACCGTTGGCCATTTTACCACGGTTTATCGTTATACCGATAATCATTACATCCCTAGTGAGGAGTAGGTTTTTTTATTTTATTTTTTTTATATTGAACCAGGAGCCACTGAAGTTGGATGAGAATGGGGGTGATGTGATCAGATGAGTTGGTGTGGGTAATGATCTGGGCAGCTGAGTTCTGGATAAATTGCAGTCTGTTGATGAATTTGGTGGGGAGTCCAATGAGGAGGGCATTGTAGTAGTCAGATTTTATAAGTTATTATGTTATTATTCTACTGGTCTGGCCCATTTCAGATCAACTTGGGCTGTATGTGGCACCTGAAAGAACAAACAGGGGGATATCTCAGCGCTGATGCTGTTCAGTGAGCTAGCACAGAAACTTTGACACATAGCATATTAAAAATGTTACGTACCGCTGCACGGAGAATTTCTAATAATGTGTCTGGAGTTAAAGTCACACTTTACAGATCTCACTTGCTGTTAGGAATACTGCAACACCAAACACATATAATGCTTTAGTTATGTAACAGTCATTTCTTTCATATACATTGTAATAAACACATAAATACAAGTAGAGCTGGTTTTCATCTTATATGATATAGGTACCGTACGACACCTTACAGCAGAGTATTAAATCTAGAAAGAAGAAGAAAAAAAAAAAAAAAAAACGAGAATGCTGAGGGATGCTATGGGAAAGCATGAAAAGATAAGGAGATGGAAACTGGAGGGCAAAGACACAAAGTAGGAAAAAGGACAGAAGTTCACTGCTTTCTTCATGAAACAAAAAAGGGGGAAAAAAAAAAAAACAGGTCAGAAATGCAAACACGCTAGCGGTTGGGGTGTGGTGTGTGCTTTAGTGTGGGTGTTTTTTATGCGTTTATTTTAATCATTTAGACCTCCGAGGTTACTTCTTCACATTACTCTTTTTTTCTTCCGTTACTTTTATGTTCAAAGCTACAGTATCAGGGTGATTGTCAGTTAACACACACACACACACACACACACACACACACACACACACACACACATTGATACTTCGCTGATGTCTTTGCCTCTGTCTAAAGCCCATCCACACATGCTCTCTAGCTCCCTCTTTTTTTATGTATACACACACACACACACACACACACACACACATACACACATCAGGCTCACTGACAGGTCATTCCACCACAATCTAACATCACGGAGCACAGAGAACAGATGCTAAATATAGAAGCAAACTGAGAGCAGAATACCAATGACGCTGGTGATCATACAGTATATATACGAATGGAACAGTGGTTCAAATCAGGCAATAGGGCTGCATATTTAGGCATGAATAGAGACCTAATTACCTCCACAAACGCTAATTTTAATCAATTAACCCTTAAAGACCAAGAACTAGTTTTGTGGCGGATACCAAATTAATTTCCCTCTACATTTAACCTTTCTTAATTTATTTATCACCACCTATTACAATATTACCCTCTGCATTTTTTAATGAAAATAAGGTATTTTTCATTTTGCGTTTCATTTACTGCCCTAAGGATGTTCGTAAAATTTCAGTGTTAATTCAAAGAGTCTCAGAACGTCCAAATAAGACACATCTGATATTGCTGAAAAGCTGAGAAGCTGCATTTTAATGGAATTATTTCAAAGTATAAATAGGATTCTAAAACATGTCATATCAGTAGATGCACTGAGGACATTTTAACAGTAATCTTTCCATATATTTTAATAAAAGTAGTGTCTCCGGAAACTAGATCACAGCACCTTCTCTTCACTATGTTTTCTAGTTTTAGAAAATCTAGACTGTGACGGTAGATGTTTTTAGTATTTTTTTCAGTGAGGGGGGTATTAATACTGGTGATTGACAGCTCTAGAGACCAATTGCTCCATCCTCCAGTCCTCAGACTTTATGGCTTGTCGCAGGAGCTCACCTGGCCATGATATTTTGGCTTTGCATTTTACTACCAGGAAACTTCATCATGTCATCCATCTTTATATACAGTCTATGCTTATGACAGATCGAAGAGAAGAGCTGTAGGCGGACGATAGTTTTCTAGTTTTTTTTTTTTTTTTTTCTGATTTTCTTCCTGCTGTACCTGAATCCCTACCATATTGGAAATGGGCATCCCAAAATCAATCCACTACTACAGGAAGGATAGTACATTACAGGCTTCATAATTGTATTTATCACCTTCATCTGTAATTTGTACCCAAAATCATTCAGGAAAGATAATGCTATGTATATCCAACCATATAAGAAACAAAAAAAAGTAGAAAGGATGATGGATGCCTCATAGCTCTGGTCCTTAATTTGTTCCTTTTCTTTCTTTACTCACTAGTTCTAAATGATTCTCTAAATCAGGGGACACATTCAGCCCAATTTGATTTCAAGTGGGCCGGACCAGTAAAATAATAATGTAATAACCTATAAATAATGACAACTTTTCCTATTTTTTGGTACAATAAAAAATATAAAATTATGAAAATATTTCCATTTACAAACTTTCACAAAAAATGTGAATAATCTGAAAAAAAAACGGAAATTTTGTATGAAAAATAAGTGCAATTTTAACAGTCAGCCTCTAATTTATACATGTGCATTACACAAAATGTTACACAAACGTGGTGACAGGCATAATATTGTTCAAATTCTGAAGTTTGGAACTAAAATAAGAACAGTTTCTACAATATTACATCACAGCTTATTTTTAACACAATTTACAGATCGCAGTGGGTCTACAAATGCACAAAACATTTAGTTACAGGCAGAATATTGTTGAAATGGCAAATAATTTTCTTAGGACATTGCAGGTTGTTCATATTTGTTTCAGGTTATTCACGTTTTATTGTTATAGGATAGTTTGTAAATGTAAATATTTTCATAGTGTGTTATTTTTTTCACACTGAATTAAGAAGAATAGTTGTAGTTGTCAATTATTTATACATTATGCTATTATTTTACTACATCACATTGGTCTGTGTGTGGAACTTTTTGAAGAAAAACAAGTTTGACACTAGTGCTGCAACAATGAATTGATCCAAATCGATTTTTAAAAGAGTTGGCAACAAATTTGGCAGTCGATTGGTTGGGTCTTGAGCACATTAACACTGAGGCATGCCTGCACGCTAACTGGATAACCGGAGCTGGTTGAAGAGTATAGCTTACTAGTCTAGCCATAACAAGTCTAGATAGCGGGCTAGTGTTCACTAAACTGGGGCGCCATAAAGGGGGGGTAAACATGACAAATTCATGGGGCCCTGCATTCCCAAGGGGGCCCAGTGGATGTAGGTTAGAAGTTTTGAAAATTTCGTGTAAGCTCCGGAATAAAAGAGGGGCACAGAAGTCGGACGTCCAAGTTAAGTTTCACGTTTGGTTTCACGCCAGTTATGGTAGTTGTGGCACTTATGGAACGTACCCCCATGTATATAACACCCCTCCACCACCACCAGCAGCAACAAAATTTACAGATACTTTATTTTATGAAGGGCCCACAATGGTCACCTTTCATGGGGCCCACAATTGCTACTATACCCAAAGAAGCCATTGGGCAAATGTAAGCATTAGTGACTTGTCTGCAGCCTTTATTACTCAGGGTAAAATACTGATCTTTGAGAATTGAGTCTTTTGTGTTTATCCGATAGTTATTAAAATAATTTACAGATTAATTGATTATTAAAATCATTGTTAGTTGCAGCCCTGTTTGACACCCCTGATTGTTAATACCTTCACTGTAATTTTGCACTTTCCAAATTCATTCCACAGGCTGGATTGGAACCTTTGGCGGGCTGGTTTTTGCCAGACTCCCTATCTCTAAATCATGAGACTTGAAGCTTATGTTTTTTGTTTTTTTTCTCCTTTTTTTTGGTGAGTATTTTCTCGACATAGTAAAAAATCTTGTGCTTTGATCCAATTGAAGTGGCTCATAAAAATTCTAATTTTGTAGTATATATTTTCCTGTTTTCTAAGAGAGCACTTAATTTTCTGTGGTCTGTGTTTCATTACATCCTTAATAAGATTTGAACGTGTGCCATTCTCTGTTTCTAGTTGTGTAAGATCAATCTGTGTCCCAGTATTATGATGAATCATACCATATAATGTGTATACGGTGTTTTCCTACGCTTGAGTTTGTAATTGAAGGGATGGAAGTCAATAGGTCTATGTAAAATTTTTGATGAGGTCTAACAAATGTTGCTCCAATAACTGCGTATCCTCAGGCATGTGAGCTAATGACGCTGATGCAATGCCATAGCATTCACATGTTTCTGGAAATACATCTTATAGAGATTTTGTTTAGACTAGAGTAAACAGCGTATTATTTGGATTCGTAGAAAGCCAGGTCTTGCACTGAGGAGCTATGAATCTGTTCGAGGGCTGCCTGCCATTGCTCCTCTAGCAAATCCCTTTACCCACACTCATCCTGCCAATCTGATTTTAAGTGTTGCTCATGTCAGCTGAGACAGTTTCACATATATATTTAATGTGTCTTTATTGAGAGGATCTTGTATATTAGTATCAGTTTCAGTAAAGGTTTGGAGGATTAGAGTGAATGGTTATCTTTTACACAGTTACGCACTTGGACCTTTAAAAAAATCATGTTGTCATCTTTGTTTTGTTCATGTTTCATTGCATTAAGGTCATGTGACTAAGGTACTGTAACTGTATGGAGAGGCTGGTGTTTCCTATGGGACTTAACTTGAGGAAAAATATGAATGATCGCCAATGGTGAGAGACAATAATAATGACTTTTAGATTATATAGCATCACTTATGCACAGGTTTTACACTCGAATTTTAAAAGATAATTAAATATGTTAAGAAAGCCGCAGTTTGCATAAACATTGTAAAATAACATCTGTTTTTTTGTGAAAAGTCTCAGTGGACTGCTCTCTCTTCTCACCTGATACATGTCGCCTACCCTAACAAACAGCTTTTACTTTGGTATATTTCACCTCAGTCTTTGCAAGCGAGGTGAAAAAGTATTGAAAGAGGTGGAAATAACAACAATCCGGTCATGTCGAAGCTGGAAAAGACACCTTCAGCTGCTGTCAGCAGACTGAGGAAGGAGACCGTTACAACAATGACATTACCGCCTTGACTTTGAGCTGTGCAGTCTTTCTATTTATGTGTTTTCACAGTTTTATGGTTGTTGACCTTTATGACCCGTGAGCCTAGTCTAGTCATCAGTGAAGTCCATAAACACCTCAAAGCCAGTTCATTCCCTCTCTAGGCCATTGAAAGGCTTTTCTACTGTACATGATGCTGTTAGATGTGCGTTTGTTAGAGTTTATAGTTTCAGCAGCTTTGATTATCCTTTAGCTCACTGTCACATAAATCCTTTGTCCTAACTTAGTGTTCTAAGAGAAGGAGCTTCCAAAGGGTTTACTGCCATTTATTGCTTAACTTTTTCTCCTGTTTTTCTGGCATTCTTTTTTAAGTACGTGTGTTTGTAATTGTTGTTTTGGCCTCAGAGAACTTGGCGTCCTCCTATGCTTCATTTCATCATGTTTTGCCCCAACTGTTGGGTTAATTAACTGTGACTTGTTGTCATCTTGTTCATGTGTAAATAAATTTAATTTGACCACTTTAACCCTTTATAGGGAAACTCATAGAAATACTCAACCTGAATGTATTATTGGAAGACATAACAAGACTTTATTACTTTTGTGAAATTAAAAAAGTATATACATATTGTTATGTAGAAAATCAAGATTAAGGAAGTTCCCACATTTGGTTCCTTATTTTTTCATCTATCTATCTATCTATCTATCTATCTATCTATCTATCTATCTATCTATCTATCTATCTATCTATCTATCTATCTATCTATCTATCTATCTATCTATCTATCTATCTATCTATCTATCTATCTATCTATCTATCTATCTATCTATCGCCACTTAAGAGAAGTGTCAAAAAACAAAACAAAAAAGTAAATATAATAAATGCAAGAAAAAGGTGGAAGAAACATGTATTTTACAACATTAGACCAACATAAGTGCTGATCCAGACCCCTGTCCACATCCACATTATCCCTTGAACATCATTCCTTGCATTAGTACCATTACTTCATGGTACCTAACAAAGCAGGTACACTCACTGTTCATGCAGAGGTGGACCTTACAGACTCTGTAGACTAGTGATGCGCCGGTCAGGCTTTTTTCAACCCATGGGTCCTACTTTTGTGGAATTATTTGACCCACCCTGCAAATAAAGTGATTTTTTTTTTTTGCCAAATAATATAAAATATCATAGGCTATATATTGCTAACTGTTTTAACTAGCTATAGGGAAATTATACATGATACAGTACATATTTTTGTGTCTCTGTTCAATCAATGACCCACCCCAACCTGCCCTGGAAATAAAGTGACATTTTTTTGACCCGCCCCAACCTGTCCTGCTGGTCTGTGCGTCACTACTGTAGATTGGATACACATTGGGCCTTATATTGTTGCCTCACTGTGCTCACTGTAACTGTTGCTGTCACAGTCTTGTAATGTTTTTGGAAATTACCAAAAATAGTCACTTGCCCAATAAAGGGTTAAAGAATTTCAGCTGTCACACACACACATCCAGGCGCCTTCACTCGTAGGTAGTTGTGATAGGCTCCGGCATCCCCACGATCATCTCAAAGACTAAGCGGCTTGGAAAATGAATGAATGAATGAATGAATTTAGAATAGTAGGAATATGTTTGAAGAAACTATTTATGTTACCTCCCGTGTTCCTCTTGGCAAACTGTGAAGGTTGCAATGATAGTCTGATCAACAGTTTTAAAAAAAAAACTGCAGCTCTCTTGAAAAAATACTGTTTCTTGCCATGGATTCTACTGCGATTATTGTGTTTCTGAAATAAGTTCTCATGAGGCAGCACTGAGAGGGGTGGGACTTCACCTCACTACTGGGTCTTTTAACGGGGTGTGAAGGATGTGTGGCTCTGATCTGTTTGAGAAATATTCAGCTGCTTCTCTCAAAGACTAAATGCTGTATATGTCACATGTAAATATGATCACACTTTCATACAAACAAAAACGAACTGGTGCTGAGCTGCTGTTTTTCGGGAATTTCTATGAATTTATTTTCCATCTCGATCGTCAAATACTGTGTTGTATATTTATACCAAAGTGATCTCTCTAGTGATTCAGGATAGAGCTGAAAGAGAAAAAGGGAACAGCTTTCCATGTTCAGACGTAATGACAGTTGTTTTGTAGCCAGCAGGTCATCATCCTCATATTACTAACTCCATTCTTATATTAACATGGAAATTTGGCAAACCCATTTCCTCTCCTGATTTTAGGGCATTTTCCATATTCTACACCTTTTTTTTTTTTCTTTTTTTTCCCAGTTGAACTCTTTCTATGTTGTGATACATGCATTATTTACTGCTGCAAAACTAGAAACTCTGGGAGATTGATCATTTTATTTATATTAACCCTGTAAAGTCTGAACCATTAAATCACTGACAGAAAATTCCAGTTCTTTGAAACTGGATCCTTTATTGGTCCTTCTGAACAACCCCATTTTTTTTTTTTTCAACTATCAATTTCCATGTACAAGTTTCAATTTTGTATCATATTTGATACAACGGGTCTCAATGCTCAAATATTATTATTTTTTTGAACAAACAAAAACATAATGTAACACAAACATGTCTAACAAATTGGTCGCATATAAACATGTTAAAGACAAAATTAGCAAAAAAAACTATATAATACAATATAATTCTATCATTCTTCCATACCTTTATTATGGTGCATAAATATGTGGAAACAACCACTATTCAAATATTCATCCTATCTTTTTACTTCAATAAAAGGCAATAAGAATTATTAGTAAGGCAGATTTTTATGCACCAAAAAATTCTATTTTTACAGAGCTTAATTTACTGAAAATACACGGTCTTGTCGACTTTAGTACAGTGGTAGTGATGTACACGGCACATAATAATCTTCTCCCTCCTTAAATCCAGGAGGTGTTTGAATGTAGGAAAAGTCAGAGGAACCAGCATTTTTAAAAAAGCTAAGGGAAGAACAAATAAAAAAAAAAAAAGTAGATGTATATCTGTTAGAGGGGTTTGTCCTTGGTATGGCCTGGAAGAGAGATTAAAGCCGTCTAAAACAATTAAAACTTTTGAAAAGATGTACAAATGAACCATTGTTCAAAAATATAGATAAATAAAGAAAATACTTGTTTAAAAGACTAGGATCAACATTGGTAGTTGAGATAAGGACATTATTTACTTGAATTAAATTAAATGTATATTCTCTTCTGTTGTATATTTAGCAATAATTACATAGAAATTTTTGTTTGTTTGTTTTTATGTGGAAACATTGTGTTAACTGTAAATAGGGTTAGACAAAATAAGTCTTAAGTTCAGCCTAAACCCTATTGGTCGCATTGTAAATGGAACAACGGATATGTTGTTTTTGTTTGTTGTTAAAAGTAATTAACTACCGAATAAACTAAACTAGTACTACTACTACTACTAATACTACATCAGGTTTTCCAAGAAAAAAAAGAATGTCACACTGATCATGTAGAGGGCTTCAAAACTCAGATACATTTGGCGTTATAGGGTTAATCAGTTGCAATATCTTAGAGCTAAAAGTAAAAAAAAAGCCTACTCCTCTGAGAGCTTCCTGTTAAAAGAACAGCACTTGAAATGAAGAAGTTATATCAGGTTAGTGTAGAGGTGCCTTGGAAAAAAAAAAAAAAAAAAAGGGATAGCAGAGTGCACAAAACTCTTATTCTACCTCAGATATCATCTACTAATTAAAGCTCAGCTCCAACATCGTGGAGTACTGCATTGGTGGAGGGTATAATGTAGGTTGGGTGTGTAGATGCTCCGTGTGTTTAATAGCAATTTGGCTGAGAGTACATCCGTGTTATAAATAATAAATGCAAGATAACACTGTATACCTTCGCAGGATAGAATGTTTTCACCATCTTAAAATATTCTAACATATGCACTGAAATGGACGCCTAGCAGGTTATAAAAGCAACTGAAAATATACTGGTAATGTAAGTACTTCATTAAAGGCAGCAGCACATGCCACAAGGGACTTGAACATAGCTGCACCACCAGCCTGTCGTACTACGAGTATCCTCTTGTGCATTATCATTTTGATATTAAGCGACAGAACAAAGTGTTGAGCTTAAATGCTGTCATAAATGCAGGAACTAATAATTAAAAGAATAATATAATTACTATAGTGCCTTCACTTTCTAGAAAGGATGTCTGCGATTGTGTGGGGGTGCATGAGTTTAAACTTGTTTAAAGTGGAAATAGTGACACCCTTCTGGAAGATAATCATGTTAATTGGTAGTCTCCGTGCTTTCACCTATGTGCAGAAGGCCGTATCAGGCGTCGACAAAATGATCAGCTTTCCCGGTGTTGTGTCACATCGCTGCTTCATGTCTTAGTGATGAGAAGCTTTTGAGGGTCTGATGATTTCCTGATAACCTAGAGCTTGTTAGCTCAGCTGGCTGGAAAACTAACTGCCAAAGTGTCTGTGCCGCTTTTTATGTGACTATGTGCATATGTGTGTGTGTTTGTGCAGTTTGTGTACTCTTTGCTAAAACACAAAGCATAGACTGTCACTTTCAATTTGATACTACTTTGATCCTTAGGATGAATTGTTAAAAAAGAAAAAAAAAAAAGGACATAATTTTTGCATCAGCGCCCACATTCTGAGATGCCAAATGTATTTTCAGTGTAGGCACTGAACATTTATATTATATCTAGACTTGTATGTATCTGCTTGCTATAAGCCTAAGAGAGCATTTGATATCTTATTTTAGCTCTTAGATTTCTTTTGAGATGAGTCGAAACAAAAAGAGAAAATTGGGGCAGTACAGCATAGTGCAGTTTTGGACAATAGGATGTACTTTGATCTATGAAACATGAAATCTGGACATCTCTGTTTTATAAATGAGTGGGTTTAGACAACTGACTGTCAGATACATGTAATATCATAGTTTACTTTTAATAAATGTGGAGGTGTTGTTGAAATTGCAGGATGAAGACTGATTACTTATTTATTTCTATTTCTGTTCCATTAATCATACTATACTTCTGCATAATCCATGTTGAAGGTCAGTATGAGGTCAACAGAACATATTTGGCTGCTGAACATGCTGTTTTGTGGTGCTTTAACCCTTTACTGGGCAAGTGACTATTTTTGGTCATTTCCACAAACATTAAATATGGGGCCAGTCCTGTTCCTCAGTGAGGTCAAAAAGCATGTTGGTTTTTTATAACACTATACAGTGATTCAGAGAGATTTTATAGAAACTTTGAAGCTGTAAATAGTAGATATGAGTGTTTTTTGTCAGTTTATGACAGTGGTTCCCAACCTTTTTTGGCTCATGACCCCATTTTAACATCACAAATTTCTGGCGACCCCAGACATTCTAAACAGAGAATTTTTTTTTTTTTTTTTGCTAAAATTAATTTGTTGTGGATCTTGTAATAGTTTGTTATACTACGTTGCAAATAAACATTATTTTTAGATGACATTTAGTCTATATAATGTATATTATTATGGATGGAGGCAGAAAAGCCAGGTGTAGATTACTGCACAAAGTGAAATTTTATTTTCCTTGGTCAGGATATGTACAGTCAGTCCAGCTTGTATTTACAAGGCTGACAATTAATACTGAACAAACAATAACTCAAACTATGAATTATGAAAGAGCTGTAGCATCTGAAACTGACCACAATGAACATTTGAAAGATAAACAGTACCACAGTGGAAGTTTTTTTTTTTTTTTTATCAATTGCTAGAAATTTCAGGTGACCCCATTTGAATTCCAGGCAACCCCACGTGGGGTCCCGACCCCAAGGCTGAAAAACTCTGGTTTATAACCTTATAACATTGGTTTTATTGTATGTGTTTACTTTTTAACAAGTGTCTCCTTGGATGTTTTATGGCAAGAGGAGGTAGATGACGATGTCCAATAGCTAAGGTTGACATTTTGAATTTTAGAGTATTTCAATGAGTGTCCTATAAAGGGTTAAACCTATCTCAGCTGAAACTGCTACTAAAAAAACAGGTAAATCATGTTATGCCTAAGGTTCGACTTACTGTGCTCTAGGAAATGACATGTTGTCAGAGAAGGTATAACTTTGGCAGCTATGTATTTATGCACATTTCTCCTGACAGTACTAATATATATATGTTTTATGGATCCCAATGGGCAATTTCCACCAGCTGTGCATGGGCTGCAATAAAGAAATGATTGAATGACTACATTTTCTATAGTTAATATCAATCAGTTTGGAGCATACATTAAGGTTTTATTGTGCCTCATCTCATGCTAAACTCCTTTCTTCTTCAGGTCTTTGGATCCGTCTCCGCAGGCCATCTCTCTTATCGGTCCATCTGCTAGTCCTGACAGTTTATCTTCATGCTGAGTCCCAACAAATCACAGCACATCAGATAGAGGTAGGCAAAGATTTCATGGACTGCTACCGGCTGTTTTAACTAGGCAGTTTTTGGCTTTTATGATTTTAAAAATCACACTAACTAAAGGATGCAAAACGGACTCTGCTGGGAACTGTGACAAGGAGCTTGCACAAACAAACTTAAACAGTTATTGCCAATTAGCTTTAATAAAACTTTAATGATCCCCTTTGGGAAATATTTTGTTTTGATGATATTGTAGAACTAAAACGCACTCATACATAGCTTCTTTGCATTAACCTCCTTGAAATGTGTATTGAGGGGATTAAATGTCTTTTTCTCACCTGTGAATCAAGACATTTAAACGTGCCCTATCAGTAATATTGAAATCTACATAATACAACCATCTATTTTCTGAAATATGATGGTTGCGAAGGCAGGGCACAACACAACTCAACACAACACAACTATGACACAATATATTCTATAAAATATTTAACTTGTCAAACATTGTGTTACTTTTGGTATCACAATAATGGTACAAATAAAACAAAACTATTATGTGTAATTCACAAAGAATCAAAGTGTGGAATTCATCATAAACCAAGCATATGTGCCTGTGTCATTTACATGGATGTAAATGAGGGTACGTTCATACATTAGATACACAATGGCCCCCTTTAGGCTTATGCAAATAAGCTTTGTTGCCAAACTTGTCACAGACATTTAGGATGGTGCAATTAACATCTGCAGAAAATATTAATTTCCCAAGAAGTTACTCTCTCTTTGTCTAAATCTTCAAGGTTGTAAGGTTTGCATGATATTGAATTAATTTTTAATGAATCCAAGAGTGTAATTTCAGATATTGAGGGGCTCATGTGGGTCTGGGGTTTGTCTCAGAATAATGTTCTGACAGTGCTGATGGAGATCCGGCTGCTTCATTTTAACCCATTAACACCCAGTGCTACTTTATGGCATGTCCCAAATGAATTTTTCTCTCTCTTTAACCTTTCATAAGTGATTCATGACCATGTATTTTAACATTATCCTCTGTATTTTGTGTTTTTTCAGTGAATATCATGTATTTTCCTATATTTAATTCACTGATTATGTAGTTGTTCATAACAGCTCAGATTAAAGTTGGGGGTTATTATATCAAAAATAGAGAAAACTGAAGAAAAAGTGACTTTTCTGTAAAATATATCATTAACTGAACATAAACCCAGTGTCTCCATTCGCTGTCATTAGTCACTTTTCCATTGGACATATGTGCAAAACTTTACCAATATTGACTAAATGTAGAAAAAACAGAAGTGCGTAATGTCAGTTTTTCCATTAAATCACAAATGCAATGATTTGTTTATTTATTATCGCAAGATGACATGACAAGTCATTCCATAAACATGGTGATGAACGTAAATATCATATTGATTTACAGATATATTCATGATTATTAGATATTACCCCTCTATACTGTGCTAAATTAAAAAATGATTCAGTTTCCTGGTCTGTTCACATATACCGCACCATGTTTCATTTAAATCTCGTCTTCTTCGCTTGTTGTAATGCCCGTCAACATCCTTTTTTTTTTTTTTTATTCTCATGACTCTAGTTGTGGAAAAAGGTCTTTCCATTGCAGTTTTGCATGATATACCAATTGTGCTATGCCCAAAAAAACATCTCTTGCCAACATAAAAACTTTAAATCAAAAATTGTTTTTCCATTAGGTAAATTTTTCCGTGCAAGTTATATTTGCGCAATTTGAGGGTCAATGGAAAAGCGACTATTGATCCAACTCCATGGATTTTACTGGTGAATCAGTGTTGTAGAAGATGACAATGTTTCCACGTTCCCTACGGAGCCTCTGAACGTCCAAATGGGTCATATCTGATGACCATGAAAGGGTGACAAACTGCATTTTACACCAATTATTTACGTGGATTGATAGGATAAATGGACCAACAGGTATTAAACAGTTTAGGTCAGTAGATGGTTTGTGTCACCAGTGTCTGTTTGGGTCTTTATGGGTTAAACAGTACTTAGTTAATAGTACTTCCTTAACTGTACTTGCAGTGTGTCATGTGTTTTACCTCTCCAGAGACATGCTGATGGTTTCAGCTGCTGTGTGATGCTGCCAGCAGTGAGTAAACAGAATATCAATACTAATGTTTTGTGTGAAATTACTGTCATCATTCAGTGACACCTGAACAACACCATTTTAAGATCCAGACATTAAATGAGCACATTTCTGACCCGAGTCACATTAATAGCCATAGATTATTTTGACAGACATTTTAGTGTCTTCAGATTGTGTTTTAGAAGAGAAACGCTAAAGGAGCCGAAAATACATTGAAGTTGGTTTGTGATTGTGGAGAGCTCTGTGAGTGTGTGTGCACATCTCTGCTAATTACAGACATGGAATTTGTTTTTTTTTGTTGTTTTTTTTTTTACTCTCAATAGTCTTCATTATGGTCCAATCTGTAAATAAAGAGAAAAGCTTGGAACAGTAGGAAGAGCTCACACGGCTCAGATGCAAAACCAGATTACCCTCAGGTACAAATATTAATGGGCGTGTTTGCACCAGCATGTCATTAGTGCATCATCTTCTGCAAATAGGTCCTTAGAATAGAGATACAGATACAGATACAGACTACCTTTGTTAATCCCTAAGGAGAATATCCATTAGCGCAAGAAAGGAAAAGAAAGAAAAAATAAATTAAAGCAAGTAAACAGTGAATTATTTACACAGTATTAATAGTGTCTTTAGTTTCCAGTCTATTTTTTTCCTTAGCAGTGGGTGCAAATGTGCAAACACAATTTGCCACATTATTAACTGGGGGGGTCTATTCTATGTGCATTTGGCTCTAAGTGGGTAAAAATGTATAGATGCGCCCACCTACCTAATGTACTGTATTTCTCCAAGGCTCAGTGCACCTGAGCACATATTCACTTGTGTATGTGTTGCTCTCCTTCTATCTGTACTTTCCATTTGTGGATGTGTGTGTCTCTTTGTATCTGATGAGAGCAATGTTGCAGTGCACCATTGTGTGTTTCTGTTAAAAGTCACATCAGAAAGGCTGCGAGTGCAGAAAGGCCAGACAAGCAGAACAGATATTCTGCTATTAATACCAGATACGGGTGAGTGTAACATTAAACTGGGATAAAGTGAAATTAGAGAGGAAGCGATTTTTCTTTTTTTTTCCCCGAGACATTTTTGATGTTTCTCTTCGTAGAGTTCATCCTCAGTGTAGACATTAGATCTCACTATTCCTTATAAATAAATAAATGTATCAGATACAGATGAACTGGGAAATTCACTTTTTTCATCAGCTAAATAAGAAGAAAGATCTAAACCACTATGGGAATTCAAAGAGACACAGTTTACTCAACTCACTACTTATTCAGTTTTATTTAGATTTTTTTTTTATTTTTTTATTCAGACTAAGATTTCCATGTAAATGCACGCATAACCTAGAAGGCAGGTAGACATTTCAAATGATACCTCTGAATACAACCAATTTTCCTGTCTTAGATACAGAAATCGTTTTGTATATAGTTTCATAACAGGTACAATATGTTTATTTGACTTTTATCCAGTTCAGAAAACGGTATGTTTTTGCCAGTGTGTAATGTGTAGTTAGAAATATTTTTAGGTAAAACCACTTTGAAGCCTTTTAATATAATCTGGATCTAAAGCAGACATAAGAATACTGGATCCAGATCACAACACTATTCTATACACTGTACGTTTTTATTCATGTCCTTTAACCCTTAGGGGTCTGAGCCTATTTTGGCCGTTTTTGAGTACTTTTGATTTTGCCTTTATATACTACATAAAGAAATGTTTACTATACCCATGTTTGGTATCTTTTTTTTTCAGCACAACTTCATCTGTCTCATCTGCCTATTATTTTTTCACTTTAACCTACTATATCAACACAAAAGGTAAAAAAAACACAAAAAATATAAAATCTGATTTGAAAAATGTATATAATTTATTGCATAAATAACACAAAGATGCTGAACAAACCTTTTCAAAGACTTTAAAAGTGAATATTTATTCCAAATATTAGGTATATAAAATCAAAATTGTAACACATTAAAACTATACTCAAATATTTGACATAAAAGCATATCTTTACATAGGCGTTTTCTCCAGTTTTCTCACCCCTCTGGTCCTCCCAGTTTCCGCATCCAGTTCAGGTGGGGGTCATTCTCACCCTTACTTGCAATGCTAATGCAGTCTGTGGGTTAGAATCTGCAGTTTTTTCCATTTTGAAAAAGGACAAAAAAATGACGAAGATATGGTAAGAAATATAACGCCTGCCCACCTCATTTTCATACTTTTATTCCCATTTGTTTGCTCCAATTTCTAAACATCATATCTTCAGTTGTATTTGCTCTATCAACATCAAATAAGAAGTGGGAGAGTGTTTCACATCTGCACTTTTGACGCTATGATGTGCAGAAAATGTCATGTGATTCAGTCACAGGGCCGTGACCGTGGACCCTTAAGGGTTAGACAAAAGAATAAAAATGTAAATGTAAAATATGTTCATATATTCAGAGGGAATGCAGGAATTGCAATGGATTATAGTGTTGTCCTTTATGATCAGGGTGTTACTGTATATATGGTGAAGGTTATAACACACACACTCACACACATATATATAATGACATCCGTGACATAAAGGCCTTTCAGTGTTTTTAATTTCCTGAGGTTTTACCTTGTATTAAGAGCAGAGGTAGTTGTAGAGCTCTTTCACTGAAAGAGCTCTACAAGAGCTCTAAGTTCTTTTGAAAGTGTGATCAAAAACGTTGCTCCTGCCAGCTGTAAGAGTTGCCACAAACTTGACAACTCGACAGTGTGAGTGGTTGGTGTAAACAATTTTTTTTTTTCCAAAATATTTTCTGGCAGTCTAAGTGAGCCTTTTTGATATAAGAGCCTTATCATTTATTATTATTTTTCACATATGCATATATTTTTAGGTCTTTACCTCTATTTGCATTGTCATTTACAATCAGAACAACAGATATCATTTTAAAAATAGCTAAAAAAAAATAAATAAATATAATAAAACAATACTACTACAACTGCTTCATGTGAACTTTTGGAACTCAGGCGCTCCTGTCACATTGTGTCTTTACATTATTCTCTGTCAGCTCTTGATCTTGTTCCAGTTTATTCATGAAAAGAGTAAGCAATTCCCGTGTTGGCCAATTGAATTTGTCTTTAGGCAAAATTGTGAGAATGGTCTTCTGGGTCATAATTGTTGATTAAGATCAATGTGTATATGTAGATGAGTCTATTTCTACTGCTCTGACTTTAGTTCAGGTGCTACTGGGAATATGCAGGGTATTACTGTTTGTACTTCCACAGTTAAAAGACTGACATACATAAACATTTAGTCCCAGTGGAAGTGCATTTGGCTGTTTGCTGCAGCATCAGGGACAGGCTTTGTGTTAGCTGGGCTACAGTAGAGTCCGAAGAGGTCCTATGAAGTGTAATCCTGCAACAGAAGCTCTTTGCAGCCAACCTATTTCAGCATATTAACTCTAGCTTTCACACTATTTCAGAAGTGGTTTGAAAAATGATTTCATTTCAGAGGCTGCAGAACAATTTGTACTACTATCCAGTTTTCTTCTTGCTTGGAGCCCTCTCTGCTTTTCTCACATTGTTTTATTTTCTGCCAACACCCTGGAGAAACATCTGCCATAAGGAGTTTATTAGGGTGAGCTAAATGGCTAAAGAATTTTATAATTCAGCATGTTTGTCTACACAGAGAAGAGCAATTGCAGGAACTAAAAAAAAAAAGTTGAAGTACAAGGAACAAAAATATACTTCAGTGCGAGGACACTTACACAGCTTCAAATGAAGTAATTCGAAAATAACATGAACACAGCTTTTGCTTTTTTATGTGATGAAACAGAGTCACAGCAAACTTCTTATCGGCTGAATAATTTCTAAGATTTCCCATTTCTTATTATCAAGATTGCTCATTTGAATTATGTGATAGCTACCACTGTTCCACTAGAGTTTATTTTTTTTATGCTATCATCTTGAGAAATCTGCTTAGATTATACATCTAAATCGAATAAAGTATGCAGTGGTTATCAGAGAACTTTCAGCTTATCTAAGATTAGTTATCTCATAAATTGAAGGGGACTGATGTGGTGGAATCTGATATTTGAAGTCTACATCTCGGCTGCATCTGATCACAAAGCCTGAAAAGATCGGAATTGGCTGGAGGTTTGCATTTTGTGGGTGGTCATGAAAAACAACGGTACTATAAACAATAACTGCAGTGGATTTCCCAAATACATTTTGTTGTTGTGTGGTATTTCACTCCATGGTGCACTGCTGTGTATTGGAATGAAAGGATTACAGTGCTACTATTTGGGTGTTTTCATTTGGGTGCTTCTATGAAACTGGGTTCATTTTGGTATCTGGTACTTTACCAGCTTTTTAGACCCAATAATAAAAGAGAAATTTAGACATATTTCCCCCAGGATGTACCTAATGATGACCTCAGATAAATGCAAAAAAAATTATACTCCTGCTCTGAGCCATCCCCAAATTAATGAATTTTTAAGAAAATATTGGGGCCAAAAATAGGACCAAAATTGGCTTGAAATGGTCTTATATACCGCTATAAAGACACTGTGTTAAATTTGACAATCCCTGTGGTTTTTCTAATCCAGACATGCAGGTTTTTCATCAAACTCAGTCTCACTCCAGGATTGGCGTGTAACCCGTCGTGTCCAGTCATGTTACATGCTGAACCTGCCCATTTATCCTTCCTCTTGTGTTAGCTTTCTGTTACCATCTCTTATATTAACGGGTCAGTTTTGACCCATGTCTTAAATCAGGTGTAAAATACACTAAAAACAATTATCTATCATCCAATGTGTTTCTCATCTCTTGGTTACCTTGTTAAACTTCCTTATCCATGAAAGTATTGGTTTTCATATTTTTGGTGTGAGCTTCTCTGCCTTTTTTTTTTGTTAGTATACCCCTCGAGGTGCACTCTGCAAGTCACCAACTCTGTACTGAATTGATCTCACATGTGTGGACATGCCTTTGTCTTTGCTTGTTTTGTTTTTGTGCAGGTAAACTGGATAACCAGGCAAAATGAGAATCCCCAAAAGCTCACATGATTGTTCGAGGAGCTGGGTGTCAGTGTGTTGGCTGACAGTGCACTTATGATTTCAGTTTTGGCTCTAATTTATGCTTCATAATCTTATTTTTATAACTGGGTCAAAGCCGACCCTAACAACATAAAGGTCATAATTTCAACCAGAGCATTTCATAATTTAGTGAAAAATTGTTTTTTGTATTATTTTGTTGAAATAGCGGTTCCTGACAAAGTCAAACAGTCTTGATGCAATACACACATTTTATGTGGTTCATTTATGCATTTAAAACCTAAAATGTGTCAGTGTCGAGCCTAACACAAGAGGAAGGGTAAACACATATAAATTGCCAATGATTTTGCAACAGTGGTCATTTTTGTGAAACACTCTGCCTTGCATAATTAGTTCAGTTCCCCAAATATACCTGTGAGAGAATAAAGAGATATAAAAAAAATAGTAGTGTGTAGTTTTCATGTCCTTTTGACCATGTTACATGCAGATTTTTGTGTTAAAGAGAATGTCAAAATAATATAAAAATGTGTTTTGTCTGAAAAATAGTTTCTCTTTTAACTCAGCAAATATTTCTTTTTAGACCCAAAGTGCTTCCAAACTTGCTTCATAACATTAGTCTACATCTGGTTTGAATTTTTTGCCCTTCTGTCCTGTTTTTAGGGACCAGTTTCATAGATGAACCCATTTTCAAGTAAAAATAAAAGGCAGTGATACTATGATTTAACTACAGTCTCTTGTACCTCATTTTTATCCAGCGTCAAATGAAGATGTTTCGCTCTCGAGAACGCATCAGGTCAAGTGATGCTCATTTAACGTAATGAGTCAGTATATTACCTGATAAACTGCTGAATGCATGTTCATTTAGTCTGATACACTGCAGTGTGTTATTTAGGATTCTGTGCACCTGCCTTTAATTAGCAGGATGCACTAAATGAGTGGAGGCGTCTGTTTTCATCTCACATATGCCCAGTCAAACACAGCCTTCATGTGTACGATCACATGCACACACGTAATATTCTGGGTTTCGCCCTTAAGACAACAGTACTAATAAGCAGTTCACAAGACTAATGAAAATGAATATTACACTAATATTCCTGTTTGCATGCAGCCATGCATATGATAATTAAAAACAGAGAGTGTATTTTTCAGTTCTCCACTGGTGTTCTACTGGTGGCAAACGTTCCACTGTATGAACTTTGCTTTGCCTTTTTGTTCCTTCAAACACCTTCTGGAAAAGGTCAGTTTTCAATATTTGCTCTGATTCCAAACCCTGTCTTTTCCATAATGTTTAAAAGCCTATATTCCTTGTTCTGACCAAAAATGTGGCCTTTTCTTTGAAACGTCCATTTCTACCAGAGAGGATCTTTGCATTTATCATCAGCTGAGTGTTTACAGGTCTGTCTGTCTGTCTGTCAAAGATGTCTCATAAAACTGGAATAATATCAATACATGCAAATGTTTGGAATAATCCAAATATCAGAACACAATTTGTTGTTTATACATATCAAAAATCTAAACTATAGACTCACATCTTTTCCCAAAAGTCTGTTCTCCCCAGCATAAAAATTCCTGCATCTACAACCTGTGGCTCCCCACGGGTCACATACTAGTCTAATAGGGTTGGGAATCTTAGTTGTAAGGCCGATATGATACACATCTCGATACAGCATCTCCGATCCAATATATTAAAGATATGTGTGTGGCATCTCACGATGTGATGCGATACGATTCACACCCAAATCACAATACAGAGCAATTAAGCACATTCTGATTGAACACATTCATTCTGGTAAAAAAAAAAAAATAATAATAATAAAAAATATGCAGTGCAATTCAATGAGCTTGATTATTTATTTATCAAATAAGACCATGACTTTTTACAAAATGTCTTTAGTTCAATTTCAGAACATGTGCCTCACATTCAGTCAGTGAAAAACTTAGGACTTTATTTCCAAAGTCGTTTCTCTGCATGTTTGTAACACTCAACTTCGCCGAATCAATTTGTAATGTAATGTATTTGTAATGGAGTTAATACAGAAAAAGGTTTTGTCACTTTAAGAGACACCTGCACAAGGTATTCTGGGATGCGCTGTTGGATACGTAGGACACTGTTAATAAGGAAGTATCTGTGGTATGTACGGCAGTATTCTGTACAGTTGATGTAGTAAGAAGTTTACGTTCATAAACCACATGTGGTCACCTCCTTCTGTGTCAGATTCACATACAGACATTACAGTATTCATCTGTGGTGCTTGTGCCACAGTCCATCCACGGAGCTCAGACTGTTAGTGTACAGTGGACACATCTGTGAATCTGCAGCGCACGTTAATGTTGGTCTGAGGGAAAGAAAAACTTTACCCAAATAAATAGTAACACTTTTAAATGCAAGTAAAAATATATTCTATTGAACGGATCGAATTTTATCGATTCAAACATTCGATAACCAATGCACCACGATATCATTCCAAACTTTTCATTCACTCGCAGCTTCTCTACTGGTGGACTTGGATCGTGCACGTGCGTGTCAGTGTATCGAAGTGTATCGAATAATCTTCCCATCCCTATAGTCTAATATAAGACTACTGTTTGTGAGATAAACAAAGATGTAACTGTTAATTCACATGTCCACTACTATCTAATATAATACTATTATATCCTGTGTATATCAATGTTCTTGTTTCATATATTGGCCGACATATCGGTTATCGGCCAATATACCGGATATCAGCCGATGTGTCAGCTTTTTTTTTTTTTGCCTCCAACATCAGCATCGGCCCCAAAAATCCCATATCAGTCAGGCTCTACACACAACTTTCATGTTCTCATATACTCACTCATATCATTGTAATATTAAAAGAATTTATGTTGACATATAATGTGCGTTTTGACTCACATTATATCCACCAAACAAATAAATGACCAACCCTATTTTGGGATAGTGTGTGTGTAAATGTATGTTGGGAAAGAAAAAATCAAAAAAGCATCATCATTCATAGAATTCTAAAAGCGAGAATCCAAAAGTAAGATCATTTGCATATGCTGAAATCTATTTACCTGTACTCTATACTCAGAATACACAAGCAGGACACTACACATACATAGCCCTATTTACGTCATGTGTAACTGACCCAGAAATGATCGTGGCATTTTGGAAGGCAGCCGCATACCGACGGGATGTGAATGTAGCAGTTTAATACGACTGCAATTATGCCTTGTCAGCCTGCTCATGGAAAAACGCCAAATTTGGCACTTCTCTCTGCTCACAAACCTGTAATTTTTCTAGTGAAAACATAAGGGATTCAATTTTGTTGGGAGTGTGCAGCTGGTGGTGCAGTGCTGTCCATTCATGGGGCTGTTGGGACTCTGACATCAGTGACGCTCACAGGTCAAATAGTATCTGCAGTTTAATAGAACTGAAGCTGTTTATATTCATTGGCTATGCAGCGACATTAGCTCAGTGCTGTTAGACGATTAGACATGGAGCTTAATTGAATGATGTGGATTGTTTTAGATGCTTTTCTGTGCCTAAAGATACAAATGCTATTTATCAAATGTGTGCAGCAAGCCTGGAGAAGTGGTGTGTTTGTCAAACTCCACACCTGAATAGCTCTCTTTCACCAGCAAATTGTGATTATTTTTGTCCTATTAAACTAAATATATTCAGGTCACATTTTGAGCACACATTGTTTAAAAGGCACACTTATTGTAAATCGGGTCCATAGGCTCATATAGGTGTTATAAATATTCATTGTTGTGGGCTCATGGTTTGACACATTTTCTGCAAAGAGAGACAAAATGTAAATAAGTGTGTACATAGGTGACATGCTTAATTTATTTATTTTACAAGTTTAACCATCCACTGCATATTTATTAATAACATGGTAATTCTCTGTGTAAAGAATTAAAAAAAATGCATGTATGCATGAGTAGTGGTAAAAAAACAACTGTTTTTATTTCTTGGTTACATTTAGATGTTGATGTATCTCATGCATTTCTGCCCTGCTAAAGCAAGAATTTTTTTTTTTTTTTTTTTTTTCTTTTTTGAATACAATCATGGAAAAAAATATATTAGACCACCCTTGTTTTCTTCATTTTTTTGTTCATTTTAATGCCTGATACAAATAAAGGTACATTTGTTTGAACAAATATAATGATATCAACAAAAATAGCTCATAAGAGTTTAATTTCAGAGCTGATATTCAGCCATTTTCCATGTTTTCTTGATAATAACCAAAATCACTTCAATTCTTAAATCAATATCTATGGCATGGTACTGACAAAAACAGTGCCTTTAGGCATTCCTTGATTTCTTTTCTATCTGTTTTAGTCACATGATACATACAGGAGTTAGTACTTGATTGCAAAACCATTGTTTTTGATGATCTAATAATTTTTTCTGCGACTGTATGTAGCTTGACTTAAAGCAACTATCAAACAATGCATGTGTCTTTAAAATGAGTGAAGATTAACTGACTGCACCTTTTAAATCCTTGTAAAACATTTTTCATTACACACCCATGAACCAGAGGAATAGATGCACGTTGTGCACGTGTTTACTTCCTTTTTGTTGCAGTTCCAAAGGCATTGCTTGTCGTACCTTGTTATTCAAGTCCCAGTTCTTGATTCAGAACTTGTCAAAGACATAAACACAGTTAATTGTGTTGCGTCGCTGAATCTCAGAGCACAGGGAATGAACGTCTGAATGATATTTCAGATGCATATTCCGTTTTAGATGGTTGAACTTAATTGAAACCTATACTAATTAATTCACTCATGGGTTTATGTGTGCGTGAATAAATGCATTTACTTGTAAGTATGGGTGTCTGTAAAATTACACCCAATTATATATATAAAACTTGTCAGCACTATGTGTCTAATTTTGTCAAAACAATGCACTTTTTTCTAAAAACTGGCATTTTGACAAAGGAAAAGAAACTACCGAACACTCTTTTTTATATAATAGTGTTTTTTCTGTGATGCATTCAAGGACACATTTGTGATACTAAACTATAACAAAAATTCTGCAACTTAAAAAAATCTATTAATTGCTATGAATGCAAGGCAATGAAATGGAAGATGGATATATTTATAGCACCATTCAGAAGGCCAGGCATTTCAAATAGCATATTCTAAAAAAGACATTAGGACAGGCCATAAAAGAAATGCAAAAAAAGAAAAAAAAAATCAATAACAAGATAAAAGTGTGAATTAAAAATACATCGTAACTCCTGAGGTGAAATATGTCAGTAAAAAATACTTTAAAAAGTGCAATTTTAGGTTAACTTAATAATATCTTAATTTACATGAGAGTTGTTTCATAAATATTTATTCTGAGGTTATAACAGCTTGGTCTGTTCATCAGAATCTACGGCACATTTGGACTAGACAGTTTTACTCAGTTTTCTCCAAAGATGCGCTCTATCTAGTTTTGTAATTGGGGACTTTTGATGTTTTTATAATTTCCTCTGAAATAAAGGCAGAAAAAATCACATATATATTGTTTGACAGTATTTAATAAGACAGTCACATTCTTGCTGATCTGAAAGAAGATCCAGATTTGTCATTTTTACCCCTCAGCCGACTGGTGGTAGGGGTATAGTACTCATTTTGTTGTCTGTCTGTCCATTCTGGCCGAGGGGTATTACTGTGCATGTTTAAATCTATCATGTATTGACATTACATCAATTCCACCCAAAATAACTTAGAAACAAGTGACAGAAACATGAGTCCAAATTGTGGTAGCATTTTATATGGGTCAGGGGGTAAATTTATACCATCTGAAAGGATTTATTTATTTATTTTTTCTATTTATTTCAAACATCTGAAGACTTACAGACAAGTGCAGCATATATGCATGCAACCTTATACATTCTGTGGAAAAGAAACTCAATAATATGATGCCTTCATTTACATATTTTTTGTTGGGAAACAGGATTTCCCCCTTTAATGATAGTCCCCATTTTGATCTGTGAAAAACTTCTGAATATTCTTTTGCAATTTTGTTGTTTTTTGGCTTTCCACATTACTGGAGCCATTTTAACTTCTGCATGTATGTTCTCCTTTAGTGAATCCACCACATAGTGGAATTACACAGCATGATGGTTACTACAGGTCATATTACTTTTATAAAGATAATAATGTGGTTGTGATTTTAGTCCACTGGTTTGGTTATCAGTGAAAATGCACAGGGAATGAGGTTCTGCAATCACTGACTGTGTTACTTCATCACATATGAATAATCTTGTGCAGCTAATGTTGAAACCTGCAGTTAGGCAAGTTGTGAAATCTGGAAAATGGGACACCTTTAGAATAATTACCAGGGTGTGTTTGTTCTCCTTTGTGATGTGGAAGGGATGATTTCAATGAAGTGGTTGGATGGGTGATGATAAACCATGGGGGGGCGGTCTAGATGAGTAGTGTGCACCAGAACTCAAGACTGTGGACTGTGGTAAAAGAACCTCGATTATGCATGAGATTACATACTGTATTTAAAGAAAACAGTCCTGTACATGTATCATTAAAAAATAATAGTAATTTTTAAAAAATGTATTGTATCTTATTATGACATCAATCCAGCTGATGTCATCATGCCTATGCGTGTGGTGATGTCAGCATATCAACTGCCTCCATGTATGTGCCAAGTTTGAAGTAAATTGAAACAAAATTGGTGTTTTTATAGACATTTGAATTTTCACCCGTTGTAAGTACATGGGAGAAGAAAAAAAATATTTGAAAAATTCATTTAAAAAATTCAGCTTTGACCTACTTTTCCCAAAATGTAACCACATCTATTCTGGGACACTGGCAATCTATAAACCCAATTTGGTATGAATTCAGGCGATAGTTTTACTACTAAAGACATGTGGAATTTTTCCCATTATAAGTAAACGGGGATATTTATTTATTTATTTATTTATTTATTTATAAAAAAATGTGGACTTTGACCTACTTTTCCCAAAATGTAAAACTATCCTGGGTCACTGGCAATCTATAAACCCAGTTTGGTATGAATTCAACCAATAGTTTTGCTGCTGGAGTGTTAACAAACAAACAAACAAACAAACTAAACCAAAAACAATATCCCTTGCCTCCCCTTCGGGGTGTGGGGTAAAAACTCATACGGCCCTGTGATGAACTGGTGACACGTCCAGGGTGTACCCCACAATTGCCCTTTAAGTTGCTGGGATAGGCTACAACCCCACACCCCACTCAAGGACTAAGCATTTCATAAAATGAATGAATGAATGAATGAATAGACTGTAATCAATTAACCTGGATCAGATAACATTAGAGTGTTGTCAGGATTTCATTTTCATAACCAATTGCTCTTAATACTAAACTACTGGATGAATTCTATATTTTTTAATAGATTTCTGTGATGGTAATCCTTTAATATAAAAACAGCCAGGAGAAGTGAATGGAAATGTGGAAAACTTCTTTACTGTAATAATTTTTGATATTTTCCTAAGGAATCAAAGAACCAAATGAAAGTAATTTATTATTAAATGTCGACGGTCTTGTTAGTGTAAGTTAGAAAACACATCTGTTGTAGAGCTATATGTCAAGAAAAAAAGGAAGTTATTCAATAAACTAGAGGTTCATCAGTTTGATTCCCCACATGGCAGATATCAAAGCTTCTGCAGGACCTAAAAGAGTGTGTGTTTAAAGATTGATCACCAGGATGTTTATTAGAGTCCAAATAAAATTTAGACTGGAGAGAATCCAGGAGAAAAAAACTGGTTTGATGTCTTTGATAGAAGTTCAATAAAAGTCAATCAGAGCAAGGATCTAGTGGCTGTTAGTGGTATAACACGTGTACATTTTGTTGTCTTCAGAGAATTTGCAATTGAAATGCAACTGAAATCTGCTTTTTTTATTTTAAGGTAAATAACATTAGAATTTCACATTTGATATTTTTAGGATGGCAATAAAATATAAAACAAAATGTAATTTGATGTGGATTACTGTTGTTACTGCTGATAAAAAGGTTAAAAAGATTAAAAGACACCTCGCTTTATTAAGGAAATTAGCATTAGCATTAGCGACAGAAGATCCTTCTCACATTTGACATTTGACCAGATGCTGCTGACAGTGCATTTATCCATATTTGTGTGTTATGATTTAAGCTCAGTTGAAATCAAAATGTTCAGAAAATATATTAACTTTGAAAGTGTTGAATAATATAGGATATCCACTAAATGGTACGGACAGGAAATGTATGAGAGAACATCACTTCAAACTTTATTTGATGACTTAGTGTGACAAAATGCAAGTGCATTTCAGCCTCATAACAGTGTTACAGTCGATGCAAATAATAAACCATGACTCAAATGATCTTGCTTAACAATAATAATAATAATAATAATAAAAATCTAACTGAGATGCCATTAAGATTAAATCAGAAAAACCCAAAATCAATATTTATCCACCTATTATTACAACCCTTCCTTTAAAAACAAATCATGTCCACTTTTCCAATCTCAGCTCCTAAGTAATTACATTAGAAACACTGACCTTTAACTTATTATGATCAATTTATGTGCAAGTTCAATAAGGGTGCTTCAAATAAATCAAATAAATATTCAGAAATGGTTGTGACAAGTGTTTAAATTGGGAGAAGTTTTTTAAGGGAATTATTTTAAGTTAATTATAAGTTAAGATGTAATACAGTCTGAATTAAACCTTCATTTCATGCAATCCAGTGTTTTTGCGTACATGCTCTTTCTGTTTTCCGGTGTTTGTGTGTGTGTGTGTGTGAGTGTGCGCGTGCATGTGTGTGTTTTCTGCTGCATCACTGTCTTGTTTATCTGTGTGTTAAAGTTCACACAATTGAGCTGTAACCCCCTCTTGAGGTTATGGGTTTTACATTTTGCTTGTATATGTACTTACACTAGGTAACCAGCACTTAACATGGCAAAGGTAAATAACTTAATAGATTTCCCACCCAGAGACCCTTGATAAATAGAAAATCTAAATATTCTGTTGAAGATGAGAACCATGACAGCCATGTAATTCCCTAAGCTGCCTCTGAAAGCCATAATATTCATATTTCTTCATAGCAATAAAACCATATTACCATATGAAGGCCATAGGATAATATTATTATCAGCCAGCTCACTGTGTGTGCCTCTTCAGTGGCAGGGATCAGTTCAAAGCACAGCCCAAAGCATGAGTGTATGTGTGTCTGAGAGAGAGATAGTGTGTGTGTATGTGTGTGTTGTGTATCTGTGGCTGAGTGTGTGTGATCAGTTCCCTGAAGCGACAGCTGCACGCAGAGTTCCTGAATGGGGAAGGCTTCTCTGTGATGACTACCAAGTGGCACACACATCTTTCTAACCTCTTTTCTCTGCTCGCCTCTACTTTACAATAACCCTACCCTTTGTGTTTTGTTTTTTTTTCTTTTTCTTCTTTTTTATATTCTGATCAGCCGTTTCCTCAATTTATTAAATACACCCCTTGTCCTCTCCTCTTCTGGTTCTTTTTTTTTTTTTTTTTTAATTTCTTTCCCCTCTTTCCTCTCCTTTCCTCCGTAATATTATTACTCCCCAATCACCATAATCGCCAAATCAGAACTGCTTGCTACTGCTTTCAGCTAAATTAGACGCATCTGTCACAGCTAAACCTGTATTGAACTGTGAATGGGGGCAAAAAGAAGAAAAGGAAGGAAGGGGAGTAAGAAATAAAGACTAGAGAAAGACCCATTAGGCAAAAAGAAAGTAAAACAAGAGAACCTGATGAAAAGAAAACGCTCTATATTCAGTGTTTGAGATCCAGAATCGTTTGAAGTCGGAGCCCGTTAGCTGCTGAGCTTGAAGAGATCGTTCTATTTAAACAAAGTGTGTGAGAGTCTCTAAGTGAACTGGAGATAGATGAATATAAATAAAAAGAAAGATAGTCATAAATCACCGTGTGTCGTGATCTTGACTCTCGGAACCTTCAGGCCACTTAATACACTGGAAGTGCGCTCCCAGCAAGTTCCAACATCACAAAGCACAGATAAGATCAGATCAGCAGACTACATTTGTTTTCTCTCTTGTTTTCTTTCCTTTATTAAAATCTACATAGCAGCGTCTTGCACTTCTGCTCTTCAAAGTAGATCATCTCAAGGTCGACTTATCTGCGGTTGTTTAAGCATATCAAACATCTGATGATCAAACAGCTCTGAGGCCTCCATATTCCCCCACAGGTACCGTTGTTGATAGTGTTTCTGTCTTTGTCGTACCGAGTCCAGACGTTCATTCTACTACAACAGCAGTCGCTACACTAAAATAGAATTTTTTCCGAACAGTGAAATAATCTGGATGGGAACATTAGAGAACAGTCTGAGCTACAGAGGTACAGGAGCGATAAGATTTCACCACCTTCATTTGCACATTTATGCCAGAATGACATGAAGAGCAAAGGAAAAAATGACTCAACTGTAAAAATTAATTGAGGTAGAGAGGTTGGCATATTGAAAAGGGTAATTTGGAACTTTTTTTAGGTACTTCTTTAAAATGTCACATGATACAGGTGGATGTAAAGAGACAGATTATCTCACAGAAGTATAAATGCCATCGAAAGAGGAGGCAAAGGAAAGGCCAGAATGAAGCACAGCAATTGACATTAAAGCAATAACACATTTGAACATGTAATTTTCCAAAAGTGTCATCATTTTAGTCTAAACATGTCGAGTCAGGTCCAGATAGGTTTGAACAGTGACAAAAATATTGTCATTTTGCCTCCGTACACCATCACAGTGGATGGGAAATGACATTTAACATGTAACAGAAATGTGGAACTTGTAGGTTTTTATTTTAAGGGGTTTAGCAAAAATGCTGCACTAACCATTTAGGAATTACAAGCATTTTAAAGATTGATGCACTTTAACCCATAAAGACTCACTGCTACTTAACATTTCTTAAGTGATTTATCACCATTTATTATTATATTATCCTCTGGATTTGTTTTTTTTACAGTAAAAATCTGTCATTTTGCCCCTGGGCAGCTGTGGCTACAGATGTAGCCTACCACCACCAGAGCGAGAATGTGAGAGTGAATGAATAATGGGTCAATAATGTAAAGTGCTTTGGGTATCTAGAAAAGCACTACATAAATCCAATCCATTATTATTATTATTATTATTATTATTATTATTATTATTATTTTCCTATATTTAATTTACTGATCATGTAGATGTTCATAAAAGCTCAGATTATAGTTGAGGGTTATTATGTCAAAAAACAGAGAAAACTGAAGAAAAAGTGACTTTATCATGAAGTATATCACTAACTGAACATAAACCAGTGTCTAGAATAGAATAGAATAGAATAGAATAGAATTGGTGTAAAATGTGGTCGACGGTGGTGGAGTAGATAGCACTCGTGCCTCACAGCAAGAAGATCCTGGGTTCAATTCCAACACCAGTCAATGGGGGTGGGACCTTTCTGTGTGGAGTTTGCATGTTCTCCCCATGTCTGCGTGGGTTCTCCCCAGGTACTACGGCTTCCTCCCATCCAAAGACATGCACTAATAGGTTAATTGGTTAATCTAAATTTCCCATAGGAATGAATGTGAGAGTGATTGTTTGTCTCTATATGTCAGTGATGAACTGGTGACATGTCCAGGGTGTACCCCGCCTTCACCCATAAGTAGCTGGGATTGGCTCCAACGACCCTCGCAACCCGAGCATGGATAATGTGGGTTCAGATAATGAATGAATTAATGAATGAATGGTGTAAAATAGTTTGTCATCTTTTCATGGTCATCAGATATGACCCATGAGATATGAGGCTCCTTAGTGAACGTGGAAACACCGTCATCTTCTACAACATTCATTCACCTTCTATTCTATTCTATTCTATTCTATTCTATTCTATTCTATTCTATTCTATTCTATTCTATTCTATTCTATTCTATTTTACTGGACTAAGATCAGGTGCCTGACTTGGCCACTGAAGTCACTCATACTGGTCTTCCGTCAGCAGTGGTCTAAGTCCAACCAGATCCTTTCCTTCTCTGTACTTTTCTCTCACCATCATTCTGGTAAAGATTCATCCTGTTTTCTTACACCCAGAGAGTCTTCTTCCAGAACTGAACCATACTTTTTTAGATGTTTTCTGACCAATTCTAATCTGTCCGTTGTGTTGTTGAGTGTTACCAATGGTTTGCACCTTATTATTAACCCTCTGTATTTACAATCATGAAGGAGTCTCTTTATTGTAGACTGTGATGATGACGTACCCACCTCCTGTTGTGTGTTCAGGACTAGTTTGGATGTTAAAAAAGGATTTTTCTTGACCACAAAAGAATTTTAGTTGATTTTGCTGGTCTTCAGGGACCATTTGGTGTTTCTGAGTACACCAGTAGATTCTTGCTCTTTAAGAATGTACCACATTTTACAGTATCTCAATGAAGCTGCTTCTCATTCAGTTGTTCAATTACTTTTGAGCCTTTGCAAATAGAAATAGAGGGATTATGTTTAAAATGGTTGGAATTCCGAAACAGTTTATGCATTTAAAAAAAAAAAAAAAACCCTTGAACTAAAGCTGAGTCAACACTTCAATCACATCTTGATTATTTTACTGTGAGGGTGTGCACAGGCAAAAACAGCATTTGTGCCAATGTCCAGATACTTATGGACCTTACTGTATGAACTATATTTAAATACTTTCAAAATTATGACTGAACAGACAGGCATCTCAGAATAAGACGCATCAACACATAGAGCTTTTTGTTATGTTAGTATAAAAATAGATCCTGCTGTTCAGGACTGATAATTGCCTCACACAACACTGTGCAGAATAAAACAGGCTGCTATTTCTATTAAAGGGACGGAGGAAGAATGACATGAAGTTTTCCCCACTATTGGAGACGAAGGCCCCATTTGAACAAGGCAACGATGACAGAGCGGTATAGTTTGTAATGCACTGAAGCAGAAAGATAGGTGTTAGATATTATACTTAGCCACAGAGGAAAAGGGTGAACTGAGGAGAAGTGGTTAGTGTCATCGACTGGAGGCCTGTATGTGTAAGTATGTGGATGTGTGGTTAGAATTACAGTAAAACAGAAGCCACGGTTAGCATTACAATCAGGCGACAAGCATTCATGCACCATGCAAGCAGCCGCAATCACCTCATTATCTAGTGTACTGACAGGAAGAGGACAGAGTGTTAGAAAGGGGATATAGATAGGAGCTGAGAACACAGACGGAGGGGGGAAAAAATGGAGGATGACACAAAGAAGAGGAAGATTAAGAGATTGAAAGACAGCAAGATGGAGGCAGAGCATGAAACAGCCAGAAAAAAAAGAGGTAAATAGACAGAGAGTGGGAAAGAGCAAAGGAGTCATGTAACAAAAGAGCCATTAGCAAATGTCTGTTTCCCTTCCCCTGCTCAAATCTCTGACAGACAGCATCAGTGTGTGTGTGTGTGAGGGTGTGTTTGTGTTGCTGAGATCCCAGTGGTGTATCAGTTCCACAGCAGAGGTGAGAGTTTGTCTGAGCAGCTGGGTGTATCAGTACCTGCAATCTGTGCTTTTGTTTTGGTGCATTTGCAGGGTCAACAACACTAGCTGCCTACAGTGGAGTGAGTTTCTGTGACACTAAATGAACAGACATGAGGTAAAACTATAATCTTTTAAGCAACAGGAGAAATAATACTGTGACCAGAGTGTGCTAGCTTCAGACCGGTTCAATTCATTTTTATTCTTAGTGTGAATAGGGGGCAGCTGTAGCTCAGGAGGTGGAGCAGGTTGTCCAATAACCAGAGGGTTGACAATTTGAATCACAGTCATTCTCTGCTATAGTGTCCTTGGGCAAGACACTTCACCCACCTACCCTCTAGTCCACAGGTGTCAAACATGCAGCCCGGGGGTCAAATCCAGCCCGCCAAAGGATCCAATCTGACCCGTAGGATGGATTTGTGAAATACAAAAATTACACTGAAGAAATTAACAATCGAGGATGTCAAAATCATTTTAATTCAGATTCCACATACAGACCAATTAGATATCAAGTGGGTAAGACCAGTAAAATATTATCATATTAAACCTATAAATAATGAAAACAGCAAATTTTCTCTTTGTTTTAGTGTAAAAAAGTAAAATTACATGAAAATGTTTATATGAAAAAACAGTTATTTTACAAAAAATGTGAAAAACCTGAAATGTCTTAAGATAAGTAAATGCAATTTTACCAATATGCTGCCTGTTATTAAATGTTTTGTGTATTTGTAATTGTAATGTAAGTTGTAATGCACATGTGTAAATGATAAACTGAGGTAAAATATTGTTAAAATTGCAGTTGTTTTTCTTAAGACGTTTCCAGTTGTTCATGTTATTCAGATTTTTGTAGATGTAAACATTATCATAATTTAATTTTACTTTTCTCACTGTAATTATTTTACTGGTTCGGCCCACTTGAGATCATATTGGGCTGAATGTGGCCCCTGAACTAAAATGAGTTTGAGACCCCTGCACCAAGATATTGACAATCCTTTTAGTTCAGGTTCCACATTCAGACCAATTCAATCTCAGGTGGGTCATAATAACCTATAAATACTCTCAACTTGACAATATTCTGCCTGTTCCTAAATGTTTTGTGCATTTATGGATCCACTGTGATCTGTAGTTGTGTTAATAATAAGAGATGGAATATTGTAGAAACTGTTCAAATTTTAGTTCCAAACTCCAAAATTTTAACAATATTCTGCCTGTTACCAAATGTTTATGTAACATTGTGTGTAAATGTACATGTATAAATAATAAGTCGAGGTATAATTTTGTTAAGATTGCACTAATTTTTCAAATGAAATTTCTGTTTTTTCAGGTTATTCACATCTTCTTTTGTAAAATGTAAATATTTTTAGAATTTAATTGGGGTTTTTTTTGTACTAAAATGAAAAGAAAAACTTGGATTTGTCATTATTTATAGGTTATTAAGTCATTATTTTACTGGTCTGGCCCACTTGAGATGAAACTGGGCTAAATATGGCCCCTGAACCAAAATGAGTTTGACACCCCTGCTCTAGTGTTACTCACACTGGTGTATGAGCTGGTGACACTTCCACCTTCGCCCAATATTCAGTAAGGGTTATTCGAAATCTCTCTGACGGGACATTTTAGAGCCAATTTGACAGATTAGTATTGCTAAATGACCCCACATTTTTACTTTTAAATTCATTTTTGCTTAAGTTGGACCATAAGGGAATATTCAAAACAAGAAGCTACTTTATATTGAAATAAATGTTGGAATGGCAGTCAATTAAAGTTCGCTCTCTGATGGTACATTACTGTGTTTTGACCCATAAATGGATGTATGTGAACAGCTAATGCAGTGTCACAACAATTATTTCCATTCATAGTAGCATTGATTTTTCACCCAAATCTTATACTGATAATGGGAGAGTCGAGCTGCTGCATTAAGTCTTCTGCATCACAACCCAAATATTCTCAATGGGATTGAGGTGTAGACTCTGCGGTGGCCAATCCATGTGTGAAAATGATGTTTCATGCTCCTTGAACGCCTCTTACACTGTTTTAGCTCAATGAATCCTGGCATTCTCCTTGTGCCATCAGCGAAGAAAAAACCCACTGATGAGAAACCTGGTTATCAGGTAGTGAACTGGCCTCATGTTTTATGTTGCCGAACCTAAGATGACCCCAGATCCTAACGCTACCCCCACTGGGTCACCAATACAAGCTGCCTATGGTGGATTGAGATTTTGTTAGCATTAAATTAACAGACACTAAGTAAAACTATGACCTTCTAGCCAACAGCAACCACAATATGCTAGCTTGAGGCCGGTTCACACAGCTTTTTTTTTTCTTTCTACTGGATGTGAGCAGATCCCAACATATCCTCAGCTGTGATTATGTGTTAGAGGAGTATATGCAGCTCCTTTAAGGAATAGCTTAAAGGGTATCAAGTGTGCAGTCAGATGAGGATGCTGAGCAGGCAGGTTGGCGGTCGGAGCAGAGTAAGGTTACTAAGTAAAACTGTAAAAGTGTAGTTTAAGCTACAACTTGTCAGTACAATAAATGTGCCGGCTCCTAAAGTGTCTGCTGCTGTTTTCCAATTTGGATCAGGTCTCTGTTTGGATCAGCATCTTTTCAACTTTTAACACAGATTCTCCCCTTAAAGAAACAGTATTTCTCATATGTATTAGCAGAAATACTTGCAAAACTTCGACCAGTTTGTAAAAGTACCATTAAAATGTCAGTACCATCAAGGCCATTAACATCAGATGTCAGCTTAGAAGGCAATAATCATGACAGCTAGCTTGTTAGCATGAAGGGCTTATCTGTCCTACATGTATGTCCATTGATGTTTGAAAAGCTCCATACTTTTGGAGCAAAAATGCAAAAAAACTAACAAGAAAATATTCTCCTGAGGGTTTAGAATAATGAATATTTCATTGAAACAATGCAGATTAGTCTTCCTTTATATTCAGATAGTCACTGAAATAATCCAGTAGAGGTAACATCATCTTAGTACTAATGATTGATATGCCATCTCACTATTTCGGCTATTGGCTAGTCTTGCAGAACCACACCTATTTCCGTACTTTGTCAGTGTTGCACTAGTGCTGGAGATAAATCTGGCACATTCTGCAAAAAACTCTCAGGATTGTGTGGCCACTTCTTTAAACAAACCCCTCTTGTCTTGAGTGGTGCACACAGGACTCGGAGATAGTTCCTTTGCAAGAGAGTGTCAGGAGAAGTGGTTTCGGTAGAACATGAGGAAGTGTACTGTGGTATTAACATGACAAACTTTACGAAGAAAACACCAATTTAAAAGACAGATGCCTTTGTCAAAACTTGGCATTTTCAGTTGTAGTTGTGGCTTTGAGGTTGTCATTGTTTCATGTAGAAAGGGGAACAAAACTGTAAGACGTTGATAGCTGTAGGAAGGAAAAAGTCAATCTCACCACTGGAAGACAGACATATTGTCCTTTATTACACCACAGTACAAACACTGGGCCAGACCAGCTATTGACGACACATTACATATGTCACCTACTCATCCTTTATAGCAGATAGGAACACTGCTATAGAGGTCCAGATCTTTAGCTTCACATATCTGTAATGTCTCTGAGTGCTACCCATACTACTGCCCACTGTGATAGGTCACCAGGAATAGGTGTAGTGAAGTATAGTAAGAGTAAGAATATTGCAAGACTGTCACTACTGAAAAGCTATTTGATTCACAAAGACAGCAATGGAACCACTGTTGTACTGAGGCCATGTCCATACAAAACCACATCTTTTCCTATCTGATCTTTTTCTTTGTCATTTTCAAAAAAAGTGCTCCCTAAACATGGAGGTGTTTCAGGAAATATCTGCGTCCACACAAAACCACTGAAAACAACTGAAAATGACATAGTACAAACACCAGGCCTGTATGTGGTGTTGTAATGCTCTTGCAAAAAATGGAGAAGAAGATGTGGAGCATGCGCTTAAAGTTTGTTTGGTTCTACCGGGTCTGGTCCCTTCTGGTTGCCCCTCTCCATGGTAGATCCAAGAGCATGTAGTGAATATTGTTAGCTATGGTTGTTTGTTGCTCATTGTAATGAAAGAGTAGCCGAAGATTTAGATTCAATATTTCCAATAAGATCAATAGCTGTTGTTGCACAAGCACTACTCTGTAGTCCACCATTGTTGTTGTTGTTGTTGTTGTTGTGAAGTGGCGTCTTGCTTCCGGGGTGAAAGCTTAGAGAGGTGGGGCTATGACATCATCATTTTAGAAAAGTTGCGGTTTGGTCGTACAGCCGAACACGTGAAACCAGCATTTTCAAATTTATTCACTCTGGGACCCGGTTTCAAAAAGTTGTGGGTTTAGTGACTGAAAATTCCAGTTTCTTGTGGACAAAAGGCCTGTCTGATACAAAATTTTGCGAATGCGACCAAAACCATCTTTGTGTGGACAGGGCCTTAGAGGTGTAGCTAAGCTCATATCCACATACCAACACACTTTGGTCAGAGGTCATTGGTGAGTTCCCACGGGAAGCAAACAAAACATACTCTATATAAATAATGTAATGTATTTCAACACAATATTTCAAATGAGCCCTTTATGACCAGGAACTATTTGTGTGATTCCAAAGTATTATTTTTTTCTTTACATATAATGCAGTGTTTTTCAACCTTGGGGTCGAGACCCCATGTGGGGTTGCCTGGAATTCAAATGGGGTCGCCAGAAATTTCTGGTTCTTGATAAAAAAACAAAAACAAAAACAAAAAAAAACGTATTAATAAAAATATATGGTGAGTTGAGAGAGACAATCCCAATACATGAAAGACATGACAAACTCTGAAGCTGAAACTGAAGCACTGTGATACTGTTTATCTTTCAAATGTTCATTGTGGTCAGTTTCAGATGCTGCAGCTCTTTCATAATTCATAGTTTGAGTTGTTTGTTTAGTATTAATTGTCAGCCTTGTAAATCCAAGTTGGACTGACTGTACATATCCTAAACAAGGAAAATCAAATTCTCACTTTGTGCAGTGATCTACACCTGGCTTTTCTGCCTCCGTCCATAATAATATACATTATATAGACTAAATGTCATCTAAAATTAATGTTTATTTGGAACATTGTATAGCAAACTATTAAATGATAAAAAAAAAAAAAAAAAAACATTTTAGCAAAAAAACTGTCTCTGTTTTGAATGTCTGGGGTCGCCCGAGTTTTGTGATATTAAAATGGGGTCACGGTTGGGAACCACTGATATAATGCTTCATGTGTGACTAAGACAATTTGCTATAATATCACTCTGCAGTTTGTATTTTTAAGTGAAAATCAGGTGTTTTCCTATATTTAATTTACTGATCATGGACATGTTCACCAAAGTTCAAAATAAATCCAAATGTTATCACATCAAACTGGAAGAAAATTCAGTTTTTCAGCGTATTATATCATTTACTGAACATATCGAGTGTCTGTCACTTGTCAAACTCCATGGGTTTTACTGGTGAATGAATGTTGCAGAAGATGACGATGTTTCCATGTTCGCTACAAACCCTCTGAACATGCAAATGGGTCATATCTGATTAAGATGAAATGCAGGGAAATTGTATTGTACCTAAGTCATTTACATGAATTGATAGGATTAGTGGTTCAATAGTTATTAAACATTATAGATCAGTAGATGCTTTCAGTCGCTGTTTAGGTCTTAAAGGGTTAATATGCAGAGATCACATCAATTTTTATAGTGATTTATGTTTCTTAGTTTGCATACAGTACTATTGGAGTGCAATGAGTCTATTTCATACCATCTCTAATACGTGAACTTTGTACAAACCTCTACTTGCACCTTCAGCTGCCCCCATTCATCAAACACTGCAACCTTTGTGTGCATGTTCACACACACACACACACACACACACACACACACACACACACACACCTACACACACACAGACACACACACACACACACACACACACAAAACCTATGTACTGTAAGAGCAGTCAGTCAAGTAGGGATGTATGTTTTACTTGGATTCGATATACTGTAATTAATTATATAAATATTATTTTCTAGAAAAGGAATTTTAAAAAAGCACAGGGAGGTCGAACTCACCTGTGCTGTGGTCCTTGAAAGATATATCACAACAGTGTTCGGGAGGCTATAGCTGAGCCAGCTGCTGTCCTGGCAAGAAGAAGAACCTGCACACATTATTCCATTGATTTCAGACGGTGAATAGCATTCCTCACAGGCTATAATAGTACTGATCCCCACAGAGAAAGTATCTTTTTTTTTCTCCCCTTCTCCTCCTCCACCCGAAGGTCAGGGTCAGCTACAGAACAGCAACAATGGAGCCAGTGGGGATTTGGTTTCTTGCTTCAGGACATTTTGGGAGGGCAGATCCTTCCTGCCACAGTGGTTTGTACCCATGTCCTCAGCTTGAAGACTCTTAAGGTAGTGATCCAGGCATCTCAACATGGAACAGATTGTAAGTTGAAAGATCAGAAGGCACTTATAAAAGATTTATGGTGGGTCTCTTCGGGTGTACAGAGAAGCTGAAGTCCACCTGCTTCAGATGTTCACACCATACTAAAAGCAAAAATAAGTGTCATATATTTGCTTGGGGTTGCGCAAAAATATTTCATATGACTAGCAAGTTCAATAACTTACATAAGACTGAGGTGTAGTAAAGGGGAGTACCCTGTTTGTTTTTATTATTTTCACCAATAATTTGGTAGAGTGGAATATATTAACCCCTTCATGCATACTGGTCACTACAGTGGACAGTTCTTCTACAGTTGTTCTCTAGTAAATTCATGAATTCTGTTGTTTTAGTTTCATATCAGCCAACACAGTGGACGCTTATGCATCATCCCATACACTGCAATGCATACCGTTACTGTAACTTTGCTGTTCTTGATAAACCTGACCTGCAGTAACATGTTTTCGTGTAAATCAGTTGTTAGTTGTTAGACTGTAATTACCTTTTTTTTTTGTTGTTGTTTTTTTTTTAAACAAAAAGGTTTTTTTTTTTTTTTTGCATATTACCTCCATGAAGTGAGTAATAACTAGTATTAGAATATGTTAAAATATGAGAAAACATCACATTAGCGGCAGTTAATGTTTTAATTTCATTTTTTTCATATCACTTTCTGCTATTGGGTCAAAACACTCTGGTGGGACATTTTAGAGACAATTTGACAGATTAGTGTTGCTAAATGACTCACATTTTTACTTTTAAATTCATTTTTGCTTTAGTTGGACCATGAGGAATTATCCAAAACAAGGAGCTACTTTATATTGAAATAAATGTTGGAATGGCAGTCAGTTAAAGTTTGCTCTCTGACATTACTGTGTTTTGACCCTATTGGGTTTTAAATATGTGTTTCTTTACTTCAAAAATTAAACATATGGTGTAGCTGAGTGGATATATTTGTAACAACATGAAAAAAAAACCAAACTCGAACACATTGTTTTTTTCACGCCTAAGGAGGAATAAAAACACTCTAGACAAAAAATCTTGACTAAGGTTCTTGTAATTCATGCATGAAAGGGTTAAACATAACTAACTCTGTCCCTCATATGCTTGTATATGGTTATACACAGGGTGCAATTCGTCAAAAAAACAGAGGGGGGAATTATTAATGTTTTGGTGTGTGTGTGTGTGTGGGCAGTTATATACATGGGGGTACGGTCCATAACTAATATAACTAATGCTGGCATGAAACAAAAGTGACACTACATACCTCCAACGTCCAACTCCTAGGTTCTATTCCTCTATTATACAGCAGATCTTATACAAAATTGTCATAACTTCCACTGGACACACAAATGCTGGGCCCCATGAATTTGTCACATTTACCCCCTCTTTACGGGCGGCTGTGGCTCAGTTGGTATAGCGGGTCATCCAATGACCAAAGGGTCGGCGCTTCGAATCTTAGCTCTGACTGTCCACATGTTGAAGTGTCCTTGGGCAAGACACTGAACCCTAAATTGCTCTAAGTAGGGCCAGGCAGCACCTTGCATGGCAGCAGCCATGGTGCGTGAGTGTGTGTGTGTGAATAGGTGAACGTCAGGAATTGTAAAGTGCTTTGGGCACCATGAAGGTGTAGAAAATGCGCTGTATAAGTTCAGTCCATTTACCATTCCATTTACCCTTTACGGCGCCCCAGTGTATGGGGACGTTTGCGAATTCTGAGACTGCCGACAGTTTGGTTCAGGTAAACGTAGGAAATAGCGTTAAGAAAACTCAGTCACAACCTGCTTGTTATTTCAATTGGTTGGTTGTCCCCCTGAGGATGAAATTCCTTGAGCAGAAGTAGGGATGTAAAAACCAGAGGGGGGGTTGATCCCCCTACCCCCTCAACAAATTGCACCCTGGTTATACAGTCACAGAAAAAATTATTAGACCACCCTTGTTTTCTTCAATTTCTTGTTCATTTTAATGCCTGGTACAACTAAAGGTACATTTATTTGGACAAATATAATGATAACAACAAAAATAGCTCATAAGAGTTTAATTTCAGAGCTGATATCTAACCTTTTTCTGTGTTTTCTTGATAATAACCAAAATCACTTCAGTTCTTACAACAATAGCTTTGGCATTGTACTGACAAAAACAGTGCTTTTAGGCAGTCCATGTTTTCTTTTCTGTCTGTTTTAGTCACATCATACACACAGGAGTTAGTACCTGATTGCATTGCAACTATTGTTTTTGATGACTTTTGATGGTCATTTTTTCCACGACCGTAAATATAAATAGTTGCCCACATCATGCTTTATATGTTGTTAATCAACTTTATTTCCAAGTGACTGCCATCCACTCCACCCTCATCATGGGGACTCTAAATTTTGATTTGATATCAAATTATACTTCCTTAAAACCAAATAAAAGCATGAATTATGTTGTTGTTGCAAAATGTAATGTAGGTGGGATTGTGTTTTGTAATTGAGTCACATATACCGCCTGGCCAAAAACAGTCACACACTGGCCTTTAACTTTGATTACAGGACACATTCCCATGACATGGTTATGATGAGCTGATGCAGTGTCATAACATTTAGTTCTATCCATATTTTCATCATATTTTCACCAAGATCTTGTATCAAAAATGGGAGAGTGGGACCACTGTGTAAAGTCTTCTGCATCGCATCCCAAACATTCACAATGAGATGGAAGTCTGGACTCTGCGGTGGCCAATTCATGTGTGAAAATGATGTGTCATGCTCCCTGAACCACTCTGAACCACAGTTTTACTCTAATGAATACTGGCATTGTCATATAGTGGTGGCAAAGAGTGTCTGGACACCGCATGCATTTGTGATATATTGCATTAATAATCAATCTTATGTCACTGAACTCTTCAGATTCAGATTCAGAGTACTTTATTAATCCCCGAAGGGCAATTCAATTCACAGTTACCCTGCCTTATTGACATCCAGACAATTAGGGACAAACAAACAAATGCAACATATTCATAGCAGCATATGACAGCCACAGACATACACATTCACCTGTCAGTACCCACAGAACTGCAACTGGGCAATAAGTTCAACAGTGAAATGAAATGAAATGACTAAGATGCTAAAAAATAATAAAAACACAATAAATAGCAAATCAAATCACCTTCAGTCACTTCCCAGCGTTCTCTGCTAAATAATATTCTCCATTACAATGGAGGCCCCCCTGAAATATAATTCTTTAGCCAAGTACCCCCAACTCTCGCTTCAGCATTTTTGATTGAAACAAATTAGGTGAAATATGTTCCTGTGCCAAAGGTGTCTGTTTTATATTTTCAGAATTTTGCAAATAAACAACATATATTTAATTGTAATATATATATTAAAAAAATAACATATTTTTTAAAGTAAATTTTATGTGCATAATGTAAACTGAAAAGTGCCCTCTTTCATTGATAAAAAAATAAATCAATTAGTCATTAATTAATGAATTACTTAGCTACTCAAATAAACTTATTATGAATAATATAAAATAGAAATGTTCTTCAAATGTTACCAAAGCTTAAACAAAATGATTGACAATAAAACTATTATATGAATGTATTTATTGTGTTTTATATTTCGGCATTAATTCTCATTATTTATTTTGTATTGGGTACATGATGACTTATTTAATGTATTTTTCCAAAAAAAAAATTCAAGTAAGTACCTCTGGGGGTACGCGTACCCCACTTTGGGAACCCCTGCACTACTGTATTAGCCTGGCGAACCATCCGTCTTTCTCAATGAGAAATCCGTCTGGAATTGCGGGGCTTGAATCCAAATATGAAGGTGGGACTAACAGGCGCCAAGTAAACTATTACAGATCAGACAGATGTGATGCTTTTGTCAGAGAAACTTGAGAATACAGGGTGTAATCTGTAATTCAACCCTTATTTTTGAGTCAAGTAAACAACCAACAACAGTCGTAAGGAGATTTGAGGACTTGGAAGTAACTTTGACTCGCAATAAAAAGAAGTTGGTGTGTATGATGCATTGCGAAACACCTGACCCCCAGACTTGTGATTGGTTCGATATAGAATAGATCGTGCATATTTCACAGTATTGAATATGCTGAGAAAATCAGATGGCTGGCCAGGCTACTACTGTATATCAATATCCCTGTGCAATCAGGGAAGAAAAAAACACTGATGTTCAGACTTGGTCATTCAGTATATTCAGAGGTTCAGCTGATCTCATTTTATAGATACATAATGTTGCTGAACTTAGACCTGATCCAGATCATAAAACTGCCCCCACGCTCCCTACAGTGGTGGTTTTTTTTAATTTTTTCTTAGTGGATGTGAACTCATCCCAACATATCCCCAGCTGTGATTATGTGTTAGAGGAGTGTGTGCAGCTCCTTTAAGGAAGAGCTTAAAGGGTATCAAGTGTTCAGTCAGATGAGGATGCTGAGCAGGCACAATGGAAGCTGCAGCAGAGTAAGGTTACTAAGTATCACATCACAACACTGCCCCCATAGGCTTGTACTGTAGGCACTAGGCATGATGGGTAATCACTTCACTTCAGCCTCTCTTCTCACTCTGATGCATCCATCACTCTGGAACAGGATCACTATGGACTGATCAGACCACATGACCTTTTTCCATTAAAATCCAGTCTAATCTTAATGCTCTCTGATGGATGTGTAAGAAATGAGAAGCTACTCACTGCATCACTTAGCATTAAATAGGTAATAATAATAATAATAATAATAATAATAATAATAATAATAATAATAATAATAATAATTTTTATTTATATAGCACTTTTCATACATTAAAAACTGTAGCACGAAGTGCTTTACATATCAGTTTAAAAATCAGTACCGCCCCCCCACCCACACCCACCCACTCACCCGCGCACACACACACACACACACACATTGTATATGCAAACCCACAAGCTCACACATACTTAAGAAGACTGACTGAGCACGGGTAGACCAGAACAAAAATGTAAAAGGTAAAGAGGAGGTGCTGTCTCAAAGAGCCATCCACACCAGGAGGCAGCCGCCGACCCCGGCAACCAGGCACCAGCAACACAGCCCCGCATCCCAACTAGTGGGAGAGGGCCAACTGGGACCCCCACCCACCAGAAAGGAGCGGACCCCAGTAAGAGAAGGCGCCACAGCCCCCGGAGTCCGCAGCCGCCCCCCGGCATGGAGGGCTCCCTCTGATGAAACACCGGAGAATAAGAAACATTAAAAAGATATAAAAGAATTGATTAAGAGAAGCTAAATTTAAGACATATATGAAAATAATAAAAATATTAAACATTAAAATGATAAAACAGAAGCACTGGTTAAAAGAATCTTAAGACATATATATATATTAAATATAACTATAAAACGTTTGAGTAGATAAAACAGAAGCATCAGTTAAAAGCCAAATTAAAAAGGTGGGTCTTGAGCCTGGTTTTAAAAATTTCTACCTTCTCTGTGGCCCTGAGGTTCCCTGGCAGGCTGTTCCAGAGGTGAGGAGCATAATGCTGAAAAGCTGCCTCGCCATGAGTTTTTGTGTTGGCTTTTGGAACTGTTAAAAGGCCAGTGCCAGAGGACCTCAGGGTCCACTAGGGTTCATAGGGTAAAAGCAAGTCTAAAAGATAAGAAGGCGCAAGACCATTAAGACATTTAAAGACTATTAAAAGGACCTTAAAATCAATCCTGAAACACACGGGGAGCCAATGCAGTGATTTTAAAACCGGTGTAATGTGAGCCCGCCTTCTAGTCTTCGTCAGCACTCGAGCGGCTGAATTTTGAAGAAGTTGGAGTTGTGAAATTCTATCTTTGGGAAGACCAGAAAGCAGGGCATTACAGTAGTCAGTCATACTGGAAATAAAAGCATGCATCAGCAGTAGGTAGTGTTAAATAGGCTAAGTGTTGTCAGTTGAAATATTTTAATCACTGCAGTAATTACCCAGTGGAAGGATATGAACTGATTGCTTTTTACTATTTACTTAAATCCAAGTGGTGAATTTTGTATGCTGTGTATTTGTAAGACTGTGTTGGTCATTATCTCCTTGTAGACAGGTTGTCGCACTATTTAGAACATCTGTTGAGAACATCTTTCAGTGATTTTCAGTGGTTTTATTGAGATCTGAAAACACAAGGTGAAGAAAATTATAATTCAGATTCAGAGGGTTGCGATCTGATTTTAAACGATTATGGATGCACCCCACAATTAATTTATATTTTTCTCACTGTATGATGAGTTCTTGCTATTTTTAAAACTAAGTGCATTTCTAATGATCCAAAATGAAAACAAGCGGATGAATTTGCTTTCATTACAGAGGTGTGACCTGGGGGAGCTACCCCCAGGCCCCCCCGGCCACACCCCTGTTCCCTTATCTTTTATTGAGACAACAAAATTGTGTCAACTGGAAGGTTGTACATGTACCTGGCAACATATTGGATTGCAAAGAACCATCAGGGAGATGAACATGCTTAATCATGTTTGTTGTGTCCCCAAAATACTTCACTGGTGCTCGACACACCCTGCAAATGCTGTGGCTTTTGTCCAGTTCCCCTTTCCCCTCAACTTCATTGAAACCATAATTTTTCAAGTTTCCATATACTCGCTTTTAACCGAGGTGTAGGCACAGCATGAATTGGTTTTTCTACATCTTTTTGTTTTGTATGTACGTTGCCATAAACTGTTCGGGGCTGCATGGTGGTCACAATTTAGTTCTGCCTTTTTAGTTACACCATCAATATCATTAAAACATTACATTCAGAACATTGACATTTCTGCATCGATCCATAATCGCATTGTGATGCATTAAAGAATTGATTTTTTTCTGCAGCCCTAATCTATCTATCTATCTATCTATCTATCTATCTATCTATCTATCTAGCTATCTAGCTATCTAGCTATCTAGCTATCTATCTCTTCTGGTTTCATTTCTTTAATGGACCCTTGACAATACTGTCTTCTTCTGAGTTACAACCCATGAATAAAAGCAGCTCTACCTGTTCACATTGCTGATAACAATAGGACAGTTTGAAACACTATGTAAAAACTATGGACCGATGCACTGTTGCGACACCACTTACGCAACAGAGGTGCAGATCCCCTCACCCCCCTTTAACTACAACACTCCACATTCATTACTTGCGAGATCTCCAGACCAATCTTGCACTTTCTCACAGCCCCCAGACACACTCTCTCACTACACCCCCACAACCATAACACACACTCTCTCTCTTCCCACCTCCTCACTGTTACCATCCATGTGTCATTGGCTGTTGCTAAGTTACAGGCCCCCACCAAGTTTTTTTGGCGGCCAATAAAGCCTTGCCTTCACCACTGTGGGTTTTGACAGATACCCCATTCTGTAGGAGCACTTTGTTTTGCGTTACTGTTATTTTTTGGTCTGTCTCCATTCACTCTCTTAAATGCTACTTCATGCTTTAATTTGTTGTTTGCCTCCAGTTTCATTCACTCTGATCCTCTTGCTTTCCTCCCATGTGTTTAAAGACTAATGAGGTATAATTATTAAGGAAGTGAGAGAAGGACGACAGAGACGAGTAGATACTGTGTAGTTTTTGTTCACTGACAGATGACACATTGCCAGTGTCAAAGAGGAAACTGCACGATTTGTTTTTCCTATTAATCAGTGAAGCATTATACAGAGATCAAGCTACGGTACATTACAGCCTCGTAGACTTAAAACCGAACACATGAGTACATACAGTGAGCACACAGGAGCCATAATGCACTGAGTAAAACTAACACACACAGCACCCCTTTAATTCAAATGAACATGCAGCGTGTGTATGCACCAGATGGATGATGCTGCTTTCGAGGTCGTTAATAACCCAGTGTTCTCACCAGAGTATTCTCTGCAGAAATAGGCACACACTGCACACACATACTGTACATATCACATGCATCTATTTTTATGTGTCTTTTTCAGTGACACTTTTGGGTAAACATATCTAAGAACACAATTCTGTAGAATGAAGATGGTCACATGAATACATGCAGTAGATACACAAAAAAATAAGTAACACAGAAACACCCAAGCTGTAAATTTGAAGAGGAAAATATGATAAGCACTCGGTAAGCGCATGTTCACATACGTATGAACACGTACATGTTTTCAGATACAATAAATTATATACACAAGACAGTCTGCAGTGGTTCTGCTGGATGGTTGACAGGGTAATCTATCTCCATTGCATGGTGCAGTGTACTCTGGGAAAGCAGGCTGGATGCAATGTTAGCTAACAGCCAAAAATACACACATATATACACACACCCACTAACCAGGCACACATACATGGATAGATTGCTGGTACTGAGTGCAAAGATCAAGCCAGTGTGTTATTTCCAATTATAATCTAATGAATAATGGTATGAGCACCTGGTTGAGGGTGATATAGCAAGAATATATTAACTATCACTGCAGACACTATTTGTTATCATGACCATGGCATTTTTCCCCTCAGTATCAGTTAAAGATTTAAATCAGATAATCTGTATGTATGTGTCTATGTTTTGCTTCATTTGATTGAATTACATTGTACAGTAATAGTGTTTACATTCTGCAACCGCCATATTTTCAGTACATTACCATAATGTGTGTAGCAATATACATTTATGTAAAACTGCGACTTCAGTGGGAGTGAGCTTTACTGGCTAAGATCAAAGCCTGGAATCAGTACATGGACTTACCAGAGGGCCGCACAGTTAAGTGAATAAAGACATAACATCACATAGCCAGGTAGAGGCGAGAATTTCAAGGTTCCCTTCACTGGCAGGAAATGAGATGACATTTGGTTGCTCAGAGGTTACAAACATGCCTTACCTTGTTAACCTAGAGAAAGCCAACTCGGTGGCTGAACATAGCATTTTAACTTTGAACTTTAGATATCTGTTATAAATGATTCCCTTAATCCCATTAGACTGGGGTGTTGGCAGAGCAGTTAGGCCAAATCATCAAATGACTCTAGCCTCCACAGGAATATGCAGTTCTTTTGTAGATGTTTTACCTGCCTGTACAGTACATGCAGTTCAGTATTTCTGCCTATAGTACTTTATGATGTAAACTCTCTGAAGCGCCTTACATTAAACACACCAAAGCACACCTATTTTCTTATGTCTTCAGATACTCACAAATTCTAGCAACTTGTTCCCTTTCCGCTCGTCCTATTTTTTCGTCCTTATTTATTAAAAACAATAACACTGTTTTTTTCCTTTCTCCTATTACAGTCTGTCTTCTGACTTGTGTTGTTCTTATTGTTTCTCTCCTGCTATCTTTCATCCTGTCTCATCCTGCACGCCTATTATAACTATTATAGGTGTATGTTAGGATCAGAGGCGATTTCTCACAGACTGCAAGGGAAGCTCAGCTTCTCCTAAAATTATGAAAATTAAATGGTTAAATATGTACGGTTGTGTTGACATTTCATTGACTACAAATGTGTTAGAACACGTTTATCTCACAGACGAGTTCGTTCAGAATCAGCTTCATCACAAATCAACAGACTCGATGTTGTTCACTTCTCATGCATTCCCGTTGCGCTGTTTTCTCATACAATCTCTGCTCAGTGCATTTGCCCGTAGACGCTCAGCGTCCATGCACTTCAATGGGACTGAGTGGAACAGTGTTTTTTTCACTGCCTCAAAACTGGACGGTAATTGGATAAATGCCACGATGTTGTCCCGTACCCAGACACTCGGCGTCTCTGGGGGTGAATGGAGCTGTGGGCGGAGCTCGGCCGGGCTGGACACTAGGCTTCCATGTGCTGATTGGAGGATCAGTCGAAAGGCTGAATCCCATTTGATTGACAGCCATTTTGAGATCTGCTCCTTCACTTGATAGAGTTCAGTTTAATACTGTCACGCATTCTGCTGTGAAATGGAGAGAAACCACTACGAAATTACTTGTTCATTTCTTGCATGGTAAATAAAACACACTCATTAAACTTCCTTGTTTCAATTTAACATAATTTCAACGTTTTCTTGTTTAGTTGGTACGATAATGGCACTGACCATTTTCTTAAAAAGGAATGGAGGGCCGAATATTACGTTTAAATAACTTGACTTTTTTTAATGTAAGCCGACAATGAGCTTCCCTTGTCTGAAAGACGAGCAGCCACCACTGGTTAGGATTTACTGTACATACTAATTGTTTCAGACTGGGCTGTAATACTTTTGGTTTTTGTTAATCTTATTCATTTTGTCTGACCACTGTTCTTTTGTGCTTTTTGATCTATTTAAGATTAATATAAATACTTATAAATGCTATAGACAACCGTGGTCTTCTTTTGCTTCCCTGTATCCTGCACATGTATTATGTAGGTAATACAATAAAGAAGCTTTAACTGTCTTCATGACACTTTGATCGCATGTTGCTCTTTTCAGTTGAAGAGCACATGCTTCATCAGAGAAAAGACTGCTTTAATCCAGGCTCAAGCTTAGCCTCTCCAGAATGGGTAAACACTACAGCCTGCTATAGGTGTAATAAACACATTAGTAAAGACTCCTGCTTATTTCCATTGATTGGTTACGAAACAGTGAAGAAAAATAGACTGGAAGCGACTGTGTTTAATCTTCCTAGGTAGGGTCGATATGACCTGTGAAGGTCCTCTAGAAAATGGATATGTGTTTGCAGCATGTGTTGCTAATTACTGAAGTGAAAATGCATGAAACACTGCTGTAGTTTTAATTTCCTGCAAAACAATGGTACCTATAACTGTGTTTCAAAATTTAGTATATCTTGCATTTTTCCCACTAATGACCATTGTGTTTCACAGACTATGTTTCTGTCCCGGAATATTCTGCACTCAGAGCTATGTAGAATTCCAGTCTGCCACAATATCTGCCCTAAACACATTGAAAAATACTCTGCCTGGGAGCAGCTGATTGATTCACAAATGCAAAGCGGAGATCATACTGTCAAGCAAAACAAAGAGACTGTCAGTATGTGTTTGTGCCTTACTTTGCAAAAACATAAAAACATAAACATTTGTCACTGCTGGAGACATACCCAGTGTTGTTCTGCCAGCTTTTACCATCACTTGTAGAAAATGAATATCAATGCAGAGCTCTCCTGTGTAATTAAGGCAAAAAAGATGCTGGATGTTGCTGTTACCTCTGATTTACAGCCATAGATGTTCGACATGTCTCCTGTTTCTGTCATTCAAGTATGATCTTATTTGGTAAATTTTAAAGTTAAGCCTACCCTTCAAATTTGAGAGGTTTGTCTTGAGTTACAAGTTGTTCTTTGGGAATTTTCTTGCTTTTTTAATTGATTAAAACATGTTAATATGTCATACTTAAAATTTCAATTCCAACTCCTTTGTATGGTATTTGAGCCACCAGGACCAGAAAGACCTTCCCTACTGAACTTAAAGAATCAGAGTCACTAGTAGCTTTTCCATTGGATATATGTGCAAAACTTTACCAATATTTACTATATGTCGAAAAAACAGAAGTACGTAATGTTGGATTATCCATTAAATCACAAATGTGTTGATTTCTTTAGTTATTATCACGAGATGACATGAGAAGTCATTCCATAAACATGGTGATGAACATAAATATCATATTGATTTACAGATATATTCATTATTATTATATATTACCCTTCTATCCCGTACTAAATAAAAAAATGATTCGGTTTCCTGGTGTGTCCACACATAATGTGCCATGTTTCTTTTAAACTCTTCTTCTTCACTTGTAACATTTGTCAACATCCAGGTTTTTTTATTCATATGACTGTAGTTGCGGAAAAAGGTCTTTCCATTGCAGTTTTGCATGATATTCCAATTTTGCTATGCCTGAAAAACCACCTCTTGCCAGTGGAAAGCTTTTCATTGAAAAACTACAGTTTGGGCAAAATTTTCCCATTTCTTTTCCCATTAGGCACATTTTTATGTGCAAGTTATATTTGCGCAATTTGAGGGTCAATGGAAAAGTGACTACTGACCTACATTTACACCAACATATTTATATTTTTTTCCATAAAGATGGGTGGAGTTATTCCCAATAGTCTATTCTCTATTTGTATCTTCTCTCATGGTCACTGTTTCCAGTCATGTATGTGTAATTTAGAGTGTTTTCCAACAGCATTTTAGTCATTATGTGTCACCAGGCTTAAAGAAATCTGACTTCAGGCCTCCAGTCAACAGTGCACCCTGTGTCACTTTAAATAATAGGCTATGAACCTGTCGCTTTAACCAATCAGATTTCATGTTGGATTTCATGGTGATCTAGCTGGTGTATAATAATGATAATGTCACATTTTCACATTATTTGATTGGATGGTCAAAGAGCAACTAAACTAAAATGTATTGGTTTATATTTAATAGTTATTTTCCCAATCCACCACGGCTGACAGAGGGGCAAAAAATGGATTTAGTGACAGCCACACTAAAAAAAAATGTGCAGCAGTTTAATGTGTTTTATTAACAATTTGTGTTTGCCATTTTACGAACTAAATATTGATAATTGTGCTTGAGATGACGCATGTTGTGTAGTGAAAGGAGACCAGCTGAGTTGTGTTCATTGGGTTTCTTGCTTTAGTAATCGTCACTCATTCTTCCTCCATAGATACTTATCTGTGATACAACACCCTGCTATATTGCATTTTTTGTATGGTATTGATGGTATAGTATTGCTATTAAACGGTGAATTGAAGGAGTGATATTTTGCTTTTTTAAATGAAATTATGCATTTTAAAACATTTCCCTGTGGTCTACATAAACTGTAAATGCTATGCTTGGGTCTGAATTCTTCATTAATTCAACTCCACAGGTCCATCTTCAACCCTATTTCTGAGTAATGACACTAGAAAGGTTCCTTTGAGCGCTGGCCCTTTAAATGCAAAAGAGCCACTTCATACCCCACCCCCTCCAAGTTGTTGACTGTGCTTTCTGTCCTGTTTAGCCACTTGTGTTCCTTAATACAACCAACAACTGAACATTTTAGGTTATCCACTTGAAATTTGGACATATTTTCAGTTTTTACTACAACTGCTACTGCTGATAAACAGTTATGTCGTACTCTGAGAAATTTTCATCGGAAGTCTTGACCTTATATGTGCAAATGTCATGACGTAACTAGTTATAAAACGTTACAAATTCATCAGGAATTGAAATCCACTTGATTTTGCCAGAATTAATATAAAGATAGCTTTGCAGCACCTGGAGGGTTCAAATTCAAACTTTTTGAATTATTAAGGTCCAAATATACAAATAAATGTAGCAAAGACTAGTAAAAGTGGGTTTAGCAAAATATGACACTACTGAATGCATATGTGTGAAATACATGACCCATCACTGCATTTGACAGTATAATTTCCTATACCGCTACTGTAAACGCAGATAGTTCCAACAGTCTGAAAGGGTTTGTCATCCATCTTTTGCTAGCATGTGAATTGAATCAGTTTTGCTTTGGTTTAAAACTTGAACATTGATCCCCCATGGGCACAATTTTGGGTTTTCAGCCCACCCAAGATGGATGCGCCACAAGTGAGTTCTATAAAGGACCACTCATATCAACCCACTTTGATGACCAAACGGAGCCTTCATGGGTTCTGCAATTAGGATTTAGTAAAGACTTCCTAATAGTATTGAAGCCTCAGAGGGAAGACAGTGGTATCTGTGATCTAGTGGGGAGAAACCATATAAGACAAAGCCTTAAATAGAATTGGACCAACACCCATTCGATATTCCCATCAGCTAATTATAGTATAAAGAAGATAATGCTATAGTGAATTTAATAATGCTGTGTAGGGTAGTCTAAAGTTGGTAGAATTTAAATTGAATTCACGCTGACAATGTTTAGTGTGACCTTCCTTTTAAATTCTATCTGTACTTGCATAACACAATTTTAATTTTTTTTTTTTTTTTTTTTTTCGTCAGAGTAGTTGGTGCTGAAATATTTCTCACTCCAAACTGAAAGGTTCTGGTGGTGAGTGAAACTGGATAGTGTGGTTAGCAAGAATTTTGAGTTTGGATATATGCAGTGTCCAACATTTTAATGATAGAAATCCCAGAGGATGTATTGGTTGACTGAAAGATTACTTATCTACAGGGTGTCCCATAAGTCTCCATACATAGGAGACATAATACATTCCATACATATGTGGTTCTAACATGTATTTCTTTATATTTCTTCTTTATTTGTTCTTCAGCAGACACACATTGAAATGTGTTCCCGAAAAAATGGCAGCCATATAGATCATATTATATAAATAAAAATGGTTTATGTCAAGAAACGTTTATTTTTCCTATGTATGGAGACTTATGGGACACCCTGTATTTTGACCAACACCCATTCAATTCAGCTTATTCAGCTTCAGCTTATTACAGTATAAATAGGATAATGCTATACTGGATTTAATAACACTGCGTAGGATAGTCTAAAGTTGGCAGAATATAACCCTTTCATGCATAGTGGTCACTACAGTGGACAGTTATTCTACATCTGTTCTCTTGTTTATTCATGGGGTTTTTGCTTTAGTTCTATATCGGCCAACACAGTGACACTTATGTATCATCTCATACACTGACATTCATACAATTACAGTAACTTTGCTGTTCTTGATAAGGCAAATTTGTTCGTATAGTACAATTCATACACATGCTTTACAAAAATGGAAAAGAGACAGGTTAAAAACACACAATTACAATTAAAACATAATCAGTAAACATAAATAATAATCAATTAAAATAAAATAAAAGAGAAGAGTGCAGATAGAGCACTTACAGTTTTGATATAAATCTGATCTGCAGTAACATGTTGAGTGTATATCAATTGCTAGTAGTTATTAGACTATAATTAAAGGTTTTCTTAAATAAAAAGGTTTTTTTTTTTTTTTTGCATATTATCTCCATGAAGTGAGTAATTATTAGTATTAGAGTATGATCAAATGTGAGCAAACATTAGATTAACTGCATTAAAAACAGTTTTTATTTCATAGTTTTCACACAGTTGATCACTTTCTGTTATTGCATTTTAAATACATGTTTCTTTGCTTCAAAAATTAAACGTATGGTGTCCAGCTGAGCAGACATTTTTATAACTCCATAAAAAATAGGTTCATTAAAAAAAATTCAGTCACATTGTTTTTTTGTTTTTTTTTTTTCATGCCTGAAGAGGAATAAAAACACTCAGGAAAAAAAATCTTGACTAAGGTTCTCATAATTCATGCATGAAAGGGTTAAATTGAAATTACGCCAACAATGTTTTTTTATGACCTTCCTTTTAAATTCTATCTGTACTTGCATAACTTTTTTTTTTCCATCAGAGGAGTTGGTGCTGAAATATCTCTGACTCCAAACTGAAAGGTTCTGATGGTGAGTGAGGCTGGATTCTCTGGTTTGCAAGAATTTTGAGTTGGGATATATGCAGTGTCCAACATTTTAATGATATAAATCCCAGGGGACTTCTTGGTTGACTGAAAGATTATTTATCTATTTTGAGTACATTTTTCAACAGTATTCACCTTACCGTGCAGTATGAGGCTTCGGAGCATGAGGGTGCATAAGACAGCCAATCACTATTTCGGCTGTTTCAAACCACAGGGAGTTGCTCTGACTTAGGACAGAACTGCCAAGCTCTACTCTGTACCAAATATAACTGAACAGTTAGCTTTTGCAGCACATTAGATTGTCATCCAAATCATTGCCAACAGCTGTAATGGCCCAGTATGACTGGTAACAAGGGCAGACAGCTTGGATCTGTTTTCTCTACTGTTATTAACTCCCCATAGCCGATTAAGCAGAGTAGTGAGTAATGGTGGGTGACTGATCGCTATCATCCTCACCGAATTATACAGAAAAAAACTAAATGTCCATAATTGAATTGCTTTAAAAACACACATGTCTGGATGAGTGGAGTACTAAAAGAGGTAGGTCTAAATGTGTAAAACTGTAGTCATTATGCTGTGGACTCCTGTATGTATTTATGCTGGCTGAGTGGGTGAACCAACTGAAAGGTGTGTGCATTTAAAATCACCAACGGTTTCAATTTCTGCAACATAAACACATTAAAGAGACATTGCAATAAAACCATGTACAGCAGGGAGAGGGATGGATGATGGGGAAATGTATGAATTGAGCATGGAGAGCTGGAAACATGGGTAGGACTGAAAGGAGGAGAGGGAGGCGGTGAGATAGATGACGATGTGAAAAGTAAACGGTAGGAGTTGGGGGTTGAATGAGTGTCGCTAGAGTATTAAGTTCTCTGTAGGAGGTAGGTGTTATAAATAATGACTTTGAAGGAGGTATTGGAAGGAAGTGTAAGACAGGTAGAGCCAGATGTTGATAGAGGACTGTCAATGACAAAAAGTAACAAGTGCCAAAAAAAAAAAAAAAGAAGAAGGAAATGAGTTGGAGGTAGAAAGAAAATGCATTTGTTACACAGATTGACAGATGGTTTTAGCACATTACGGAAAATGGAGAGCAGGGGTTGAATGCCCAGCCAAAAGGAATATCCTGAACGTATATATATATATATATATATATATATATATATATATATATATATATATATATATATATATATAAAAGAAGCATATAAGAAGAATGAGAAATGGAGATTACATACTGTCATTTACTACGTGATGTGTACACGAGTTTAAAACGGGCACGAACGAAAAAGGAAGAGTGAATATCCAAGGGTAATTGAGACAAATGTGTTGAATGACAGAAGAACATTTGAGTTAATCATCATTTCTGCACAGTGTGGGAGGATGGAAAATACAAAGTATGAAATTATTCAAATGGATTTTTTTTTTAGATACACGTAGCATGCACTTGCAATTGTTTGTATATTTGTTGCATAATTGCCTTATATGATAATATACAAGGAAGACGAAGATAAAGAGAGAATATGCGTAGGTGCTTTGAATCTTGCGATGCCAAAGAACATTGTCATATCCTGATAAAAAAAAAAAAAAACCTTATGTTGGAATTTCAGGACTAAGGGAGGAACATAATGGAGGAGAAGTAGATAAGCCTCCTGCTGAAAAGTGGTTCAATGCTGTTAATTATAGTGGTAGTCAAACTAGAGTGGTTTATGCTGTGCTGTTCGGTGCACACATGACACACCGTGGGCCAATTCCACATAGAGGGGAATTGCACAGTATTGCACTCTCCATTGTAAGAACCTGTCCGCTAATGATTTTGTTGTAATGACATGCTGGCGCAGTGACACCCATAAAGTTTGGCACCTGACTGTAATTCGCCCTTGTTTTGCACTGGAGTTTCCAGTGTTTCAGAAATTTCTCCACATTTCAACACATATTGGTCAGTAGTGAAAACTGCACAGAGCAAAACACCCTGAATCGCATGTATTTAAGGGCAGTAATGCGCACACAAAGCTGTCCACACTAACAAACCAGTTTTCAGTACTTTTTACTTCTTCTGCAGCTCTTGTAGTCTGCATTATAACATGATATACTGTAATAGACTCCTGCCTTTTATGTAAATCAGACATCTGAACTGTGATTGATTAATGTCTGACAATGAAAATAACGATATGTAACACAAAATATGGGATGTTAGCAGGATTAGTACTATAATTACCCCGCCCCCTGAACGGAAGGCAAAGAGTATTGTTGTTTTGGTTTGTTTGTTTGTTTGTTTGTTTAACACTAGCAGCAAAATTATTGGTTGAATTCATACCAAATTGGGTTTATAGATTGCCAGTGATCCGGAAAAGATCTGATTACATTTTGGGAACAGTAGGTCAAAGTTCAAATTTTTAATGAATTTTTCAAATCTTTTTTTCCTCATTTACTTATAATGGGCAAAAATTTCAAATATCTGTAGCAGCAAAACTATTGGTGGAATTCATGCCAAACTGGCTTTATAAATTGCCAGTGACCCAGAATGGATGTCATTACATTTTGGGAAAAGTAGGTCAAAGTTAAATTTTTTTAGGAATTTAAAAAAACAATTTTTTTCTCCCTTTTACTTATAATGTGTCAAATTTCACATGTCTATAAAAACATCAACTTTGTTTTAATTTACTTCAAACTTGGGACATATACAGAGACAATTGATATGCTGACATCAGCATATGCATAGACATGATGACATCAGCTGGATCGATGCCAAAATAAACTACAATACGCATGAGGGGCGGGGTTTGTTGTGTCTGGCACCACTTGTTCTGTTTTGTATCCATGTCTGTCTGTCTGTCTGTCTGTCTGTCTGTCTGTCTGTCTGTTAAATTCCAAGTTAAACCCCAAACCCACTTGATCCTACTAATATCTGACTCAAGATTTTGTGCATGCCATCACTGAAATTTCATTTAATATCATTCAAGCTTCAAAAACTCAAACACTTAAAGAAAAAGGGAGAGTCAGAGAGACAGAGGTCAGATGTTTTCTGCACCAACTGAACTGCATGTGTTCCATTTGCATTGGTCTTCAGTAGTTTAGATGGTTTGTAAAACATTTTTTTTGTTTGTTTTTTTCTGAGACATGCTGAATTTACGCCAAATGTATAAATATTCACTAATTTACATCCATGCAAATGACAAAGGCCATCTGTTAAGCAGCACCATTTGTGGTGAATTCCACCCTTTGTGAATCGCATACTGTATTTTTGTCTCACTTGCACCGGTTTTGTGCCAACTAAAGCTGCACAGTCTTTTTGTGAACCTGACCCAATCATTTTAGAGCAGTTCGGTCTGCACTGTATCCTAAAGGGAATGTTTGGTGGTTGGATGTTCTACTGTGTTTACCAGCTGGTCTGTCTCAACTGAAAACTGCATTATGGGAACAGTTAGAGTGAACCAAAATAGTAAGACGGACACACACAGGACAGCCAAACCTTGTAAATAGCGATGCTTCAGGTGCTTCTTTTACCAGGCTTGTTTATGTGGAGTTGGCATTTGTTGAAAAGTGACACAAGCAGAAGACAGGTATCACTGTGGGAGTTATAAAAAGTGTAAGGAGAAACTTATCATTTTCTCTGTAACTGTGTGTTTCTCCAGAAAGCATGTTTTTTTTTTTTTCAGCCTTTTCTAAATACATGTTTTTGCTTATTTGTGCAAAAGTGTACTGCAGGGTATGAGTGATTCAAGGAAAGTACTGCCAATCTGTTCTACCTAACTCAGCTTAACAAGGTTCTTCATGGAAATATATGTAGAAATTATATAATTAATAACTGTTGGCCTCTGTCGGGTAAATATCTGATGAACTAAAGGTCAAGGCCTTTACTGAAATGAAAATACTGTCTATGAGCAATGCATGAGCCTGTCTTTTGGAAGTGCTGTCTTAAAAATATATATAAAGGACTGGCCATGTCCATTGTGCTGTTCAATATGAGACATCAAGATGCATTCATGAAACAGATCATTTTGATACCAAACCTGCAGTTAACCATTGGTTTGACAGTGATATCCACCTCCCCCCCTCACATAGACACACACACACACACATATATATGTATATAATTAAAAGAAGTATTGCACTCATTATGTGAACCTGAAAAGCAGAAATCCAAATGTAACAAGTGGTGCCAGGCACAACAAATCCCGCCCCTCGCACATATTGTAGCTTAATTTGGCATTGATCCAGCCGATGGCATCATATCAGTGCCTGTGCTGATGTCAGCATATCAGTTGCCTCTATATATGTGCCAAGCTTGAAGTAAACTGAAACAAAATTCATGTTTTTATAGACATTTTAAATTTCGCCCATTCTAAGTAAATGGGAGAACAAAAAAGATTTTTAAAAAATCATTACAAATTGTAACCTTGACCTGCTTTTCCCAAAATGTAACCACATCTATTCTGGCTCACTGGCAATTTATAAACCCAATTTGGTATGAATTCAACCAATAGTTTTGCTGCTACAGACATGTGAAATGTCGCCCATTATAAGTAAATGGGAAAAAAACAATATTCTAAAAATTCATAAAAATATTTTACTTTGACATGTTTTACCCAAAATATAATCAGATCTATTCTGGGTCACTGGCAATCTATGAACCCATTTTGGTATGAATTCAACCAATAGCTTTGCTGCTAGAGTGTTAACAACAAACAAACAAATTGAGCCAAAAATAATATTCCTTGCCTTCCCCTTGGGGGCAGGGTAATAAGTATCAACAACTAGAAAAGCACTCGGTGAGTGCAGACCTCCGCCAAGGCAAAAAAAATTTCATCCAAATTCGTCCATAACTTTTTGAGTTATCTTGCTAACAGACAGACAAACAGACAAACCCCATAAAAACATAACCTCCGCCAACCTTGGCGGAGGTAAAAATGTCCTGCACTACATGTGGTATTGATCTGTTTTGTTGTTAGTCTGACAGCCTGTTTTGTTAGATGCAAACCATGAGAAACAGACATTAACCTCATACACATTTCACTTCTCTGTGCTTACACCTGCCAGAGTTAAAAAGTGAACCTTTAGTTGGCAAATACATTAAGGAACTTTCAGCTCTTCATGAAAAGGCAGTGTCACAGAACTAAAGAATCGTACACACACTACCGATTACATTTCTTTGTTGTAAACTCTGCTCTACAGTGCAGTATTTTTGTATTTTGACCATGATTCTTTACCAGTGTACATTAACTTTTTGACTTCTCCGGTGTTATGTAATAGAGGTCCTGAGATTCTACGCTTTAGTTCACTTTAGAGAGATGGATAAATGTTGGTAAATTGATATAGATTTTCAAGGGATGAGGGAATAAAATAGCAGTAAATATGAAGTGGCCTTAAGGTGAACTAAGTCAAAATAAAAAAAGAAAACACAACATAAACTGTGAAATAACTACACGAAAACACAACGAAAATTAGAGCACAGGACTGTAACAAACAAAAAGAAGCAAAAACTAGAAGTAAATGATAATTGAATAATAAATGTTTCTTTTTTGTGATGAGACGATAGTTTAATACCAGTTAACTTCCTTAGTAAAGTAATGGTGCTCTTGAATGTGTACATGTGTGATAAAAGTCTATATTTACTGATTTGTATGCAATGGTATTGGGTCGGATTTTCCATAAAAATCCTCCAGTGCTGCTTCTATACCGCTGCTATCGCTATAGCTTCAAAATACTAATATCAACAGACGGCTGGCTGTCAACGCAACTTAGGCTCCAACACGCATTTCATGTAAGCGCGTAAGCACATGAGCACTCTCAAATCTATCTTACTTCACTCCTAACCACAACATCAACAAAATCTACAAGCCAAGGCCTAGCAAAGTGTCTCTCTAAAACACACAGTGCAAGCTGGCCATCAAATAACCAATAGCTGTAGAAGTGCAGCTCCCCAGTTCTTATGTACTTGTCTGACTGGCACCGATTGGCTGCACAGGCCCAGGTGTTTGCCAGTTACAGAGAAGAGGGAACATGGGGAGTCAGAGTCATGGCAGCAGTACAACACACATTAATGCATTTCCAATATTCTCCTAAAGGGGGATTTAACACATTTATTAGAAGCATTTTGCTGCTTCTGATGTCAGCACAGTGTATGTTTTATTAATGCATAGTACCAAAGTTATAGAAAAAGGGAGAAAAAAAATGTCTTCTTGGAATTTGAAGCTTTTACAGGAGGTTTTATTTATTCATATGTTCTGTACTTGTACTGTACTACATGTTTAAATTGTCCTTGAGAACCAGTTTGGTTTCTCTCAAGGTTAGTGATTTAACTAAGGTTGTCTTTTCCTAATAGTTGCCCCTTCTTGATCAGAGCCCTCTTGGTTTCCGCTTTAATTCATGACTCATTTCTCTCTATGTTCCAGTTGCCTTGTTCCAAGTGGAGGATAATGGAAAGGCTGTGGCTCTCTTTGCTGTTGCTAGCAGCAGCATGCAGGGGACAGCCGTGTCCAAAACGCTGTATGTGCCAGAGCCTTTCTCCGTCGCTCGCCATTCTCTGCTCGAAGACAGGCTTGCTGTTTGTTCCAGCTGCAATTGACCGACGCACTGTGGAGTTACGGCTTCAAGAGAACTTCATTACAGGTAACACACCAGCCAGCCTGTGGGGATGACAGCCCCTTTTATTAAACTACCCGCATAAATTATTTCTCCAAGACAAAACTAAAAAAAAAATATTTATGTGGATGTGCTGCTGAAAAAAAAAAAAAAGATTCTGGCTCCTTAGCAGAGACAGAGCGCCAAAGGCACAGTGAACAATGAATGACGAGCTAAATATAAAGAACAGCTGCATATGGAGGGTACATGTGAGGATGAGTATGTCATATGTCACTGCAGTAACAAGCTATTCCAATTTGTTCCAATTATTTCTCTTGTGTGTCAGCTGCAGGATAGGTTTGGACTGGTTAGTCACAAACAATCATTTGTTGATAATTAGCATAATATTAACTTTATGATACAACAGTTTACTGTAAGTTTGTTTCCACTTATAGCAATGTTGGCACACATCACAACACCTTTATGTTGGTATTCGCATGGAAATTAGCAACATTTTTCATAAAGCAGGTTTAAGTTTTTCCCACTTTCCTACTATTTTTGTTTTGCGGTTCATTCTAGCAAATCTTGTTGATGATTCATCTCCTCCTTATATCAAAGAGTTCACTTTGGCACTTTGAAATATACTTATTTTTAAGAACTGGAGTATTGCTTTATCCTTTTATTTTAATCTGGATTCCCATTAGCTCCCTACCAAGGCAGCTGCTTAATCTTTCCGTTCTGACTTTAAAGAATTCCAGTATTCACCAAAACAAAAGACACAAGAGCTTAAAAAGACCCACTCTTCAAAGAGTCCAGGACCGAGACATGAAAAACTACAAACAATATCATAGGTGTAAATACTTAAAGGGCATTGTTCACATCCATAACAGTTCAGAAGAATTATATTGAGCCAAACAAACATTTTTGCATCTTATATTAATTAATGTTAGAATCTCATTTGATCATTCAAATTGCCAAAAAGTTCATTAAAAATATGTCTGGTATCATATAATGTAGGTTCTACCAGGATAGAACCACATTAAACATGTTAATGCTAATCTAAATATACAATATAAATGGGGTTTTGCAGATAGCAAATGTGATGTTAGTTTTTCTATCTCTGGAATGGATCTAACCATTTATCACTTAGATCCACAGGAAACATAATCATTCATTTGTGTTTATCTCCCTTCCACCAGCTGTTCGCAGGAAAGACTTTGCTAACATGACCAGCCTACTACATCTGACCCTGTCCAGAAACACTATCAGTCAGATCCTCCCTTCAGCCTTCAGTGACCTACGGCGGCTGAGAGCCCTCCACCTAGACTCCAACAGATTAACTATTATCAAGGTAAGATTGATGGACAGATGGCTGGAAGGATTAATGATGGTATAGGAAAGAAGCTGTATATCACTGGATTGATAAACAGCCACCACACAGCTTCAGGGCATGTATATGGTAAATCCTTAAGTGTACTGACAAGAAATCAGTAGCGGTACCGTGGTACAGGGATGTACAACGATACAGATAATAGATAAAGAGGTGGAGAAATATGTATCAGTGACAGATCTAATGATACAACTGCCATGCTTTGACTTTTTTCACCCTAGGATGATCATTTTAAAGGCCTCACCAACCTTCGCCACCTCATTCTGGCAAACAACCAGCTCCACTCCATATCTCCACATGCTTTTGACGACTTCCTGGCCACTCTTGAAGACCTGGACCTCAGTTACAACAACCTTGCTCAGGTTCCCTGGGACACGATTGGGCGTCTAACTAACGTCAACACCTTAAATATGGATCATAACCTAATAGAGAATGTTCCCCAAGGGGTTTTCACCAACCTTCACAAACTGGCCAGGTAATTATACGTATAGAGAAGGAGACATGAGTACTAAGAAATGGAGTGTTATACAATGAAACAATATTTGTATAACCTTCCTCTTGTGTTAGGGTCTGCACCGACCCATTTTAGGTTTTAAATGCATGAATGAACCACATAAAATTTGTGTATTGCATCAAGGCTGTTTGACTTTGTCAGGAACCTCTATTTCTTTTTTTTTTTTTTCTTGTTTGGCACATGCAAATATACAAGACATTTTACATACATTTACATATCTAATCAAACATCCCCATATAGGATGGGAAAAAATGCACATGTATATAACCACTTCTGAATGCTTATTGCATTAAAAGCTTAATCATGGGACTCCATCTCTTTGTAAATACCTCTCCCTGAATTCTAAGTACATATGTAATTTGCTCCATCTGACAGATTTCCCTCACTTTCTCAATCCAAATGTTATATGTGGGAGGTTCACATTTCAACCACTCGATAATGATGCATTTAATGAACAACCTTTATTTCAACAAAATGATACAAAAAAACCCAAAAAACACTCAATTATGACTGGTTGAAATTATGACCTTTGTGTTGTTAGGGTCGGCTTTGACTCAGTTATAAAAATAAGATTATAAAGCATAAATTAGAGCCAAAACTGAAATCATAAGTGCACTGTCAGCCAACACACTGACAGCCAGCTCCTCTAACAGTCATGTGAGCTTTTGGGGATTCTCATTTTGCCCTTTTATCCAGTTTACCTGCACAAAAACAAAACAAGCAAAGACGGGCATGTCCGCACATGTGAGGCCAATTCAGTAAGAGTTGGTGACTTGCAGGGGTATACTAACAAAAAAAAAGGCCCAGAGACTCACACCAAAAATATTAAAACCAATATTTTCATGGATAAGAAAGCTTAACAAGGTAACCAAGAGATGAGAAACACATTGTATGATGATTAACATAAGAGATGGAAACATAGAGCTAACACAAGAGGAAGGATAAGCAGATAATTAGAGAAAACTGTAACAGACAGATTAATATCATAAATACAAAGAAATAGAATAAAACAACACACTGTTGTCATTCTTCTACGATGCTTCGCCCTCATTTTCTAAACCCTTTCCTTTCACAGGCTAGACATGACGTCCAATAAGTTAAAGAAAATTCCCCCGGACCCACTGTTCCTGAGAATCCCAGTTTATGCCAAGTCCAAAGGCTCCCCCCTCTCATCCCTGGTGTTGAGTTTTGGTGGCAACCCTCTCCACTGTAACTGTGAACTTCTGTGGTTGAGGAGGCTAACAAGGGAGGATGATCTTGAGACGTGCGCCTCCCCCCCTGATCTTAGCGCCAAATACTTCTGGACCATACCCGAAGAGGTGACACCCTTTTTTTAACATCTCCTGTTGTATTGGCGAGAAGCAGATGTAAATGTTGTCAGAGCGCAGAGAGATCTAGTTAAAACTAAGGAAAATATGTCAGATTTGGAAAAGTATTTGCAGTGTGACCTAAGACCTTTTGTTTTCCTTTAGGAGTTTATTTGTGACCCACCAGTTCTGACCCGTAAGTCACCTCACACTGTGGCAATGGAAGGCCAGCCTGCCAGCCTCAAGTGCAAAGCAAACGGTGACCCGGAACCTGAAGTCCATTGGATCAGCCCTGAAGGACGACTTATATCTAATGGCTCCAGGTACAAATATTATCTGCAGTTTACAGTTGTGGAAAAAAGTTTCTGGACACCCTTAAAATTTTAAAATATCATTTTGAGATATTTTTTGAAAAATATTTAGGGTTAAAGGTAGGGTAGGAGATCCTTCAAAAACAGCTGAAAATGGTTGAAAAACAGCAAGCTCCATTTTGAAAATACACCCAGAAGGCACACCTCCAGAGTACCGGAAGATGCAATGTTTGTTCCCGAGGGTTCATGAGTGCTGCGCAGCATCAATTCACCCCCCCACCCCCCCCCGACGGATTTGTGTAGAACTTGGACTTTTCACTTGTTATTTTGTACATGTTCTAAGTAATCTCAGGCTAGTAAGAACAGCTGATTGTAGTAAGACTGATGTCAGGCTAACAGCCCACTAAAGTTTGTTCTGAATGCTGTATTCTGTGCATTTCACTGTTATGTTCGTCAGCAAAACAGCCCCAATTCATACCTAGCTGGCTAATGTTACATTCTCTAGTGATTTATGTTAGTGACAAAACAGTTTGCCAGCAAACTTTCCATCCTAATATTGCTAATATAGCCAAGCTCTGGCTTCGTTTCCTGTACAAGTGCCCTAAGCCGCTGAGAGCGCGCAATTTGTGCACAAAGAGGGGTACGCACAGAGGGGGGAGGGACAAATGAGAGTTGAGTTTGATAGACATATCACAATTCAATCATTTCAATAATTAGATGGTGTTTTTTCAGTCCTGTCCGTTCCACAGGTGACTACATTTTTTTTAAATTTTTGTGTTAGAGCATTTAAACAATTGGTTACATTCGGGATGTGAAGGGGATTTTAAACAGTATAATAAAAAATGCTCCAGGAAAACATCTCCTACCCTACCTTTAAATCTTGTGGGTGTGGCTGCATCAGACAGACACAAACAAATGTTTTTATTGTTGTTGGCTATTGTTAGCAAGAAAAAATAGCAAAACTAAATTCTTGACAGTGTCGATGTACCTTATCAGTGATTCCTAATCCAATATAATCAAAGACTTTTTGACACCACTTTATTACTTTAATATTTTTGGTCAAAATTAAAGCATTTATTGTAGTGAGCATGACCAATGATAGCATTCCTATGTTTGTTAAGATCAGTGACCAGAGACCGAGGGCAGGTGCAAGCGTTGTTCATTTTTTATTTCCCTCTACTCCAGCTCAGTGATGTGCTCCAACATGCAACCAGAATGAAACAATGGCTCCAGTAATTCTTTTTCTCTTGGCTCTAGTAGGACGTAGGCAGTGACACATGACTTGTGTGGGCCAACTCTGAAATAGGCTAGCAAGGTTGCTATTGAGGTCACATTTCAATTTCTCCACCCATTACACCTTTCTGAGCGATTACAGGGATTCCATCTGGTAACCCAGTTGGCACATGTTCATTTATCAAATACTGTATGTAGGTTCCCAATATTCAATATTACAGAATCATATTGTATCACACCCAATTTCTGATGTCCATGAGGTATATCAATATATTATGTTAAAAAGAAGCCTAAACTACAGAACAAAATCGCTCTTTGGTCTGCAGTGGTTACTGTCTGTTGTAAAAGCCTTTAATGGGAATAATTAAACCTTCAGCTTTTCCGCACATACGTGGTCCCTGGATGTTGCTCTCGGCGTCATAACTGAGTTAATAATGACACCACTGATGATCCACTGGGTCCTTTGTGGGTGAGTGATGATTAATGGAACTTAGGGGAAGCCACATTAAAATTTACTTTGGTTTAACTTTGATCTGCACAACAGTGAAACTGATGCTGAAATGCTCTTTTGAGACATTTTTTTATGATTGACCTGTAAGGGCAGAATTTTCATTATTTATATCTTTTCTAATGTTATATATCTTTTTCTAATTTCCCTGTATATCAGAGCACCGACAGATGACATAACAAGACTGCAGAGACTAGAAATTGATATCTATTCATAGACACAGTTCTGCCCACATTATTTTTTGCCACAGCATGTGAGCAATTTTTTGCTGCCAATTTGGTCTAACCACAACTCACTTGTTCATGTACTGTGAATATGAACTGAATTGCCTCTAAAAACTGATCAGATAATAGTGGGATTATATTGCCTGTTGTGATTAAAAGGAAAATATACTGTAAACAAGTGGTGCCAGGCACAACAAACCCCGTCCCTTGCACTTATTGTTGCTTATTTTGGTATTGATTCAGCTGATGTTATCATGTCTATGCATGTGCTGATGTCAGCATATCAATTGCTTCTTTATATGTGCCAAGTCTGAAGTAAATTGAAATATGGCCTTTGCCCATAAGTAGAGAGGATAGGCTCCAGCGACCCCCACGACCCTAGTAAGGATAAAGCAGGTTCAGATAATAAATGAATGAAACAAAATGGATGTTTTTAAAAACATTTGAAATTGTGCCCATTATGAGTAAATGGGAGAGAAAAAAAAAAAACATTTAAAAAATTCATAAAAATTTTAACTTTGATCTACTTTTCCCAAAATGTAACCACATCTGTTCTGGGTCACTGGCAATCTATAAACCCAGTTTGGTATGAATTCAACCAATAGTTTTGCTGCTACAGACATTTGAAATTTTGCCCATTATATGTAAATGGGGAAAAAAAAAAGATTTCAAAAATTCATAAAAAATATGAACTTTGACCTACTTTTCCCAAAATGTAATCATATCTATTCTGTGTCACTGGCAATGTATAACCCAATTTGACATGAATTCAACAAATAGTTTGGCTGCTAGAGTGTTAACAAACAAACTGAACCAAAAACAATACCCCTTGCCTCCCTTTTGGGGGGAGGGTTATGAAAAGTGGGAGAAAAAACTAAAATGAAGTCAGGTTGCATTCATGCCATTCGTACTCCATTATTGAATTAAATTTCTCATTTGACATTACTGTTCCTTTCAGAACGCTGGTATTTCCTAATGGAAGCCTGGAAATCAATGTCACGTCCCTGAAGGATTCAGGAAACTTCACCTGCATCGCGTCCAACGCTGCAGGTGAATCGACAGGAAGGGTGGAGCTTGTTGTCACGGCAATGCCCCATTTGGCAAACAGCACAAGCCGAAGTCGAGATCCTTCGTCTGAACCCGCCCCTTCTGACATCCTGACCTCATCTAAGGTCGCTCTACCAAATAACGAGACGAGAGGAGCCGATAGAAGAGTTTCACTGGTGGAACTGACGGGAAACTCTGCCCTCATTAGATGGAGCAGTCAAACCCCTCCATCTGGAGTCAGGATGTTCCAGGTCCAGTACAACAGCTCTGGGGATGACACTCTAGTATACAGGTCTGTATGTCCACTTTACCTCTTATACTGTCTGCCTCTATTTTGAATTCTCCCTCTACACTCTCTGCTGTTACTTCTGTGCATCCTTTTCAAAGAAGGGATGTTGGTGAATTAGTATGAGTGTGTGTGTGTGTGTGTGCATTTGTGTATGTAAATCAGAAGATATCAGCCGCTGCCACGAGGATGAGAGCGGATGATAAATGATACAAGTGGAGATTAGCCAGTCATCCAGTCGTAAAAGTCTAATCAACTGAAATGATAAAGACATCTGTAGTGGCACAGAGCTTTTGTCGGGTTAGCTGAATGCAGAAAAGCCACTGCCAAATGAGAACAGAAAACAGTTTATTGCTGTTCTGCCGGCTTCATTGCCATGCAGACATTGTTGCTATGTGTTATTTCTTCAAATTAAGCCTCTACTGATGTGATATTTTTCCCTGTTTTGGGAATTTGACTTGGTTCGGACTTTGGCAGAGACTTGGTTATTTTATATTTATCAGGTCCCTGAAGTATATGTCTGTTGGGAATTCGACTGGATGTGTTACGTGTGTTTACCTTGAACTTCCAATTGCTTTAGGTGGTTCTATTTGTTATGATGTTTTAAAGAAATGATTCAACCTTGTGGAGCTTTTCACAGTGTAAATTGTCTTCCATTTGTGTGTTTTGTGCTGATTATTGGGTTTGCGTGGATTCTCTCAGATACAAGATGTTTGTTGTGTCCTTCATTGTGCGTTATTTCGTTGAAGGACATGTCAAGCCAATTTATTTTATATAGTTCAATATCAGAAACTTGGCCTCAGAGGGCTTTCTTTTCTCTCCGCACTGCTTCTCCTTGCCTGAAGTCATGAGTGAAAAATAGGAGATGTATGTTCCTGAAGCTTTACATTCTTTTCTTCAATCTTTGTGCTCAAGGGGAACTTGCACCACCGCTCTCCAACACCTAAATCGCTGCACCGGGAGAAAAACATCTCAGAAAATCTGGGAAAGCCCTGTTTATTTTCAGTTCAGAGTAATCCTCATATGCTGTAGAGTTGTCATAGCAACAGTTTGGGGAAGTCTTTTACATCTTGTTAGTGACTGACTCGCATGTTCCTTTAATACTGTCACAAATTAGTGCTGTGATTTTTTTTTTTGTTTTTTTTTGTGTTATTTATTACGTGCTGCACATTTTCAGGTGTGCTTCTCCTATAGAATTTTCTCATAAACAACTGAGTTTTTCTGATTTTATTTTCATATGTCCAATCGATACCTGAAATTTGTAGGAAATAAATCTTGAAAAAGCCTGTAATGTTAAATCCATCCTCACTGACAGCAACACTTGTCTCCACTACCGAAGAATGATTATGCTGTTTGTTTCTAACTCAGAGAGGACATTAGTTTATTCAAACACTTGAGCTAACTGTGGGAGACAAGCAGCTTTTTTCACATTCAGAGCATGGCAACTGTTCTTCTGCTTAGCAACCGTCTACCTGCACCTGCCTGTTCAAGGTTGGATGCAGTTAGTGGGCACAATCACCCTGCAGGTACAAAGTACGCCTCATGAGTAGGGTGGAAGTGTGTGTTCTTGTGCGGGTGTCTGTAAATCTTACTTTGAGCTTCACATTAATAAGTGGATTGTCTAGACATTTGCAGAACTGACTACACTGCAGCTCTAAAGAGAGAAAGCAATGCACACCAGCAACTCCATCTATACATCTTTATACTATTGAAGGTATTAAAAAAGAAAAAAAGTACATAAACTATGCTAGATTTCTAAGATGCAAGGCCCAAGCATTTCATCCATCAAAATTATTGTAATATGCTGAACAAAAACAGTTAATTATAGAGCAACGTTTGTCATCTAATGAAAACAAATTATCTCTGAAGTCTGTTCTGTTGCAAAAGCTTTCTTGCAATTTACCTTTGTTATGTGATCATGGTCGAACAGTATGATATCATAAAATAATGGCAGGATAGAATGAGAAAAATATCCATTAGGAGGTTTCACCTTTGCACAAGCTCAGTTCTACATAAAAAAAATAAAAAAAATAAAAAAATAAATACAAAATTGAAAATAAAACCCAGCTCTGAGTGTGCTGGTGGATACAGTATGTATGCACCGTACATCTCCCTTCTGTCTGTCTTTGGTCAATATCCATTAGGAGGGGGGTGAGGCACAATGCCATGAAGAGAGAGGTGGGGGAGGAGAGAAGAGGAGTGGGCACAGAGAGCTGAATAGAAGAGGAAACCAGAACAACGTAATGGTGCCACATTTAGGCTGTTTGAAAATAACAGTTTATTTGGCTTTACAGGATATTGCATTACTTTTGTTAATGCTGATCAGTCTTAGAATCTTCATTCATTAATGCCACAGATTAGAACTGACACAACTGAGCCAAATGTTTCCACCTATTAACATCAGAAAGTGGATTTCAGGTTTGCATTTCTAAGCTAGGATGTTGTTGCAATAGATGATATCTCAAGGTTAAATGTAGGACTGAGGAGGCGTTTGCTGGCAGCTGCATTATGTTTCCTCCAATGCTTTACAATCAAATGCTAAAGCAACACCTGACAAATGACATTATTTGACAGAGCAGTTTTAAATGGTGTGGTTGCCTTGATGCTGATTAGGAACACAGCTTTTATGGTAATTATCAATTGATTATACCAATGTTTCATTGACTTACCATAGGTGTCAGTAAACTTTTATTATTTATTTAGTTTCAAGCGAACAGAATGAATGCTAAATATATAACGGCCACTAAATTGAGTTTTGTGTTGTGTGTTAGGCCGTTACCTCAGGTAGAGTATCTAGACTGTAACGTCCTGTGATCTGTTCACTGCTCTTGCTGTCCATTTTATTCAAGCACTAACTCAATTTAGAACCATTTCCACTTTAGAAAGACCACCAATAGCACAGAGATTACCAAGGAGTTTGGAGCATAAAGAGGCATCTCTGATTCAGTCTCAGAACTCCCTGACTACTTACAGTCAATGCCATTACAACACCAAGTGTGTGTGAGCTTGTGTAGATGTGTATTTGTGTGTACAAGGAACCACATGGCTGGTGGTGCATTAGTTAAAGCAGTGTCTGAAACATACTCTTCAAACCCACTGACTAATATAATCAATGCCTATTCAAGTATGTGCACTGTGCATGTGTTCACACGTGTGATGCATGTGTACATGGGGAACACTGGCAGCTGGGGCTTAGCTATAGAAAGTCAGTTACACTGTCATCAATGGCATCACAGCACAGGAGGAGGTGTGTTCTGGTGTGTTTATTTGTATCTGTGTTGACCACTTTTGTAAATAGGAACAAAAAGTTTGGCTTTCTCTGTTAACCCTGTAAAGCCTGAACCATTAAATTATTGACATAAAATTCCAGTTCTTTGAATCTGGAGCCTTTATTGGTCCTTCTGAACAACCAAGAACATTTTTTTTTCAAATATCAATTTCCATGTATGAGTTTCAATTTGTATCATATTTGATACATTGGGTTTCAGTGCTCAAATTTTATGATTTTTGAACAAATAAAAACATAATGTAACACAAACATGTCTAACAAATTGTTTTCAAAATTGTCAAAGTTCTTCGTCCTTCCTCATTAATGACGATCGTGTAGTGTCACTGGAAAGGCCTCTTGTGAACGAATTCCTCCCCCCTGGTGGATTATCTGTGTATTGCATGTATCTAATTGTATACATTAGGCTTTTCAAGAAAAAAAATATCACACTGATCATGTAGAGGGCTTCAAAACGCATGTATCAAATATGATTCATCTGGCGTTATAGGGTTAAAATGTCCATAACACACAGCAGCATCATAGTGTTTGAATCTAGAGATTTAGCTGCAGCACTGATTTATTTTACATTTGTTTGTGTTTATTATTGATACAGTTGCATCCCCAGATTGATGTGTTTATAAATGTTCATCTCAGCCATGAAATATGCACATTTAGTATTCAGTAATTTATTCTAAGCATTAAACAGTAATAATAAAAGGATTTGAACACATTTATTGATAGAACAGTGATGATTCTTTATCGCATCCTCTCGCTTTTTGCACTGTGTAGAACTTAATTAAACTCATCCTCTGCCCAAGTATCTCTGATCTTGATGTAAGTCATTAAGGTTCAGTGAAATTCATGTGAGAGTAATAAATCATATGAAACACAGTGGGATGGGACCATAAGCTGGAAAAGTGTAATTGTGTAGTCATGGTGATGCTTAATGCGGATAAAACCTTTAAAAGATATTTTAACTCCTGTTTATGTGTTTGACTGTAGTATAATCAGAACATGCAGTATTTTTAAAGTGTACAGCACATCTTATTTGTCATCCTGTTGATTATTATATAGCCCCCATGGGAACCAATAACATACTTACCTTTAAGAAGTTGTCAGATAATAATTACACTAAATCTACTTTGTGTCTTTCTGGCATCTAAAACAGTTTTATATGGGTGCGTCTATGAAACTGGTCCCAGAAAGCAGGACATGGGGACTAAACATTCAAACAAGATGTTGACTAATGTTATGAAGCAAGTTTGGAAGCACTTTGGGTCTGTTTTAAAAAGAAATATTTACTGAGATGAAAAACTATTTTTCAGATAAAACACATTTTATGCAAAAGTCCACATGTAACACAGTAAAAAGGACACAAAAATTACGTGCTACTATTTTTTGAATATCTTTTTATTCTCTCACAGGTACATTTTGGGAATCAAACTAAATATTCAAGGGAGAGTGTTTCATAAAAATGACCAAATTGTTGCAAAATCACTCGCAATTTATACACATTTAAATAGGCAGGTTCCGCATGTAACACCAGTGGACACGATGGGTTACAAACAAAACCTTGAATTAGACTGAGATTCATAAAAAAAACGGCATGTCTGGATTAGAAAAAACACTACGATCATCAAATTTAACACAGTGTTTTTGTTAATAGCAGTATATAAGACCACCAAGACACCTAGGTAGCTTTTCCTGTCCCAATTTTGGTCCTATTTTTGGCCCCAATATTTTATTTGCAATTCATTCATTGTGGAATGGCTCAGAGCAAGAGTATAATTTTTTTGCATTTATCTGAGGTCATCATTAGGTACATCCTGTGGGGGAAATATGTCTAAATTTCTTTTTTATTATTGGGTTTAAAAAGCTGGCAAAGTGCTAGGTACCAAAATTAACCCAGTTTCATAGAAGCACCCATATATGTAGCTGTATTTGTTATCAGTGAGGCCAAGTAGAATCCAACACAGTAACTACTTCCATGACGAACACAGCAGGACACCTACAATTGCATTATTACCTCGAAAATTAAGATGGTGTATGTATTTGTTTCTCCTCTGAACTGTGGCATAAAGCCCTCATACCTGGGCACCTACTCCATAAAGCTCACACTTTAATCCTGGTGTGGGAGCATGACTGCTTTGGAAGGTGTATTTACAGTACATTAACCTTGCGCCATCAATGCAAAGCACCGTCATACACGCTTAAGCACTGGCATGCACACAAACACTTCCTGTAAATAGATATCTCTTCAAAACCTACTTTAGAGCTCACACCTTTGGTTCTTTCTAAATTCACACCACTTTGTCTGTCTGGTTTAGATACTGTATGAGTGGATGCACTGTTAAGAGTATGTGGGATAAGGGTTTTGACTATGTGTACGTGTCTTGGTAAGTGTGTGTGTGTTTGTGTCCAGGATGATTTAAAGTTTTGCTTCCCTCACATTTTGTTTACCACGTCAGGGCAGAAAGAAGTCAATGTAATGCTTTTTTTTTTTTTTTTCTTTTCAGTCACACAACATATACCCGCACTTATAGACACTATAGACGGCAATCAAGATACGAACTCGGCTGCCTCTGACACATCTCTGTCTCATTTTCTTTCTCTCGCTTTGTTTTTCTGAATCTTTAATGGTTTGTGGTTCTTCGTATAATGGACTCGTAGACACATAAAATCTGACATACCCGCTTTCTTGGGATGTATTGACCGGAAACATCCGTCGATACCTCACGAAGATGGCTGCACATCTGATTAACAATTACTTAAGATGCTTTCAAAGATGCTGCACACATTACATAGCCTTAGGAAATGTATTCTTTGAACCTCATCATTACATGGATGATGACAAGCTTTGATATCCATGTCTCATTATTTGCCAGACTCAATCATCATACCTGTTGTAGCTAGAATAGCCAAGAGTACTTTTACTATATAAAGAGAACTGATTAAAGGGAAAGGGTTGTTGTTAGGTTTTTTTTCTTTTTTTTTTTTTTTTATCCTTTCTAATATCTTTCCTTGTCTGCTCAGATACTGAAGAGCACATGCAGTAAAACCTATGAGAGTTTTTGATATGGCATCAGTAGTAAAATGTCATGCACCATTAAACTAAAATATGAATGAATGGAAATCACTGTGCAAGTAGTGCTCATGTGTGCATCTCTCTGTGGTTGAATGTGTGCGTCGGTGGAATGCTATAGGGTAGGAAGATATAAATGTATTGGAGCAGGTGGGGGAGCATCTGGAATGGAGCAGGGATGGGCTGAAGTGTGGCCTCCATGGGGGTGCCTTTGTCAGGCTGTCTACCGGCTGTAAAAGGACAAGGATATGTCAGCTGTGAACCAGACCTGATGTTTGGAGGGGATACGACCCGTGGCCCTGGAAGAGTGAACAGTTGTGGTGTGAAACGGTGAGGTGGCTCCGGTGTCATGTACTGGGAGTTGCTCTGGCGTTGCTTGCTGGACACAGCTCTGCCATCGTGCACTGGAGTCTGGCAAGTTGAGCTGGAGAGGCGCTTTAGGGCAATGAGCTGAAGAACTGAACTGAGCAGAGCAGAGTCTGGATGTACGATGGTGGGAAACTAAATAATGGTGCACGGAATGGAACGGGATGGAGCCTGGTTGTGGAAACTGGTGAAGGGTCTGAAAGCAGGGAAGAAATTCATGATGCAGGCAGGACTGGGGGAAGAGTTTAGTCATGAACCCATAAAGATCCAAACATCCATTGGCAGCCTAAAGCATCTATTGATCTAAAATGGTTAATACCTGTTGATCCATTATTCCTATCAATACATGTAAATAACTGGTGTAAAATTTAGTTTGTCATCTTTTTATGGTCATCAGATATAACCCATTTGCACATTTAGAAGCTTGGTAGTTACCATGGAAACACCATCATCGTCTACAACAGGGGTCTCAAACTCCGGTCCTCGAGGGCCACTATCCTGCATGTTATCCTGCACAAAAAAAATCCCCCCCCCTCCGAGCTTTTGACAAATCACACCCTGCACACACACACACACACACACACACACACACAAATACACAAAGTGGCGTAAACAGTTTGTTAGCTGTCCTAAAATAAAATAAATAATTTGGTTAATTTTGTTGTCAGTGTTGCGCTTCAGTTTGTTAAAAGAGAATACGAATTTGCCCTCTTGTTAATGTTGCCTCTTGTTGTTTATATGCAGAATGTGAACTGACAGAATTGTGATTTCGATTTTTGGAGTTTGTTCAAAACTACCTTTCTGGGAAAAGTGCAATACTAATGTTCAAAATACATTTAGTAATATTTTATTTTCTGTTTGATTTATAGCGGCAGAATTGTATTACTCTTGTTTTTATATATTCTATTGTCTCCAAAAATTGGGGGAAAAATATTCAAAAATTCATGATAAATGCAAGACATTTTGAGGGGTTTTCTTTCTTCCCGTACCGAAACGAAAAAAAAAAACAAAAAAAAAACGTGGCTTTCAAAACTGAAAATGTATTGAAACGAAAATTTTGTATACTGTTACAGGCCTAATATATACAGGGTGGGGAAGCAAAATTTACAATGAACATTTAGTTGTTTTTTTCTCAGCAGGCACTACGTCAATTGTTTTGAAACCAAACATATATTGATGTCATAATCATACCTAACACTATTATCCATACCTTTTCAGAAACTTTTGCCCATATGAGTAATCAGGAAAGCAAATGTCAATGAGTGTGTGATTTGCTGAATGCACTCGTCACACCAAAGGAGATTTCAAAAATAGTTGGAGTGTCCATAAAGACTGTTTATAATGTAAAGAAGAGAATGACTATGAGCAAAACTATTACGAGAAAGTCTGGAAGATACTATTAAAGAAGAATGGGAGAAGTTGTCACTCGAATATTTGAGGAACACTTGCGCAAGTTTCAGGAAGCGTGTGAAGGCAGTTATTGAGAAAGAAGGAGGACACATAGAATAAAAACATTTTCTATTATGTAAATTTTCTTGTGGCAAATAAATTCTCATGACTTTCAATAAACTAATTGGTCATACACTGTCTTTCAATCCCTGCCTCAAAATATTGTAAATTTTGCTTCCCCCTGTATAGTGTAGAACTGTGCAACCAATGTATGCCATCTATCTATCTATCTATCTATCTATCTATCTATCTATCTATCTATCTATCTATCTATCTATCTATCTATCTATCTATCTATCTATCTATCTATCTATCTATCTATCTGGAACCATTTAAAACTTGTATTCTGAATTATTCACTTTCTTTCACTAAAGCAACACTATGGAGTTTTTCAGCCTTCAAACTATATTTTCAAGGTCATTTTGGTGGAACAACAACTCACAGTAGGTGTTACTAATGGACTCAGATGGATAAACTCTTCTATAAAATCTTCTGCATTTGACCCATAAATATTTTGTGGCAATTCCAAAATTGTTTTTTCTCTGTATTTAACTTGTCTTATGTGATTTATCACCATTTGTTCTAACATTATGCTCTGTGTTTTGCATTTTTAAGTGAAAATCAGGTATTTTCCTAGATTTAATTTAGTGTGCTCAATAAGACAGGGTAACTGTGAACTGAATTGCCCTTTGGGGATTAATAACGTAGTCTGAATCTGAATCTGATTGTGTAGATATTCATTAAAGCTCAAATTAAAGTTTGAGGGTTATTATATCAAAAACACAAAAAAAAAACTGAAGAAAATGTGACTTTTTCAGTTGAATATATCATAACCTGAACGTAAACCAAGTGTGTCCATCCACTGTCATTGATCCAACTCCATGGTTAATCAATGTTGTAGAAGATGACGGTGTTTCCATGGTAACTACGGAGCCTCTGAATGTCCAGATGGGTCATATCTGATGACCATGAAAAGATGACAAACACCATTTTTCACCAATTATTTACATGTATTGATAGGATTAATGGCTCAGAAGTTATCAAATTAATTTTTCAGTAGATGCTTTTGGTCACCAGAGGAAGTTTGGGTCTTTATGGGTTAAGCTTAGTTCGTTTCAGGTCGCGTTATTGAAATCATAGCCCTCCATTCTGTCTGAAGACATGGTTGAACGCGCATTAATTGTCTTGCCTCAGGAGGTTTGCCGACATCAATGGCTTGTCAACAAATGCGCGAGTATTACCGAGATACAGATTTTACGACAGTTGTTAGAGACAATACCGTTTTTTGACTTTAGGGAGACACCGCGAGCAAAAGTTCCATAGTTGTTTTAGTATCAATGGATGAAGAACATAGACGGAGGTTTAATTTTAAACATCAAAGGGTAAGGTCTAATGTGAATCAAATGTGTATTTCTGTTGTGGGTGTCAGAATGTGGAATTCTTTGGCAATGGAAAGAATAGAGAAGCTTTATAAAAGCATGAAATGAAATAATTTTACTTATGGATTTTGGATTTGTTTTATTTGCATTGACTGTTATGTAAACTGTTTATTGTAATAGCTGTAATTGTAACATATCTGATGTAAGCAGATATTTGAAGAAAGGGGCAGGTATTATAAGTTTTCTTCATCCTGCTCCTTTCCAATCATTTAGATTGGAACGAATAAATAAAATGAAAAATGAAATGAAACCACTGACTGACTCGGTCATGATATACCTATCTCATATTATGGCCAGGATGCCAAAAACAGCTTGGAAAAAAAAAAAAATATATATAAATATACATAGCAGAATGTAAGCCTCTTTTTATGTATTTGGCTGTAGCCGTTCAGCCAGAGCAAACTTTCCCATATCTGTCATGTTTAACGGTTTTCTTCCTGTGTATTAGTACTTCATGATCTATGTGACGTTTTATTATGTTGGTAGTTTGTCCAGGACAACAGATGGAAATTAGCTTCTCTGCTAAACCTGGTGCATACATCTTATTCTTTGTAATTAATGCCAATAGACACTGTCCTGTAACTAAATAAATAAATACAAATACAAAATACCTAGTGTCTTATCTGCAAAAAAATGTTTAATTCCCCCCTCAGGCATTCCGTCCTCCAGCCTGGCCTCATTGGAATAAATTTATTGATACCACAGTAATTTACTAATACTGCAAAAGATAATCACGGACTTATTAGGTTAGTCCAGCTGTAATCAATTCACGTCTCATTATAAACGACCGTCCTTTTGACATGTACAACCGCATGACATGCTATAGAGAATAAAAGAGCCGATACATCAAACTATCACAAAACAATCGTATCTGTCCATTTCTAATTAGCACACAAATGAATGATCAGTCACATGCACGTCACACACTCACTGGTGGGAATGAGCAGTCAGTTCGCTGCTAGTCATTGTCATTTAATTGAATGATTCATGATGTGTGTACTAATGAGCTTAAGGGTCTAATGACAAATGACTGCCCTCACATGCGCACACACACACACACACACACACACACACATGCACATGCACACACACACACACACACACACACACATACACATGGACACACTACACACTTTAACTGGTTCCTACTGGTTTAGTTCAACTTAAACGCTGAACTAATGAGTAAGATCATAGAGGTTAAGTTCAAAGACACAGAAGACGACACGCTCTATTTGCTGTCTTGACTTCTCACTCTTTTTGCTTCTAAATCTGTTCATTTTTCTCCATGTGAGCATTGAGTCCATTTCATCTAAATTCATTTTTAGGTTTTGTGTTTCTATTTGAACCCTTTAAGACCCAGTACAATTTTTATAGTGACTTTCAAATTATTTTTTGCTCTACACCTAACCTTTCCTGAGTGATGTGCCACTATTTTTTAATTTACCCTCCACATTTGTTCATTTCAAATCAGGTAAATGCTTAAATTGGATTTAGTTACCATGCAGATGTTCATAAAAACTCAGAGTAAAGTCAAAGGTTATTTCATCAAAAGGGAGAAACATGGAGAAAAACAGACTTTTTCATCAAAATTTATCAGTAAGCGACCATAAAATCAAACATTAACATCTATGTCCATTTATCAGACTACATGGGTTTTGTTGCCTTTGCAGCCTGTGAACGTCTACATGGGTCCTATCTGATGCCAGTGAGAAGCTGCCTTCTACCTAAATCATTTCAACGTATCGATGGGAGAAATGGTTGAAACGTTTTCACTTCTCACTCTTTTTGCTTCTAAATCTGTTCATTTTTCTCCATGTGAGCACTGAGTCCATTTTATCTAAATTCATTTTTAGGTTTTGTGTTTCCATTTGAACCCTTTAAGACCCAGTACAATTTTTATGGTGACTTTCAAATTCCTTTTTTTTTCTCTCTACACCTAACCTTCCCTGAGTGATGTGTCACTATTTATTATTTTACCCTCTACATTTGTGCAATTCAAATCAGTTAAATGCATATATTTATATTTTATTTAGTTACCATGCAGATATTCATAAAAACTCAGAGTTAAGTCAAAGGTTATTTTATCAAAATGGAGAAAAGAAAAACTGACTTTTTCATCGAAATTTATCAGTAAGTGACGATAAAATCAAGCATTAACAACTACAGTCGCAGAAAAAAATTATTAGACCATCAAAAGTCATCAGAAACAATAATTATGCAATCAAGTACTAACTCCTGTGTGTATCATGTGACTAAAACAGACAGAAAACAAAGCATGGAATGCCTAAAAGCACTGTTTTTGTCAGTACAATGCCATACATATTGATGTAAGAACTGAAGTGATTTTGGTTATTATCAAGAAAACATGGAAAATGGCTAAATATCAGCTCTGAAATTAAACTCGTATGAGCTATTTTCGTTGTTATCATTATATTTGTCCAAACAAATGTACCTTTAGTTGTACCAGGCATTAAAATGAACAACAAACTGAAGAAAACAAGGGTGGTCTAATAATTTTTTCCGTGACTGTACTTCTATTTATAAGTCTACATGGGTTTTATTGCCTTTGCAGCCTGTGAACGTCTACATGGGTCATATTTGATGCCAGTGAGAGGCTGCACTTTACCTAAATCATTTCAATATATTGATGGGATAAATGGATACATTTTAGATCAGTAGTTTTTGTTTGCCAGCAGATGTTTTGGTCTTAATCGCATTATACTTTGCTTTACATTTTCTGTCTCTTCCCTCTTATTTTGCCTAATTCTTATATTCTCGTCTTCATATTCTTCATTCCCTTCTGCCTGTCCTATTTTTCTATCTCCACTTTTCTCCAATATCGTAGTCTTATTCTGTCTGCATCTCCTCGCCTCTCCACTTTCATGCCCTTTCGTCTTGCCCATATTTGCGCAGCTCAGCAGAAAGTCGACCACAGTCCGACCTGCAATCCCCTTGTTTACCATCTTGTTGCCATTTTCATCATCATCATCCTAAATCAATGTTTAATTATCCAGCAACACACCCCTGCTCCAATACGCCCCTTCCCCCAAGTACTCCTTTCTTCCTCATGTCATCCCTCTACTACCTCCAGCCCCCTACTGAGCCTTCAGATCTTTACATACAAGTGGGAGAAGAGTAATTAAAACCACGCAGGACGCGCAGTGAGAGCAAAAGAGTCAAGGGGAGGGGAAGAAAAGAAGAAGAAGGAGCAAAGGAAGAGGGTAAAGGAGGAGGTGCATGTAGGACAGGAGGGGGAGGAGCAGAGTAAAAGATAAACTAGAGGGGATGAGCGAAAAGGGAAAGAGAGGATTTGGATGCTAAGTAGGGATAAGAGACCAGAGCTGGTGGATGGGTTGCATCATACAAGAGTCAATGAAATATGAGTAAACAAACTCTTCATTAATGATTGAGCTTCCATCACATGCTTGCACAAGCTTAATTTCTTATCTGTGTTTTAGGCTGTGTGTTTATGTCGATCTTCAATTCCTAGTGGGGTAGCAGATGTGAGCTTTTGCAACGTTCATCATAATTCTCATCATAATATTGTTCATAACATCAGCATATTAATTAATGAATTCAGGCTTTTTCTTTTCCAAATCAACAAATTGCACCAAGAATAATTTCAGGTATTTTAAAATCATTGTTCTGGAAACAACAGTAGTAATGAATGCAGGCACTCATTGAAATACTCTGAAATTCAAAATGTCAACCTTTGTATGTTATTGGACATCATCATCTCCCACTTCTTGCCAGAAAACATCCCAGCAGGACTCGCTAAAAAGTAAAGCTGTGCAATAAAACAACTATTATAAAATCAGACTGCTTGTATTCAAAATGTTTTTTAAGTTAAGAGAAGGGAACTATAATTTAAGAGGGCTGTTTGTGTTTGAAACAGGTAAAGTAAAAACAAATGTCAAATATCGCTGTGTTTCTGTTATTGGTGTCAAATTATGGAATTAGTTGAATGATGAATTAAAATTGTGTAGCTTGTTGTTGAGTTTAAAAAAGCTTTAATTTGTCAAATTCTCAAGGGCTATAAAGGTGAAAGGATCTCTGAGTGACTCAAGAAATTGAATGTAGATTAATTTGTGTTAATGTTTCATTTGCTGCAACTTCAGGTAATTCAAAACATGGGAGTAGGAGAAGCATAAGTGAGCTTCTGGCTTCAGCTTCTTCCTTTTTTGGTTATAAATTGTGTAAATTGTGTGTTCTTTATATGTATGTGTTTTGTACTTAACCCTGTAAAGGATGAAACCATTAAATTATTGACAGAAAATTCCAGTTCTTTGAAACTGGAGCCTTTATTGATCCTTCTGAACAAGCAAAGACATTTTTTTTCAAATATCAGTTTCCATGTATGAGTTTCAGTTTTGTATCATATTTGATACATCGGGTCTCAATGCTCAGATATTTTTGAACAAACAAAAACCGAATATAACACAAACATTTTTAACAAATTTAAATTCCTTTTCAAAATTGTCAAAGTTTTTCCTCCTTCCTCATTAATGACAATCTTGTAGTGTCATTGGAAAGGCCTCTGGTGAACAAGATCCTCCCCCCTGGTGGATTATCCATGTATTGCATGTATCTAATTGTATATATTTGGTTTTTCAAGAAAAGAAATCACATTGATCATGTGGAGGGCTTCAAATCTCATGTATTAAACATGATACGTTTGGTGTTGTAGGGTTAACCAAAATAAAAGTACTCATTCATTTATTCATAAACGGACAAAAATCACTCATATTCACTATTTACAGCTTTAAAATTACTATAAAATCTCTCTGAATCGCTGTATAGTGTTATTAAAACCATCATGCTCCTTGACCTCACTGAGGCACAGGCCCCATATTTAAAGTTTGTGGAAATGACCAAAAATAGTCACTTGCCTGATAAAGTTTTAAAGCTCTAACCTACAAAGCGCAGACTGTTATTTTGACAACAGGAAGTGCTTGACGAAACGTTTAATTCATGCATTATGACTGTGTAGAGTTTCTTTCCACAGTCCAAACAAACAATGACTAAAAACAGTCTGAAAACTTTTGGACAAAAATCAATACTAAGCAAGACAAATCTAACCAATCAGTGAAACCCAATATATTGAGTGTGTTGCAGTCTGGTATAGTTCAGTTCTGGGCCAGGATGAGATTGGCAAAGAACTAAGATGTCTTTTCCGTAACTGCTTTTCAACCAGCATGGCAAAACGCCAATGAGTAGATGTTTCTGACAGATATTTCCTTTGTTCTCCTAATCTGTTTTAATATTGAGATTGATTGGATTTTATATCTCACTCTTCAATCTGGTTGAAGTCGTATCATTTTATCTATAATCCAGTGGAATTGAGTCGAGTGTTAAGGAACGCATCATCTTTTGCTATGTTTAGGATTAGGGTTGAGATTCAGGGAATTAGGAGTAAATCAATTTACTGTCAGTACAAATTGTACGCAATTTCAGTCTAAAGAGATGCTTCCAATTCTGTTTGTTCAAGCAATAAAAAAAGGTCTCGATAACAACTGGATCGATTGGCGTTAAATCTTTAAAGGACATTCATCGTCCAGAGAGGATACAATGCACTGACGTCGGCCATCCTTTGAGTTTAAACTAGCGCCACCAGCAGGTCTAATCTTTCAGGTGTTTCATCTTATATATTGACATGTATTGAAGTTTGTCTATCCATTCTCAGTCCTTTTTTTTTTTGTTTGTATTAATGACACTAGTATAAACTGGCGTAGGTCTCTGTTTGTTTTCTCCCTGGTGTTCAGCATTCAGCAAGGACACGACATTTGAACCTCTAATGAGAAACACGTCTGTTTGCAGGTCGCATGAAACATGATTACAAGAGAAGTATTGATGTTATGCTCTGAGGATGTGTTAGATGTCATGGAAAGATCCATTCTTTTCCTGTTTTGTATAGACTTGAAACATAACACCCTGATTGCTTCTATTTCTTTCTTTTCTTCCTGTCATTTTCTTGTTTGATCACTCTATTATTCATGCATCCGTCTTCTTACTTATCCTCTATTTATTTATTTATTTTTTCCCATTTATATCTCCTAATCCAAGATTCCCTCTATAAATAACTTCACACAAATGTGCAGTATAAAGTAAACCAGTGTTATTTATAAAAAGTCATACTATATTTTTTATATATTATCTTTTTATGCACAGTTTAAGACTAATCCGGCTCCCATTATCTAAATGAAGAGGCTGTCCTCCTGACATTTGTTCTTTCTCTTCTGACCGTATCTCTTTCAACAAGTTTCTTCCTATCTTTTTCTATTGTATTTTTAATCCATTTGACCCTATTAAGATCCAATTGTTGCATGATTGAAGCAGTAAGAGGTTAAGCTGCATTACATATGTATTCTAAAGAGTTTGATTTGTGTAATTGCTGTGTATGTTATCCCTGCAGTATTAGAACACAATAGAATTAGTATGAGCTTTAAATATTCTAACCCAGAGATACAGGAGCTTAGGAGGTCACTGGGAATCTAACTATGGACAAACCAGTCTGTTTAATACTTCATAATAGGTCTTTATTTGATCTAAGCGAATGCAATGGATTTCCAATCTGTCTGACCCCAAATACTTCTATCAGTTCTTTTATGTGTCGCAAATGACTGAAGAAGGTCCTTCATTATATTAGTCCTTGATATTCAGGGTATTACATGAGCTGTTTTGAGATCAAGAGTCTTAATTAGTGCTTTGGATGGTCGTTCCCTCTGTGAGCATAGTGTGCTTCAACATAAGTTATTTCCTGCAAGTCAAAGTTGTTTCTAAACCCCAAAACAATTAGGAAAATCGGTCTCTTTAACCCATAAAGACTCAAACAACCACCAACGACTAAAACCATCTACGGAGCTAAAATGTTTAATACCTGTTGATCCGCTAATCCTATCAAGACATGTAAATAACTGAGGTAAAATGTAGTTTCTCAGCTTTAAATCATAATCAGATTTGACCCGTTTGGATGTTCAGAGGCTCTGTACTGAACATAGAAACGCCGCCATCTTCTATAACATTGATTCACCAGCAAAACCCATGGAGTTGGATCAGTGGCAGTGGATGGAGACACTTGGTTTATGTTCAATTAATGATATATTTTGTTGATTCGAGGTTGAAAACTTTACAGTCGGCCCTTAATTTTCCATTAAAGCTGCTTCTTTGTTTATTTTTGGACTAAGAAAAGTAATTCACATGATCTGCAACAGCTCCAACTACAGTATAACAGTGAAAACACAGATTGACAGAATATCTTGTCAATGGCGGGGAAAGAGTTAAGTTTTCTCTTTCTGCGAAAATCCACACTGTATTGTGACATGTGTCTGAAATCTTTCATTCATTATCACCATCCATCCATAGTCCTTGACTAGGAAACAGGCTGATTAAATTCACAGAGTAAATAAAAACCATTGCAAATCCCACAGAACCACTGAGATGTTCATTTGCACAGGACTGATATTATCACAGTCCTCTGTGTTTACTGAAATAGTGGAGGCAATTTACAGTGGAAGTTTTGTTTTACAATCTACATCACAGATTCTCATGGGATTAAGATCACAGACAACCTCCGCAATTATTACAAATTACCAGAAGTCCACAGGTAATAGTAGCCCCATGTGAATAGTGCTTTAGACTCCATCTCCCAGCTTGGATCAATGAGAGTTTATAATACACCTGAATACATACACTCTTTTAAGACAAGGTTAAAGACTCACCTGTTCACTGCTGCCTTTGACTAAAAGGCTTTTGACTTTTTAAACTTTATATTCTCTTTGAAACTCTGCACTGCAACTCTTACTTTAATATGTGTGTTTTTATTTTTATTTTATTCTATTTTTTTTTTTTTTTTAATTTTATGTGTTGTTTTATTACTCGCTGTTTTTGATCACCTTTTACATGTTTCTTTTATAGTGTTTTAAATGTGTTTCTTTTTGTTTCTTTTATTTCAATGTCCTGTGTGAAGCACCTTGAATTGCCTTGTTGCTGAAATGTGCTATACAAATAAACCTGCCTTGCCTTGCCTTGCCTTGAAACCAGGGGACAGCATGCACTGTTTTATTTATTTATTTATTTATTTATTTATTTATTTAGTTAGTTAGTTAGTTAGTTAGTTAGTTAGTTAGTTAGTTAGTCATTGTCTGACAATAGATCAGAGTAAACAGACTCTGTTTAAGTCAGGATCAGCAAAATAATTTTGATTTGTTAACTGTCAGAATTATTAATGCTTTTGGTGCATTTCCACAAGCTTATCACTATACTATGCTGTAATTTTCTCCCATTCCTGACATAACTGGTATGAAAGGAATCAGATTTATAGCTGTACATTTTTATTACAATTATTACTTTTATTATGTAATTATAATCTTGCTTGGACATCAGGGGTTTATAATAGCCACTTTAAAACCTCTGTTGCCCTTAAGCCACTTTTTCACTTATTTTGAGGTAATCAAAGGGTCATTATGTATTGTCTGTTTTATTCTCTGCTGTACGGTGTCCTTGGGTGTCCTGAAAGGCGCTTATCAATAAAATGTATTATTTATTTATTTATTTAGTTAGTTAGTTAGTTAGTTAGTTAGTTAGTCCATTTGGTAGACCTTTTTTTGCCCAAGGTAGCTTTAACTTTCTGGCGGATAAGATAAGATAAGATAAGACAAGACATTATTGATCCCACCATGGGGACATTTCACAGTTTACAGCAGCAACATACAACACATAAGTGCAAGTGACAGACAGGCTAAAAAACAAAAACAAAAAAAAAAAAAAAACACAAGTGAGAGTGAAATATAAAGGAAAATGAGAAATTTGGTATTTATGATGTCTTGAAATGTTGCTTCAGCATAAAGTTTGTGTCTTTTTCTACTGTGTATTTAATCATCTAGTGTCTGCTACACACTCTTGGATTAGTTATGAATTGTATTATTATATTTATGTCTCATGAGCTCGATCCAGAGACTCAAAATGTGATAGAAATAATGTCTGTCAGGGTCAAATTGTTCATTGCGGAATTATTCGTACAACATTTAATGCATTAAGAAGTGATTTTTTTTTGTCTTTTTAATATTAATAACATTAATACCATGTATCATCAATACACAGTTCATCTGTATTTCAGATTTGTTGCATTGCGGTGTTGCTAATTTGTAATTTATGACATATGCTGACACTGTAACTACATGCAGATTAGGTTTGCCACCTGCAATCAACTGTGCCTAGTAAAGAGGCTCCTATATGATGATGTGTTAATAAATTGAACTGAAGCGTGATATTACTGAGGACAGACTCCATCCACATGTCCTGCAGTTACTTGTTCAATTTCTGACCCTATAAGCTTATTTGTAAGTGTAATCACATAGGTAGGTAGGTATTCATTTTTGTGATCCCTGGTCTTAAAATCTACTTTTCCAGCCAAAATGAAGCATGGTAATCTTAAACCCATTAAACCCACTCATTAAAACTCCTTAACCCACAGTCTATTTCACAAAGAAATATCCTCTTTCATGGTAATGGTGCACTTTTGTATATTTTTGTTTACCTTCTGTCACTGATTATGATTGGAAAAATGTGTCAACACAAACGTAATATCAGCTCTCATGTTTGACATTATCAATTCCATAAATGTCATCTCTCTTTTTTCTCTAATGATATTCAGCAAACAAACATGACTTACAGTTTAATGTTCTTTGATCCTTATATGTTATATTTTTTAACCCTTTATAGACCACTCATACAAATACTCTTAAATGAAAAATTTCAACCCTGATGTGTTATTGGACGACATAACAAGACTTAATTACTTTTGTGAAATTATTCAAAATGTTTTATTGTCATGTAGGAAATCAAGGTCAATAAAGTTGCCATATTTGGTTCCTTGCCCATGAGTGGCAAAAAAACAAATAACAAAACAAAACATGAATTATAATAACAAATACAAGAAAATCACATGTAAGGTGCTAGGAACATGTATTTTAGAACATTAAACATTACTACAACATAAGTTACTTCTGCAGGGTTTACCGCTATTTATTGTTTAAGTTTTTCTCCTGTTTTTCTGGCATTCTTTTCTAAGTAAGTGTGTTTGTATTTGTTGTTTTGGCCTTAGGGACCCTAGTGTCCTCCTATGCATCATTTCATCATGTTTTGCCCCAACTGTTGGGTTAATTAACTGTGACTTGTTGTCATTTTGTTCTTGTGTAAATAAATGTAATTTGACCACTTTAACCCTTTATAGGGAAACTCATAGAACTACTCTGATATTCAAATTTTCAACCTTAGTGTGTTATTGGAGGACGTAACAAGACTTTATTACTTTTGTGATATTAAAAAAAAATAAATTAAAAAAAAATAAATAAATAAAAAATAAAAAATAATAAATAAATAAATAAATAAATAAATAAATATATATATATATATATATATATATATATATATATATATATATATATATATATATATAAAAAATGTAGAAAATCAACATTATTGAAGTTACCGTATTTGGTTCCTTATTTTTTGTTCAATTCATTCAAGATTTTTTTGCCACTTAAGGGAATTGGCAAAAAACAAAACAAAACAAAAAGGAAATATAAAAAATGCAAGATAAAGGTGAAAGGAACATGTATTTTAGAACATTAGACCAACATAAGTGCTGATCCAGACCCCTGTCCACATCCATATGATCCCTTTGAACATCATTCCTTACATTAGTACCATTACTTCATGGTACATTTACATTTATGCATTTGGCAGATGCTTTTTTCCAAAGCGACTTACAGGGGAAAACCAATCAAATCACTCAATCAATCAAATTTTATTTATATAGCGCCAGATCACAAGAAAAAAGTTATCTCATGACACTTTATATATAGAGTTGATCAAAACCAGACTCTAAGCCAATTTACAGAAACCCAACAGAATCCTCCAGGAGCACCTAACAAAGCAGGTACACTCACTGTTCATGCAGAGGTGGACTTTACAGACCCTTTAGACCACATTGGACCTGAAATTGTTGACTCACTGTCCTCACTGTAACTGTTACTGTCACTGTCTTGTAATGTGTGCAGAAATTAGCAAAAATAGTCACTTGCCCGATAAAGATTTAAGCATTTCACTGTTAGTTAGCTGACTTTCTATCTGTTTCTCTCTACGATTGATGGGCCATGGGGAGGCTTTGGATCAGTTGTTCCAGTAAATGTGAGGAAATCTGGAATCTTGAAAATATTAGTGAATTAAAAACATATTAGTTCTGGTTTAGTACCTAACTGATTGAGTTCCTGTGTCTGTGTATGCATGTGTATAGGGTATGTGAATATGTGTGTTAACATATGTGTTATGTTGTGTCATATTTGATACATGAGTTTTGAAGCCCTCTACATGATCAGTGTGACATTTTTTTACTTGAAAAACCTGATGTATACATTTAGATACATGCAATACACAGATATTCCACCAGGGGGAGGAATTTGTCCACCAGAGGCCTTTTCAGTGACACTAAAGGATTGACATTAATGAGGAAGGAGGCAGAACTTTACCAATTTTGAAAACGAATTACCAATTTGTTAGACATATTTGTGTTATATTATGTTTTTGTTTGTTCAAAAATAATAATATTAATTATTCTTATTTGGAGTGAAGTACAATAACATCAGAGAGATGCAAACATTCACTTTCCTTTTACTTGTCTTCCTTATTTTTTATGTTACCGAAAAGCATGACAGGGAGAGGGAAGTAGGTCAGAGTAAGGAGTGAAGAGCAAGGAGAGTGGGATAGAAGAAATACAGGAGGAGTTTCAGGTTAAAGTTGAGGACAGATAAAAGGGATGAGAGGAGAGATGGGTAGAAAGGAGGAAGTAGAGAGACTGGGAGAAAACAGAAAGAAGTCAGCGAAAGAGTGTGGAAGGGCAAAGAGCAAGTCTGAAGATGAAAAGAAAGGGTGGAAAGAGGGTAGGGAGATGTGTGTGTGTGGGGGGGGGACAAAAGGTGGAAGGAGAGTGAAAGATAAAAGAAAGATGAAATAGAGGAGCAAAGGAGAAGAGAGTGGGAGGAGGGTGGGGAAAGCCTCATTAGGGACGAGGACCCTGGTTCAGTTCCACACAGAGGACCCGCTGTCAGGAGATCTCACAAGGGGTCCCAGTGAACGGCTTCAAGACACAACTGAGTCACCAGCCTTCAACACAATGCACCGCTCGCTCTTATTCAGAAACAGGGGGAAGGTGAAAGCTACTCTGACAGGTTTAGACAGAACCGAGAAGAAAATAACGCTGCAAAGGGGTGCACAAACTCACCTCAGAAGTTATCTCCAACTTGGGAGGACACATTTTTCAAAACCTCTGAATAATGTAAAAGGAAATGATGGCAGTTCACTGTGTACAAGACTACTATTGTGTGTTCTTTGTTTGGATATGTGATGATGATACTTGCTTTGTTCAGGATAAGTATCAATAAAACAGCAAACAAACAAACAAAAAAAAATTGATTTGGGGTTTTCTCTGAATGTATGACTAAATGTTAGCCAACAATAGGCCACAAAGCACTTCTGGGTGACCAGTGGTATCAAAGAACGGACCTGCCAAGTTTGGAAAGAAGCCCAGAGATGTATTGTCTTTTGTGCCTGGAAATATGCTGGACTTGTTTTCTGAAGAGCACACAACATTCTTTTTTTTTTTTTTTCTTCTTTTTTTTTCTTCTAAATAATGGCTTTACAGAGAAAGGATGACGCCAAGTCAAGGTTACTGCTGCAACAGCTGTCCCAAAGTTCAGGAAAGAAATGTCAGCCAAAAGAGGCTAATGGAGTAAAAATTAACACTATTCATTTCTCAGTCTTGGCTGAAGTACAGTGCTGATGAAACAGTTTCACACAATGTAGTTACTTTTCTTGTAAGTACCACAAATTAAAGAGTAACATTAAACAGCAGACTCTATTGGATGAGTATGTATGTGTGACAGTTGAAACACTTACCATAAACTGGGTTTAAGTAACAAAAACTCAAGAGAAAATAGTTCACAGGCTTCTCACCACTGTTTTAAACAAAGTGATGATTGATCCATTTGACCAGATGCTAAGACTACTTGGATGGATAGATGGATGGATGGATGGATGGATGGATGGATGGATAGATGGATGGATGGATGGATGAATGGATACCTTCATCGTCATCACTCACTTATCCATATAGTTGTGATAGTGTTCATTATATAGTTCCATAGATGTTCAAGTTCAGTTTGCTGTGCATCAATTGCATCCATGTATCTCCCCCTACTCCCCACCTTCTCCCCCTCTCCCCCAGTCTCTCTCTCTCTCTCCCCCAGTCTCTCTCTCTCTCTCTTTTTCTCTTCCTTTACCCTCTCTCTTTAACCCCAACTGGTCAAGGCAGACAGCCATCCTCCAGGAGTCAGGGTCTGCTCCAGGTTTCTGCCTGTTAAAAGGATGTTTTTCTACGCCACTGTCATCAGTCACAAGTGTTTGATTCTTGTGACTGATGAGTGATTCTGTTGAGTTTCTGTAAATTGGCTTGAGAGTCTGGTTTCGACCAGATCTAGATGATATGACTTGTCATATCAAATGACAAATGATAGGTCACAAGGTAACTTTTGTTACGATTTGACACTATATAAATAAAAATGGATGGATGGATGGATGATCCATTTGATTTGTTTTGGATAGAGTAGATTTAAATATACATCTATAGTTTCTAACCCTTGAAATTCTGCAAGAAGTCAAGAAAGTTGGTCAGACTTTATCCAGGTGGTTACATCATTTAGTTTTATAAAATTATTTATATATGTCATTGTAGTGCTTTCTTAAATTTATTTTTGACCAACATAATTTGGTTAGCTGTATTTTGAAAAGCTGATTTACACTGTGAAACCCTCTTTTATCATGACTGCTGATTGCCTTAAGCACAAAGTGCACATTCAGTTTGGAAATTAGCATAACACATGATATGAACTTCATGAATATGATAGGAGTGGAGTAACAAATTAAGATACCACAAGAAAAGCAGATGAGACCTTGTATCCAGTGTGCCATGTTTTGCACAGCTTTTTGTCCAGAGGCTAGTAATTAATTCATTTGCATATTGAAAATGATTATCATGTTTGTTAAGAGGCCATGTAGAAGAACTGCACTGTGGCTATTTTCTTGTGTATAGTGGTTTTATAAAGTCCCCTGATGTGGATCAAAAGCCTGTATTTGAGCCAGTTTATGTGTGTAAAGTGTCCCGTTTAAAGGCAGCTCTTTGCGCGTCACTGCTAAGAAGAATAGAGTTGTACAGGAATCATTTATTTGTGTTACATCAGAGACAGGCTGAGTTGGTTTGTCTTGTTTCAAAGCTACTGTACCAGCTTTATATCTCTGTCCAATGTCCTGAGTTAATGGTCTCGCATGGACGCAGAGCAATCATTGTTAATTGTTCAAAACAATGTCCTGTCACTGCCAATGGGCCATCGTCTCATTAGCAATCTCTTTTAATTAGCCCTGTGCGTTTGTTATACTGTGTATGTGTGTGTACAGTAACTGAGTGAGTACACACATACAGTACATACATGGGATCTGTCAGTCATTCAGTAACACTTGTAATAAATGTTACTCCTGTCATTCATTATGTAACCCTTTCTCTCTCACTATGTCTTTCTTTTTCCTCCATTTGTTACACTCTCTGTTCTATTTGGTCTCTTATCTTCTCTACCTTCTGTCTTATCTCCATATTACATCTGATTCCTCACTTTTACACAGCAGGAAGCACAAGTAATGACCAGCTCTTTAATAATCACCACACACACTCATATGAACACACACACACACACACACACACACACACACACACACACACACACACACACTCTATTTCATAGATGTACATGGAATGGTGTAAGTGCTTATTATGAGGTTCATAAACAAGGAGATGGAGGGAAGGACAGAGAAGAGGTTAGAGTCAGACAGATGGAAAAAGGCATTAAAATCCGCAGACAATAGTAATCACTACCTAACACCTTACTGCGCTGCCTGTGCTTATAATTTACATGCATGTGTGTGTGTGTGTGTGTGTGTGTGTGTCTGTGCTCATCTTTGCGTGCTCATAATTTCAGTCGGTATGTGCTTTACATACAAAACAGCACGGATGCGATCTGTACACACATGCATCAGAGCCTGTTTATGTGCATATAATGGAAGATGAAATATTTATTAACCATGCAAGAGCTGCTTTTTGCATGTGGCTGCTTGTTTGTATGTGCATGAGAGTCTGTGTGGAAACATTTTGTCTTACTTTTGCTGACAATGCATTTGCATAAGCCTAGAAAATCATTTGCGAGGACTCTATATGTGAGGGAGTAAACATGTAATGAGCCTGCGTCTGTCAGTGTACAACATCAATATTTTGTTTTTTCAACTTGAAATGTTCAGTGAGCTGGAAAAACAAGTCTCTCTTTTTCCTTCATTATAACCCTTTTATTTACATGCACCCCTTTTTTTTTATGTCTTTGTACAGTATCTGTTTTTTTTTCTTATTCTAATTCAAGCATGTTCTACTAATGATTCAAGTATATTCATACATAGGGGTGTGTATTGGCAAGAATCTGGTGATACAATACAAATCACAATACTAGGATCACGATACGATATATCATGATATATCATGATACTGTTAAAAAAGGCAATTTTATGTTTGTTTTCTTTCTTTTTTTCAAAGATTATTTCCTGGAAGAATTGAATTAGACCAGAAATATGCACAAATACTAAACACATTTTTATTTGATCCCAACAGGATCTAATGCTATATCACTTTTTTTTTTTAATTCTCCTAGTTTCCAAAGGAACTAAAATCTGCCACTCTCAGTAAAAACAGTAAAAGTGCTTTTAGGATGCTTCAGATAACCATTATTTAATAAAACAGGGTTAAATAATGATAAATAAGATATAAACAACAAAACAAAACAAAAAAAAACAACAAAAAAACAAAAGTGGACCTCCACAATATCTGCATTTGTATAAATACTTAAAAATATTGATACAGTACTTTAAAATATCGATACAGTATTGTGAAATGATATATCACGATATATTGCAGAACCAATATTTTCTTACACCCCTATTCATACAGGATGTTAACACTTTAACCCACAAAGACCCAAACAGCCACTGGTGACCAAGACCATCTACTGATGTAAAATGTTTAATACCTGTTGATCCATTAATCCTGTCAATACATGTAAATAATTGGTGTAAAATGCAGTTTGTCATCTTTTCATGGTCATCAGATATGACCCATGTGGACGTTCACACTGTAAGACCAGATAAGTTAAGTTTACTTAAAAAATTTGAGGAAACCGGTTGCCTTAAAAAAAATTCAAAACTTGAGTGTATTAAACTTAAATGCTTGAATGGAATTGCTATTTTAAGTACAACACAGGCCAAGTTAATTTAACTTAAAATTTGTTGTAATGTTAATTGCTTTGTATAAGCATTAGATTTGATATCATCAGTTCATTGTACTCAATTCCAAGTTGATTTAAATTAAAATCTTTTGCAATATAAATTGCTTTTTACGATTATTAAACTTAATATACTGAGTTTATGAAATAGTGATAGTGATAGCATAGTGAACGTGGAAACACCGTCATCTTCTACATTTTCGATTCATCAGTAAAACCCATGGAGATGGACCAATGACAGTGGTTGGACACATTTGATTTATGTTCAGTTAATGATATATTTTACTGAAAAAGTCACTTTTTCTTCAGTTTTCTCTGTTTTGACAAAGAATGTATGAGAACGTGTGTAAGAATGTGAGCTTTCATGAACGTCTACATGATCAGTACATTAAATATAGGAAAATACATGATTTATACTGAAAAAAACTCAAAATAAAGAGGATAATATAACAACAAATGGTGATAAAACACATAAAATAGTAGTTTAAATATAAAGAAAAATTCATTTGGGAACTGCCACAAAAGCACCACTGGGTCTTTATGAGTTAAATTGATTACATAATGCCTACCCTACACATTATAACAGTAATGGATAATCAATAAGACCTCAAATGAACTCAATGTTCCCAGATTTCAAGGGGTTCTATGAAAAAGTGGTGAAAGAAACTCCCTTCAGCAGCTAATAAATGTCAGTGTCAGTGGATCAAAAGCCTCCATTTGAGCTGCAATATGTGTGCAATTACAGATGTGCTCTCTGTCGGGTCATTTTGGCTCGTACCACATCAGAACCAGTCAAATTTGGGCCACACTTTATCCTAACTCACAGTCTGTGGTTATCTAAATGGATTTAGATTTATTTTTGAGTGGGTTCTGCCGGGCCACAGGTTAGAGACCTTACGCAATACTTAAAGAGCATCCAATACAGTACATTCAATTAAAGTGTGGGAACAAAATATTTTTAGCACCAGCATTACATTAAAACTGAAGGATTTAGTGGGCCTGAATCCTCTGCCTGACAGTATTGAACTGAAAACATGTTTTTCCTGAGCCCCTTAAACCGCCAGCGTGTATCAAGAACAACTTGTCATTGAATTCAAAGTCTATCCCAGCCCTTACAAGACTCTTAAGCCATTAACAAGCATCAGCCTCAACCCCACTCACTCCCCCTATGGCCCACTTAGATGGATGTAAAATTAGGCTTTAATCCGCCAGCTGAACTAAATACATGCTCCCCAGTGTCAACACCGCTCTTTCCATAATATTTCATCTCTCATTCTCTGTTACTTTTTTTTTTTTTTGGCTTCTTTTCTACCTTTTAAAGCTCAGATTTTCATTTCATCGTTTCTGTTTTTTTTTCTTGGAAATTCCCTTTTCTGTTTCTTATCTATATATGATAGATGAACTAAATTTAAGAGCTGGTCCCCACAGTCAGCTCTGCTCTTAATTTAATCTCTTTTCCTTGTCTGTCTCTCTGTCCCACTGACTTTCTATCTGTTTCTCTCTACGGCTGATGGGCCATGGGGGTGGGGGTGGGGGGTGTGGATCAGTCGTTCCAGTAAATGTGGGGAAATCTGGCAGTGGCTCTTGAAAATATTAGTGAATTAAAAACACATTAGTGCAGGTTTAGTACCTAATTGATTGAGTTCTTATGTCTGTGTATGCATGTGTATAGGGTATGTGAATATGTGTTTTAACCCTATAACGCCAAACGTATCATATTTGATACATGAGTTTTGAAGCTCTCTACTTGATCAGTGTGACATTTTTTTACTTGAAAAACCTGATGTATACATTTAGATACATGCAATACACAGATAAGCCACCAGTGGGGAGGAATTCGTTCACCAGAGGCCTTTTCAGTGACGCTACAGGACTGACATTAATGAGGAAGGAGGCAGAACTTTACCAATTTTGAAAACGAATTACCAATTTGTCAGACATGTTTGTGTTATATTATGTTTTTGTTGGTTCAAAAACAATAATCTTTGAGCACTGAGACCTGATGTATCAAATATGATACAAAATTGAAACTCATACAGGATGGGGAAGCAAAATTTACAATATTTTGAGGCAGGGATTGAAAGACAGTGTATGACCAATTAGTTTATTGAAAGTCATGGGAATTTATTTGCCACAAGAAAATTTACATAATAGAAAATGTTTTTATTCTATGTGTCCTCCTTCATTCTCAATAACTGCCTTCATACGCTTCCTGAAACTTGCGCAAGTGTTCCTCAAATATTTGGGTGACAACTTCTCCCATTCTTCTTTAATAGTATCTTTAAGAAAGTCGACATTGCTGTGTGATGTTCTATTGGTAGCATGTTCTAAAACGCCCCAAATAGCATAATCCACAGGGTTTAGATCTGGGCTGGAAGGTGGCCATAAACATGATTCCCAAAAAGTGCTAAAGTTGGATTTGCAGAAATCTTGTATTTTTCTAGCTGTGTGGGCTGGAGCACCATCCTGTGTCCATATATAATTTCCATCGGGGTAGTTTACTTTAAGCCATGGCAATACCTGGTATCTCAGAGTCTTGTAGTAAGTATTAACATTGATTTTTTTCATCAGCTTTGTAGAATTTTATAGGCATTTTCTTTCCATCGGAAGCCACAACACCAAAAGCCATAACTTGAGCAGGATGTTTTGTTCTGAATGTCCCCTTAACCTCAGCTTTCGATTTTGCGATAAATCTGTCATTTCTGCGGTTCAGAAAGCATCGACAGTGAAGATCTTTTCATCTGAAAAGATCGTTACAATAGAGGACTTTTTCTTGAACCATGTAATAATTTTCTTGCACCTTTCCAATCTCTTTTCCTTCATAGCTGTTGTCAAGTGTTTTGGTGTTCTTGAGTAAGATTTTAACTTCAAATCATATTTTACTGCATTTCTAATGGTCTTGTTGTCTACCTCAAGTTCAATTGCCATTTTTCTCATGGATTTGGTTGGATCCTTTAGGATTTTGGATTTGAGAGCTTTAATAAAAGCTTTGGTACATTTTTTGTTACTTCCTCCACTTCCAGACTTTCTCGTAATAGTTTTGCTCATAGTCATTCTCTTCTTTACATCATAAACAGTCTTTATGGACACTCCAACTATTTTTGAAATCTCCTTTGGTGTGACGAGTGCATTCAGCAAATCACACACTCTTTGACATTTGCTTTCCTGATTACTCATATGGGCAAAAGTTTCTGAAAAGGTATGGATAATAGTGTTAGGTATGATTATGACATCAATATATGTTTGGTTTCAAAACAATTGACATAGTGCCTACTGAGAAAAAACAACTAAATGTTCATTGTAAATTTTGCTTCCCCACCCAGTACATGGAAGTTGATATTTGAAAAAATGTTTTTTCGGTTTTTCAGAAGGACCAATAAAGGCTCCAGATTCAAAGAACTGGAATTTTCTGTCAATGATTTAATTGTTCAGGCTTTACACAGTTAAAAGATAGATAGTAATGCACATAGAGGAGCAGATAGACAGGAAGTAGTGCCTGGAGGACTGACAGAGACATACGACATGCAGAATGAATTCTCAGTAGGTGCCAAAACCATTCTCATTGTTGAACAGTAAAGATGAAGGTTGTCTTTTTTTTCCTTTTTTATGAATAACACTGCCATTACCGCTGCTTAATCAAATTATTCTGCATTATTGTGTCACTGGTGTATGTTTCCACCATGCAATCCTGTCATGCTAGCAGACAATATCACCCCATTATACAGCCGAGACATTATCCTTGCCTTGAATGCATGTGAAATACCACTAATACTAACGTGCTCTTATTTTTTTTTCTAGTAAATATGCAACTCACGTTTTATTGTGCAATCTTGTGTGTTTCAAGGACAAAAAAGTATAAACACATTGTACAGCCTCCCGTAACTATCGGTGAAAAAAGACACAGAGAAAGCAAACAAAAAACACAAACTATTGACCCCCTTTTAGTTACAAGTGTGACATTTAATCACAGTGTACAGTATTATTTTTCTATTTTCACAGGATATACAATCTAATCATGTTGCTCTAAAGGTTATATCCTCGCGGAGGTTATTGGATATATAATTTTAATCTGCTGTATCATTGCCGATGTCAAATTCAATTAACATTGAAGGGAGATACACAGTCATCATTACTCCTTGCACTTATGCATTTTGGATTTCACACATACAGTACTGTGCAAAAGTCACCTCTAGGTTTGTTGTTTTTGCAGCATCGAAATGAGCATACAAATTTATTTCTCATTTTCTTTTCTTCGGATACAAGAAAACACAAGAAATATGTGAAAAGATACACAAAAAACTGAACTAAATGGGTTCTAAAGGTTAAAGCCACTTTTGATTGTGGCCCCTGACCCCATGACAAGAAGCAGCACCAACAGTTAAAAGCCTCTGGCATGTGATAAATGAAACATGGTATAAAACACAAAAATCTCATATTGTCTGAATAAAAGGGTTAAAGATATGTTAAAGGAGTTTAAAAAATAGAATTGTGCATTTTAAAACATTTCCCTGTGGTCTACATAACATTATAAATGCTTTGCTTGTGTGTGAATTCTTCATTAATTCAACTACACAGGTCCATCTTCAACCCTATTTCTGAGTAATGACACCTGAAAGGTCGTTTGGAGCACTGGCCCTTTAAATGCAAAAGAGCCACTTCACACACACACACCCCCGCCTCCAGGTTGTTGACGATACTTTCTGCCCCGTTCAGCCACTTTTGTTCATTAATACAACCAACAACTGAACATTTTAGGTAATCAGCTCAAAGTCTGGACATATTTTCAGTCTGGACTACAACCGCTGCTGCTGACTAACAATTATGTCGTACTCGGAGAAATGTTTGTTGGAAGTCTTGACCTTATATGTGCAAATGTCGTGATGTAACTAGTTATAAAACATAACAAATTAATCCTTAGGGTTTCACGGTCATGGCCCCATGACTCAATCACATGACATTTTCAACATGTCGTAGCTTTGGAAGTCGATCACGAAGACGACTGGGGACAATTGCATTCGAAAGTGCAGACTTGAAACACTCTCCCACTTTTTGATGTTGATAGAGCAAATGAGAGATGAGAAAACAGGAGAAAACCCCTATGTAAAGACATGCTTTTATGTCAAATATTTGAGTATAGTTTTAATGTATTACAATTTTGATTTTATATACCTAGTAATTGGAACCAATATTCACTTAATTTCACTTAAAGTCTTTGAAAAGGTTCTTTAAGCATCTTTGTGTTGTTTATGCAATAAATTATATACATTTTTCAAATTGGATTTTATATTTGTTTTGTGTTTTTTGTCCTTTTGTGTTGATATAGTAGTTTAAAGTGAAAAAAAAAAAAATAGGCAGATGAGATAGATGAAGTTGTGCTGAAAAAAAGATACCAAACATGGGTATAGTAAACATTTTTTTTAATATAGTATATAACGGTAAAATCAAAAGTACTCAAAAACGGCCAATATCGGCTCAGACGCCTGAGGGTTAAGCAGGAATTAAAACGGGTTGTAGAAATCCAATTCAGTTTTTGCCGGAATTAATATAAAGGTAGTTTTACAGCACCTGGAGGGTTCATATTCAAACTTTTTGAACTATTTGGGTCCAAATACACAAATAAATGCACCAAAGACTAATAAAAGTGGGTTTAGCAAAATATGACCTTTTTAAGTGCAAAAGGAGGTCACATTAAATCCAACCACTTTGGTTTAAAAGCAGTTTTTTCCCTAAAGCTTTTGTTTTTACTGTATTTAGTACTTATATATTCAGATTAGATCTTAATACCGAAACTGAGAAATGCATACATGTCATCATTATAACTTTACTAAACCAAATAACCTAATGTTGGCCAAGGACATTTGCACAGTAATGTATAAAAAAAAAAATCTCCTTTCACATGCATTTTTTTTTTTTTGCCACTTTCACATTCAAATCTTACAGTCATTTATACATTTTTCTCCTACTTTCATTAGGTAGGAAAGACATGTGCATTAAAGAATAGATGTATGTAAAAGGAGAGCATAGAGTATGTGTGCGAGAATTAATGTACTGCATGGATGAGGAGGGTAAATGTACGTGAAAGGAGAATTTATGAATGTATGACAGAAAATATAGTATATAGGAGTATTAATACAAAGGGAAATGAAGCTAGTTTTTTTTTTTTTTCTTGCTGATTGTAAAAGGCCCTTGAGAATTCTATGGAAATGTGTTTTAAAATATTAAACTTAAAACATCTTAAGAGGAAATTCAAAGATTCTTATACAACAGGCCTGGAAGCCTATGTTCATTCTGAGTAGAAATGCTGTAAAAAAAAAAAAAAAAAAAAAAAGGAAAAAGAAAAAAAATACTGACAATATATGGATGTGAAAAGAAGAGAGTGAGGATCCATTATGAGCCGCATCCACAAAGAATGGGTTGAATCTGATTGAGAATTTTTTTGTGAGGAGATATAAGACACTGAAGAACGTCTGGATGTATTACACAGGAAAGATTTATTGCTCAATAAAAGACGCAGATGTATCCAGTGCTGAATGCACTTTCTGATGAGCAAAGCTTTATGTCCTACAAATGCTGCAAGATAAGGGCTTCTGACTTTTCACAGTTTCTCGATTAGTGTAAATACACCTATAAGCTGGTGATAAGGCAAACATAGCAACTGACACGCTTATGCACCTTACTAATACGACAAAAGCAGATAGTCTGGGTTTAATATCCATCTGCAGACGTTGGTTTAGAGACATTATGTGTTTTTTTTTTTTTTTTTTGTTTTTTTGTTTTTTTCCGCTTTTTAACCAAATAGAAACCTTTCTCAAATGAATTCCGCTGTAGTAAACATTTATCTAAGGTGAATGATCAGATAACTGCTATGGTTTTTGCAAATGTTCCAAAGAAGTGTGGTTATGTCTGGTTGTACAAGTAATGTAGACTGATTAAGTGACTAAATTACTCCTCTGTCTCGCCCATGAACACATATATCACAGCTATTATAGATGAAAAGTAATAACAGAATGCCCTCCTTCTTCTACTCTGTTTATTAGTGCAATCCGTGTGAAACGTAACCTACAGTGCCACCTACTGATGACGTTAAACTGCATAGATCATTCACTTCAAACCATTTTAACCATTTATTTATTTATTTATTTATTTATTTACACAGTTTTCACTTTTCATTCTGCAAAAAAAGAGCAATCAGAATCATTCATAATGCTGATTTTTGGGTTCACACAAATGGCTTATTTTTAAAATCCAACCCTCTAACATTTTTTGACTCGGTGGAACTCAAAGCAGCTCAATTATCATACAAAGCAAGGAATAAATTGCTACTGAAAAACATTCAAAAAATGTTTTATGAAAGAGATGGGGGTTATAATTTAAAGGAAAACTTAAATCTAAAGGTCAAAAGCGTGCGTACAACACTGAAAAGCTTCTGTATCACTGTTAGGGGAGTTAAACTGTGGAACAGATTGAGTGCAGAACTAAAACAAATTTCCGGTATGTGTTTAAAAAGAGGCATAAAGAAAAGATTTTCCAGAGGTAATCATTGATTGGTAAATAAATTCCACAAGGTGTTTACTTGGTATTTGGATATCAGTTTTGTAGGGTATGGTGAATGTGTTGTAATATGGAGTGACTAAATGTAAATGTTTCAAAATTGCTGATAAATTTGGGGGAGTGTTGTTTTCAGGAAGTATGGAAAGGTTTGAAGGGGTAGGATTAGATAAGTTTATACTTCCTCCTACTCCTTTTCACTCAGGTAAATTTTGAGGCTTAAGACAATGCAGTTTTAAGTTTCCATCTTGTTTTGTTCTCATTCTCTTGATTATCATTTATTTGCATTTTTGTTTTTAAATTGCCATTTACATGCTCTAAATAAAGATATCAATCAATCAATAAATCAAAAGTTCTACAAAGTTTGCTTCAAATTCACTTGATATTTTGTGGAAACATAGTTGCTGACCAATGCTCAATCCTCACAACAGTTCAGAACGTTTAACCCATAAACATCCACCGGTGAGCGAAGGATCTACTGATATAAACTGTTTAATACCTGTTGATCCACTAATGCTATCAACATATGTAAATAATTAGTGTAAAATATAGTTTGTCATCTTTTCATGGTCAACAGATATGACCCATTTGGATGTTCAGAGGCTCCGTGGTTACCGTGGAAACACCGTCATCTTCTACAGCATTGATTCACCAGTAAAACCCATGGAGTTGGATCAATGACAGCGAATGGACACACTGGGTTTATGTTCAGTTAATGATATATTTTGTTGAAAATGTCACTTTTTCTTGAGTTTTCTCTGTTTTGATAGAATCACCTTTGAATTTACTTTGAGTTTTTGTGAACACCTAAATTAAATATGGGAAATTAAATATAGGAAAATGCAGAATTTACAGTGAAACGTGCAAAATGCAGAGGATAATGTTATAATAAATGGTGATAAATCATTTAAGAAAAGTTATATAATGAGAAAAATTCATTTGGGAACTGACACAAAAGTAGCACTAGGTTGTTATGGGTTAAAGTTGAAATATCAATCAATAGTCCCACAACAAGCGCAACATTAATTCTGTATTTTTGAATTAATTCCACCCTGTGCCATATATTGTCTTACATAGTCATTTTGTGCCCTCTCAAGCTGTGCAGTCCTTTTGTTGATTCAGCCCTATCTCTTGTATAGCCTCTCATAATAAAGCACCACCAATACATGGCGGCATGAATAAGACACTTTGTTCTCTTTACAACTTGGGATGGAATTAAAAAATAAACACCCTGAGCATTTGGCTGAGTAGTTTTAGTACTTAAGAATTAAACACATAAAACAGTCAGAGTCAGGCTTGTGGCCAAAAACACCAACACCTATGTACAAATTAGGTCAGTGTATTCCCATCTATACTGAGGCAGCACCTGATTTCATCTTAGCAGTCCATCTTATTGCCTAGTATGCATAAAAAAAAGTAAATAAAAGACTCAGTAAAGAACTATGTATGCAAAAACATTCCCTCATGTGCCCAGTATAATTAAGGTACAATATATAGGGATGAAAAGGTATGAAGTTTAACTTTATTGCAAGTGTTTTTTGCTTGTAGTCAACAGGAAACCTTACAAATATCATAAAAATAGCATTCTAATTGTGTAGTATGATACACTCTACATGATTGTATCCTTTTACAATGGTTTTCAGTGCAACAGGGTATCAAATACTTGTAATCATATGCTCCATTTTACTACAATAAACACTGCTGCACACATAATGTATATTACAACTACAGTCATTTCCTTTTCCAGATCATAGCCCCATTCACCGTTAATTGTTTGGCCTGTTGAGCACCACGTTTTATAAATTCATTCATAACTCCTTTTCTGTGTTTATCTGCACCGCACACTGAACTGAATAAGAAATTAGACAAGAGCAGAGACGAAGTGAGATAAGAGCAGAGGTTCTGTTCATTATTCTTCAGAGGGACACAGACAGCAGCAGATAAGCCAGACTGCACGCCATAATCTACTGCAGGTATGGACACACTGCTGCTACTGAAGTGTCCTTTCCAAAATGCACTGTGTTCATGGTAGTTGGCAAGCAAAAACAGAAAGACATATTAACACTCCAGCAGATAAATTGTATTTAAAAAAAACAAACAAAAAAACTGTTGCTAAATCAGCACAAATTACAGATAGATTCAATAAAAATGCTCAATGCACAATAGTATCATCAAAAAATCAAGTGCAACCTCCACACACCCACCCATATTGAACTACTGCGCTGCTTCATTTATACATGTATTATGTAGATTCACTGCTACATTCAGTTTATTGATTTTGACTTTGAAATGTTACATGTTTTTGTTTTTTCCTGCGTTTCTTGCTATGGCTCCCTCTGAGCCGAGATAAACGCTCGTATTCTTGTCAGTGATTTCTAAACTTCAGTCATAATCAAGACCGATAGAACGATTTAGTCCGTCAGCGTGGGAAAGCCACTTCTCTATTAATGCTAAAGTGGCTGATGAATCCACGGTATATTTATTGATACCAAAGCTGCTCTTTGAACTGTGGACTGTGCATGTGGCTTGGTGGGGACAGCTGAAGAAGGGATTAGATTTTGACTGCAGACTTTGTGTGGGTCTAAATCCCTAACAGAGCTAGCTGACCTTGGGGCGGATGGAGAGAAATGAGTTCATCCTCAAGATAAACACACACAAACACTCCGTCGTACAACACACACAACGAGTACCATGCACACGCACACTTCTGTCTGTCTGGCTCTCACCCCCACCCACCTCCCACCCCTCTTTTCACACACACAAACACACAGTTTGGTTGAATAATGGCCCAGTGAGTGGTGTGCCTATGGGGAAAGCTGTCAGTTTAATTGAATCCAGTATTCTCCATTCTCCCTGCCTGCTAATTGATTCTGTCAGGCTCTTCTGCTTGACAAAGAGACTGACATTTTCCCCTGCGTGGTTATGACTGTCACAGTGTGAATGACTGTGTGTGTGTTGGTGTGTTTCTCCTTGCACATTATTTACTGAACACTATAGGAACCTGTGTGTCTTGAGCACATTGTTAGTTTTCATGGAAGCGGTTGTAAACATGGGCAAGAGTGTGAAAGTGCATCCATGTTCTAAATTTATGCTTAAATGCACTTTTAGAGCCGACATATGCTGTAACAATACTTATATATACTTTTATACAGAAGTGGGAGACTTTAGTCACATGATGTGACTTAAGTCGCACTTAGTTAAAGTTTTTATGAGTTGAGATCTACTTTACTCACATTCACAAAAGACTCATGTAGACTTAAATGTGTTTAAGTCTAGGAGGACTGTCTTCTCTCTGTAGCACTTTGAGATTCTGCTGAATGAAAAGTGCTTTATAAATGCAATGTATGATTATTATTATTATTATTATTATTATTATTATTATTATTATTATTATTATTATAACTTAACTTCACTTTGACTTGACATGTTTTCCTGTCCTGTACAAGGTTATAATAGTTTGGGATTTTTCATTATAGTTTAGCTTTATTTAGTTTTGACTTTTTTTTCTCTCTATTTCAGTTTTTAGAGCAGGTTTGCAAAGTTTTCATTTTTTTTCTAAATGCTTAGTTTTAGTATTAGTTTTTTACATATCTTTTATCTTCTTCGCCGCCATAGTCAAATAAATCCCATACAAGACTGCTGTTTTCTCCCAACTTTACTCTCCATGTTGCCAGGTAGAGTGGGGACCAGAAGCCGACTCTAAACAAAGTGCCGTATGGTGCCGCCAACTAAAATTGATCGTGTGAAATAAATCGATTTCATATCAGTCCAACATTGATAAAGACGAAAATGAAGATGATTTTATCTATAATTTTTATAAGTTTTAGTTTGTTTTGTAAGCACACAATACAGTTTCAGTTAGTCAGTGTTTTTTTCTTTTAATTATAGTTTTTATTTATTTCAGTTAACGAAAATGTTTATTCAATTCTAGTTTCTTGTTAGTTTTCATTAACAATAATAACCTTGGTCCTGGAACATAATAAATATCAATAGAAGTCATGTTTAGTTCTGAAAACTGTGTCATTCAATGGGCATCAGTTTTCATAAATCTTCCTCCAATCAAAGAAGAAATGAAAAATGCAGCAGACTATCAGAACACCATTCACTATTGTTGTTCACTTGGGAGGCATTGCATGGCTCATGTTTACATGTAGTATAATAATAATAATAATAATAATAATAATAATAATAATAATAATAATAATAATAATAATAATAATAATAATGGATTGGATTTCTATAGTGCTTTTCTAAACACCCAAAGTGCTTTACATTATTGACCCATTATTCATTTGCTCTCACATTCCCCCTCTATAGTATAGTATAAATCAGAAGTTCATATGACTTGACCTGTCTCTTATTTGACCTCAACAATGACTTGTCTTGCTTTTACCAGTCATTTGACTTGGCCTGACTTTTGAGGACTTGCTTGAGATTTAAAACTCAGAACTCAAGACACGTATGAGTAACTGACTCCACTTAATGCAAGTTGTTGATGAAATGTACCTATTATGCCTTAATATGCAGGTTAATTTTTTTTGTGCAGTAATATTTTGGTAGTCTAATAGTAAAAAAAATAAATATCTGAATAACAAAAGAGCAAAAAAGTCAATAATCAACATTCAAAAAGTGAATAGTGCAAAATTACAACAATCAGAAATGTGTCTGAGGCCCAAAATCAGTCACAGAGCCAAAGGAGCCCATTTCATACAGTATGCAGTCTCTGAGTTTGATAAATTTTAGAAAACAATATGGTGACCTCTGCACAAAATATGTATGACGACCACTATCAGGCTTTCATGTGTTTCCCATTCCAAAGCCACACTGTTTCACCAGCTTCAAAAAATCCATAATGCATAGCGATAAAGTACAGTACTTTAAAGTGCACATAGGTCGAAGAGTCCAGGTTAGTTTTTTAGCTGTGACTAGTTTTCTGAATGAGAGGGCCATTAATGTTTAACATGGGCATTGAAAAATAAAATAAAATAAATAAATAAACACACAACAGTTGCATTTACCTAAATATTGCAAGAAGTATTGGACTTCAGTGAGAGCTGGAGATTTGTTTTGTAGGTTCCACATGTTAACGAAGATTGGAACAAGGCAGCGATCAATAAAATAATTGTATTCACCCTTCCACTTGGTTTAGAATGTGTTTTCTTTTTGCCTAACTTTGACAGGTTTGTGTCAGGGGAGCATTTCACCAAAGAGTTAGTTGAATCATTTCACAAACGCAACTGAATTGATTCAGCAGCACTTTGCTGCTATTTTGTTTATTATCACATAAACTAGTCAGAATCACTCACTAAGTCAGAGGTGGAAGTGTTGTGTGATGCACCATGCAGCAGCCGGTAGTCTCCACAGCAAGATCCCTGATTGTATCACAAGACTAGTTGCTGGCGACGGACGGAGGTAGTGAACCGCTAACTAAGAGCGGTTGAGTCGCTGAATCGATTCTGAATCATTCACAAATCGCTGACTCGGTGAATCATTCACAAATGAGACTAGATACCCCTACTGTAAGAAGACAGAATAGAAAGAAATATTTAAACACATAAAACACAAAACTGTTTTGAGCAACATAGAGAAGATAGATAGATAGATAGACAGACAGACAGACAGACAGACAGACAGGCAGGCAGACAGACAGACAGACAGACAGATAGATAAAAAGTCAAAAGCATATTAAATACATTTCACTACTGACAAAGTAGTACTACCTTGATGTACAAGTGGAAAATCTTTATGGAGTTTTGTAATGTTCTAATTACTTTATTCATAAATGGACAGAAAACAGAGATATTAAGGGTTCGGTCCAATCATTTTTCTGCTTATCAAATGGTATAGTGGATTAAGCATATGCTTGGCAATTTGGCACTGTTGGTTCACAACCAAAGCTTGCTAGATCTTTTTTTTTTGTTTTTTATTTTCTAATTGGTGAATCAAATGTATCAATTTGGAATCGATTCACAACAGATGAACAAACCAAAAGAATTGAGTTCGTAAAAACAATCAGACTTCCCATGAATACAAAGAGTCAACAGGACCTACATCATTTTTATTTCATTGTGTGTCAACAGTTGATGTATTGCATTCACTTTAGACCAGACACTCTGGGCTCTCTTTGCTGCCCCTTTCAAATAATACGAGAGTGGCATGGAGGAAAAAAAAAAAAAAAAAAAAGAGGGGGGGTGACCATTATGCAACCTGAAAATGTCAGTTTGACAGTTAGTGCAAAAGGAGGGGGTTCAACAATTACCAGAATTTTGCCTGAAAACAAGTGTTTCTCTATGACAGAGTACAAGATTCAATTCAACAGTACAATCGTGTACAGTTTTGTAGAGTTCTCTAAAAGTGAATTTTCCTCTCACCAGGGAGAGCCAAACTGCCCTCATAGTATATCAAAGAAAAATGGAAGGAAAAATACACACCGCATGAAATATTAAATTACTGAGAAGAAATCTCTCTTTCATGTCAGCTGTGTGACTCGTTTTAATCAAAAGAGTTCTTTCTGCTTTGATTGTTGGCGTAGATGTGTGGGACATCTGACGCTGTCTTACACTGTGACCGTACATGTATAGTAAAACACAAACTTCATTAAATATGCAAAATATTTATCATACGGCTTTTGCTTTTTATAGACGTGTTTACTAAAAGGAAAGCAGAAGCTGAAAGGTCAGTGAGCTTCACGCATTTCTATTTAATGGATAGGTACTGGCTTTTAAAGCACGGCAAGGTGATCCCTTAAGGTCGACGCACACAGTAAAAATAACAAGCCAAATTGCAGCCTTTTGCTTGTGTTTTAACTGCCAGCCAACTTGACAGCCTTTCATCCTTACTTGGACGAGGCCATATGCCACTGTCTGTCACTGTGCCATCCTGTCCTGTCTATATATTTTTGTTCTTTTTTTGTATCATGTGATGTTTGACTGTGGATCCGACCACCTGTCTCTTTATCTTCCTTTAGCCTCGTGCCTGTATTTGTTCTTCACCCCCTTCATTCATCATCTGCCCATGTGTAACCATGAACCTAGTCATCCCTGTTGGGCACGTACACACAGCATACAGCAGACACAAGTAATCTCACAATAATCTGCGCCCAGATTATCTCTTCCTGTTTGCTGGAGTGATGGAATGGGAGGCAGCGTGGAGCTAGAAAAGGAAGTGAAAGGGATTAGAGCGGGGTTAGAAACTTTTCAGCCCGTGTACTACAGACATGTCTTATGAAACAACAGTTGCTTCAAGAATCAAATGTGTTTTTTTTTAATTTTGTCGAAGAAACATTTGGGTCAAGATCACAAATTATTAGAGGAGTGTTAAAATCGCTTTAAGTCATTATATTGGAAGAGAGTATCATAATATAGAGCAGGGGTGTCAAACTCATTTTAGTTCAGGGGCCACATTCAGCCTAATATGATCTAAAGTGGGCCGAACCAGCAAAATAATGTAAATTATAGAATAATAGCTTTTGAGTGAAAAAAGTAAAACTCTGTAATGAAAATGTTTACATCTATGAATTGTACTCAAGCGTAACATGAACAAATATGAACAACCTGAAAATTCTTAAGTAAAATAAGTGCAATGTTAACAATATTATGCCTTAGTTTACCAGTAAAATAGGAACATAATAATATATAAATAATGTCAAACTTTTCTCTATGTTTAAGAGCGAAAAAAGTAAATTTACATTATGAAAAGGTTTACATCAACAAACTATCCTTTCAAAAGATGTGAATAACATGAACAAACTGAAAAAATAAGAGTAATTTTAACAATATTCTGCCTCAGTTTATCATTTCCACATGTACATTATAACCTACAGATCACAGTGGATCTACAAATACACAATATTTAGTGACAGGCAGAATATTGTTAAATTTGTACTTACTTCTCTTAAGACATTTCAGGTTGTTCATATTTGTTTAGGTTATTCACATTTTTTGCGACTTTGTTTTAGTGTAAATACATGAAAATATTTACATTTACAAACAGAAAAATTTGGATTTGTCATTATTTATATGTTATTATGATAGTATTTTACTGAATCCTGCCCACTTGAGATTTAATTAGTCTGAATGTGGAACGTGGACTAAAAGGATTGTTAATATCTTCAGTGTAATTTTTGCATTTCACAAATTCATCCCAAGGGCCGGACTGGACCCTTTGGTGGGCTGGATTTGGCCCTCAGGCCACATGTTTGACACCTGTGGTATAGAGAGTATGCACCTAAAATTACAGGTATCTCAAATTAAATAATATTTTAAAAACATATTAGAAGTAAGACGTTGACAGGAGATGAGAGAAAAGCCCTGTGTTTCTTCAAAATAGATCTTTTTTTACTGTATATTTAAGATGGTTTCATTAATCAGTCAAGAGGATGATTGGAAAAATGATTATAACAGTGGTATTTGGCACCAGTAGTGGGAAAATTAGTCTTATGTACTGGAATTAATGACACTGAGGGAAAATAATAGCTCAAAAATATCCCCCACACAGAATTTTCAGAGTCAGTTCCAGATTTATTGATTAATTTCATCGAGCCCAATGTTCAGCTCAGTTCTCCAGTTTCTAATTAAATCAAACATAGATTATGTCTAGATGCACTGTGTGGAGGATCATGATGATGATGGAAGGTTGAGCTTATATCAGTCGACTTATCAGCAATCAGCTTTTTTACTGCTCCAAATTGCCTTCACCATCCCTACTTTACATAAACAAATGTAAGTTAAATGTACGGAAAATGTAGTTTTCTCGCTTTTACCCATAAAGACCCAGTGGTACTTTTCGACAGTTCCCAAATTAATTTTTCTCTTTATTTAACCTTTTCCTAAGTTATTTATCACCCTATATTGTAATATTATCCTCTTTAGTTTGAGTTTTTTCAGTATAAATCATGTATTTTCCTATATTTATTTCACTGATTATGTAAATGTTAATTCAAAGGTTATTATATCAAAACTGAGAAAACTGAAGAAAAAGTGACCTTTTCTGTAAAATATATCATTAATTGAACATAAACTAAGTGTGTCCATCCTCTGTCATTGATCCAACTCCATGGGTTTTACTAGTGAATTAATGTTGTAGAAGATGACGGTGTTTCCACGTTCACTACGGAGCCTCTGAACGTCCAAATGGGTCATATCTGATGACCATGAAAAGATGACAAACTGCATTTTACACCAATTATTTACATGTATTGATAGGATTAGTGGATCAACAGGTATTAAACAGTTTAAATCAGTAGTTGGTTTTGGTCACCAGTGGTTGTTTGGGTCTTTATGGGTTAAATTTACCTTTAGACCCATGTGTTTTATTTTCAGAATACAGTAGGTGTAGGTTTTTAGTGGTAAGTTGTTTAGTGAAAACACTTACTTTTGTCTTTTGCTAGAATAAACTACAAACTGAGAAATATGAATTACGGAAAATGAAGTGCATATGAATCTCAAACTAACTCTGTAATGTAAATGCTAATTCTGTGTGCACTTAGTCAATTTTGGCCTTTTTGATTTATTTTATATCTATTACAGGGATATGAGTAAAATTCTTGTGCCATCCCCAATACAGCATTAGCTGGTACAGTTTGACTATTAATGGGCCATTAGTGTTGAATTGCATCTTAACCCTCAGGGATCCACGGGCACGGCCCCGTGACTGAATCACATGACATTTTCAACACATCCTAGCATCAGAAGTCGGTCACATAGACCACTGGGGACAATTGCATTCGGACTTGAAACACTCCCCACTTTTTTATTTGATGTTGATAGAGCAAATACAACCAGAGATATGATGGTTTGAAACCGGAGCAAATAAGCGATATAGTGTTATTATAGTGATATAAAGCAAGCGTTATATTTCTGACCATATCTTCGTCATTTTTTGTCCTTTTTCAAAATGTAAAAAAATTGCTGAATCTGTGGATTCTAATCCACAGACTGCATTAGGATTACAGGTAAGGGTGAAAATGACCCCCACCTGAACCAGATGCATAAACCGGGAGGACCTGGGGTGGGGGGTGGGGGGGACAGAGAAAACGCCTGTATATGCTTTTATGTCAAATATTTGAGTATAGTTCTAATTCATTCATTCTCTGAACCTGCTTTATCCTCACTAGGGTCACAGGGGTCGCTTGGAGCCTATCCCAGCTACTTATGGGTGAAGGCGGGGTACACCCTGGACATTTCACCAGTTCATCACAGGGCTGACATATAGAGACAATCACTCTCACATTCACACCTATGGACAATTTAGATTAACCAATTAACCTATCAGTGCATGTGTTTGGATGTTGGGAGGAAGCCGGAGTACCCGGAGAGAACCCACGCAGACACAGGGAGAACATGCAAACTCCACACAGAAAGGTCCCACCCCCAGTCGACTGGTGTTGGAATCGAACCCAGGACCTTCTTGCTGTGATGCACAAGTGCTATCCACTGTACCACCGTGTCGCCTAGTTTTAATTTATTACAAAGTCAAAGACTTTTAAAGTCAAAGACCTTAAACCCAGAGAGAACCCACGCAGACACAAAGTCAAAGACTTTAAAAGTGAATATTGGTTCCAAATATTAGGTATATAAAATCAAAATTGTAATAGTTTTAATTTATTACAATTTTGATTTTATATACCTAATATCTGGAACCAATATTCACTTTTAAAGTCTTTGAAAAGGTTCATTAAGCATCTTTGTGTTATTTATGCAATAAATTCTATACATTTTTCAAAATGGATTTTATATTTTTTTGTGTTTTTTGGCCTTTTTTGTTGATATAGTAGGTTAAAGTGAAAACAATAGGCAGATGAGACAGATGAAGTTGTGCTGAAAAAAAAAAGATACCAAATATGGGTATAGTAAACATTTCTTTATAAAGGCAAAATCAAAAGTACTCAAAAACGGCCAAAGTAGGCTCAGACCCCTAAGGGTTAAGAATGAAAAATGCTAGGTTTTATCTGCAAAAAAAGCTACCATGTATATGGGTTTGGCACCAGTCACGAAAACACTGTTGTGTTGTTACCTGCTGTTAAATATGTGATATCATTGTATTTTCCAGCACTCTTAGGGGTTAAGATTAAGACATGTTTAGCGTTAAATGCAGACATATAGTGTGATGTCCTCACACAGGCCATTACTAAAGTACAGGATTAGTATTAAAGATCAAGCAATGTCATGTATTTATGTGATAAAGGTCAGTCATTGTCCTCAAATATGGAGCTTAGGTCACAGTGCTGAGGTAAAGATCATTACTGTAGAGCAGCAGCTGAGGAGATTACTGTGCTACGCGCATGGAACATTATCTTCTATCTTCTATCAAAATGGCAAGGAAGTATCCTATTTTTTCTAGTCCTTCCTGTATGTCCTTCCTATAGCCATAAATGGCCCTTTACCTGGGAACATCAGGGATAAAGAGGCCACTGCAGACACTGATGTTTAACAGACATCAGCAAGACGTCCTTTATCATGACACTTCCGTTCAGGCTTAGCCATGAATCCTGATGTCAGTATGGAGGGAATGCATGTTAAAAGGCTATTTCTGGACAAAAATCAATAATGGATTTCACTATTATTGCCAGAAGGAGTGCTGTGGCATATTGTTAGGAAGTGCTGCTGTTAACAAATTACTGTTATTGCATTTAGTGTGTTATTATTAGTATTATCATTATATTGATATAGGAAGGACACAAAAAGCATAGTTTACAATATTCAGAACTAAACTAATGGATAACAATGGAATCTCAGAAATACATAACTTCAGGATTCTATCATTAATAATTATTTATCAACTTTTGTGCAAATGATTTTGTATTATACTCATTATTCCAGTCCTATTTGCTGAGAGTTAATTCTGAAAATCACATTTGAGTCCTGTTAGATTTGGCATTGTCTCTCTCTTCAATCATGAGGTTAATCCGAACATAAATCCTACATGTATATAATACTACACAGATTACGTCTTTATTTATCTTTTGTAGAACATCTGTGAACAAAGGGTTAAGGTTCGCAGTCTGGAATATATGCAGTGTTTCATCACAGCAAAAGTCACAGCTTGTTATAAACAAGAGTAACATGGAGGATTAGCTCTTACTTTACCTCATATTTGTTATCCTCCAGCCTCTGACTCAGTGACAGTGAAGGTCATGCATGTTTCAGTATTGGATCATACGTCCTATGAGTAGTATTGATTCATTTTATGTTAATAGTGGTGATTAGCTTTGTCGAAGCACAAAATGCAGTGACAATATTTATTTACTTCCCATCTCTATACTCAGTGTTGGGAGTAACGCGTTACACAAGTAATGGATTGCAGTAATCAGTTACTTTTTGCTGTGATGCAGTAGTGCAAGGCATTACTAATTAATTTTCAGTAATATTTTACTCAGTACATGTTCAATAGCGCTTGCATTACAACACATTTTTAATAATAATAATAATAATATAATAATCTTTATTTATATAGCACTTTTCATACATTAAAAACTGTAGCACAAAGTGCTTTACATATCAGTTTAAAAATCAGTACCGCCCCCCACCCACACCCACCCACTCACCCGCACACACACACACACACATATATATGCAACCCACATTTTTCACCCATAATTTAATTGTTCAAATGAAAAAAAAAAAAAAAAAAAAAACAGCAAGACTGTGAAACCTTAAGGCAGTGGTTCTCAAGTCGAGGGGTGCGAGCACATGGGGGGGGAGGGGGGGTTGTGAGTGACATTGTCGTGTGTGTGTGCAAGTGTGTTAGCGACTGCTATTGTACATCACAACAGTATAAATCACTCAGTGCATACTCTCCTGCTCACAGATCGGATTGAGGTTTGTGAATGGGGGGTGTGGGCCATATCATCCGGCACATCATAAATTTTTTGGGGGGAGGCAGCAGATAGTTAATGATAAGATGAGGGGGGGCTCAGTTTTACTTTCACTTTCTCACAGCTTTATCTACAGAGCTATATAACCCACCACATCCTCCACATATAGGTCTGTCGTGTTACTTTTAGAATTACCCCCCCCCCCCCCACACACACACACACACACACACACACAATCCCACAAATCTTTTCTTGCATGGGAGGGGGGGAACAGGCTCATGATGCTGTTAGTGGGGTGTGGTTCAAAAAAGGTTGAACTAGAAGCACTCAGAGAGCGCAGACCTCCGCCAAGGCAGATCAGTGGGCCCCCATGCCCCCCCACCCCCCACCTCACCCCCAATCACCACCAAAATTTAATCATTTGTTCCTTGTGCCAGCATCAACATTTCCTGAAATTTCCATCCAAATCCATCCATAACTTTTTGAGTTATCTTGCACACAAACAGACAAACCAACGCCGACAAAAACATAACCTCCTTGGCGGAGGTAATAACCCTGCCTTGCATGATCCCTGTGATCAGCAATGACAAGATTAGCTAACGGTTCTATGAATAGTTAGAATTCTTTATCAATTGCGGATTTATCTACTGGCATCCTCGGTGCCACGCCTCCCGCTTGAACATGTAAAATGTTGAAAAAGTGCAAACGTTCCTGCTGGGATTCGAACATTATAGACCGTAATGATACTTACTGAGCTATCTGTCCACATGTACTTCAGGGCACAAATTAATGTGTTCCAAGGCTCTCCTGTGTCTTGTATTGAGGGGGGAGGGGGGTTGTGTTCTACTGCACATTTATGACAAGAGTCTGTCTGTAACTCTAAAGTAATACAGAAGTCATGTAACGCAATACATTTCTGAGATAGTAATAATGTAAGGTAAGGAATTACTTTTAAATAACACTAATAAGTAATCTGTAATGTATTACAGTTTGGAAGTAACTTGCACAACACTGTCTATACTACATCAAAGTACTGGAAGCTGTCAGTAATGTAATAAAAGTTTGTCTAAAGAACACCTTTTATTCAACTGACCTACTTCCATCAACACTCATAAGTGTCATTTGAGAGCCCATGCACATACCTGTTCTAACTAACACCGGCCTTGGAATTTACGTCAGTCATGTCTCCCACAAGCAAGACAGTTCCAGTGCACTCTTACGTAATCACTTACCTTCCATCCCTCATTCACCCTCATGCATTGTGCATCCGACTAACAACCTGCCCCCCTAAGGTTTGTTCCATACTGTGCAGCGAGATGTCATGTTCGACCTCTGCCAACCACCAAGGGATGTCATTTGCTTGATGCAGTCACATTATATTCAAGTCATACTGTAACTATATTCACTTTCCGGGATGAGGTAAAAGTATTCAGCTACTTCAGCACGCTCCACTGTGTCCAGACATGTGTTTCCTTTCATTGCAGCAACAATTTCAATCTATTTTTTCCTACATTTTTGTATATATATCATTATAATTTAGGTCTTAAAGTGCAGTTCTCATGTGAAAGAAGAAATACATTACGCTGAAGGAACATAAGTTACTGTTAAAGTTTTTATTTGATTGTATTTCTCTTTTTGTTTCACCTTTGTTTAACCAGGAAAAGTCTAATTGAGGTCAAGGCTGAATCCCAATTCCCCCCTTGGCCCTCCCCGTTACCCCTACCCCTCTGTTTTGCGCATACATGTGAAAGGGTAGTGTTGTCCCGATTCTCAATAAGACGGAGGGGAAAGGCTAAGGTGGAGGGCTGTATTTTCCAGGACCACATTACGAACGGAGGGGTAGGAGAAATTTCCTTTAATTCTGTTCGAATCATTGACAAGATGGAGGTAAACACAGCCAAAAAGTGCAGCAGTGTGATGAAAGAAACACACAAGTATAGGTATTTTCTTCGTAAACAACTTAATCATTTGATCAACCGTTTAGTGCCGTTTCAATGTGTTATAGATCGCATTTCTGTGGTTTATAGTTGATAGCCGCAAAGAGACGAACAAAGTCCATGCAACAGAGACAGTTACAGTTGTTGATGGCATGGTGAATGATTTTGGAAACAAAGTTGTCGCATTTGTTAATAGCGGCATCGATGGCTGCTGATGACCTAATGGATTGTAAAGGGTTGTCCCATTTCATAGGAGAATGTTACAACCCCTAGCCCTTGCAGCTCCGTTTCAAGGGGTAGTGCCAAGTGCAAGGGCCAATGGGGTAGGGGGGGTAAGGGGGAGGGCTAAGGGGTGAATTGGGATTGGGCCTAAAAATCAATTTTGCAAGAGTGTCCACAAATTACGTGTCAGTCACAATCAACATACAACCAAATAATACAGATAAAATTCGAAACATCCTCATGATTTTATGAAAATACAATCAAGCAACATCAGTCATTATGGAAAAACCTCCAAACAGAAACAGAAAATACAAACATGCATATAGTTTGAGCAAAGTGATTCACCTGAGCAAGCGCTTTCATCTTACAGTCACATCACAATACTTATTGCTGTGCTCAGACACTGCCGTTAAAATTTCATGACAGCCATCTTAGTTGTGGTAAGAGAGTTACCTGGAGGCCTTAACCACAAAAATAAATTATTTAACTGTAGATCAAGAGAAACAAAAAAAAACATCTGCTTTTCTTGGCTATTCTGTTTTAACAGTGACTGGTCATGTTAAGTGTTGAAGTAGAGCCAATAGTATATAAGTGCATTTTTTTACTGTGAAATATATACATTTTTCTTTATTATTTATATGATAGAAGTAGTGGTACCAGAGCACTATTTTCTTCTTCTTCACAGTAACTCATCCCTGTACCTTGAGGGGTATCCCACTGAGTTTTCATGCCAGCTGGAAGCCCCTCCAGCATGTCTCTCCAGCATGTTCTGGGCCAATCCTGGGCTGTCCTTTCACTCAGCCATGGCTGGTATACATTCAAAGGGATGCACATGAGGGGTTGGACTCCCTGCCAGGTGCCAGAGAACCTCAACCGGCTCCTCTGACTACATGACTAACTCTCAGGCCTTTTATACTGCCTGGCTCTGCACTTTGTCACGGATATGGAAAACCCAGTTAGCATGTGGATAAATGTGATTTTGGCTACTTTAAACCATAATACGATTCCTCCTGGGAAATACGAAATTCTCTTGATGGTGAAGGTTAAAATAAAGACTTATGGTGGCTGAGCTCTGCCACCACAGTCCAGTACAGCGCCTTCACAATCCCAGTGATGCAGCTGCCTCATCTACCCATTAGATCACTCCCATGACCTTTTATGAGGGGAAAAAAAAAAACAGAACTTGACTCTGAGATGGTCTAAAATTCAGCTGCATAACGCTTCACTGCACTGAAGAACCCACAGTCTGTTAAGCAAACGAAGGACATCATTTGTGAACAGAAATACCATCATAATGCCACAGAACTGGACACATGCAGACTTCAACTCCACTTTTTTATTTCATGCCCATATCTGCTGCCCCCTGTGAAATAGAAATTCTAGAAATTGTCCCCTGTCAAAGTGTGCAATAACTCATTTGACCAACACATCTTGGAAACATGCCCTCTAGCATGTGTGATATAATGACTTTACCTCAGAGTATCTCATATTAACACATAAAGACCCAAACATCCACCATCAAACTAAACCGTCTAGTGATCTACAATGTTTAATACGTCGTGATCCACTAATCCTATCAATGCATGTAAATAATTGGTGTAAAATACAGTTTGTCATCTTTTCATAGTCATCAGATATGACCCATTTGGACGTTCAGAGGCTCCGTAGTGAACGTGGAAACCCTGTTGTCTTCTACAACATTGACTCACCAGTAAAACCCATAGAGATGGATATGGATCAGTGACAGTGGATGGAGAACCTTGGTTTATGTTCAGTTATTACCCAAAAGGGAGGCAAGGGGTATTGTTTGTGGTTCGGTTTATTTCTTTTTTTCTTTGTTTGTTTGTTTGTTAACACTCTAGCAGCAAAACTATTGGTTGAATTCATACCAAATTGGGTTTATAAATTGCCAGTGACCCAGAATAGATGTGGTCACATTTTGGGAAATGTAGGTCAAAGTTCAAATTTTTTTATAATTTTTTCTCCCATTTACTTATAATGGACAAAATTTCAAATATCTATAAAACCACCAATTTTGTTTCAGTTTACTTCAAACTTGGCACATATATAGAGTGATATGCTGTCATGTTATATGTGATATGTGATATGTGCAAGGGGTGGGGTTTGTTGTACCTGGCACCACTTGTCGATAGATTTGCTGAAAAAGTCACTGTTTCTTTAGTTACCTCCGCCAAGGAGGTTATGTTTTTGCCAGGGTTTGTTTGTTTGTCTGTTTGTTTGTTTGTCTGTCCGTTAGTGTGCAACATAACTCAAAAAGTTATGGACAGATTTGGATGAAATTTTCAGGGTTTGTTGGAAATGGGATAAGGAAGAAATGATTACATTTTGGTGGTGATCGGGGGTGGGGGGGCCCACGGGGGGGGCGCAGACCAGAAAATTTCATCAAAATCTGTCCATAACTTTGAGTTATGTTGCACACTAACGGACAGACAAACAGACAGACAGACAAACAAACCCTGGCAAAAACATAACCTCCTTGGCGTGGGGCGGCCCACGGGGGGGGCCACTGATCAGCCTTGGCGGAGGTCTGCGCTCTCCGAGTGCTTCTAGTTTTCTCTGTATCTGATATAATAACCGTCAGCTTTAATCTGAGATTTTATGAACAGCTACAAAATCAGTAAATTAAATATAGGAAAATACATGATTTTCACTGAAATAATGCTAAATTCAGAGGATGATATAATAAATGGCGATTAATCACATAAGAAAGTTTAAACAGAGAGAAAATAATCATTTGGGAACTGCCATAAAAGATGCACTGGGTCTTTATGGGTTAACATGTACAAAAGAGACGTCACTATGATAAATTGAGTGATGTAGATCTATTTGAATAGCTTACATGGACAAAGGTTGCAAAAAAGAGCAATAAGAATTGTTCACAATGTTGGTTTTCGGGAGCACACAAGTCCACTATTTTTACAATCTAAAATCTTAAAACTCATTGACCTTGTGTAATTCAAAACTATTCAAATAGTATATAAAGCTAAAAACAATTTACTACCAGGCAATATTCAAGAAATGTTTTGTGAAAGAGAGGGAGGCTATGATTTATGGGGAAAATTAAATTTAAAGATTCATAAAGTACGCACTACATTAAAAAGTTTCTGTATCTCCATTTGTGGAGTAAACCTGTGGAACAAATTGTGTGTGGAGATAAACCAAATATCAAATATAATTCAGTTTAAAAAAAAAGATATAAAGAATTGATTCTTGAGAGGTACAGTATTTAACTAGAAGCACTCGGAGAGCGCAGACCTCCGCCAAGGCTGATCAGTGGCCCCCCCCGTGGGCCCCCCCCGTGGGCCCCCCCACCCCCGATCACCACCAAAATTTAATCATTTCTTCCTTATCCCATTTCCAACAAACCCTGAAAATTTCATCCAAATCTGTCCATAACTTTTTGAGTTATGTTGCACACTAACGGACAGACAAACAAACAAACAAACAAACAAACAAACAAACCCTGGCAAAAACATAACCTCCTTGGCGGAGGGAATAATGACAATGAGGCCTATTTGTTTTGTTTGTGTATGATAGTGTACTGTTAACTCTGCTGTAATTATTGAAGAAAATGTTTGATTCGTTGAGTCAGACTCATAACAGACGGTTATGAGTCTGTTTGTATGACCATACTGACACGAATATAATGTTGTGGATAATTCAGTTACTGTATTATGGATTGTTGTGGTACAATGCTAAAATTAGGGCAATAGTATAGGTTTATTGCTGTATAAAGTTAATAAAAAAGGTGTAAAAGGACTGAGGGGTAGGATTAAATAAGTTTATACTTCTTCCTACTCCTTTTCGATCATGCAAAATTCAGACTTGTATGTGCTTGAAGATAGATTCTGTCCATTTAAATGTTATTTTGTTTATGTCTTAATTTGCTTTGTTTCGTTTTATTTTCTTTGCATGTTCGAAATAAAATAAAAAAAAAAAAAGGTGACAACACTGCAAACCCCTTTCTTGAAGATGAATGAAACAGGGCAAAATGAGAACAAATGAACAGGAGGATCTCATACAATATGTCGCCATCCACAGACAATAAACAATCTGAGATATTATAGTTTCTATCAGTTCAAACAAATGTCTGCGAGTTTTAGTGAAAAAAATCTAAGCCTCTTAAAAAGAATCAGCAGAAAGAAGAGTTTGATCACATGCAATAATTGGAATTAATATGTGACATTTGATTCTAAAGAGCACCACAATAAAGCAGCATTTGGCATCTGGCTCGTACACTCAGAGTCACGATGTTGCTTTGTCTGTTTTGCTGCTGTTACTATGGTTACAGGTTTAGATCTTGAATACTGAAGTTAGTTGGAAAGGTGTCGTTATGTTGTGTCACACACGGCATCGTGTATGAGAGCATTGTTTGCAGGATCTGTTATGATCCGTTAATCATTTTTTTGTTACTTTCCATCAACTTCGACTTAATCAATAACACACTTCAAAAAAAAAAACAAAACATAAAGAGAATATCTAATTGATTTGAAAAAAGCGTGTGGAGTGCAAAACAAATAGGACGGCCTCTTGCACTGTAAGATCTATAATTTGGATTTTGTTTTCATCATTCTCAGCTCTTCATAATTGATCCAGTTCTATATTGGCCTGCGCTCTATAGGTTCAGTTCAGGGACAGCTGGAGTTCACACTCATCAATGCAACCTTTTCAATTATAGCTGGATTCCACTCCTCGCTCTGCAGCTTTGCATCCAATTTAAACTGATCGCACTCTTCCATGCATGATAAAACCATGCTGCATTATTTTTTGCTCTTTTAAACAAAACATTCACATTTATGATATTCTTGTTTGCAACATAATGGAAAAAGAAATGCCTTTTTTTTTTTTCATCTCCACGCTGTCATAAAAGGTTGTTAAAACATACCAGGATTCACCAGAACAGAGTAGTATACTCATTACCAAACCTCTTCAGGGATTTGTCAAGTGTGGAGGCTGCAAAAAATGCCAGTATACAAAAAACCACAAGTGTTTGAACCATCCAATTAATGTTAAAACTGTTAACATCAATGATTTCATAGCTGAAAAAAAAAAAAAAAAGTGATTTATGTCATAAAATGCCATAATGGTCACATTTGCAAAGGTGAAATAAGGAATGCATTACAGAATATAGGAGTGTTAAAAAGAAAAATTATATAAATAGTTCTGTTCCAAGACATTTGAATGACAAACTGTGTTTCAACTTTATTTTACATCAGTATTGAAGCTGTAAGGTTGAGACAAGAGGTAATGTCATTGTAAAGACAAAGAACAGAAGCATTAGGAATGTTTTACTGGCAGAGTTTATCTGCACGAGGCATGAGTGAGGATTTGTCTGTTTATAACTTAATGTAATTGTCCCTGTTATCTTGTGCAAAGACTAGTTTTAAATATTTATTGTTTTTAGGACAGTCATACACTAATTATTTTTTTATGATATGTAGGACAATTATTTTACGAAGTACTTTCTGTTCTTTTACACATCAATATCTTTGTGGATTTGTAGCATTGTACATAAAAGTTGTTGATATTATATTTACATGTAACATGTCTTTGTTCTTTTATGTTACACTGGTCCACTTTTTTTTTAATTACCTGCCTCAGAGATTAAGTGTGCTAAATCTTACATACTTTAATAAGATATGTTTAAAAATAAATGACTAAAGTGCTGGTTAGCTGATGTTTATACAACACATTTATAAATCTTTCACTACAAAAACCTGTAAAGTGAATATATTGTAATGTACGGACAGTGTTTGGAAGTAGATCTGTGGCTCTGAGATAAACATTCCTTTTGAGTAAAACCCATTCTCTCAATAATTCTCAGAATTTCACATTTTAACCCAAGACTGTATCTTGGAAACTGCAGAGCAACCAGCATTTTGACTGAATTTTTACCCCTTGGCCGAGGAATATTGTAATCATTTTGTCATCTGTCCATCTGTCTGTCAGTCTGTCTGTCCATCTGCCTGCCTGTCTGTCTGTCCATCTGTCTGTCTGTCCATTCAACGACAGAATCGCACTATGGGAAGAATGTATTGAGGTGTGCACCAAATTTATCCTGCGGATGCATCTTGTCCTGGAGCAGAAGCCTATTGAATATAAATGACCTTGACCTACTTTTTCAAGGTCTAATGGCCTTGTGCAGTTATAATATCTGAGTACTCTCAAATATTAAGATGTATGCAATAAGTTTATACAAAGACAGTCTCATCTAAATTATAGAGCGATAACTTTCAACAGAATCTTGCACTATATTTGGCCGAGGGGTATTAACCCTGTAAAGCCTGAACCATTAAATCATTGACAGAAAATTCCAGTTCTTTGAAACTGGAGCCTTTATTGGTCCTTCTGAACAACCCCCCTTTTTTTTTTTTTTTTTTTTTTCAAGTATCAATTTCCATGTATGAATTTGAATTTTGTATTGTATTTGATCCATCAGGTCTCAATCCTTAAATATTATTATTTTTGAACAAACAAAAACATAATGTAACACAAACATGTCTAACAAATTGGTAAATCCTTTTCAAAATTGGAAAGTTCTGCCTCCTTCCTCATTAATGACAGTCTTGTAGTGTCACTGGAAAGGCCGCTAGTCAATGAATTCCTGACCCCTGATGGATTATCTGTGTATTGCATGTAGCTAATTGTATACATCAGGTTTTTTAAGAAAAAAAAAAAAATCACACTGATCATGTAGAGGGCTTCAAAACTCATATATCAGCTATGGTACATTTGGTGTTATAGGGTTAAAAGTGTGCAGCACGTTATGTTTCTTTATTAACGACTCAAATTTCGTAACGTTTCACTACTTTTATTCTATAGGTATTTTACTTGTAGACTGGGGTAGTTTTTACTGATATGTCTGTGACTTTTGAAGTTATTTGGATGTATTATGCATATCCTCTCCTTTTTTCTTAAATTGTTAGCACTTTAAAAACACTTGCCTCATAACTTAAAACTTGCATCTCAGATTTAAATAAGATCAACTCCCTTCTCTGACTTTCTAACTGACTCACTAATCCGGTCTCTCTGTGGAATTACATTCATATACAGTGTAACTCAGTTTCAACTCAATTATTTTGTTCACAGACAGATTATACATGTTTGTTTATACCAATGGAACAAAATGGATTCACAGTATCTGCAGCACTTGGTTAAGGTTAGTGGAGGCACTTACATACTATAACAACATCACAACATATCTATTAATATTTAATCCAAACCATGTCCCATGTACCAAAGTGCTTTTGGAGCCTAAACATGTTGTCAAGGTCCTGGATTAGCAAAATGAGGCACTGATAATGTTTTTAACGCAATATAATAAGGGTGTAATTTTTTAACCAAAAGAAACTGCAGTTGCAATCTGGTTAAATATGAAAATAATTTCTGGAAGACAGGGTTACTCAACACAAAGGGAAATCCATTTATTATCAAGTCAAGCTCTGATTCTTTGTGCAAGTTTTGTTTTCTCAGTAGAAATCCAGGCAGGAGTCTTCTGAAAGCTTGACAACCTTGAGAAAATACGCTGAATAACACACTTTATCTATACAACAGAAGCTGGAGGTAGGCAGAACAGTAGAAGAAGATGATTTAAAGCGAAGAATTAAATTCCCATTTTAATTAGATGCATACAGATTGCTTTAATAGCTTCTCGCCAACCGAAACAATAGCAGTATCTCTATTCTCCTTTACCAAATCAGCACAAAAATTAGCTTAGTGTCAGAGATTTAACTCATTTTTATTTTACAGTCCTAGGAACGCTTTCTCTGCGATGAAAGAAAGTGGGTTCACACATTTATTTACATATATCAAATTACACCCATTGCAAAAGCAGTCAAGCTGCCAGCCTAACAGGTTGCTTAATGATCCTTGGCTTATCACCTACTCACATTACAATTTGGCGTATTTACTAAAAATGGGCCGTCTGTAAGAGGAATCAGCGTATATAGAAGCAGGGCAGGGCTATTATAAAGCACTGTTATGAACTACATAAAACAGTGAATGATCGTTGTGTAGTCATACACTTTGAATGATAAAAGACATATTCTTCCTCAGATGAATAACAAATACAGTTCAGCAGAGATGAATTATCAGGTGAGGTTATATGATACATGCAGTACAACTTATTCTAAATAATACAGTAGCCAGTACAACAGAAACAGAACAAAATAAAAAAAAAAAAAAAATAGAACAATTAAACAAAAACGAGACAATAATTTTAATTTGACAAGAAAAAAAAGAATTCAAGCACTTATAAGGAAAGAATTTATAAAATATATTTAAAAAAAGGTTAAGTTAATGGAGTTAACTTAAAATTAATTCAAATGTAGATGCAAATGACCTGACACTATGCATAGTTGTATTATTTAACCCTTAAAGACCTAGAGCTATTTTTGACTTCCATATGAATTTTTCACTTAATACATTCAACAAGGAAGGGTTTTTTGTGTTTCAGTCAGTGGGGTGAGACTGTGGAACAGATTCAATATAGAGTTAAAGCAATGTCCAAGCATGAAAAAATATAAAATGAGGTACAAAGACACAATTTGTAAGAGGTACAGGGATGAGGGAGGTGTTGGGTATCACTTAGTGTTAGTATATATATATATATATATATATATATATATATATATATATATATATATATATATATATATATATATATATATGTGTGTGTGTGTGTGTGTGTGTGTGTATGTACATGTGTGTTATTGTATTATGTATTTATGAAAATTATTTTATATTTGTTCATAATAGTATAAAGCCAGAAACAAAATCATTTACCAGTAAGTATCAGGCATTAGAGTATAGATACGTTTAGACTAGGAAGCTTATTATTGTTATTAATTATTTAAGGAGAAGGGGTGGGAGTTTATAAGTTATACTTCTTCTCACTCCTTTTCTAATATGTATTATAAGTTTTATGTTTAAATATTTTGTTTATTTATTTTTCTTCTTTACTGACATTCATATTCAAAATAAATACGTCAATCAATCAATCACTACATTGAACCTTTTTTAAGTGATTTATCACCGTTTATTATAATATTAACCTCTATATTTTGCTATTTTCAGTGAAAATCAGATGCTTTCCTGTATTTAATTTACTGACTGGGAGATGTTCAGAAAATTTCAGAGTAAATACTAAGGGAATTATAGCAAAAATGAGAAAACTGGAAAAAAAAAAAGACTTTTGTAGCCAAAGAACATAAAAACAAGCATCTGCAACATGGGTATTATTGGAATCAATGTTGCAGGAAGTGACAGTGTTTTCACATTCACTACAAAGCCTCTGAATATCCAAATGGGTCATATTTGATATCGCTGAAAAATTGAGAAACTGCATTTGAGCAGAATTATTTAAATCAGTGGTTCAACTGTTTTTAAACATTTTAGATCAGTAGATGTTTTTGTCAATACCAAGAGTAACAAGGTATCTGATAACTTAACTCCAGGTACATGATTTAAATATAAATGTTCTCCTAAATGTTTTAATACTTATCAGGTCTCATACTTGCATGTGCATCCATGTAAATTATCACAGAGGAATTGGAGAATTTGGGTGAAATTATGCAGGAAACAGCTGACACAGGGAAGGAAGTGGAAAGATAAAGATGGAAAGACACCACGCTGAGAACGGCAGACACAGGAAAGAAAAGTACAAAATGAAAAGGAAAGATGGAGGGAGGGAGCGAGAAAAACTGTTTGCAGGGAACGCGATAGAGAGAGAAGATGTGATAAAATGAAAGAGAGGAGATGTGTCAAAACACCGCTGGAGTGAATATTTAACAGATCCAGCCACTCTGTGGAACCTAAAAAATACTGACTCAGTTCCCCAAGGGGAGATGAAGGGAGATGTTCACCTCCTAAGAGGGGCCAACAGGGCAAGCCCCTAAGCTCCACAGGTCCCAAAGGGGAAGTCCACACAGAATGATTAATTATTTGGCACTTATTTTCATAATTAAAGCTTGCAACGTCAAATTTGGTCCCTTGGGTCCTGTTAATAACTAATGGCTACCCTGTCCTGTAAAAAGGGACAAGCTCTTAAAGCGATCCCATTAAATGTTCAGAGTTCCTTTTTTTAAATAATGTATTATTTCATAAGAAGGAAAAAACATGCAGATACCCGTGTTAGATTTGATGAATCTGATTTGGCCTGTTTTTTAGTCCATATTTGTCAACATATCAATGAATACATAACATGAATCCATCCTTTCGTCCCAAGTCCCATGCCACATTTTTTGTCGTTTTGTCTGCAGTATCTAGCGGGACTGACAAGATTTGTGTGCTGGAAGAACTTTGCTGTCAACCCTTTGGCCTGCTCTGTTCTGTACTGCTTGCACTGGAGGAATAATTGGCACATTAAATTATTTAAAAACAGCCAAGGCACATTATCATAAATATTCACTTGACGTTCCGCTTAGATCAACAGTCAGAACCCAGGGCTCTAAATGTGAATTCATGACATCTTGTGTGCATGTGTGAGTGTGTGTGCTTGTGTGAATGCATGTCGGTGTGTGCATTTCGAGTGCCCAAGGGCTGATTGATGGACAGTATTTACAAACAAAACGTCCTCCCGTCAGTCACCATAACTGAATGCAGACAGCATGAAAATGTCAGGCTCGTGCACGAAACCGATATGCACGCGAGTACACATATCATTGGCCATGCAAATGTCAGCCACACGACATAGGATACACACACTCACACATGGACATGCTCTAGACTCTGCGGTGCATCACCCCTAGTTAGTCTATTGTTGGAACAAGCGCGTATAACAAGTTTGTCAGTGTTCTCACATGAGACAAGACAATAATGGCATGCTAACAAAGTACAGCCAGTGATAACAGGTCTATTAGTGTCTATTAAGGCAATTTGGAACTACAGACAATGAAACTATGCCAGCTCCAAGCTACTCCTCTGCTGTATACAGACACAATGGCATTAAATACCAGGGCTCAACCTAAGAGCTGAACCTAAAGCAATTGTGTAAAAGTTGAATTCCGCCTGCATTTTCTTTGCACTTTGATCTAAAGTCAAAGGAAAGTATGCAAATTCCTGTTTTTTTAAATTCTCACTGGGATTTTCATAGCAGTTACCAAGCAGTTAGATGCCAAACTGTGCAGTTAGGTTGTGCTTTGCACCACAGAAGCAAGGAATAACCTGGAGAAATGACAGCAATCTACAGTAATTACCACTCTTCGATTGCAATGGTCTTGAAAGCAGTTAAGAGATGAAAAGCCAAGAAAGGAAAGCTGATGGAGGGGGTGGGGAGAAACATGTCAATATAAATTTTCCATTTAAATGTTGAGATACATGAGTAAATGGTTGGTTTTGGGAAATGGTTTCTAAACACTCTGACAGGAGAATGAAGGCCCTGTAGAAAAAAAATACACAAAGATGGCAACATTAGCAATTCGGTATTCATGAGGATCCATGTGCTGTGACAGACTGCACTGTATCAGAACACATGGGGAGCACACTCCCCACCTCCAACTGGTCAATGTGAAATCTTTTTCATCTGACACTGGGATTAAAAATAGGCTGAGATGGGGGTGCAAAAGATTCTACTTTGTAAGGACAGTCTATGGAAATTGCGGCACCGAAAGCAGATACTAAAGTAAAACAAGAATTAGAAAATTTATCTAAAAAGTAGTGCTGTCAAACAATAATTTAAAAAAAAAATCAGATTAATCACAGGGTTGCTGTGGATTAATTTGAATTAATTACGATTAAATATCATTCATTTTTAATCTATATTAATCACGTTTCATTTTGCAATAGCAAGCAGACTCAAGAAAGAAGGGAATATATATGCACTTAAAGTGTTTGTCGCAAGCTGGATGATGCGTTAGTCGAAGTGCTAGCAGTATCCCCGACTAACGTATGCTTCATGTTAATATGGTATTTTAAGATGGAAGTGCTTCGGTGTAAAGAAAACTCCTTCCTGCAGAGTGCGTATAATACTTTAGGTCAGTCGACTGTTCCGTCTTGGTTTTGTTTATCCTCATATTTCCATCCAGAGGACCAACATGCTGTTTAGCGTCTTCCATCTTTATTGGTTGGTTCCGCTGCCTGTCACTATCAGATCAGCTGGCCATTTGCACGATGGTAACTCTGCCTGAAATGCGTTGCCAGAGACATTCAGAGTCATTCTGTGCTGCAGATGGGTTAATTGCGTTAAAAATTTTAATCAGATTAATCATTATGATGAATTAATCTGCATTAATTTTGACAGCCTTATTAAGAAGTAATCCAGGCTTTCACAGCTCAACAAGATAAATATTATACCTCTTTAAATAGCTCTAGTAAGCAATACTTTGATGATTAGTTTGCAGTTTTGATCATGTCAGATACTTTATTTTGCAGAAAAGCAGAAATTGCATGACTGTTTGACTTCACTGACTTTTCCACATTAATATAGCTCATTTCTAAATGGATGATTTAAACAAATATTCCTAAATAAGCTGTTTGTGGTGTGCATTTTTTTTTAATCTTCACATTTGGAGAGCATTTTTAAAATTGTTTTTGCAAAAACGCTATCTACATGTTGACAAGACACCCAAATATAAAGAGGCTTAAATCTGCATCATCTGTGCTGTCTTCTTACATATTATTCTTATTATACATGTTAAATCATACAGTATAATAAAATGTATCCAGCCTGTTTATTTATTTCGTGGTCTTGTATAGAGTTTATTAAAAGGTCAGATATAATGGAGTTAAACTAATCTGCACTTTTAAAGCAGCAGCAGATCAGCAGTGATGTGTTGTGCGATCTTTTTTCTATGTTTGGTTTTACTGTTCAACCACAGGAAGACAATGACTAAAACCAACACAAAGCTTCCACTGGTGATTCTGTGTAGTCAGACTTAGTCATGTTAAAGAAATAAATGCACTAGAGGAAAAAAAGGATTATGTTTGCGTACTTGTCAGCTTATGTAAACATTTAAACACATTAATCAGGCTATTGTCATGCTTGCCATATTGTTGTGCATGTGTACCCAGAGCAAGATCACATGGAATGCACTAATCTGTTCAATTCAAACAGTGAATCGGTTTATCTGTTTGTGTATTTGAATAGGTTTTGCAGTGTTTTAGCTCTGTGTGGGCGAATGTTCATGTACTGAATGTTTGTATTTGTCTATGTGGGTGTGAGTATAAAGTGAGTAGTGACAATACATACAGAAGCTGACTCCTGGTTTGTTTGTATAGTGTGAGAGAGAGAGCAGCAGAATTGTACAAACTGTTATAGTGCTACACCTTTATGTGTATTTCTGAATTGTGCAGGAGGGGAATCTATTACGCTGTTTAACTCCCTCTGAGTGTACATTGGTGGTTGAACCCATTAACGGAATAAACTATCCACTATGACTGCAGTGTCAAATGAGCTTGCTGAAGCATTTCTGCTTTGCCCAGCAGTCCTGGTCCTTTTTAAACTCATGACACATGCAAGACTCAAAACACCAAGCCACGGTTAATTATTGATCGGTTGGAAATGCTTCATCAATCCTTTTGCATCTGTAGGACTGTGGAGGGACAAAACACCAACAGATGCTGGCTAGTGAGCAAATTAAAGGCCATATGTTTATTTCAATTGATATAATTGAAGTTGCTGAAATAATTTTACATAATTGTACAGCTGGCAACTGCAAAGGTTGGTGAATAAATAAAGCTGCCCTTCAAGGGGACCTAGTTTTAGTCTACTGTGTCAGCAAATATCATGATAAAATGCCCTTGAACCAGTTATTATTGGTCCTGGGATGTTCTGTGTCCATTTGTAAAGGTAAAAAAAAAAATGCATCTACAGAAGGAACCAAAGAACATACAAATGCAGAAAATTTAGGGAGTTTTCAAAATTTGACTTATTTTCCAGACAGGTGGCAATTAATGGAAAAGCTGACATGTGTGTGTAAGTCTTAGTGAAGTAAGAAGCCAGCAGAGCAGCTTAATTGAGTCTTGGCAGAAGTGGTCCAAGCCATTAAGAAGAATTTAATGTGGTTAGTGTCCCTCACTGCCTTGGCTGCTCCAGTACTTGGACTATTGTGAATCCTTGTGAATTTTTTTTGCTAATTTCTCCACTAACACAGAGGAAAGGACTGTAACCTAGTCTGACTGATTGCGCTGACATAAAAATGCAGTTAAAGTCTGTTAAAGTGCACAGAAGCATAAAGTTGACACCTGCTCTGACAGAAGTATTTAGACTAACTGCATGTAGCCCCTCAATAAAATCATGAAACAAGTGGAGGACTGTTATTCTTGGGAAAAAAAACAGTATTTCTTCAAATGTTGACACAGCTACAGGAGAGGGATTGTATTGGTCAGGCCTTTATTCCCAATTTCCTCTGTTTAATGAGCAGAAATGGTGCTATTTAGTGCAAAACATTGTGTTGATCCACTCTCATTTGGCATGTTAAAAGTACATACACTTTTCTTTCTTGTTTTGTAATAAAAACTGTAGTATTTAAGTGGGTTCAAGCCATTCATTTTGTAACAAAGTTTTTAATATGCAAACATTGTCTTTATGCTACACTTGTAAGTTTCTACAAATGGCAGTTTCTCTGAAAATGTAACACACACCTGCAGTGGCTGGAATCAGGTAGTAACGCTTTATATCTAGATCCACAAATGATCAAAATAACAGGATTATATTGTTCTGTTTATTAAGTTAAACCAGCAGGAATGTTTGTTGTGCTTAACTGGCACCACATTATATGTCAGGCACCAGAAGTTTGTCCAAGTTTGTGAGTTAGGTCTACAGAGGTGGAATTTTTCAAATCTGTCTCTAGCTAATGGAATGGGCTACACACTGTTGTTGGAATTAATTAAAAATGTTATGCAATTTGATCCACAAAACATGATTATTTAAATGTAAAAAGTTGTTGCAGTTAATTGCAACGATAACCTACTAATAAATCCAAAGTAATTGTGTCAATAAATCTGAAGTAAGGTTATGCTTTAATGCTACGACTTAAGAATTACATTATTACATTTTCTTGGATTTACACACATTTTGTTGTAATTAGTGATGGGAAGTCTGATTCTTTTAACTAACTCGATTCTTTCTGTCTGTCTGTCTGTCTGTCTGTCTGTCTGTCTGTCTGTCTGTCTATCTATCTATCTATCTATCTGTCTATCAGACCTAATAGATAGTGGTGCAGTGGGTTAAACATACACCTGGCACCGCAAGTTTGCGACTAATGCCCATAGGATTTTTTTTTTTTTTTTTTTTTTTTTTTTTTTGGTGAATCAAATTAATCTATTCAAAATCAATTCACAACAGATGAATGAACCAAAAGAATCAAGTTATTTAAAAGAATCAGACTTCCCATTACTAATTACAACAAAATGTGTGTAAATCCAAAGTAATACTGTTGATTAGAAAATGTAATTCTTAAGCTGTAGCATTAAAGCAACACCTTACTTTAGATTTACTGACACAATTACTTTGGATTTATTAGTAGATTATCTATGCAATTAACTGCCACAATTTTTTTTCATTTAAATAACCATATTTCATGGAACACGTTGCGTAACTTTTTAAATTAATTCCAACATTTCATTTCTTAGAGTGCAGGTTAGACCTCTAACATGCTAGTTATTTACACTGAATTCATCAGAATATCTGTGTAGATGGCCTTTGTTGCTGTGCTTTAGCATTTTAAAGCTGTAAGGGTACGGGAAAATAAATATTTGAATGTGACACAGAATGTCTGAGAGCACTGTATATTCCATTAGCCGCTGTCTAAATGTGTGTTTTCATTTACATAAATTAAGATACTTCCACCATACACTGAAGGCATGAGTGAGTTAATAAAATTCACCAGAATACATGATGGAGGACCCCAAACTCCCACTGGGTGTATCTCCAAATGAAACCTGCATCCATGTAAAAAGTGGATCCTCAGGTTAGTTTGCTTTAGTACTAATTCTACACATGTCTGAGTTCTGGAGGGATGATCACCAGTCTACGAAAAGATACTGGTGGAGAGCGCTGTTGGTGGCAAATGTCCCACAGTTCAGATCTGGTGACAGTGCCTGACTGACATCACTTTCACACTCATCAGTCCACACGATGACACATCATGCTCTATGGATGGGGTGGGGGTTCATCCTTCAGATTTTTCCTTTAATTTGTCATCACTCAGCATTTATCAAAGCAGAGGTTGGATGTATTAAAGATTTTAGAGACATCGTCCTTTTGAGTCATATCCACCTCAACTCACCCACTCAGTTCTCAGTTCGTGTGCAGTTGCCTCCAAGCCAAGCCTCGGGGCAGCGGAAGTTTCCTGGTTTGATTGCTATTAAGAACAGAGCACTTAGGCAGAAGACACACCACAAGATTTTCCAGCTGATTCCCAAATGATTTGCCCTTCTTGACAAGCTGAGGAGAAATTGTATTTGAAGGCGACGCTGATGGTTAAGAAAGATTATCTGGATAGTGTGAGAGGTTCATGGATTTAGTCTCAGGCCGTCTGGATGGATGTGATTGATCTTAGCCATATCTGTGATAACATAATTGATATTTATGACCTGCCATCTGCACTGGTTCTCATCAGGTTCAGTGGTGTGCAGGGTTTACAGATTTAGTCCAACCACTGACCTTAAGCCTCTGTGACCAAGGAAGTAAGGAGTGAAATGCCATAAAATATCCAACCGATAGATAATATCTGTAATACACTCTAACAGCATCATTACTACTTGATGCTTTAATTAATATGGGTCCGATCAAGCGAAAGTGAACATAAACATGTAAAAGTACATTTGCACACATCATTTATCAGGTGGGCTCATTTTTTAGCTAAAGATCAGTATTTTATGAAACTGTTATCCTTTTTTAAAATGGCAATGGCTACTGCCACAGTACTGTGGCACAAAATATTGGTTTGTCTATTGCCACAGACCAATCAAATGTTAGCATTTGCACTAGAGCCAATCATGGATACTGTTCCATGAACTCATTAGCCTGTTGTTGCCACAGTACTGTGGCGTATACTTTAGTGCATTATTTTGTTCATTTTGCTACCACAGTACTGTGACAACTGATGGAAGAAACAACAAATTAGTGATAGTACAGTATATAATATAGAATAGGAATTATTGTTCTAAATACTCTATATGTTGTTTTATGGTGTTCTTTGCTCTGGAGGCTGGAGAAGGTGGGCAGAGCTACATGTTACATGCAGCAGTACGCTGTATGACTTAAGTTCTATGTCAGTTCAGTGTATTGAGTGCTGTGGTCCTGTGGAATTCTGCACTCTGAATGTTGTCTCAGTGGATGATTTATATCAATATCAGATTGTTGGATTAGTATTAAATACATTAAATAAAGTATTGTGATCATACCTGGCTTGTTTAAAAATATAAGTCAACATTTTGGGTGATGCGTACATTGGTAAAGAGTCATCCACGTGTTTCTATGGCAGCCTGTCCACATCTTACCACATTCTCATGTCACTAAAATAGAGACTTTTCAATATTTTACTCCAAAATGTATTTTCAGCATAGTTGAATATAATATCTAAATGATTTTGTCCTACTTCATATCAGTTTCTGTCGAGAACCACATGTTTTGAATGTTTGCGTAAAGCATAAAAAATTGATGTCCATTTCAAGTCCATGTGTTACCGAGCAGTAATTTGACATTTTTCACCTAGAAATTTTATCTCCCCAAATTTTGCTACAGATAACGTTAAACTGTTGATAAATACCTACTCAAATATGTATAATACATACATATAAGTTACTCTGCTTACATGACAGAGAATATTGAACACGAAATGTGTCCACGTGTTACTGCTTGATTGGACCCATATATGGGACTGACTGCTACATTAACTGATTTGTGTCTATGAAATCATCCTTATTTGGATATACATTTGTCACAAACTTATCTGTCCATCCTCTTCGCATTCATGCATCATCTGGAAAAATGCTTGACAGTTTCTTCAAATTTGGCAGATTGGACTGATACAAGATGTTGGAGGTCAAATCCACAGACAAAACTGAAACAAATCAAGTCAAAAGTTAATAGAAAATGTCAAGGGTTGGCAAACAGCGTTCAACCCAAAGCACAAGACGGTTTGTTTTTGTTTGTTTTGATGGTGTTTACCCATAATTAGCACAATTTCTGATGTTAAATTCTGGCAAAATTATAAATGTGTCCACAATAGTCATGTTTACTTGTAAAACTTTATAATTGTCTTGATTTGAAAAATTCCTCCATATGCATATCCTCTGAAAATGGGTTCATTAGAGAACATACTTCCTTTTGTCTCCATAACAGTTTAATTATCATCAGTCGCAATTTACAAATCAGATAATTTTGCTTTAAAATGCACTTTGACATGCATCATTAGAAATAATGAGAAACACAGCTCATGTATTCGCAAGTTACCGACTGAAGTAAAACGCGTGTGTGGGGCTGCATATATTAGATGAACCCACATGTGTTTTGTGGATTTTACTGAAAGATGCTGTCATCTCTAGCCTCCCACTGATTTCCCCAAAGTTTCTGCCCTAATAGACTCTGATGTAGTTTGGTTTCATATGAATATGAGAAGTTTGCAAATTGCAGAATAATTGTGTTTAAAAACATTACAGAGACCACCAGGCCTGCAGTTCTTTAAAGAGCAGCTTCACTTTCCAATCATCATACAAATTATGGTACACAGTGAATATTAATACAGATCAATAAAATAGAATTTGTGTTTGATTTATTTACATTATTAGTCTGACAGTGGCTTTGGAAATACACAGCAAAATAAATATAATATTGAATACTGTGAAACATGTACCATAGTCAATTATAGACTACTGAAATATTGAACCAGTGGTGATTGTTTGTTTGATGTGCTGGAAGCCTGAGGATAATGCAACCTCCGAACACCAGACTGGATTATTGGATGCATAGATGTGTTCTGCTTTGATCTGGTTTAACTCTGCAGCTCTACTTGACATGAGTTTATGTGTTTAACTATAAGAAGTATAGACAAAGGGATCAGAATTTGCTTGTTTAACTATAACCTACAGTGTTAATAGTTACACTGTTCTTTTTCTTTTTTCTTTTTATTACAATGCGCTGCACTGACTTACTTTAAATATGCATCAAACCTCAGGAAGAAGAGCTGCAGCCTTTATGCAACTAGTGTAAACCAAACTAATAAATTCAACTATTAATCCTCTTAACCCATAAAGACCCCAACCTCCACCAGCAACCAAAAGCATCTACTGATAGGAAATATTTAAGAACTTCTGATCTACTGAACCTATCAATCCATGTAAATAATTGGTATAAAATACAGTTTGTCATCCTTTCATGGTCATCAGATATGATTCCACGTAGTTGCCATGGAAACACTGTCATCTTCTACAACAGGGGTTCCCAAATTGGGGTACGCGTACCCCCATGGGTACTTGGAAATAGCCCAGGGGGTACTTGACATTTTTTGGGAAAGTACATCAAATAAGTCATAATCTACCAAATACAAAATAAATAAGGAGAATTAAAGCTGAAATATAAAACACAATAAATACATTCATATAACAGGTTTATTGTCAATCATCTTGTTTAAGCTTTGGTAACATTTTAAAAACATTTATTTTTTTATATTATTCAAAATGAGTTTATCTGAGTAGCTAAGTAATTATTTTTTGTTGATGAAAGGTTAATTTATTAAGTAATGACCAATTTATTTAGTTCTAGTGAAATAGGGCACTTTTCAGTTTACATTTTGCACACAAATTTTACTTCAAAAACATTGTTATTTTTTATATATTACAGTTAAATATATGTTGTATATGTTTAATGTAATATATGTTTGTAGTATAAACAGACACCTTTGGCACAGGAACAAATTTTGCCTAATTTTTTTCAGTCAAAAATGCTAAAGCATTGCACTTTACTAACTTATTTAGTTATTTATTCCATTTCTTTGCTCTATTTATTATTAGTGTGACTTCAAATTTTTATTTTTTTTAATTTTATGTTCTTATCCTGGTTTTTATCCCAGATTGTTTTTATTTGATCTTTTCTGGTTTTTATTGTGTTTTCATTGCATCTTGTTTTTATTTATTTGATCTTATTTATTTTATTCTTATACTTATCCATGCTGCTGTACAGATGAATGGTGGAACTCTGAGTACTTTTTGTCCTGTCTTTTTGTCCTGTCTGTAAGCGTGATTAAGTGCCTGTCTTGCATGTTCAATGTATGTGCTGTTGTAATGTCAAGGCAATCACCTAGACTGCAAAACAAATCTACCTACGGGTATAAACAAAGTAACCGTGACCTTGACCTAAAGTGAGAGTTGAGGGTACTTGGCAAAAAAAGTATATTTTAGGGGGTAATCCACTGTAAAAAGTTTGAGAACCACTGTTCTACAATATTGATTCACCAGTAAAACCCATGGAGTTTGGTAAATGACGGTGGATGTACACACTTGCTTTTATGTTCAGTTATTGATATCTTTAATGAAAAAAATCACTTTTTCTCGAGTTTTCTCTGTTTTTGATATAATAACCCTAAACTTTAATCTGAGCTTTAATGAAAATCTATATGACCAATAAATTAAATCTTAAAAAAATACATGATTTACACTGAAAAAATGCAAAATAAGGATGATAATATTACAATCAATGGTGATAAGTCACTTAAGAAATGTTGAAAAAAGAGAAAAATTAATTTGGAAGTCACAAAAGTGACAGTGGGTCTTTCTGGGTTAATAAAGAACAATGTGATAAATGCCACAGCTCACTCAGTTTGTACACTGTGTGCTTGTGGAAAACTAAAAGTCTTGAGAAGTTGCTATACTGATTTTGATGTGTTTAATGCATCAAAATCAGGACAACTTATGTTTGTTTTATTCCTCACCTTCACAAGCACAACACAGAGGCAGTCGCAACACTGTCAACCCACACCAGCTACAACTGCATTAAACTTTCTATGGTTGAAATGCAGAAGACGTGTACTAAAACATACTTTTAACTATCAGAACAGGATGTAATTGTGATGAAACATGTCTCTAATAAATATAGAGAAAAACTCATTTTGGAACTGCCACTAAAGTAGCAGTGGGTCTTTATGGGTTAAGACAGTGTTTTTCAACTTTGGGGTCGGGACCCCACGTGGGGCCGCCTGGAATTCAAAAGGGGTCGCCTGAAATTTCTAGTAATTGATTAAAAATAAATAAATAAATAACTTACAAATAAAAAATATATGGTGAATTGAGAGAGACAATCACAATCCATAAAAGACATGACAAACTGTGAAGCTGAAACTGAAGCACTGTGGTTCTGTTTATCCTTCAAATGTTCATTGTGGTCAGTTTCAGATGCTGCAGCTCTTTCATAATTCATAGTTTGAGTTATTGTTTTTTCAGTATTAATTTGTAGCCTTGTAAATCCAAGCTGGACTGACTCGACATATCCTGACCAAGGAAAATAAATTCTCACTTTGTGCAGTAATCTACACCTGGCTTTTCTGCCTCCATCCATAATAATATACATTATATAGCCTGAATGTCATCTAAAATTAATGTTTATTTGCAACACACTATAGAAAATTATTACATGATCCAAAACAAATTAATTTTAGCCAAAAAAAAAAAAATCTCCATTTTGAATGTCTGGGGTGTCCAGAAATTTGTGATGTTAAAATGGGGTCACGAGCCAAAAAAGGTTGGGAACCATTGGGTTAAGATATCAGTGAAGTTCAAATTTCTAGGTCAGCCCAGGGAGCCTTTCACACTAAACTTCCCAAACACACAGGTCACCCACATACATCTTTGTGGATGCACTGAAACACAGACACAGAAATACAGTCAGTGCTATCTGCCAAGATATACTTCCTGGTGGAGGTTCAATGCCATCGATAAGCTTGGCACTGAGACTTGAGACTGGGCCAGCCAATACCCGACTGCCCACTGCTTCTCACAAACACACAGACGTACTAGTTTCCCATCAGTTCTATCTCACTGTGTTGCTGCAAAGCCTGCCTGTCTCCATGCATGCAGAGGTGGAAATATATTTATGGGAGTGCAATGAGCAGAAAGACTTAGAGTACGTAAGGGAAAAAGTGAATGAAATTGAAAGCAAATGTAATATAGATGAAATCTAGCAGCGGTGTATGGGTGGTTGACAGTTCTACAGCAGGGAGCAGACATACAGAGAAAGCAAAACGAGTGTAACTATAGAAAAAACCATCACTCCTGTTTACCTGGAAGATTTTTCCCTTAATTTCCCACAGGAAAATTGTGGTAAGGACAAATATAGAGCTTCACTGTCTACCTTACAAGAGTGAGATAAAAGATGACAAAGTTAAGAATCAGGAATATGTTTAATAGAGGATGGTGATTGTTGCATCAATTGGGAATAATCTTTGTAAAATGTGTCAGATAACCAGCATATGAATCCAGCTCCATAGGGAAATAAGGACAATAAGGTGGCTGTTGGTGTGCTACAAGCAATACCACATGAAGATATACAGTAGAAGTAGAATGCATGTGTCATCACTGTACTGAATTCAACAGAGCACATGTATCATAAGTCATTTTGGAAAGGACTTGTTGTAGTAGGGCAGCTCCCTGTTTGTGTATTGGTACAGTGTGGGGTACATGAACAGACAGAGCCGCCCAGGCAGAGGTTTGTGTTGGCAGGAGTTTAGGTTTTCTGATTCAGCTCCATAGCAGAATGGCCTCTGCGCCAACGGATGAAAGCACACCCACTGCGCAATGTCACTGAGAGCACTGTTACATGATATTATGACATGCAGTAGTTGAAGACCACAATTCAGTCTCCAAAATGAGACGGAGGAAGAGCACAGAAGCAAAATACGATGGGAGGTTTATCCAGGACACAAATGAAATGCAAGTGGCTATGTCTTTTATCTAAGGCAGTTTTTCATTTACTGTCCATTAAATGGTGCTTAGAGGGTTCATGTCAATTACAAAACTACGTTTATTACCCCACTCCCCTGAAGGGAAGGCAAGGGGTATTGTTTTTGGTTTGGTTTGTTTGTTTCTTTGTTTGTTTGTTAACACTCTAGCAGCCAAACTATTTGTTGAATTCATACCAAATTGGGTTTATAGATTGCCAGTGACCCAGAATATATGGCATTACATTTTGGGAAAAATAGGTCAAAGTTTACATTTTTTATGAATTTTTAAAATCTTTTTTTTCCCCCATTTACTTACAATGGGTGAAATTTCACATGTCTGTAGCAGCAAAACTTTTGGTTGAATTCATACCAAATTGGGTTTATAGATTGCCAGTGACCAACAATAGATGTGATTACATTTTGAGCAAAGTAGGTCAAAGTTCAAATTTTTAATGAATTTTATTTTTTTTTCCCTCCCATTTACTTATAATGGGTGAAATTTCAAATGTTTATAAAAACATCAATTTTGTCTCAATTTACTTCAAACTTGGCACATATATAGAGGGAATTGATATACTGACATCACCACACACATAGACATGATGACATCAGCTGGATCGATGCCAAAATAAGCTACAATACATGTGAGGGGTGGGGTTAGTTGTGCCTGGCACCACTTGTTTATAAAGAATATTTAAAGATCAGTAAAATTACTACAAAATAAAGCCTAAACCTAAGGGCTTAACCTTGAAAGTAAAAGCTTGCATGTTATTATTATTTTTTTTTTCTTCTTTTTTTTGGGGGGAGTTTTCTCAATTGACATGAAAATAGTTCAAAGCAGCGGAGTGGGTTAGGTCTCAGCATGTGATGGGTCTTAACCCTCATAATTCTTGCATCCTGTGCTCCAATAGTTATACTCATTACATCACATGTATGCTGGTAGTTTATGGTTCTTTCACAGATATGATACTAGTACTTAAGTTTCCTTTATTCTTAAAATGAATCCCTGATGAATAACATCTACCCATATGTGCATCTAGTTTGGTTCATATAGAATCATTTATTTTTAGAAACAGCATTAATTTTCAGAAAAGGATCTCATTAAGCTAAGTTGTTCGGGAGCTTTGACTTTCAAAGGTTATATTAGTTGAACATCCTACATATAAATTATGCTGATGCCAATTCTCCCTGTAATTGCTCTTGATAATGATTAGGACCTCGTCTGAAACCCCAAAGATGCTCAGTCTGTTTTTCCATCATCGTGCTTTGATTCTCTAATTGGCTGTTTCCTGCATATTATACAAAACATCAAGTTAATGATGGTATCTTCATAGGTTCTATAGACTGAAATTCAGCCCATAGTTTCATATATTGACCTGTAAATGTTTACTCATGTGGAAAAGCCTGGTTTGTCTGCCGCAATTAAAAGAAGTCGGGTTCATCTTGGTTATGAACACAAGCTAACATGGTTAAATAACTTCAGCTGACATTTCCCACAGTGAAAGCTGTTGTTTTGTGGCTTCTGACTCATTAGTTTATTATCTGTTACTGACATTCTAAGTGGTTGAAAATGCTACTGTTATTGCTTATTTTTTGACAGTGACATGAAAGAAGAAAATGGTAATTATTGTAACTCCAGTTCTATGAGTATTTGCATAGTTGGGATTCAGACCTTTCAACATATTGGTTCATGTAGAGATCAGCATCTCTGTTCTTAAGGAAGGTAGTCACATGAAGTAGAGGAAGTACTAGAGGGATTTTTATGGCTGTAACAAAGTGCATCTGCCTGAGAAGGGTGGGATGTTGCCCACCCACAGCAAGTCAAGAGCAGATAAGTGCACCGTATATTGACGTATACTGTATCTTAAAACTGAAACAGCTCTTTTCTACTTGATGAGTGTGAGATTATTTTAACGCTTTCTAGGGCACTCAGAAATACTCTGAAACTCAAAATTTCAACCTTAGTGTGTTATTGGAGGACATAACAAGACTGAAATAATATATATATATATATATATATATATATATATATATATATATATATATATATATATATATATATATATATTCATGTAGAAAATCAAGGGTGGTTTGTCTCTATATGTCAGTCCTCATTCACTCATTCATAATTTTTGGAGTTATCTTGCTAACAGACAGACAGACAAACAGACAAACCCCGATGAAAACATAACCTCCTTGGCGAAGGTAAAAATACAAGAAAAAACACATACAGTGTGAAAGTAACATGACTTTAAAACATTAGAACATCACTTTTAGAACATTGGATCAACATAAGTGCTGATCCAGACCCCTGTCCACATCCACATTATCCCTTTGAACATCATTCCTTACATTAGTACCATTACCTCATGGTACCGAACAAAGCAGGTACACTCACTGTTCATGCAGAGGTGGAACTTACAGACCCTGTAGACCACATTGGACCTGAGATTGGTGACTCACTGTCCTCACTTTAACTGTTGCTGTCATTGTCTTATAATGTATGTCGAAATGACCAAAAATAGTCACTTGCCCGATAAAGGGTTAATCCATTCAGTTCTCTCATGCTGATGCCCTCTTTTTGGTTTTGTTCTCATTTCAACAGGATGATTCCGTCCAGCAGCAATGACTTCCTGGTTCGTGACCTCGCCGCTGGGCGGACCTACGATCTCTGCGTGTTGGCTGTGTTTGATGACGTCATCACATCTCTGACTGCAACGCGCCCTTTGGGTTGTCTTTCATTCACCACAGACACGGAGTTCAGCCAGTGCCAAGCATTACACAGCCACTTCCTCGGCGGTACAATGATCATCATCATCGGTGGGATTATTGTTGCTTCTGTTCTGGTTTTTATTATCATCTTAATGATACGATACAAGGTTTATAGTCACCAAGGGACAGGCCACGGAAAAGCAGCTCTTTCCACGACTGCGCCAAGACCACAGAGCAATGGACAAGGAGGAAGTGGGCAGGTCCAAGTCCTCCCTCGTTCTGCCTCAAAAATGACTGACAGCCAGGATGACCAAGCGCTGGGGCCGTCCAGGGCCATGTCGCCTAGCAACACCCTGAGAGACACAGTTGCGTTGGTAGAGGAGGAGGATAGCAGTGGACAGAGCATAATGATGAGGACTGACTCTTTGGCCAATGAGGAGTTGCTGTCGCCTACCAAGGCCCGCTTCTCCTCCAGAGTCGCCATTGAGATGAAAAGCAGACCGCCATCTGTCGCCAAAGAGCCCACCTCCCCCAAGGAACTGGCAGGTAGTAGAAACACACAGAGTGAGAAACAAAGACACATTAGGGAAGCACGAAGCACAGTTGAGGAAGAATAGGTGGGAAGAAAGAAAAACGCAAAGTGATGAGGGAGGTGTAAGGGGCAGACATAGGGAAGTGAGAACAAAAGGAGAATCAAACCAAAAGAGATGGAGGATAATGTGCAATTGAGGGTGTGAAATAGAGTGAGATGATAATGGGGAGCAGGGTGTGAGATTGTGAGCGAAAATGAAAAGAGAGAAATAATAGAAAATACCCTAGTGGACTCAAAAGACTAAGCCAGATTCATGGTGAACCACATAGCTGTTGACAGACTATGGATTGATAAAACTATACAGTGGCTTCTCTTAGTTTGCATAAAGCAGGTTATTAAGGTGTTTTCAAAATAAAACATGAACCACACTGAATTAGTTACATAAGTTATATAACATCATCCACCCACAGTGATTTCTGAACTTTTCAGGCCTCTCCCATACACAGTTATATTCTGTGACTTAATGTTGTGAAAGATTGGAAAATGTAGGTGAGATCACACATCAAGCTGCAAAAACATCAGTGTGAAAAGGGAAAGCTACTTCAGGACACAATTACAGAAAGCAAAGGTTGGAGGAAAATCAAAACCCAACTTCCATATAACAGAAAAGTTAGAGTGAAAGTTAAGCACCTGCAAACTTTTTGCACTTTCTATGAAAATATCAAACATCACCACACAGTTTAGAAGACCTTGGAACTATACTATAATATACTGATGCTATATATACTATACTATACATACTATATATACTATACTAATACTATACTGTACTGTACTAATACAATACTATACTGTACTAATACTGTACTTAGTTGTAAGGCCGATACGATAGGCATCTCGATACAGATCTCCGATCCAATATATTAAAGATACGTGTGTGGCATCTCATGATACGATGCGATACGATTCACATCCAAACCACGATACAGAGCAATTAAGCACATTCTGATTGAACACATTCATTCTGGTAAAAAAAATATATGCAGTGCAGTTCAATGAGCTTGATTATTAATTTATCAAACAAGACCAAAGACTTTTTCCAAAGTGGTTTTAGTTCAATTTCAGAACACATGCCTCACCTACAGTCAGTGAAAAAGTTAGGACGTTGTTTCCAAAGTCATTTCTCTGCATGTTTCTAACACTCAACTTCTTGCTCCCTCGCCGAATCAATTTGTAATGTAATGTATTTGTTATGTAGGTAAAACAGAAAAAGGTTCTGTCACTTTAAGAGACACTTGCACAAGGTATTCTGGGATGCGCTGTTGGATACGTAGGACACTGTTAATAAGGAAGTATCCGTGGTATGTATGGCAGTATTCAATGCAGTTGATGTAGTAAGAAGTTTACGTTCATAAACCACATGTGGTCACCTCCTTCTGTGTCAGATTCACATACAGACATTACAGTATTCATCTGTGGTGCTTGTGCCACAGTCCATCCACGGAGCTCAGACTGTTAGTGTACAGTGGACACATCTGCAAATCCGCAGCGCACGTTAATGTGGGTCTGAAGGAAAGAAAAGCTTTACCCAAATAAATAGTAACACTTCTAAATGCAAGTAAAAATATATTCTACTGAATGGATCAAATTTTATCGATACAAACATTCAATAACCAATGCATCGCGATATCATTCCAAACTTTTCATTCACTCGCAGCTTCTCTACCGGTGCACTCGGATCATGCATGCGCGAATTGGCGTATTGATGTGTATTGGATAATCTTCCCATCCCTAATATATACTATACTATATATATATACTATACTATACAATACTATACTATGCTATACTATACTATACTATACTATACTATACTATACTATACTACATTACACTATACTATACTAGGCTACTACTAGCACGTTGTTAGATGTTTTTATGCTGTTGTATATTTGTGTATGCTGTGGTACATTTGTCCAGCAATCACCGCCAAAGTGTTTTGACCATAGTAACGTGGTTACAAGGCTATTATATACCAAAATTACTAATATTTCCGAAAATATTGGTCCTATCAACTTGTCATTTTTTCTAGTCTCTTCCTTGGCCAAAAATACATAAGTATGCCAAACTGCATCAGTCACTTCTTTCCGGATTTTGTGTGAATCCCTGGACACACACGCTCACACAGAGGCCATTTGGCTTTTACAACACTATGGCTACAATTAGTTTAAACTATATATCCCCTTACAGTAAAAATGCCGTAAAATGTAAATAAAGTAAATGTCAGTTAACTGTGGTGCATTATAATGCCGGTGTAAGCCTCAGGCATAAAAATGCTGTTGATGAGTTAAAACCTTTGCCTATGATTGTTTATACAGCTGTAAAAACTAACGGTTTAGATGCCCCCAGGGTCTTCTCAATGTCAATCCAAGCAGCTTCCCTTAGATTGTGCAGGATTGTAATTGAACCCCCCCAGGGTAACAAAGCAGAATCCTGCTGACACGTAGAATTTATATAAAATACACTATACATAACACAGTCACAACGATTATTAGTGTATAGTGATATTAGAGGAATAGGAGGTGTCAGTGGAGGTAGATATGGGAGATTACAGGCACGACGGGTAAACACAGTGGAGTGGGTGTGAGATTCACCCCAGCAGAACTGCAGAAGCAAGGGGCATTTCAGTCGATTACTTACACAGTAGATTTCACAAAGTGCTTCCAGATAATTAGCAACATTGAAACCCACACTCCAAAAAAGAAGAGATATCTCAGAAAAAGGGGTGAGATAGTCCACACTAACAGAAGGCTGAATGATCTTGGACAGCACAGCCAAAAACTATGATGAAGTCTTGCCTCTATGACACATGGAAATTAGAAATCCTCAGTCTGTAGTGTTATGAAAGACACATTTCTTAAGATGTCTCTGTGAGTGTAAATGACAGGCCAAAGTTGAACACTGTTACAAAACCAATTTGCCGCAAGAAGCTTGTTTAATTTCCAAGCTTGAGAATGATTAATACTACTTGCAATTTAGGCTTACATTTACTGTCCCCTGATCTGTTTTTTTTCCCCCATCTTTCATGCCTTCTTGTGCTTAACTTGAATGATTTGTATTTTAGTTTCTTCAGTAGTAGAGACAAGTTAGCTGAGAGAAAGTAGCTGTCAAAAAGCTGGTGGAGAGTAGGTGTGTAGTTACTAACAGTGAGAAAAATAAAGAGAAAGTGAGACGTTTCTCTTTTAGAATTGTGTTGATTTATTTATAACAGTGTTCTGTATTCTCAGTATTATTCTGGTATGGAGTCGTAGCCACATTACAAGACCACTGAATGACATTTTGAATCTCATGAGCAATTATAGAATAGAATAGTAGTAGTTTGTCACACACGTAAACATACACCACACACCGAAATTTGTCTTCTACCTTTAACCCAGGGGTGTCAAACATGCGGCCTGCGGGCCAAATTTGGCCCGCCGAAGGGTCCACTCCGGCCCGCGGGATGAATTTGGATAGTGTAAAAATTACACTGAAGATATAATCAACCAAGAGTGTTGAACTAGTTGAAGTTCAGGTTCCATATACAGACTATTGTGATCTCAAGTAAAATAATAACATAACAACCTATAAATAATGTCCCCAAATTTTCTTCTTGGTTTAATATGGAAAAAATATCATGTTATGCTTATGAATAATGAGAACTTCAAAATGTTCCCCTTGTTATAGTGCAAAAACTAACATTAAATTATGAAAATGTTTACATGAACAAATTATCCTTTAACAATAAAATGAGAATAACCTGAAATGTCTCAAGAAAATTGAGTGCAATTTTAACAATATTCTGCTTGTTACTAAATGTTTTGTGCCTTTATACAACTGATCCCCAATGCACATGTATAAGTTTAGGCATAATATTGTTAAAATTGCACTTAATTTTCTTAAGAAATTTCATTTTTTTTCCCAGATAATTCTCATCTTTTTTGTTTGGATAGTTTGTAAATGTAAATATTTTCATAATTTAATGTTTTTGATTGTTTGGTTTTGTCTCTTTTACACTAAAACAAAGAGGAAAAAGTAGGAGTTGTCATCATTTATGAGTTATTATGCTATTTTTTTTTTTTGTTCAGCCCACTTAAATTGGGTTGAATGTAGCCCCTGAACTACAATGAGTTTGGCACCCCTGCTGTAACCCATCACTAGATCATGCATTATACACACTGTATGCTAGGAGCAGTGGGCTCATGGGGGGGTTAAGTTCCTTGCTCAAGGGCACATCAGCCAACAACTCTCCACCAGTCCAGGGAATCGAACTGGCGACTTTCCAGCCATTTAAGTCACGGCTGCCTCAAATAAAGGGCTCGTCCGAGATTTGAACCCGGGACCTCTCACACCCTAAGCGAGAATCATACCCCTAGACCAAAGAGCCATTATTACGTCACATGCAGATTAAAAGCAGGTTTTCTTACTGTCAGCAAAGTTCGTTCTATAAAACACACTTTTATATGTAATTGCGCCCTTGTTCTCTCAATCTAAACTCCTTGTATATGCCCATAAAGATTGAAATCCTCAATACTGTAGAAATAATAGAAATCCACAAGAGCATGAGAATTTTCTTTTTGGGTAGATTTTCCCTGCATTAAGCCCACTTCAGTGCACTTCCCCTTTAACACTAATCCACTCAGGAAATGGGGGTTTCATTAGAACGAATAAATGGAGACACCATTTCACATGAGTGGCTTAAACAGCTGAGTTGAAATACTTTATCAGCCGCTGATATGTCATTCAATTGGCCTTTCTGAATGGGTTGAAATTAGGTGCCATTGAGCCTAACGTTGATAGCGTGGAAGAGACGAGAGATCTATGCAGAGCCCAGCAGCTTAGCCAGCAGGTTCAGGGAAAGTTTTCACCTGCATGAACTCTGCTGGATCGGTAGCTGGACTGACATTTATAATACAATTAGGTATACTCAGACAGTGATGTATCAAAGAAGAGTTGTAATGATTTTTGATTTTGTCTGCGCCAGCTAAAAGGCTATCCTGGATATTAAGTGGCAGTAGGATCCAGTCAGGGTTTTAACAAATACTTCATGTTCTGTTTTTTTAGTCATTTTTGCCACTTTTGAAGCCATGTCTTTAAGGGCGAGTCAGAGCATATGTGGTACAGCATGTGTCGGCTAATTTATAGATACAGAAGAGATGGACTTGGGCATGCTCATTAGCACTGCATAAGAGTACATTGTGCAAACTAGAAATGATGCTGCTTGAAATTCACTGAGTTTTAGCACTGAGGTAATATCAGATGGTAAACACAAAGTCAAGTCTTTCCCCTATAGGCGTAATTAACAACTGCAACCCAAACTGAGTGAAGTTTGTCCATCAAAGGAACATTCAAAGAATATCTCAGAGTTCGACAGTATAGACACAGAAAACAATAATTATAGTTTTCTTTTTGGCTCTTTATCCAGGAAGAAAAAGTTCTCACTGGTCTCGGCGTGGTTTTCTCTCTTTGATTCCAGGAGTGTTGGCACTTTGAGGGCAACCTGAGAGATAATACATGTGTTTGTATAGAGGCTTTTGGGGTTTCTCAGGGTGTAGCTGTGTCTGTGATGTGTTTCACTGGTTGCTGCATTGCAGAGAAACGCAACATTGATCTGATCAGAGGGAGAGAGAGCCGCAGTGAGTCAGAGCGCCTGAGGAACAGAGCAACTGACACATACACAGAAAGACCCCATTAAAGGCCTACGGTTGTCAAAAATGTGACCTGACCTGAAAAAATAGGCATAGTGTGGATGACGGTTTCCCCTTTGTTTTCTTTTTCATTGCATTCATACACATGAGTCTGTGCCTATACATTTTAATTCATTCTAAAAGGTTTAAAACTATTAATGAAAGACTGTAAGGTGGGGGTGTCAAACTCATTTTCATTCAGGGGCCACATTAAGCCAAATTTGATCTGAAGTGGGCCAGACCAGTGAAATATTAACATAATAATATATAAATAATATCAACTCCAAACTTTCCTCTATGTTTTACAGCGAAAAAAGCAAAATTATGCGATGAAAATGTTTGCATCTACCAACTATCCTTTAAAACAATGTAAATAACTTGAACAAACTGAAATTTCTTAAGAAAACTAAGTGCAGTTTTAACAATATTTTGTCTCAGTTTATCATTTACACATTTAAACGTACAGATCACAGTGGATCTACAAATACACAAAACATTTAACCCTATAACGCCAAAAGTATCATATTTGATACATGAGTTTTGAAGCCCTCTACATGATCAGTGTGATATTTTTTTTTTCTTGAAAAAACTGATGTATACAATTAGATACATGCAATGTGCGGATAATCCACCAGGGGGGAGGAATTCATTTGTCTTTCCAGTGACACTACAAGATTGTCATTAATGAGGAAGGAGGAAGAACTTTGCCAGTTTTGAAAACAAATTACCAATTTGTTAGACATGTTTGTGTTATATTATGTTTTTATTTGTTCAGAAATACTAATATTTGAGCATTGAGACCTGATGTGTCAAATATGATACAAAATTGAACCTCATACATGGATATTGATATTTGAAACATTTTTCGGGGGTTGGTCATAAGGACCAATAAAGGCTCTGTTTTCAAAGAACTGATTTTTTTTTTTTTTTTTTGTCAATGATTTAATGGTTCAGGCTTTACAGGGTTAATAACAGGCAAAATATTGGTAAACTTGCACTTCAGACATTTCAAAATGTTCATATTTGTTCAGGTTATTTGTGTTTTTGTGAAATGATAGTTTGTTTTACTATAAATACAGTAAAAATACATGAAAATGTTTACAAAGAGAAAAAATTGGAGTTGTGAGTATTTCTAGGTTATTATGATAGTATTTTACTGATCTGACCCACTTGAGATTGAATTGGTCTATATGTGGAACCTGAACTAAAATGATTAATATCTTCAGTGTAATTTTTGCATTTCACAAACTCATCCTATGGGCCAGACTGGACCCTTTGGTGGGCCGGATTTGGCCCCTGGGCCACATGTTTGAGACCTTTGCTGTTAGGGAAAGAATATTTCTGCACTCAGTGTCAACAACATATATGGTGATAAGTGAAGGTTTCTCAGCTCTTTAACATGAACACTGACTCTGGAATTAGCAGCAATTATGCGCGCGACATAAACACATTAAGATGTATGTCAAACAAAGCCTGATTAATTAATTAATAACAACACCCCAGCATTGACATATTTCAGAAAAAAATAGAATGGCAGTCAGTGGTGAGAGACTAGTCATTTTTGATCCAGTGTGAATTATGTGATTATTCACACATATCTGAGTGTAAATTATAATTGTATAAATCAAGAAAGTCACAGTGGGGAGCAAAAGTGTTGAAGTATCAGCCTTTAAAAACATGTAAAAAGAAAATCTACTCATATAATAGTCATGGAGGTGACGGCATGGTAACTTCCTCGTCGAAGTTGTCTCTGCAGTCTCAGCTAAGATAAGATAAGAATAGACAAGATAAGATAAGACAAGAATAGATAAGATAAGATAAGATAAGACAAGAAAAGATAAGACAACAATAGACGAGATAAGATAAGATAAGATAAGATAAGATAAGATAAGATAAGATAAGATAAGATAAGACAAGAATAGATAAGACAAGAATAGATAAGATAAGACAAGAATAGATAAGATAAGACAAGAATAGATAAGATAAGATAAGATAAGACAAGACAAGAATAGATAAGATAAGACAAGAATAGATAAGATAAGATAAGATAAGACAAGACAAGAATAGATAAGATAAGATAAGACAAGACAAGAATAGATAAGATAAGACAAGAATAGGTAAGATAAGATAAGCTAAGGTAAGTCAAGAATAGACAAGATAAGATAAGATAAGATAGGGTACGATAAGATAAGATAGGACAAGAATAGATAAGATAGGAATAGATAAGATAAAATAGGATAAGATAAGAGTTTATCGATCCCACTGCGGGGAAACTTCAGTGTTAACTTATAGTCTTATCGTCATTTCCACATCTTTTAATTCTTTTTTTTTTTTTTTGTATCTTGCTCTGGAAGAACAAGGTGAAATATGCCAAGGTAACAGCCCATTTGGTACTGATGAAGTCCATTTGAACCATTTTATTTAAACCTAAATGTTATATCTTTACCTTAAACAATAGCGTTCTTTCAGTTACAGATATTATATATAAGTAAACAATGGAAGTATATAAACAGTGTCAAAAATGTATTCGTCTCTCATCTGTGTCCACTGAAGCAGTCGGACTTTGCCTCTTTATTTGTATGGTCTGTATTAACCATAATACTCCCCACACTTCTATACTGTGGGGCCTCACCTTCCATTTAAGAACAAAAGACTGGTTCCTGACAAGGTCAACCCTCATTTTTAGGGTAAATAATTAATTTTTGGCATGTTTAAAATTACACTAAGGTTATTTGGAAGGTAAGCCTCCAGGAGACAAATGTAATCTAATACAGTGTGATACAGCGTCCTCAGTAGTGATGAAAACAGGTAAATGTATCTGTATCTGTGGTCCAGGGTCAGTTAAATCCCTGCAGGTGGGTGCATGCATTTTTGTGTTGTTATGTGCAAGGTTTAATTGCCTTCAGCCAGTCTACATGTTCCCATGAGATTAGGCAAGCTTGGAAAATAGTTGTGCATAAAACAAGGATGTGTACGATGCTGTGAAGTGCAAGTGTGTGTTCTCCCCATGGCCCATCCCTGACCCTGTAGCCTGTCTGTCCTCTGTGTATTTTAATCTATCATCACTCCGTTCAGTGTCATCTCTTATGCCTGACCTCATTCTTCACTGCTGTCTGTCTCTCTGAATTCTTCTCTTGGAATCTCCCCACGTTTTCCACTCCCTCTGTATTTCTCACGGCCTCTCCTTTGCTTTTCCTCGCCTTATTCCCTTCCTGCTCTCTGACTATTCTGACATTGTTGCTTCCTCCCTCTCTGCCAGTTTTTCTCTATTGCTTTGCTGCATCTGTGTCAGTGTTTTTTTTTTATCTGTTTCATATTGTTTCTCACCATGTCTCTCTCACTCTTTTGCTGTTTCTGGCTCTGTTTCCTTCTGTCTTCTCTCTCTCTCTCTCTCTCTCTCTCTCTCTCTCTCTCCCTCTCTCTCTCTCTCTCTCTCTCTCTCTTTCTCTTTTTTTCACTCTTTGTGTCTCTTGGACGCCTCCAGCAGCAGACGACAGGCGGCCTCGTAGTGTCGAATGGAGAGACTATACGATCTGAAGGTCTCATGACCCCACAGAGAGATTGCGCCAACACTTCACCCAAAGAGTAATGACTGGCACTTAAAAATTTAGCCCTGTCCTGGATTATTTCCTGTAGTCTTCTTACACTGCTCCTTTTCCTTCCTTTTCCTCACCCCCCTGCTCGTACCCGATGATACACTAAGGCTGCCATCATCTGATCCTTCCTTTTGTGGTTGTATAAGTTCACACAAATGAAGAAAAAAGAAACAGCTATCTGCCACTTTCTCCAAGTGGCATCACTTAGAAAAGAAGTAATATCACTGATGAGTAGACACACAGCCTGGCCTCTTTATTTTGGATTATGACATGCATGCACCACGGTATTATTTCAATTAGTTTAAGTAATTTAACCCTTTGATGCATGAATTATGAGGTCCTTAGTCAAGATTTTTTTTTTTCCTGAGTTTTTTTATTCCTCTTTAGGCATGAAAAAAACAATATGATTGAAATTTTTTATTAACCTGTTTTTTATGGAGTTACAAAAATGCCTGCTCAGCTGGACACCATGTATTTAATTTTTGAAAAAAAGAAAGATGTATTTAAAATGCTATACTGTGTGAAAACTATGACATTTTTTTTAAAGCAGCTAATCTGATGTTTTTTCACATTTTTAGCATACTTTAATACTAGTTATTACTCACTTCATCTAGATAATGTGAAAAAAAACCTTTTTGTTTTAGAAAACTGTTAATTACAGTCTTATAACAAATAGCAGTTGATTTACTCTCGAACATGTTACTGCAAATCAGGTTTATCAAGAACAGCAAAGTTGTCTGATATGCAACTAAAACAACAAAACCCATGAATAAACAAGAGAACAGCTGTAGAATAACTGTCCACTGTAGTGACCACTATGCATGAAAGGGTTAATATCATTTTATAGGCACATATCATCACTGAATCTAGAGCTGACCAAATGAATCAACCCTGGATCATAACACTGCCCTCACAGGCTTGTACTGTAGGCACTAGGCATGATGGGTAATCACTTCACCCACCTCTCTTCACTATGGAACAGAGTCAGTTTGGACTCATCAGACCACATGACCTTTAACCATTGAAACAGTCCAATCTATATGCTCTCTGTTAAACTGATGGTTACTTAAAGGAGTGATATTTTGCTTTTTTTTTAAATTGAATTATGCATTTTAAAACATTTCCCTGTGCTCTACATAAACTGTAAATGCTATGCTTGGGTCTGAATTCTTCATTAATTCAACTCCACAGGTCCATCTTCAACCCTATTTCTGAGTAATGACACTAGAAAGGTTGTTTTGAGCGCTGGCCCTTTAAATGCACATGACCCCCCCCCCCCCACTCCAAGTTGTTGACTGTGTTGCTCTGTCCCGTTCAGCCACTTGTGTTCAAATAATACAACCAACAACTGAACATTTTAGGTAATCGGCTTGAAGTTTGGACATATTTTCAGTTTTTACTACAACCGCTGCTGCTGATAAACAGTTATGTCGTACTCGGAGAAATGTTCATCAGAAGTCTTGACCTTATATGAGCAAATGTTGTGACTAAACTAGTTATAGATGCAACAAATTAAGCGGGAATTAAAACAGGTTGTAGAAATCCACTCAATGTTTGCCAAAATGAATATAAAGATAGCTTTGCAGCACTTGGAGGGTTCAAACTCAAACTTTATGAACTATTAGGGTCCAAATACACAAGTAAATAAACCAAAGACTAATTAAAGTGGGTTTAGCAAAATATGACCCCTTTAAGAAATAAGAAACTACTCACTGCATCAGTTAAAGGCTTAAAGAACTTGTTGCAGCTGGAACAAGTACTGTATGTGCTCAGGAATGTTTTTGGCCAGGCTGTGTACTTTTACATATCATCATCAAACTATCTAAACATTTCTGGATTAAAAACCTATAAAATGATGTTTTATGTGGAATTTGAGTGAACTGGACCCTTAATGTTCTCTCTTAATGCTCTCTTTCTTTCTCTCACACACAGTCTCATTTGTTAGTCCTTTTAATGTCTTCCTCTATTCTCTTCTTTTCTTGTACTGATTCTGTCTTTGATTTATCTTGTCTTTCAGTTGTCTTGACTTTTAATTCTCCGCCTCTTTTTTTTTTTTTTTTTTACGTTTTCTTTCCAATCTTGTTTTTCTTCCCACTGAGCCTCACAGCCTTTTCTTTCTTTCTTTCTTTCTTTCTTTCTTTCTTTCTTTCTTTCTTTCTTTCTTTCTTTCTTTCTTTCTTTCTTTCTTTCTTTCTTACCTCTTTTGTCCTTGTCTCTTTTCATTTTTTTCTCACCTCTGCCTTTCTAATTATTTATTTTATGTCTTTTCCATCCATCTTGTCGCCACTCACGCTGTCTTTTCCTCTCAGTGTGCTGCCTTTTCCTCTCTCCTCTCTGTATCACCCCATCTCTTTCATCCTCAGAGTGATGGTGGAGGAGAGATGAGGGGAGTGGAGGATGATGGAGGAGAAGACAGTAGAGATGTGCAGTGGCTGTGATGGATATATACAGACAGAAGCATTAAGAACACCCTGCTTCATTCTTAAACCGACACAATAAGCACTGACTGTACATAAATGGAGTTAAGAAATATTTCTCCTGACAAATGCAGTAAAGAAACGCTCTCCTGACAAACATACACATTACAAATCGCAGCTGTGGCAATATACTGCCACAGCAAGTGGCTTCATTATTCTCCAGATATTGCACTTTTTTTTTGCTTTCCCTTGTCAGCAGACTTCACTCGAGGAGGAATTTGTTTTGTCTTGTGACTTTACAGCAGTTATACGCGAAGATGTCTCTGACAAATGGAAAGAGATTTGGAAGTTAAAAGTCAGGAAAAATAGTTTTATGCTAAAGTATATATTAAACACTGATGCAAAGTAGGGTTAAACTATTTATATAGCATACAATGCAACTTGTAGACTCTTGTAGATGTTTGTTATTTTATATTATTTTTATTATTGGCTACAGCTTTAAAGGGGTTCTATGTAGTATTGATATTCCAAATTCTCAACCGTGGAAGAAAGTTGTATACCAGAACACACCCACTGACTACCACCAAAACCAGCAAGAAATTGATTCTATGTATCTACAGACTGTATCGCTCACTGAATAAAGTCTAATATTCATCACATCTGTATTATGGTATCATCCATTTTTCTTCCTTAAACTTAAACTGATAGCTTCTTATGCTGCATCAGTTGATAGTTTACACTGTAGCTCTGTTAGCTTAACTAACTAAACAAACAGAAAGTTTAACTAACATAATTTCATCACATAATCATAATAAATCAACTCACCCATGTAGAAGACTGCGATTTCAGCATCAAACTACATTCTTTTCATTTAGAGCAACAGCAGTGCTTCTAGCTTTTAGCACTTTCTTAACTCTAAATGTTGCTATTTTCATCACATTTTGTCACTTTCTGATACTCTGGTCAAAGGTCCCGTGGTGTTAGTTTTCCTCACCATGGGAGACTGGGACAGTGACTCACAACTCCCTCTAGTGGACACATAAATGCACTGTCCAGTCGATGTAAATATATTCAGTTCATCCAAACTAATTCATTGGCATCTCTGGCAGAACTTCATTACTCTAGTTTCTAATGACAATTTTAGGGTTTTTTTTAATAATTGAAAGTATAAATACTACATATATCCCCGTTAAAGAATGATAAGAATGCGGGCTAACCCTTTAAATACTGTGTAAATGAGTAAAAAGTCGAAAACATATTAAATTGTCTATCTTTATGTTTGTGTTGCTCCAAGTCTAATGTCAACACAAAGTCAGAGAACAAAGGTGATATTTGAACGTATTTTGTGCAGCTTCATATTGTTTCATTTTGTCTTGTTTTCCCCTCAGGATATAACAGAAGTACAAAAGTTTTTATGTGAATATTAGCTTCCGCAAAACTTTTAAGTCAGCTTATGAAAACAAATGAGTCTTCACAAAGGATTTTATAAATCATTTCTTTGGATCAGGATCAAAACTAGTTCATCTCAGGACACTAAACAACAGAAGACTTAAAGCTCCATCTGTGATCAGCTTTAACCCTGTTTCAAGGTGTCTCTAAAAGAAACACATTTATGCTCAATTGTGTCTTATCTACCTGTACCTGTTCTGTTGTGTTCTAGGATCCTGAAATCGATCCCCTGGTCCCTACTCAATCCCTACCCTTGTGATGTTTTAATTGTCTTTATAATATCCCCTTGTTCTAAATCTCCTCTTTTACAACACAGATGATGTCTTTATTAGCCTTGTCTATGATGCCGTCTAAGCCTGATGGTTTTATTGTTCTAAATTTAAGTCCTTTAAAATGCCCTTGTTTTCTGTTCCATAGAACCCTGATGTTGTTCTGAATGGCAGATGTGGAAAATGGACTGCGCCACCAGGGACAGCCACTGAAAAGCCAGAAGAAAACAGACCCTAACTCCTACTCCCTGTATTTCCTGTTTACCGTACCCATTATTTGTTTCCATGAATACCGTGGGGTTATAGACCTGTACTGTCCGGTTTACTTTTTACTGCTTAACCTGGTTCTTGTGTCTGACTTGGATGACCACGTCAAGATGAAATGCGACTGACATGGTTAGTGGCCTGTTTCTACAAGCTCCAGCTGTTGGTGTTTCATCACTTTTGGTGGAATTTTTTACTTTGCAACAACTGTATCAGGGTGGATTTACACACAGAAGGAGTAGATAATACAAAAAAAGCAACACTATAAGATATATGAATATGAAAATAGAAAATAAGAACAAACTTCTAGCTATCTGGAGCAGCATCAACATGCATGGACAGATAGTGAAGGTACATTAATAAAAGACAACAATGGAAAATATCATAAAAAATTGGAAGCACAGAAATGCACCCAATCTGGATGGTAAAAGTACAAAAAAATGAATAAAAGCCAAGAGCAAAACATTTGGGTGGGACTGGCTCTGGATAAGTACATATGTTAACCAATCTCTTAAACACGGAGGACTCTCAACACGTCTGCCTCTCCAAGGATCTTCTTGACATGAAATCACGCAAATCTGGTAACCTGAACTGCACCGATCTGAAATGAGCAGGAGCTGTGGTTTATTCCTTATGTCTCTTAATCAGAAGTTGGTTTCCAGAAAGCACAAACATAAAAAAAAATGAGCTGGACTGGTCTGAGCCTTTACAGAGCTGAACGAACTGGACTCATTGGAGCCAAAACTGGAGTGGATTCAGACTGAGACGTACACGGATTAATTATTTCAGTCTAAACTGAAGTGGACTACAGAGGTCTGATCTCTATGTTCGACGACTGCTCTGGGGCCAAACCTTCTGCTGTTGACTGGATAGGTGCATGGTGAGGACCTCGTGGATCTTTACCATCCTTTATCACATCTCTCCAGGCCCACTTAAACAGGTGAGTAATCGGTTGATTAGCCCATTAACCTAACCAAACCTGAAGCCAATTAGATTTCCTTTACCCTAAAGACCTGCGCTCATTAATCAGCGTGACATATGGTGACCTGCTGGCTCTCACCTTGGCCGTCCACCAGTTTTGGGTCCTGCCCCTTCATTTAAGACACATTTCCACTTCTCAGTGTCTCCTCTCAATGTGAGTGGTCTGTAACCTAATGAGGCCACCACTTTAACAAGCACCATCTAATTGCTCTCAGCCAGACAATTAGAGTACCACCCTGGATGACGATCTGCTCTGTTTCGATCAAAACAACTTACGGGATATGCACCCCTCCCCCATTAAACCCTATTTTCTCTTGTTTTAGTTCCTTGCACCTCCTCTTCTCCTCTCTTCTACTTTCTTTCTCTATTTCTTTCTTTCTTTGCCTATCAGACGTGTCTTGTTTTTCTCCCATCTGCCCAGAGCAATGATTGAATACTAGTGGAGAATATGATATGGGAGAAGATATGGTTATGAGGTAACACCACAGCCTCAGGAACAGACTTTACCTGTACATGAGGGTCAGAGATGTCTCAGTCACAGACACAGGTTTGATGTCTGATATTGCAGAATTTATCCACTCCCCAGGCTGAGGAGATGTAATCATTTATTTACACCTCCCTTGGAGTTGACCAATAGGCAAGGCAAAGCAAATTTATTTGTATAGCACAATTCATACACAGGGCAATTCACAGTGCTTTACAAAAATGGAAAAGAGACAAGTTAAAAACACACAAATACAATTAAAACATAATCAATAAAATATTTTAAAAATAATCAAATAAAGTATAAGAGAATAGGTTTTTCAGTTGTACTATGCACAGCTGAACAGAGCCGTTTTCAGCCTGGACTGAGGGCATTTTCACACAGCGCACTAAAGTCCATATCTGAGTACACTGGACCCCCAAATCCACTTAATTTTATCCATGTGAATGCAACCGTTCCGTGCTTGAGTACCATGCCTGAGTCCAGTTGAGAAGGTAGTCCTGGGTCCGGACTGCCTGTAGTCCAGCACGGTACGTTGCCGTGTAAATGCGATCCATGCCAGAGTCCGGAAGTGACTTAATCTACACTCCGACAACGGAAGTGGGTTAATCAACATGAGACCATAGACAGCACTCCTGTTTCCTGAAAAAGGCTCAGATCCACACGGCTCGGGTTCACCTTATCAACCAAACCACTCTATGATATATCAGGGACAACAAAGGTCGCTCCTCTTCTCTTTGTCTCAAACAGGCTAACAGATAGGTAAGGGTTTGTCTTCTTCTGACTTCTGCGTTTGTAGGATAGTCACAGAATTCCTTCCACACCGCCACCTACTGCTTTGGCCCTGTAACACCCATTCGTACTCGGGCATGGGCATACGCGCATATAAACGCAACATCTGCGGGAAAGGTGTGAATGTATCCAAGTTTGGTACGGACTTGAGTACGTTGTGTGAAAACACCCTTAAACATTGTCAGACTAGAGGCCTGTCTCTGTCATCAGGAAGACTGTTCCAGAGTTTAGCCGCATAGAACTGAAACGCAGCTTCACCCTGTTTAGTCCTGACTCTGCACCAGCAGAAGACCTGTCCCTGAGGTTCTCAGGGTCCCAGATGGTTCATCTGACCAACATGTTGAGTTGTCCTTTGGTGTTAGACTATGGAGAGACTTAAACAGGAGTAGAGCTGTTTTAAAGTCTATTCTCTGAGCGACAGGAAGCCAGTGCACAGACTTGAGCGCAGGACTGATATGGTCATACTTCCAATACCACAGTCTCTTAAAGCTGCAGTATGTAGGATTGTGGCCAAAACTGGTACTGCAATTACATTCAAAATACTGTAGAACGTGGTATCCTCTCTTCCTCCCCCCAGGCTAGGGGTTGCCAGATCCCGCATGAGCATCCACTACTAGCGTTTCCTCTAATCCTTGCCACCACACCATAAATTTCATACAAAAAAATCATCACCAGACTTACTCTACATAAGTCTAATGTATAACAGGCCAGAACAAACGTCCTGCACAGTCAAATGAAAATTTGCGAAGATTCAGGAGCTCTAACCCCCCCACCACCGAACCACGGACGCCGAACTACTGACACACCCCACCACAGCCCACTGGGAACTGGCAACCTGGATGCTGAAAGGCTTCTGACTGTGATTAGCAGACAGGTGATGGGCGGAGCATCAGACCAAAACACACAATGTCAACATAAACATCATTTCAGGGCTGACACTGAGCTTTTCAACTGCACATATTCTGGCTGGACTACTACTGTCAGTGAGATCAGTATTTGAAATGACCATGATTCCTTAATGTCTGGTGACAGTCAAGGCAATTTTACAGTTACTTAGAACATAATTCCTCCATACTGCAGCTTTAAATAAATGCACTGTAGCTTCCGTACAGCACAGAGTTGTATGTTACAAATCTATTCAGGACTTTTTAAGTTATCATTTCCTAACTGGGGGAAATTGAGATATTCATGACTTTTTCGAACAGGGTTTTAAATAATGCAATCTGAACAAAAACAAAATTATGAATGGAATTATTTAATTGCTCATGAGTTTAATTAATTCACTCTGACACCCATGGATGTACACCCACAACACAAACACACTGAAAGAAGATGTTTAAAAGGAAAGAAGTGAGAGGCAAACAAAGAGGTAGGATGAGAAGTCCCAAAGCTGCCGGTCTATGAATCAGATGGATTTTGAGTGTTTGTTGCCTGAATTTGTGTTTTAGAGGTGGATTTTGTAAAACCACACGTTTATGCAAACATACATATAGATAGGAATAAATGAAAATGTTTAGAACATTTTAGAGATTAGATTAGATTAGATTAGATTAGATTAGATTAGATTAGATTTGATTAGATTTGATTAGATTTGATTAGATTTGATTTGATTAGATAAAATTAGATTAGTTTAGTCTGAACTAGTTCAGATTGGATTATTTTAGATTAGATTAGTACAGATTATATTAGATAAATTTAGAGTAGATTAGTTTAGTTTAGACTCATTCAGATTAGATTAGTTTAGATTAAATTAGTTAATTTTAAATTAGATTAATTAGTTTATATTAGTTTGGTTCAAATTAGATTAGATTAGTTAAAATTAGATTAGTTTAGATTAGATTATTTTACATTAAATTAAATTAGTTTAGAATGGATTAGATTAGATTAGAATAGTTTAGTAGTTTAGTTAAAATTAGATTAGTTTAGATTAGATTATTTTACATTAAATTAAAGTAGTTTAGAATGTATTAGATTAGATTAGTTAAAATTAGATTACATTAGATTAGATTAGATTAGATTAGATAAGATAAGATAAAGTAGAATTTTACTGATCCTTTGGGCAGACCCCTCAGGAAACTGAGGTTCCGATAGAAGCACTACACCAGATATACACACACACGTTTGTTTGGTCATCATGTTAATACCTTTCATTCGTGGACTCACATACACTATGTCACTAAAATCAGTTCAGTTTATTTATAAATACATACAATGCTGGCCAAAACGATTAGAACACCTGTCTCTTTTGCCTCCAAAAGATGATTTAATTCCATAATGTTCATGAAACATGCAGATGGTTACTGTGAGCACAACACATTTCAGATGAAGTGAGTTCTACTGTTTTTATCCACTTTTACCTTTTATATGTATGTATTGAGCAGGATAGGCCTTGTACATTCAACAGAATCATACAGTTGTCTCCTCAGACTCTTTCAACTCCATCAATTTAACCTCAATCACACCTGACAGTAAATACACAAGACATTTGGTTTCACGAAGGAACATGATTGTGTGAAATAGTTTTTTTGTATGACCTAAATGCCCTTATGATGGCTCTATTCTATGGTTAAGTCAAAGTCAGCTTTATTGTCAGTTTTTCAATATGTACAGCACATACAGAAGACTGAAACTACAGAACTTTAAGGCCCACAGTGCAAAAGGAATATAGTAAAAAGATTAAAAAGATTAGAATAAAAAGAAAAATAGAATATAACTAAAAACATGGAATATAACTATAAACAGCAATTTATAGAGCATAATAGTGACTTTGTAGATATTTCATTTCTTTTATGGGTATTTTAACTGGCAATAAAAATAAATCAAATAAGAACTAAAAAAAAAAAAAAAATTTAAAAATGCTAAATGCTCAAATAATTTTGGCCACCACTGTAAACTACAAAGACAACAATTATGATATAAATGATAGTTGTAATTTGAAGGGGACTAGTATAATTTGCAGACTTCTGGTGAGTTGGACATTAGATTATTTTTCGTGTAGTGCATTTAGATCAGATAAGCAAAGCCTGTTTTTATTAGACTTTACTGACATTATGTCATGGTTCTGCTGTCAAGGACAGGCTCACCACTTACAGATAACTGTTAAAAGATAGAATAATGTTCCTTGCTTTGGCTGTCATGCATGTCAGCCATCTCATCATGTTTTGAGATTTCATTTTTTCTGAGGGGTTTAAGTTTGTACATTCAGTGAATATCTGTACTATCAAAACATGAGCCCCCTGAATTTCCACCCAAAAACCTGTATTTATCATCTCCTGCTGGCCTCCATTGTCATCGACCTGGAAATAACCAGAATAAAATCAATTCAGAAACAAAAAGGTTTCAAATCAGACCAGAAACATTGATTCAAAAAGATCTAATATTATCACAGGATGTGTTTGTCTACTGGAATAGGGTAGGTAATTCACAGTGGAGGTTTCACTCTGCAAATTACAGACATTCACGCAGGATTAAGTTCACAGAGAACCACTGCTATTATTACAAATAAGTGGAGGTCCAACAGTAATGGCATTTTCAACAAAGAAGGCAAATAGAACTAACAAAATACTAAAAATACAGGTAGAGACCATCCTAAACTAAACCTAACACCTAAACTAAAGTAAAGCCCTAACACCTAACTGCACAAATTTGTTTACTCTGGTCGGCCATTTTTTAGAAATGATCTGCATCAAAGATTAAATCACACATACTTTAATTCAGGGTTCCTGCATTTAACCCACAAAGACCCAAATATACACGAGTGACCAAAAGCATCTACTGATCTAAAATGTTTAATAACTTTAGAGCCACTAATCCTATCAATGCATGTAAATAATTGGTGTAAAATACAGTTTGTCATCTTTCAATGGTCATCAGATATGACCCATTTGGACGTTCAGAGGCTCCGTAGTGAATGTGGAAACACCGTCATCTTCTACAACATTGATTCACCAGTAAAACCCATGGAGTTGGATCAATGACAGTGGATGGAGACACTTGGTTTAAATTCAGTTAATGATATATTTTACTGGAAAAGTTACTTTTTCTCAGGTTTTAACTCTTTTTTGGTGTCATAACCCTCAAATGTAATCTCGGCATGGTGATTAAAGTACATGATCAGTAAAATAAATATAGGAAAATACCTGATTTTAACTGAAAAAACTGCAAAATGGAGAGGATAATATGATGATAAATGGTGATAAATCACTTAAAGGTTCAATAGAGAGAAAAATGTATTTGGGAACTAACACAAAAGTAGCAGTGGGTCTTTATGGGTTAATACCTTTAAAAACTCTTAAAATGTATTAAATTTGATATGGTAGGTCTTCAGTTATGATGCCGTAAATGTGTTTAAATGTGTCTGTTAAATGTCTAAGCTGCAAATAAAGTAGCGTTATTCTACTCAGTTCCACCTGTTCCAAACCGACAATTTATACTGGAATTAGGAACTGATTATCGCTAACTTTGCAGCCCCTGGTGAGAAATGACTTGGAACGATGGTAATTGAGGCGTTGGAGTAAATACATACATTTTCCTAAATAGCAGGAGTCATGAATTCTTGCCAGTATGGCCATGAAATAGGCTGTGAAATGGGCATTAAATTCTGTTTTAAATAGTCTTAAAAAGGTCTTAAAACGTCTTAAATTAAACTTGTACAAACCTGTAGGAACCCTGTAATAAGATGAAATGCAAAACAAATGACAAAAGCTCTGGTTTGCTGATGTTTTCAATGTATATGATGAAGTGTTATTACACATATGTATTGGTTTATGTGTATTTTTACATTAGGTTTATAAATCTTCCACTACACAGAACCTGAAAAGTGACTGCATTGTAAGGTGCAGACAGTGTTTTGAAGTAGATGTGGTAGCTCTGAAACAAAAAATTCCTTTTGAGTGAAAACCTTTCCCTCAATAATTCTCTGTATGTTGGAAAGTACAGCCAACCAAGATTTTGTATCTTTCTTTAAAAATACCTATTTCTGCAGGCGTTGTACTTGTAGACCAGTGCTATTTGTGTTTTTTATCATCAAGCAGATGCTAAATTAAATGGATATTGTCAATTTGAATATAACACATACAATATATAGTCACAGAAAAAATGATGAGACCATCAAAAGTCCTCAAAAACAATGGTTATGCAATCAAGTATAACTCCTGTGTGTATCATGTGACTAAAAGAAAGAGAAAAGAAAACATGGAATGCCTAAAACCATTGTTTTTGTCAATACAGTGCCACAGATGTTGATGTAAGAACTGAAGTGATTTTGGTTATGATCAAGAAAACATGGACAATGGATGGATATCAGCTCTGAAATTAAACTCTTAGGAGCTATTTTTGTTGTTATCATTATATGTGACCAAACTAATGCACCTTTAGTTGTACCAGGCATTAAAATGAACAAGAAGTTGAAGAAAACAAGGGTGGTCTAATAATTTTTTACGCGACTGTATTTCAGCTATGATGCCAATTTGTGACATTAGGCATAGTTTAATAGTATTTTTTCCACTCTCAGGTATGTAGATTATTGATGACGCTAATGATCAGTTCTTGTAGTCTATAATCCAAACAAAAGTGATTCAAAAATCAGTAGAACATCATGGCATTTGTAACGCAGCTACATTCGGTGAGGGGCTAAATATCTAAATGATCCAGAAATCTTTCAATTCATCAGTCAACTATTACTAACAATACCTTTATACTCTTCCAGTATCCATGCAATAGTGACGTAACATGCTGATTTCTGGTGTATTTTTAGTCCAGAGAGTGAAACTCATACATTTTCCTCAGTATGTTTGCAGAATGACTACTCGGTGTTGCTGATATGACCAGTAACGACAGCTGTCTGGTTAAAATTGACATACATTACATAATAATGTCATGACATATAATATGATTGCTCATTCAGTAATGATAGCAATGAACCACATGAATCAGTCACTTTCTCTGGTCCTGCATAGGAGTGGCCATAAAGGGCACTTGTATCATAGCTCTATCTTATTATGTACCTATTACACCCATGTACGTGTCCTCTCAGGACAGCATCTGCAATATGATTCAATGATTGCAAAGGCTGGACATCAGACACCACATGTTCTCTGGTTTATAGCTGGTGTGTGTTTGATCCACTCTGAGGAGAGAAAGACAACATAAAACACACACTAAAAGGATGGTTTAAAAATAGATCCCATATGAAAAAATAGCGCTATAAAGTGCGTAGCATTGTAAAGTACCCTCAGCTGAGGAGAGAGAAGAGGAGAACGAGGAGAATACCAGTCTGGCTTTTAACTTCAGTTTCCCTGGTTGCAGATATTTTTGGTTTAATCGTCCTCTATTGGCTGCACGAAGAAGAAGCCGGTTGTTTGACGTTTCAGAAAGAAACTCTGAATGGATCTTTTTTTTTTTTTTCAACTGGAGTAAATACATTTTACCTTGCAGCTATTTACAGTATTATCCTCACCCTTCGCTAAAGGATTATGAATTTTGTCGCATTGGCAGAATAAACAGGCCACAGGGGAAAAGATAGTTAGCATATTAGATGACTGTGATTTTGTTTGTTTTGGTCACTACGGTTGAAATTCACTTATTTTATTTCACTTATTAATTTTATATGCAACATCTGGCACTGTTACATTAATCATATATATTCCCTTAGCATTCCAGAAGCCCTGTGCCATATGTGTTGTTATTTTCAAGTCATTATCAAACATACCAGACACATGCCTTTGTCTCAGACTTCAGGGTATAACCGTACCATGTGGAGTTACATGATGAATACAGTATTTCTGGGATGCTTCATAACAACAGCATGTCAGCTGTGTTAATGCCTTTGTTCTCCCTCTGTGACAACAAGATCAGACTGAATGGTGACACTGACTTATACAAACATATCATTTCAATATGTCATTAGTATTATTTTATATATGTACATATATATATATATATATATATATATATATATATATATATATATATATATATATATATATATATATATATATATCCTGTTCTGTGTAAACCCTTTAGTGCTAGATTTAAAAAAAAAAAAAAAAAAAAAGAACCCCTATTTATACTGAGATCTCTGAGCAAAAGAAAAAAATAATAAATCCACCCAGTCAGTTTGAGAAATACATCCAGGCTTTATATTCCATTCATAAAAGTGAGTACGGCTTACTGCTTGCACTGCAGACGGCTTGAAGATGATGGTGAATTACTGATACATACTATTCCCTCCTCCCTCACACTGTTTATTGCACTGTTCTCCCTCTCATGTTGTCTCCTCCCTATCGGAGGTCAAGTGTAGAGTTCCCTATGGCACATCAAACCCCTGTTGTCTTGTGTGAATTCTGGCGGTCATCAATAATCGCAACTGGGTGCTTCTATGAAACTGGGCCCTAAAAAAAGGACAGAGGGGCTAAAAATTCAAACCAGATGTAGATTAACGTTATGAAGCAAGTTTGGAAGCACTTTGGGTCTATTTTAAAAATAAATATTTACTGAAATAAAAGAGAAACTATTTTTCAGTTAAAACGCATTTTTATATTATTTTTATACAAAAATCTTCATGTAACACGGTCAAAAAGGCATGAAAATTACTACTGTTTTTTCGAATATCTTTTTATTCTCTGACAGGTACATTTTGGGAATCGAACTAATTATGCAAGGCAGGATGTTTCACCAAAATGACCGCTGTTGCAAAATCATTTGCAATTTTTGTGTTTAAATGGGCAGTAACACCAGTGGACCCAATGGGTTACATGCAAAACCTGGAGTGAGACTGAGATTCATGAAAAACCCGCATGTCTGGATTAGAAAAACCACTAGGATCGTCAAATTTAACACAGTGTCTTTATTTATACTGTAGTGGTATATAAGACCATTTACAGCCATGTTTTCCAGATCAAATGCACTGACACCTAGGTAGCTTTTCCTGTCCCAGTTTTGGTCCCATTTTTGGCCCCAGTATTGTATTAAGAATTCATTACCTCTGCCAGGAGGTATTGTGATCGCTTTGCTTTGTGTGTGTGCGTGCATGCGTGGGTGTTTGTTTTTTTGTTAGCGAGATAACTCAAAAAGTTATGGACGGATTTTCATGAAATTTTCAGGAAATGTTAATACTGGCACAAGGAAGAAATGATTAAATTTTGGTGGTGATCGGGGGGGTGTCTCTTGGCGGAGGTCTGCACTCTCCGAGTGCTTTTCTTGTTAATTCTGGAATGGCTCAGAGTAAGAGTATAATTTTTTTGCATTTAACTGAGGTCATCATTAGGTACATCCTGGGGTCGAAATATGTCTAAATTTCATTTTTATTATTGGGTCTAAAAAGCTGGTAAAGTTCCAGGTACCAAAATCAACCCAGTTTCATAGAAGCACCCAACTAGTAGTGGATCCTGAAAGCAACATTTCATCAGCTCCATTTTCTTCCAAATGTTTAAGTCAGTAAACACTTTGATTCTGGATGGAAATTGCTGTAATTTGTTCTGTCATCAATCGATTTGGGAAAAGTGGAATTTTGTTGTTTCTTTCAGCTTCCAAATGTACAACAAATAATCCAGTAATGACTAAATAGACACATTTTATTTTAACAACGTTAGTCTTTAGTAAATTGTAATACGATCTGGTTTCATGCTTTGTGACAGCTTCCATCTGTGCCCATTTCGTCGTCACATTTATGAGTAGCTCCTAGCATCCGTTCGCTTTATTTTATTTAAGGATGCAAGGATGGGCCTTTGAGAAAATCAGTCTGTAGATGTTGTTCCACACTTAATGGAGAGTATGGGACTGATGTGCATGCGGGTTGATGTGCCATCATAGAACTTCAATCTGAGCAGCATGTCACATCTGGCAGAGATGCAGCAAGACGTGGCCATGCATATATTAATGCTTAGTGCATCGTACAAATCTCCCTCCTTTTCCCGCAAAAATGCACTTAGAATATATTTCTAGGAATTGCCCTTGTTAGTCAGAAACACTGGTTCTCCTGGTGGGTCTTGTTCACATTACAGTCTGTTTTCCAGCTGTTTGACTGACACTCATACTCAGAAGACGACATGCATAAAGACAATGTGAGGAGTGTGTTCCCTGCTGTACGAAACACTTGTGCGAGCTCGGTGTCGTCTGACCTGTGATGTAAGACGGGTGTCCTACCAGAGAACGACAAGGTGAACGGTGTCTGCGGTGCGAGGACGAGCAACAGAGGGAGGAAGGATCGAAGTGAGAGAAGATAAAAGTAGAGAGGAAGCCCAGAAAGAGAACAGGATGTGGAGAGAGTCACGGAAAAAAAAAAAGACACAGAGGGAAGTAGAGATAGGAAATAAATGCTAAAAATAGATTACACAGGGAAGAGGAAGAAACAGTGGAGGAGTAAGGGCTTAGCGAGATAATTTTACATTTGCATTTACGTGCTTGTTCGGTGTAGGTTGACGTTTTTTTTCCTCATATGCAGGGATGCTACGCGGCGATCGTATCACGGCAAAATGGCATCTCAAATTGAACTTTTAGGAAGAAAAGTGAAACAGGGGAGAGAGGCAGTATTAGATAAGCAGCTTTATAAGTAAGAGGAAGAAGAAGAGAAAGGGAAAAGACAAGGATTTTTTAAAAAGGAGGAGGAGGAGACAAGATGAAAAGGATGAGAAAAGGAATAGAGGGGAAAGCAGATGGAGAACAGCGAGTGGGATGTGTGGAGGATTACTCAGTGTGTATTGAGCTCCAGCTGTATTGTGATGTGAAGTGTCTTTGGTCCCTTAGAAAGAAACATGGTAGTGTGAATAATACAGAAGATGACACAACAGGGTACACACACGTATACATATGCACAATGTGTGTTGATTTTTTTGTGTGTTTATTGTGCGACTCCATTTCCCCGTACAAATGGTTACAGATCCAGTTGAAAGAGCTTTTCGTGGAGGGATCCTGTGTCCTACCATTAATGATGGTATCTCTAAGATTCACATGTTTGGAGAAGTCGTTAAAGACTTGTTGTGAATGTGTTAAAGCGTCAGCATGAAGTCTGTCTGTATGCAAACTGTTCAGGGAATGTGTTGTGAAATGTGAAAAGTCCACTTCTGCCACAACATACACACCAAGGAAAATAATACCAATATCAGGGAATACTAAAATAGGTGGTTTTTTTTTTTTTTTTTTAAATCTGCAAAGTGCACAGCGATAAATCCATTTTTTGGATTTGAGTGTAAGCTTGTGCATTGCATCCAAACATTGCAGTACTACTGGGACTTTTTCAGCTCGGTTTCGATTCCTGCTGCTTTAGATCGTGAAGGTCCATGAGCACTTTATGAACTGATGATGGGTGTATCATGCATCCACCTTTTTACAGGGTGTTTGAGCAGATCTTGAAAGTTTTAAAAAGTAAAGAATTTTGAGACACTGTTTTCCAGACCTTGAAAAATCTGGGATTTTGTGTGAAAGTCTTAATGGAAAAAGTTTTGCTCATAGTCAAATTTTAAAGTATAGTCAAAGGTACATAATATTGTAAGATAAGAAATACAGTCGCGGAAAAATTATTAGACCACCCTTGTTTTTTTCAATTTCTTGTTCATTTTAATGCCTGGTACAACTAAAGGTACATTTGTTTGGACAAATATAATGATAACAACAAAAGTAGCTCATAAGAGTTTAATTTCAGAGCTGATATCTAGACATTTTCCACGTTTTCTTGATAATAACCAAAATCACCTCAGTTCTTATATCAGTATCTATGACATTGTACTGACAAAAACCGTGCTTTTAGGCTTTCCGTGTTTTCTTTTCTGTCTGTTTTAGTCACATGATACACACAGGAGTTACTACTTGATTGCATAACCATTGTTTTTGATGACTTTTGATGGTCTAATAATTTTTGCCGCAACTGCACATGAGGAAAGCATTTAAAAAACTTGATATGATTTCACTAATCGGTTGGTACTGGAATGATTGTAGTGTAACTTGTTTGTGTGATATCCAAGCAATTTTGGGATTTTCATAGGTTTTGAAAGCATTTCGGTCAGTAAAGCAGAATTTATTGCTAATTATGCATTCATTCATTCATTCATATATTTAGTAAGCCATAAGAACCCAGTGTTATTTTTGTAGTCATTCCTAAATGATTTTTTTTTTTTCTGTATATTTAACCTTCCTTAAGTAATCTATCACCATTTATTGTAATATTATCTTCTGTATTTTGTGTTTTTCAGTAGAATCTGGTATTTTCCTACATGTGATACAATGATCATGAAGATGGTCATGAAAGCTCAGATTACATTTGTGGTTAATTATATCAGAAACAGAGAAAACTGAAGGAAAAGTTACTTTTTTAGAAAAGATATCAGTAATTGAACATAAAGCAAGTGTCTCCATCATTGATCCAACACCATGGGTTTTACTGGAGAATCAATGTTATAGAAGATGACAGTGTTTCCACATTCACTACAGAGCTTCTGAACGTCCAAATGGGTCATATCTGATGTCCATGAAAAGATGACAAACTGTATTTTACACCAATTATTTACATGCATTGATAGGATTAATGGATCAGCAGGTACTAAACAGTTTAGATCAGTGGATTGTTTTGGTCGCCAGGGGCTGTTTGGGTTGTTATGGGTTAAAATGAACTTTTCTACTACACACAACAGGTACAATATCAACTAAAAAAGCAAGAATGGAAGTATAAAAGTGCATAAAGTCAAGGTCTTGGGGAAAAAAATTGCAGTTTTGAAAAATGCAGGAATTTTTATTTGGATAAAGAGCAAGCACTCTGTTTTTAACAATGATGAATCGTGTTAAATACAAATAAAATCACCAACAATGAAAGCAGTGCTGCACTGGTGTAATTATAGATTTCATTTGCCTTGTAGCATAATTGCCATAATTGCATAAGTCATACTCTTGGCCAAATTGTAATATCTGTGTCACTTTAGACTCCTAACACTGCTGCCTCATTTTGCATCATTGGCTATGTCCTGAAAAAAATATGACTTAGGCAATTATGCTAAAAGGCTAACGATTTACTGAATGATTAACAATGTTTTTGTTGTGTTAGTGTACATCCACAAGACAATGTGGCACTGAAAGTGATTTAAACTTCTTCTCATGACAGCAGAATAATAGTTAATCTGCACCGAAAGGCTGTGATGCAAATGAAGGAGCTGCAATTATATTTATAACCACGTTAAATATTAAACATGATAGCAACCGGAACTGACTGACATTTCGTGATACACATACTTGTAAAAGTCAATTGTGTCAGACTCAAAAGAGCGTGTATGTCACGTGGAAGCATGTGAATGTGAGGGAGATGGAGAGAGACGTAGGAGAGAGGGAGTGCAGCAGCTCTGGTCACAAATGAGAGGCTATAATTGGATGCTGCAGATTTACCACTCAGCATTAGCTGATATATACAGTTCATATATCTAAGGCTTCCCTGCCCCTCTCAGTCCTTTCTGCTGCGCACAGGCTTTACCTGCAACTCATCAGTGGCACAGAACTGGAACTCTTTGATGCATGGTACACCTTCCTCGGGAAACAGATGCAAACAAATGAAAAACAGAAAAGGAAAAATTGGGTAGCACGATTCAGCAAGTTACAAAATGATACAGCAACATAGAAAATACCTCGGGCAATTTACATATAAATGGCTGCAGCCGTGTTTTCCAAATTCCAAACTGTAAACTCTATTTCAGGGATGAAAACTGTTGTATCTACACTATGTGGGGCACCTCCTCATTGAGTGTAACTGTGAGTTTATGGTTCAGAAACCTGTGCTATTGGAGTGTGTAACACAGGTGGCACGAACAATTGAGTCATGTTGCATGATGAATTACTTCTTCACAAGATCATTGTACAACATATGATGCATCACAATGTAATATAAAACTTAGACTTTTTTTTGCCTGCATATATGACCATTGCAGATCTAGGAAATGGGAAAGGGGTGGCAAGAGGTATGTGCATGGTAGTATTGAAGGGCAGAAGATGGATATCCCTGTAAATACACCGATCAACCCCATAACAACCCATAACATTATGACCACTGACAGGAGAAGTGGTAATAATATTGATTATTTCAGTACCTTTCACTGGGTTGGATATATTAGGCAGCAAGTGGACATTTAGCTGATGTGTTGGAAGCAGAAAAATGAGCGACATAAGGAAGTGAGTCACTCTGACAACGTCCATATTGTAACGGTAATGACTGGGTCAGAGCATCTCCACAACTGCAGGTCTTGTTGGGTGTTCCTGGTCTGCAGTGGTTAGTACCAACCAGAAATGGACTAAGGAAGGACATCCCAATCTGAGGACCATTGATCATCTGTTGGAGATGCTGTATAAATAAATCTGATCCATGGAGGCCCACCTCTCTACTTCCACTAGTTCAGGGATCTGCTGCTAATGTCTTGGTCCAGATACCACTGCACACCTTCAGAGGTCTGGTCGAGTCTAGGCCTCAGGTCAGAACTGGTTTTGTGGAAAACAGGTGGACCTACACAATATTAGATGGATGGTAATAATGTTCTCATCCCATAGATGTTTGATTGGTTGCGGTTCAGTTGTTGTTCTTTAGATACTTTTGTTGAGTACTAGAAGTATCAACAACAACATCTGGAGATGCTCTGACCTAGTGATCTGACCATCACAACTTCATCTTTGTCAGAGTTGCTCAGATTCATACTTTTGCCCATTTTGCTGTTTCCAACACACCAACATCGAGAGTCAAGTGTTCACTTACTATAACACATTCCACCTAGGGATGTAACGATGAGAGATTTTGGTGCTATGATTATCGTCAGAGAAATAATCACATTTTCCTGATTACGATGATTATTTTGTGGGGTTTATACGGGTTTAACTTAACATGCGTTACTAATTCTACGACGTCTCCCACTGTTGTGAAGCATCAGACTATTTTATGCATTTTTGCCTTGTGATAAAACAGAGCGTGTTTACTGCATCAGTTCACAAGTTAGCCATCCTGAAGCTTGTATGACAGTCTGAACTGCTGGAGAAGAATGGCCGTACTCTATCAAAGTTATACAGACAGATTGATGTGAATGGGTTGTACAATGGTAGCCTGAAGCTGCAGAGATGACGGTAGCGAACGCAAACTCTATGGAAATCAAAGTGAGCCCCCATCGAAAATACAGTTGAGGAAAAAATTATTAGACCATCAAAAGTCATAAAAAACCAACAGTTATGCAATCAAGGACTAACTCCTGTGTGTATCATGTGACTAAAACAGACAGAAAAAGAAAACATGGAATGCCTAAAAGCACTGTTTTTGGCAGTACAATGCCATAACTATTGATGTAAGAACTGAAGTGATTTTGGTTATTATAAAAAAAAAAAAAAAAACATGGAAAATGGTGAAATATCAGTTCTTAAATTAAACTCTTATGAGCTATTTTTGTTGATATCATTACAGTATATTTGTCCAAACAAATGTACCTTTAGTTGTACCAGGCTTTAAAATGAACAAGAAATTGAAGAAAACAAAGGTGGTCTAATATCTTTTCCCGCAACTGTATATTTATGGTCTAGATTTCTCCTTTTCTGTCATTTTCATTCATGGAATGTTGAATGCAGTGCTTCTGTAACATGGCTTTTGTTCCATGCTGGAAGTGCATATTGGCATGTCTTTGGTTCCACTCTTAATCCACTGTACTTTATTAGATGGTTTTTGGCAGCCTTGATGATTAATTAACCATGACATTTGAAATTGCGATTAATCGTAACACCATGACATTGTTACATCCGTAATTCCACCCACTAACAGGTCCTATTGTAATGAGATAATCCATATTAATACCGCTTTATCTGTCAATGGTCAGAATGTTATGGCTGTAAACGGATTCAACAAACGACGCACACATCAAACAGTTCTTTTTACTTAGTGTTCTTTCATACCCTGTAACTAACACACTATCCAAGTGTTTTTAATGCACAACATGAACAAGACCAGTGTTCAAACAAAACAAAACTGTGTTGTCTTTATAAAGTAAAACTTTTAATAGCAAAATGAAAATGTTCCGCTAGAAGTAAAAGTTGTGGTCTGTAAAAAATGCTATAATTGCCTCTAGCAGAGTTGAAGAATAAACATGTTAATCACTTTTGGTTAATGTATTGTTTGCTTCAGTGCTTTGAGATGCTTGTGGACATAGTGGTGGTTTGGTTTTACAGAGGCGGCAGCCCCAACCCCCACAAGATCTGCTCCTTCTATATGGAATATGTATAGGGTATGTGGTTAGAAAAAAAAAGTCTCTCAATTGCAAAGTGTTGAAGGTAAAGTGACATGGGGTATAGAGTGACTTTGAATTAGCACCTTCCCATATATACCTCAGCAGAATCCCATTTCCTTCTGCAGACTGAGAGAAAATGAGACTGGTGTTGGATTAAAATCTGGTGCATGTTTGAGGTTTTAGCTTCAGATTGGTCCTTTTGTCAGCCTTAGACTGAAGATGCTGATGCAGTTTATTTATACAGGACCAGTAAAAGATGATAGTGAGATTTCAGTGAGCAGAATATGAAGGTTGCAGTCTTTGAGACGTTAGAAAGTGTGCCTCAGTGCTCTATTGGTTTATCGGCGGATTGAGCGCGTCACACAACGGTGTCAGAAGTAACAGAGCGAAGTTTAGTATTGTGAGACGGGGTTTTGTATTAAAATGTCAGGCTGGACAAAGCCTTGGAGTTAGTGGATTTTGGTTGTCTTTTGTTGCTGCTAAATGCCCAATTTGTTTCATGATTATATTGAGCTGAGACCTGTCTGGTTTGCTCTTTCTTCTGTTTATAGGTCTGGTTTGTCAGGAATTTCCACACGCATTAAATATAAGATTCATCTCTTTCTTCAAGACATTTAAGACAAGTTAACCTTCTAATAGCGTCCCATTTCAGGGAACTTTGTCGAGCCATTGTAATCACATCTATAACAGAGGGACTCCAAAGTCAAAACGCACATAATAGACTTCATTTGAAAGGGAGCTTATTTTAGTGTCTGTGCTTATATGTGGCTAAAAAACAACCAAAACTCGAGTACATCAGTTAAACCATGCTTCAAACATAACCCCAATCCTACCTTGAATGGATCGCTGATGACCAGGTGGATTTACAAAAGCTCATTTTTAGTAGTTTACTGTTTCTGTCACAAAATCCCATCTTTTCGTCTATCCACGGTTGTTTCATTTTGAATGACCGTATAAGGATCATGTTACGTAACATTTACTCATGTCCTTGGGAAATTAAATTTCCATAAAACCACTCCTATATATTATGTTATCACTGTGACTTGTGTCAAAACCGAGGTGATTGTATTTATACAGTCTGTGATGGATGATTAATGTGTGACTTAATACAACAATCCTCCACAGCTGTTTATTTATGAAACTGCATCAGCTCCTTCCCTTCCTGATGATATATTATGAATAAACATACCTATAAAAGACCAGGGATGTTGATCTAAGAACCAGTTACTCAGAATAAGTATATTTATTGTGAATTACATCATTATGAAGAGCTAGGCATCTTTTTTAATGTTTTTCTGCAAATATGTAAATGCAGAAAACATTAGACTGTTATAATAAAACAAGTGTTTGTGTAGATATATTTGTCATCTAAAACACTTAAGTTTAACCCCTAAAGACCTGGGGCCTCATGTACAAAGACTTGCGTGGATTTCATACTGAAACCTGGCCTACGCCCAAATCCAGAAAAGTCCGAACGCACAAAAAAATCCAGATGTATAAAACTGTGTGTACGCCCGAATCCAAGTACATTTCCTTTATACATCCCAATCAGCGTGGAATTGAGCGCATATGTTGGAGTGCCTGACTCCTCCCTCTCCACGCCCACATTTAAATATGCAAATCAGTATAAACGGGGTCTGCAGGTGGGGTTCCCTCTGGGATTCCCCTGTCTGCGTGATCAGACGATGACATCAAGGTGGACGCGAAGCGGAGGCCAAAACAGGCGGAAGGAGAAAAGAGACGAACTGAGACTGTTTGAGGAAAGAGTCACCGATATTGTGACACTTTTCTCACAGGGCTGATGCGGATCACCCCCAAGATAAATATAGGTTTAGTATTTGTGTAAGTCACACATTAGTTCATTCTACGGGTCATACAACAGTCTGATCACAGCCAAACTAGATAAAGGTTCATGTGTAATCATGTCAGGATATCAAAGAGGAAATCAATGACTTTGACTCATGTTTAATCACTCAATCTATTATTTTCCAACAATGAGACAGAAGACGGTCAGACCCAGTATCATCCTCCTGTCACGGAGGCTCCTGTTGACTCCCCAGTGTTAGCCGGTCCTCCGGTCCGCCACAGCCCACTGCTGATGCCCGTCCGACCGGCATGGGTCTGTGCTGACCCGAGTCACATTAGGACATCGTGAGGACAATCAGCGGAGTCAATGAGCGACTGGACCGACTAATAAATGTTCTCACAGACATGAACACTATATTTATCAACCTATGTATTTTAGGTCCTTGTCTCTTTGCTGTTGCTGAATGTCCATCCGGGCAGGATTGGCATTGATGGATACAGGGTCTAATTGGTTCTGGTTCTGGTTCTGTTGGTTGATGTGCTGCTCTGACAGTAGGATCTCATGCCGGTGTGTTCATTGTTCTTCTGTGTATCTCCGATGTGCACATCAGTCGGAGGAATGACCTTTTTCGCATTACTAACAGTTTCTCAGTGTCACCTCTAAGTGTCGCCAATGGTTCCAAAGCACTAGAAACGTGCGTACGCCAGCTATGGAGTTGGCGTGAAGGACCGCACATTTCCGCGGTCACTTCACTCTTTATACATCTGAACGTGAGCGTGGAAAAGGGTGTACGCCAGGTTTTTGTGCGTACGCACGCTTTATACATGAGGCCCCTGGTCCTACTTTTATGTCAGTTCCCTAATGATATTTTCTCTCTCTTTAACATTATTTAAGTGATTTATCCATTTATTATAAAATATTCCTCTGTATTTGATGAATGAATGAATGAATGAATAGATTTATTGTCATTATACAATGCCTATACAGTGAAACTGGGTGGAGCTTACCCTCTTTAGTGCCACAAAATAAAAGGACGAAAAGCAATAAATAAGTAAAAAAAACATAAAGACCCATTGCTACTTCTGTGTGAGTTCCCAAATGATTTTTTTCTCTATATTTAACATTTCTTGTTATGATTTATCCATTTATTGTAAAATATTCCTCCATATTTAGCATTTTTTCCATTGAAAATCAGGTATTTTCCAGTAAGTAACTCACTGATCATGTAGATGTTCATAAAAACTCAGATTAAAGTTGAGGGTTATTATATCAAAAAGAGAGAAAACTGAAGAAAAAGTGACTTTTTCAGTAAAATATATCATTGACTGAACTTAAACCAAGTGTCTCCATCCACTGTCATTGATCAAACTCCATGGGTTTTACTGTGAATCAATGTTGTAGAAAATGACGGTGTTTCCATGGTAATTACGGAGCCTCTGAATGTCCGAATGGGTCATATGTGATGACCATGAAAACATGACAAACTATATTTTACATCAATTATTTACATGTATTGATAGGATTAGTGGATCAATAGTTATTAGATATTTTAGATCAGTAGATGCTTTTGGTCACTAGTGGATGTTTGGGCCTTTATGAGTTACAAGATTGAGTGTGTGTTCAAATATAAATTCACCAGAAGGTTGGATTTCTGGGGATGTACATTTCTGCCCTGGGAGAACAGTGTGGACTAAATAACGCCTCCTATAAACCTTCAAAATGAAAATATTAAAAAAAAAAAAAAAAAAAAAAAAGAAAGAAAATATGAGTTACACAATTAGAATCAAACATATTTTTGCCTGTCACATGGATTATTTTCTCTGATAAATAACTGCAATTATGTTTGTCCTGCATCTGTTTCATAATGAGCCATCTACAAGAGGTTGCAGCTATAAATTATAATAATTTGTCCAAAATGTTGCTTTTGTGTCAACTCAAGAAGCTTTAAGAGGAATGAAATAGCTGAGTGTTTTCATTCTTTTACTGCAGGTTTTCCCTCTACATACCATTTATATTGATCTTTAACACATTGTGTGCATCCCGATCGATTCAGTTTCACCCACATGTTGCTGTATTTTGAAGTAGTTTACACTGTTCAATAATTAGGATGTTTCCTGGACATTGACTGCCCAGTTTGCTAGTTATTTACTGCTGTTTGTAATGTTCTCCTGCTGTAAAATTCTACAAAGTTGTCCCAATTAAATCAAAAAGTATTTAATGTATCAATAAATTGACAATTGTACTGTCACAGTGTTACGCCATGAAATATTTTTGGTCATTATCCTTTGACTGTTACTTGTTTCCACTATCAACTGAGTGAGCAATTTGCAAATAGCATCAGGTTTCCCCCAAGAGAACAACTTAGAATGTGACAACTAATCATTTAGCATGTTTGCATTACACTACTAATGAGGCCAGCAGTCAGATTTTTGTAGGGCTTTAACAAGCAGAAGGATGGTGCTCTGGCCAATAGCTTTCCATCATGTTTTTCCATAAATCCATAGTCACTTAGCAAAGTGCATTTATCAATTTGTTTTACACAGAAACTGACATCCCACTGGTATTACTGGATTTTTAATTAGTAACACTTTCCCCATACACAGTGCACGTTATTAAGCTGATGTAAAGAGTTAAAAGTTGGAAGGAACTGCAAACATTTTACAGCAAAACTGACCCTTATTAAAAGCACTGGCAGTGAAAACACCTCCAAGGCAATTTGTCTGCCTTAGCGTTGACTCTCCCCATGGTAGTCCAAATAAGGAACCAAATTTGTGACTAAATTATGTGGGCTTCAGGCTAAATTTTTACTTAACCCATAAAAACCCAAAAATCCAAAAGCATCTACTGATGTAAAATATTTAATAACTTCTGATCCACTAATCCTATCAATCCATTTGTAAACTAGAAGCACTTGGAGAGCGCAGACCTCCACCAAGGCAGATCGGTGGGCCCCCGTGGCCTCGCCACCCCCTCCACCCTCGATCACCACCAAAATTTAATCATTTGTTCCTTGTGTCAGTATCAACATTTCCTGAAATTTTCATCCAAATCCGTCCATAACTTTTTGAGTTATCTTGCACATGGACAGACAGACAAACCAACCACGACAAAAACAACCTCCTTGGTGGAGGTAATGATTGGTGTAAAATACAGTTTGTCATCTTTTCATGGTCATCAGATATGACCCATTTGGACGTTCAGAGGCTCTGTAGTTACCGTGGAAACACTGTTATCTTCTACAACATTGAGTCACCAGTAAAACCCATGAAGTTGAATCAATAACAGTGGAGACACTGGGTTTATGTTCAGTTAATGATAGATTTTACTGAAAAAGTCACTTTTGTTTTTGGCAAAAAAAAATAGCCCTCAAGTGTAATACCAGTATGATGATTAAAGTACATGATCAGTAAATTAAATTTCGGAAGATACCTGATTTTTGCTGGAAAAAATGCTAAATAGAGAGGATAATATTATGATAAGTGGTGATAAATGATTTAACAAAGGTTCAATAGAAAGAAAAAAATATTTCAGAACTGCCATAAAAGTAGCACAGGGTCTTTATGGGTTAAAGCTGAAAATATGTTAGTTTACAGGTGCTTTTATTTATTTTATTTTTTTCTTTATTGTTCTAGCATGTTCTTGGTGTGTCTGCATCAGTTGAGTCTGCCTACTCCAGGCTCCGCCCACCATCCAAAGACATGCACTTTGATAGGTTAACTGGGTGATCTAAAGCACCCATAGGTGTGAATATGAGATGCATGTTGTACTGGGGCACCATAAAGGGGGGGTAAACATCACAAATTCATTGGGCCCAGCCTTTCTGGGGGGGCCCAGTGGATATAGGTTAGAAGTTGTGAAAATTTCGTGTAAGCTAAGTAAGTAAAAGAGAGCCAAAGAAACTGTTAAAGTTAAGTTTCATTTCCGGTTTCACACCACTTGCAGTTGTTACAGCACTTATGAAACACACCCCTATACCCCCAGTCTCTACACACTACCCCCCACATGCTCTGATGATACATTTATAGATAATGTATTTTCTGAAGGGACCACAACGTTTACCTTCCATGGGGTCCACAATTGGTAGTGGGGCCCAGGTCTTGTATATGTCAGGTGACATATACCGGCAACATTTACTGGTTTATACTGGAGTAATATCCAGGATGTAAACCACCTTCATTCATGGGCAACTGGGATAGACTCCCTGCAACCCTCTCGAGGACTCAGAAAATGACTGAATGAATATTTTTTTCCAAATCTCCAGATATACTGTATTATTACATACTCTGATATTCAATGCATAATTACAACTTTTGTCTAAGGACCTGCACATTACTGTCTTAATCCATGCCCCCATAAGTCATTACCAGTGATTTTCACAACAGTAAACACTTTCTTTTGAGACAAAGACAAACCACAGTGGTGTAAACATTTACTAATTTTCCTTTCTTCTTCTTCTTCTTCTTCTGTTTCAGACCCAGCGATCCGGAGAAAAGGTACTTGTCTGAAGTCAAGAAAAAAAAAAAAAAAACAGATACAGTGGAGTAAAATAAAGTAGCAGGGTATCAGACAGCCAAATTACGACAGTTTCAAATCGTCATCCCCAGTGATATTATCCGCCACTTTTACCCTTCATCATCATCATCATCATCATCATTAACACTGTCACCACTGAATACAGAATCAGGTGAATATCTGAGTTCTACATTGAAAATTGGAATATTTTAATGTGAAGACAAACGCTGTGTGAGTACGTCTAAATGCACCGCCTTCACTTTTACCATCCGGCCTCTTCATTATCACTTGATTTGTTATCGCTGTGGAGTGCTAATTACGTGCACACATCGTGATTGAGAGCAGGTCATTTCTCACACTCATGTTCTATTTCTATCAAACAGCATCTCTGAAATCCTCTGACAGACATCCCTTTAGATTAATAATGAGAATATTAATATCACCACTGTCATGCTTAGACAGAGGCGTCATGCAGGCGACTGTGTTGTTTACAGGTGGTATCTTGTGTGTGTGTGTGTGTGTGTGTGTGTGCGTGTGTGTGTGTGTGTGTGTGTGTGTGTGTGTGTGTGTGTGTGTGTGTGTGGGTGTGTGCACGTAATTTTCCTCACTGCCGTTGCCCAGAGTCACTATTGATATCAGCGGCATCATTGCAGTTCCTGCAGAGATGGAAGTTAGAAGAACAAAAAGGCAGAGAACCTTAAACCTTTGGACTCATCCCAGAAGTAACACCCCTTCCTAAAATGCTTGGTCTCACTTTCCCTACTGTGTTCCCCTCACTTTTTCTTTGGGCTTTATCTTTTGTATCTGTACATAAAGCAATTTGAAATCTTATAGTTTTGTACATGTAATTTTTATGGTGTGTGGGTATTTTCTAATAAAATAAAACAAAAATGGATGACTTTCTCTGTGGCTGCCTACTTTGCTTTGTCTTTTTTTTTTTTTTTTTTTTTTTTAAATCTCCTTCTGTCTATAATTACACTTGAGTTTTCTCATAGAAAATATGTAATTATCCTGCTCAAAGATATCATCTATGTAATGTTCAGTTTAAGGGTAAACATTGTAAGCAGTGATTTTGTAAGTTAGCGAACAAACATAACACTAAGTGCATCTGATGCTCATATTCAACATTGAAATGAGATGAGTTGTGTCAAAGGTGAACGTAAACTCAAACATATAACTCTAAATGTGAGTAAACATGTTTATTTAATGAATCTCTGCTGAAGTCATTGGCACGGCTTCAGCGTTCAGGTAATTTAACAACAAAAATCAACATTTTTCCAGTTCTTACTGATGACAGATTTTACTTTTCTGAAAAGTGAAGTTGTCTTGTGAAAATTTTACAAATACCTATTTTATTGTGACACTAATGCCCCAAAATCATTCTAAAATGCTTCTGAAATCCTGCTATTTATCCTTAAAATATGAGCATTGTTGCCCCTTTTGCATTAGGCACTAATAGGAATTATTTGCTACCTTTGGTTTATGGGACACACTAACTGTGACATTCCTGCTTGATACTGATAGCAGAACTTTAAATAACAATTTGGCCGATGCAGATACTATTTTCTGTTTCACTGTTTTGCTTTTCTTGTTAGTTATTCTCCCTTATATACAAGGGAAACGCAGAAATCATTATAGAAAATAAATGAACTGTTTAAAGCATAGGCAGAGCTTTTAGTTTTCCATATTTCCTCTGACTACAGCAGCATCTGTAAGAGGAAAAACTGCTGAGCATTATCTACTTTCTTTAAAGGATCCAAATGTCTAAATATGGCAATGACATCAGCCCAGTATTATATTACAATATATACTGTATAGTTGGGAAACATCAATTTTCTAGCCAAGAAACTGGTCTTTCAAAAACCTGGAAAACCCTAAAATGGTCACAAATCCCAGACTTTCGTGCCACCTTTGGATGTAAAAATGATAGAATCACCAAAATCAAACAGCCATGTGTAACTAACATGTCACAGGAGTAGATTTATTTGGAACATTTTGCTGTGAACATGATGAATTTGATGTCGGACAACATCATATCTTTGTTTTGATGAATGTTTGAGGAATTTAAAGTTGCTCCCTTGATTAGATTTGTACTAAAAAGATTATTAAGAAGTTTTAATTTTACAAAAAAGTCTTGTAGATGTTGACAATGACATTTATCAATCATTTTCATGCATTTAAATGACATAAAATTAGAGTTAAGTTTGTATTTAGTCATCTCTAATACATAAGCAGCAGCCCAAGTCCTTTCTCAAATTAGCAGAATGTGATGACACACGTATGTACACATTGTATCAAATTCATCTAATTCAGTGATAAATACAGTACTAGGCAAAAGTTGTAATGATCAAAATACAATCTGGATATAAACAAAGTATGTACAGCAGTAAAAACAAAGGTTTCTGAAAAAACTGCTTCTATAAACCAAAGTAGTCATATTTATTGTGACCTCCCTTTGCACTTAACATGTTTTTAACCCTTTTGTTCAGATAATATGCGATTTATTTCATTAATTTTCTGATGTTTTATACCAGGTTTCATTCAACATACGTCAGATTTTTCTAACTGTTCGTGTTGCTTCTTGTCATGGGGTCAGAGGTCACACCAAATAGTCCCTTTTACTTTTAGAGTCTATTTAGTTCATATCTCCAGTATGTTTTTGTTGTATCTGAAGAACAGAGAATGAGAAATAAATATGTGTACTCTTTTAAACCCTGCAAAAACAACAAACCTAGAAGTGGCCGAGGATTTTTGCATAGCACTGTTTTTAAAATTACCTTTCACAATGTACCACAGATTTGATTTGATTTGATTTGATTTAGTGATTTATTCCGAACATGCAATGAAATTTAACAATATATATGAACAAGCAAAACATAAACAATACAAAAATCAGCAATCAATACAATCTTAGACAGAAGAACAGCACAATAGCTTCATTTACATGCCCAAAAAGGGGTGAGAAGTAGTGTAATTTATTTAATCCCACCCCCTCTCAGATAACCATCGGCCACTGCTTTTGGTGAAAAATCACCTTATTTAACAATATTCAGTCAGCTACTGTGTCTTAACTTTTAATTACCCATTTTTTCCCCTTTATAAATTAATAAATAATAAATAAATGAATGAATGAATAAATAAACATATAAAACTAAAATTTCCAGCAAAATACAAAATGATTTTACCATAGTTTATGCCATCTTCTTGTAGTGATTCATACTAAAAATGCCCTTTATTCACATTTTCAAGTTTCTAACTTTAGAAAACATAATTTAGAGTCAATTTCAAGAATGAAAATAAAACCGACTATTGTGTATTTTGATACGTAATCTTTGCAGAAATAAATCTTACACAGTACCATAGTCTGTTGAACTAAACTGCACTGTATGGTATCAGCAGATCTAAAACATACCATAGCAAAATATGACATAACATGAGCATACATGTATTTGAAGGGAAACGGAAGGAGCTGTGGGAGCACATGCCTTTACTGAGAGGTGGTCACTGTAGCTGCTGAGCCTCCGTTCAGCTCACATAAACAGGCACAGCAGAGGTGTAACTGATATAACATATGACGGCTCTCTTACATTCGGTGTACCGCAGGAGGCCGTTCCACTCGACCACCGTACACTTCCAAGTCCTTAAACTGACTGACCTATGATGGATGCAGACAGTTTAATTATAACAATCCCACTTGTGTGTTTAACTAAATGTCTGCTTTGAAAATGGACCATCACTCTACACTGTAAAAAATAACCATAGAATTAACACAAAAAAACTTGTAAAATTGCAACATAAAAAAACTGTAAGCGAAAATACAAAATAAAGTTGTTTATTTGAAAAGATTTTTCTGTTAATGAATAAATCAAATGTAGCTGTAGTTTTTACAGAAAAAGTATGTTAACAAAACCAGATTTGTATGCAGAAAGTATGTATTTCTATGGTTTTGAGAAAATAAAACTGTAAACTGAAAAACAATGTGGTGCTTTTTAAATGGCAAGACTATAATGTTCAAATAACAGCCTATTCTCATACTTTTTTGTTTTAATAAAAAAGTCAATTTAACAGTTTAAACATGTAAATATGACCAAAATCCAATGTTAAATATACATGTTTACAATGTTAAATATACATGTTACTCCGTATATGTTTATGGTTTGATGTATTTTTTACAGTATTGTGCTGGTAACCACAGCTGACAGTTTTTTTCCCATAAAACACAGGATTATTTTTTACAGTGTAGATATCATAACAACAGCCTGCCTTTCAGGAGTACTATATTTTATTAAATAAATATTCAAGTTTGATGTAAAACCCCTAAATAATAACAGAATCACGAGACATTTTATTTTATTATCAGACAAGAATTAGACCAAGGACCAGTAATGAAGTAAAAATATTCCAGTACTGTACTCAAGTATGCTTTAAGAGAATTTGTATTTTATTTATTTGTATTTTTTATTCTGTTTACTTTCACTTTTACTTCACTACATTTCCTAACTCAACTGCATACTGCATACTTCTACTCCGATACTTTGTTAAAGCACAGTATTGTTACTCGTCACAAAAAATAAAGTGAAGGAAATTTGGTGTTTTCACCGCTGAGATTAAAAGCAACTGCAACAAAATCAGGAAGTTCATTGGTCATTGAGCCTGAACACATAATGCACTAGTGAAAACAATGGTCCACACTCAAACTGTCGACAATCTGTTGATGTGAGCATCAGCGTAATATTTAAAATTCTGGCTGCCTTTGGTTGTTTTTAACATTTACTTGTACTTTTGCCTTCATTACTTGAGTACAGTTAATTGTAGATTACTTGATATACTTAAGTACAGTAAACACTAGATACTTAAAGACTTTAACTTGTAGTATTTCAGTTGGTGACTTGAACTTCTACCACAGTCATTTATTGGTACCTGTACTTTATACGACACTGCTAAGGACAGATTCACAGTAAAAACATAAGGAAACTGATGCACCTTACGGCAGTGGTCCCCAACCTTTTTTGTACTACAGACCGGTTTCATGCATGAAAATTTTCCGCAGACCGATAAGAGGTGCGGGGGTTCCAATAACAAAGACCTTTGTCAGTTCAGAGCATGTGATCTGAAACACTTAAACTGTATATCAGACAATTACAATGATTCTACAGCAGAGTATTAACTCACCCTAATGCAGAACCAGTGGAACCCTGGACTTGTTTCCCTGCAACTAGACGGTCCCATCTGGGGCTGACGGAGACACACACTTCAACTGTGTTCTGTAGATCCAGTCTACTACTTGGTAATTTATCATCGCAGAAAACCCAACCGCACAAAAATATGAGGTTGGAAACGAAAGAAGGACTTTCAGGGCTTTTGTGGCGATACACGCATATTCTGCTTTGACTTTAATCCAGAGTGCACAGAGGTTTGAAGTTGTCTCAAACATGGATTAATGTGCTGGAGCAGTTTGGAGGCGCTTGTGTGTCACCTGTTGTGATGAACCTGTAACTGAGGCAGGAATCATGATATTTCCTTGTAAATGCAGCTTTCTGTTTGCAGTCTGTGACCCTTCTGCAGCCTCATCATTTCCTCGTTTCTTCCCAAAAAAGTTCTCCTGTGAATTTTGTTTTTGGCTCATTTCTTTAGCTTGTTTTACTACTGATTCATGAAATGGCACAAGAGCGGTTCTGAGGTGAGGGTGGAAACGGTCGCTTTTCAAAATATACTGAACAACAAAAGAAACGCAAGTATGTTTCGGTATTGGTTTATATGGGAGTTTTATTATGAATATTGGTTTCATATGAAATATTTATATCCAGCTGTGAAATTTACAGTGGCAGTACACTGAATTGTGTCCATGAGCACTGAGTTGACGGTCACGGAGATGGGCCAAACTAATATGGCGATCCTGATTACAGGTGGTCACACGTGGTCTTCTGGATCTTGGTCTGTCCCGAGTGGTCCCTGTGTCACGGAATCGTGTCCTCAGCCTACTGATGGTGGACTCGTGCACTTGCAGACGTCTGGCAACGTTGCGAGCCGTTAAACCAGCATCAAGCATACCAATTGCGCGTTCTCTCAGATTATCGTTAAGGCGAGGCATCGTGGTAATGCAGTAACTTTTGAATCTTACCATTTCTTTTTATAGCCCCCGGATAAACAAAGGGAATTGCCACTCCCATTTGTTGCTCCCACTACCATATCACTCAAAACGTACCGCACCTCCGATACTTTGTACACATGCTCAACACCACTCTTGGTTGTGTTTCCCTGCAAACACACGCTCCAATGGTTACAACTCACTTATTTTAATGTGTATCTCAGTTGACAACTCAACAGGACAGCTGAACTCTTGCCTAAATTAACGACCAAACCTTGCGTTTCTTTTGTTGTTCAGTATACAATTGCCGGAAGACTGGTGGGAAAAATTGCTCTAATATTAACCAAATGATCCACGGACCAGTACCAGTCTGGGGACCTGGGGGCTGGGGACCACCGCCTTATGGGACATCCCTATTTAAAGGCTATTACAAACTGGTAGGGTCTTTAAAGAAATAACTCTCAAAATGTAGTGTCTCATCTTGTGTCTTGTTTTGACTTGTTAAAACGTCCTGTGAACATAACCTCAATCTGTCTGAACCCACCCCCCCAGTCCTCTTCTTTTATTATCTTATCACATTTCCTCCTCTTTCTATTCCTATCAGTCCCTTCTGCTTTTCTCCTCTCCTCTCCTAACCTCCCATCCCCTCATCCTTTTCTTACAGTTTTTTTTCCTCTCAACTTTAATACCCAATCTGCTCTACACAACTCCGTTCTGCTCCCCAGCTCCTCTTCATTCCTCAGTTCTCTGCTCCACAGTTGTTGGCAGACAGCCAGTACCAGATCATCTCCTTACCATTTCTGTCTCCTCTTTTGCCTTTATTCTCATCACCACCTGTTAACTCTATTTCTTCTCCCTTCCATCCACTTTTTTTTTCCTCCTCTGCACACATGCATATGAAGTACAAAGAATTAAAACAGGGTATAATGAAACTCAAAGTAAAATATATCTTTTTCAACAAAGGAAGAAAAAGGCAGTGAGTGCTGTAACATTACGGCAGCACCATCAACTATAGAAAAGGGAATGGATGGAAAGAGGATAAAAGAGGATGAACACAGTCATCCCATGAGCTATCAGCAGCTGTTGAAAATGTGGCACCTGGGGTCTCATTTTGAGAAACATCCTAATATTAAAATTTGATTCATGTTTCACTCCTGGAGCTCTATAGAAGGGAGTGAATATGATTATGATGGGAAATCAACAAAGAGAGCAGTGTAGAAAACAAGTAAAATAACATCCTGATGAGTTATTATTATCATTAAGAATTGATGATTAAATGGTCACCTTTGCATGTGTTCATACGCAAAAGTTTTGCTTTAATGAATATGAATAAAACACGACTCATTTAAGTAGCTACAATCACCACGATGCTCCATATTAAAGACAATCAGTTATGCTTCTGAATTCATTAATTAAGGCAAATATTTATGTCAACATGCTTTTCAAGGTCTTAATGTGAAATCTGTTAGAAGTTACAGTATGCTACTTTCAGGGAATATTGTGTTCTCATTAGCATGTAAATGCATGCATCAAGGTGCACCCAATTTAATCAAGACTTTCTTATCTACAGGGCCAACTACGTGCATATTGAATTCCTGACATGCACTCCTCCGGTGTTAGAGTTCACTAAAATATGTCTACACATACAATCACACATCAGGACAATATTTGGAAAAAGGAAAATAAAACACAAAGAGAACCACAACTTTTTCACTGTGTCCTTGGGTGTTCTCAATGTGAAAAATCTGCCTGGTTGGAATGAATGCTTCATTCTTCTTTGTGTTAAAAGCAAATATTAAAGGCCAAAAGAAAAAAAAAATACATACACACACACAGCTACATATTTATATATAAAAAATGTCAACTGTTTTTAATTGAGTTTCGAGATTAACCACAAGGTCACCGAACTCACATTTGATTGGTCAGAGATAAAGAAGGTTATTAATTTATTTTATGTAAGAAACCTGTATCCTTGAAGGAGAGAAACCTTACACACACACACACACACACACACACACACACATACACACACACACCCCTCCCGCCTTTGTGCTATTCAACACATTAGTGCCAGGCCTCCAGTGCACAGACTCACAGATAGGAATACATTCAAAGGAGGATATAAAATACACTCACCTTGTATTGAAAAATCTATCACTCCTAGATATTTACTCCATCAATACTTTAATGAGACCCTTGCAGATCAAAAGTGTGTTTGTACAGATTCATTTGCAACTGGTCGCTGGCATTCTCTTGCTCTGCTCTGCTCATTCTCAGTGTCGCTTTCAGCAACAGCGCAGTTCACTCAGCAAGTAAGTTATACAATTTTACAATAAAAGGTTCACCCCCAATTCACTGAGGTACATTTAAAAATCCTTTTTCGGCATGTATCTAAATTGAAACAGACTGAAAACATCACTGAAACATATGTACTCGACATGGTGATGGTGATAAAACTGGTGCACGTGCTGTCAGTCAGAGCTCCAGCTGCTGATTCAGTCTCACTTCATGAACAACAGTGGGGAGTGAACAACATTAAGACGTTTTCATTTTATCAGATGATGCTAACCTAGACAAAAACAATCAGAGCAAAACAATTCCCTGCTTTTCAGAGTACGAAAACATACCAACAGGGACTTACATACAACAGAGAAAAGGATCGGGACCTACTGAACCTGGGTGTTGTATTGCTAACAGGAGCTAAGCTGTGACTACACTAGGCTAATATGATTTTATGTTGTAATTACATTTCCATATATGTGTGTGTGTGTGTGTGTGTGTGTGTGTGTGTGTGTGTGTGTGTGGGGTGGGGGGGTGGGGGGGGCGGTGTTATACACCACAAGTAACTGTTTCTTAAGCTATTAATCAGGAAGAAAAAAATCTATAAAATTGAATGTATTGATTCGACATTTATCAACCATGACTGACATGAACATTTTCATATTAACAGGAATGGGAAGGCCTACAAGCTTTAAAAGTCATGTGTCCCAATATTTTTGTCCATATACTGTATATGGATATGGTTTCTTATTTCCTCTGAAATCAGACACTCTGCAGGCTGTCATGTAAGTTTCTAACACTCTGGACACAATGTGAAGCAAAAACACAACAGTCACTGAATCGAGGTTAAACCAAATATATTTGTACATTTGTAGATATAGTGAGACAACAGGCTGCACTTCCACAGTCCTGTTTGCAATGGCTGCTTTTACCTTCCACTTATGCATGCATTTTCCTTTTACAGTGAGGGTATATTAACCACAGCAGGTGGTCTGTTAAAATGAAAACCTTAACATGTAACATATTTCAATTTCTTTGGACGGAAGATAGATAGATAGATAGATAGATAGATAGATAGATAGATAGATAGATAGATAGATAGATAGATAGATAGATAGATAGATAGATAGATAGATAGATAGATAGATAGATAGATAGATAGATAGATAGATAGATAGATAGATAGATAGATAGATAGATAGATATTCGGGCTGTCACATTTTACACATTAACGTGGATTAATCCATCATCGTGATTAATCTGATTAAATATTTGAACGCATTTAACCCATCTGCAGCACAGAATGACTCTGAACATCTCTGCCAACGCATTTAGGACAGTTTGTCCAAGTAGAGTTAGCATCACGCATGCACAAATGGGCTGTCAATCCAGTAGTGACAGGCAGCAGAACCAACCCAATAAAGATGGATGACACTAAACAGCATTTTGGCCCTTTGGATGGAAGTATGAGGACAAAAAAAACAAGACGGAACAGTTGTTTCAAGTTGTTTTGTTGAAACTGTTGTTTAATAAACATTTTAAGTGCATATATATTCCTTTCTTCAGTCTGTTTGCTCTTGCAAAATGAAACGTGATTAATATAGATTAAAAATGAATATTTAATCATGATTAATATATATATATATATATATATATATATATATATATATATATATATATATATATATATATATATATATATATACTGTATATTTAGTATTCAATCCCAAATATGCATAGTATGTGTTAAACTTCAAAGGTCCTGAGCAACCACTAAGTATGTGAATGAATCAATCATATTGACACAATTTTTCCCATTTTTTTTTTTTTATTCATTCAAACATATTGGTGGGGTGAGGGCATGAACTTTTAAAAGTTGAAGAATAAGGACCACCCTAATTTATATTGTAGACACATGAACGACATTATGTGGTAGATTTAAAGCCGGTGCTGAAGCTCAAACTCATTTGTAAATGTTTAATGTCTCCTTCTCCTTCACACACTTGGAACAGTCCGTCACTGCTCCCAGATGTGTTATGCCTTCGAGGACTTCCTTCTCTCTGATGCTAAAACCCACTCAGGTGAAGTTGAGCCAGATTCATTTGGATTAGGTCTACCTGCAATTTCAAGGTGTAAATAGTCTGGTAAAATGATCTGCATGTCTGAGCAGATGTTTATCTAGTCTCCTGAGGTTAAAGGGATAAACCACAGATCTTTGTATGATATAAATCAGACTGTGTGCAGGTCTTTACATATGAAATACACTCCAAATACACTCCAAATTCACCATAATTAATCATCTTTTTTTTTCCACCAATAAATAAACTAATAAAAGCATCATTTATCCATTGGAACCATGCCTTATCTCATTGTATAAAAGCTTTAGTCAAGTTTTAATTCATGTTTAGTTTTTAGTTGTGATAAAACTCCTTCATGCCTGTGTTTGTTAGAAACAGAAGTTGAAATGGTGAGGGGTTAACACTGACTTATTTGCAGTATTGTTTCTGCAATTTACGTCATGGTTTTGTGTCTCTACGCCAGTGTCTTCTCCACGTGAGGAATATCACAGTTCACAGGGAGATGCCTGTCATGGAGGAGTGAAATTTACACCATTAAAATGAGATTCATCTGATGTCGTGCTGCACATGCCTGAGCCACCAGAGTCTAATGACACCAAGCACGCCATAACAAGTGGAACTCACAGAGAGAAGGAATGACTCAGATTCATTTATTTATTTATTTTAACTACCTGCCTACATTTCCCTTGAGTTTGGCGGTTTGTTGATTTAAATGTGTGTCATCCTTCTTTGTTAGTTGTGTATAAGGGCTCCATTTCTGCTCTTTTACAACTGATTGCTATAGGATGGATACAGTTAACCCTATAACGCCTAACGTATCGTATTTGATACATGGGTTTTGAACCCCTCTACATGATCAGTGTGATATTTTTTTTCTTGAAAAACCTGATGTATACAATTAGATACATGCAATACACAGATAATCCACCAGGAGGGAGGAATTCATTCACCAGAGGCCTTTCCAGTGACACTACAAGATTGACATTAATGAGAAACGAGGCAGAACTTTGCCAATTCTGAAAAGGAATTACCAATTTGTTACACATGTTTATGTTAAATTATGATTTTGTTTGTTCAAAAATAATAATATTTGAGCATTGAGACCTGATCTATCAAATATGATACAAAATTGAAAGTCATATGTGGAAATTGATATTTGAAAAAAAATGGTTTGGTTTTTCAAGTGGACCAATAAAGGCTCCAGTTTCAAAGAACTGGAATTTTCTCTCAAGGATTTAATGGTTCAGGGTTTACAGGGTTAAATCATCAGGGGACTTTTACATGGTTAACAGCTGCTACCCTAATGCTCCACCCACAGCAGACACATTAGTATTATGTTCCATCATTGGTGCAAAGCTGACTGGACTTATAAGAGACATTCCACTTGTTAAGCAAGGGGAGAGAGGGTGATGAAGGCAATTGTTTGTAATAAGCAGAGCTCAGTATTTATAATAAGGGCACCTCATGGTGTTTTTCACTTAATCTTCTGCAGACAACCATCAGATGTGTTTTAATGAGGACAGCTCACAGTGAGAGATAAATGAAAAACTCTGCTCTCCCCTGGTTTTATCTTAGGTTGGATGCACACCACAAGATCTCATCAAGTTCAGTCCAACTAATTAAACCCAAAGTTACCATCCTCTCCCAGCCCAAATTTTCCAGATGAGGGAACTGCTGTGAGAGAGTCACACAGGAGAAACATTGTGATGGTTGGATTTTGGAAATGATTTTGAATTTGTATGCAAAGAACTGCCTAATTGGGGCCAAATCTCATCAAAACATGTAGTGTTTGTCCACACTTGGCAGAAAGAAGCAGGGGGCTGCAGTCATCTAGAGAAACAGCATGGAAGTCTGTCCAACCAGTGCAACATGCTGATTCATGTCATATTATTGTGTACATCCTGCTAATTATGCAGCATTTATAAATATTATATTTCATATCAAGCTTACACAACAGGATGCGACATAAAAAAGACTTGAATCAATAACATAAACCATGCATCATCTTTGGATGGTGCTTTGATGGTTAAAATAAGCTGTTCAATTACATATTTTTATATTGTCTGCCTCTGTCATTTCTTTTGGTGTGAAGGGTTGATAATATATTTAAAGGGTAGCCCAGTGACAGCTGTCAAAACAGATGGTTTCCATTTGGTGGTCCAGTTTTCCTATTGTGCAAGAACACAGATTACTGGAAATGAATGATCCAAATTTTCTGAAGAGTGTGTCAGTTTGTGTATTTACCATCCCAGAGACAGACTCGTGTCAGTCATATTTCGACATGCCCTTTTGTGTGTAGAAGTATTGGGGTTTGATGCATCTGAGCTCAGTCAAAAATACTAAAACTGGCCGATTCAGAAACATTTCGACAACGTGTGCAAGAACGATACACTCAAGTCTTGTATCTACATTTGTGCAGCTGTTTGTTGTCTGGATTCACACACACTTGACTGCCCTTGGCCAGCTTATAAAAAGACTATTGTGTCAACACAGTGTCTTACCACAACAGCTAACACATTTGTTTGCAGAGTACACTTAACTATTAAAGCAGTGAAGCTCGTAATAGTAAAGGACTTGTATGATCCCATGACAGACATATGTGCTGAATGACATATAAACCGAGCTCCACCAAGATGGGCTCTTGGCATAGGCCAGGGGTGGGCAATTCATTTTCCTATGGGGCCACATGAGAAACTTTGACAGTTGTTAATACACCTGCAGTTCTGCTCAATATAAACAGTAAATGAAACAATGCAATGATCCAATGAAAATGTGGAGCACAGAATACAACTATTTAATCAATATTCACAAAAACATTTTTGAAAATGTGCAAATCCAGCTCTGTATTAACTTTACATGAAAAACAATAAATGCATTCAGCTGGGTTTGTTTGCATATCTTAGTTCTTTTTTTTTTTCCTTACGTCAGACTTCAGTGAAGAAATTCTTAGAAGTCCATGTCTTTTTAAAAACTCTGCATTCTGAATCAATCTTCCTTTCTTTTTTGCTCACAGTAAATTCAAAGGTTATTATATCAGAAACAGAGAAAGTGATTTTTTGAGCAAATAAACCAATAATTGAATGTAGAAACAACTGTCTCCATCCACTGTCATTGATCCAACTCCATGGGTTTGTTAACGTGTTCTTTTGTTGGCAGCTCCAAGAATAAGTCCAGATTCTTTTAGATCTCATTTTTATAAATTTATTGTAGACTTGATCTGATCACAAACAAAATATAACTTAGCTGAGGATCCACACCCCAAGTGGAGAAAATGGACCCCAAACATTTCCATGCACATCACTTTTATAATCCTTGTAAACTGATCTTCAAACTATGGGCTCAACCCCTTGTGGGTTGGTCTTTAACTTAGCGTTATCTAAAAAGATCAAACAGATGTGGGGCCTTAACTTTAAGTAAACTTATGCCAACAATCAGTTTACCCTTATCACCTGTATTTGACAACACTATGTGTATGAATGTGTTTGTTCAGATGTGTATCTAGAAGAAGAACAGAACCTAACAAGAAAAGCACAGGTCCAGGTGCAGGTCAGTAGGTCCAGGCGCAGACCTCCGCCAAGGCAGACCAGTGGGCCCCTGTGGCCCCCCCACCCCCAGCCCCCACCAAAATTTAATCATTTCTTCCTTGTGCCAGTATCATCATTTCCTGAAAATTTCTTGAAAATCTGTCCATAACTTTTTGAGTTATCTTACTAACAAACAAACAAACACGCATGCACGCACACAAATCAAAGCGATCTCAGTACCTCCTGGCGGAGGTAATTAGCGTTTGTTTAGACAGATGGTTCCTATCTAAACAAGCTTATCATAGTGATAACACACTTAAACTCCAACAGAGTACTACATAACCCTGGTCACAAAGAACTCACTATTAACATTATTGAAGTAAAACAGATTAAACAAGAAAAGCACTCAGAGAGCACAGACCTCCGCCAAGACAGATCCCCCCCCATGTTTGTTTGGTTGTAAGCAAGATAACTCAAAAAGTTATGGACGGAGTTTCATGAAATCTTCAGGAAATGTTGATACTGGCACAAGAAAGAAATGATTAAATTTTGGTGGTGATCAGGGGTGGAAGGGGGGGCCCACTGATCGGCCTTGGCGGAGGTCTGCGCTGTCTTTTCTAGAAAAGCACTCGGAGAGCTTGCTAACAAACAAACAAACACGCATGCACCCACACAACCACACAAAGCAAAGCCATCACAATACCTCCTGGTGGAGGTAACAAAAGAATCCTATGTTAAAACAATAACTAATACTAAAACAATTCATCATAAAACTTCAATATCTAAAGTAAAATATATTTCAGGTTTTATTGTTGAATCAATGTTGTAGAAGGTGACAGTGTTTCCACGGTAACTATGGAGCCTCTGAACATCCAAATGGGTCATATCTGATGACCATGAAAAGATGACAAACTGCATTTTACACCAATCATTTACATGTATTGATCGGATTAGTGGATCAACAGGTATTAAACAGTTTAGATGATGAGAAGGTTTTGGTTGCCAGTGGATGTTTGGGTCTTTATGGGTTAATACAGAGACTGAGTGTGACATATGTGTGTTCCTTCTAACTCTGTTAAAACAACAAAACTAATGGTGGCGTGAGACGTCTTCACACTATACTGTAGAAGAGACGAGGTCAAAAGAGGCCACAGCCTTGAAAAGTCCCATAATCCTCCACGGAAATGGATGTTAGTAGCGATAAAATTTTTCCTTGCTTATGAGGATTTCAGCGATGTGACTGAAACTTGAAACATGAAACTGGATAAATCTTATTCTCACATCGTTATATGCTTTACCTTGGTGTGTCTGAAATGCTGATAAATGTGAACAGCGCTAACAGGGAGCGTGAAGACATGAAAAGACAGAAGGAGAGAAAGGGGACGGCTTTATCAAAACGATCCTATCGAAGATAAACAGTCAGACAATCAGAGTAAAGATTAGACTCGGTGGAGAGACTTGATTGTAATGTTTCTGTGTGGGACTGAAGTCATCTCATACAGTGTGTGTGGTGTGTCGGTGTGTGTGCAAGTCATCAGCTGTTATCGGCCATCACCACTCACACTGATCTTTCTATCTTTATATAAAAGAACTATCTGCCGTCTGCCATCCATATATCAATCTCAACGCTTCACTGGATTTCCAACCATGAAGAGGCTATTTCCTAAGATCTTTGAAGCAAAGTCTCCAATTTTAAAGAATAAAGTGTATTTGATTTTAAACTGTTGTCGAATAAGTTGCGAAATTATGCTTGAACTTTTTGCTTTGAAAGTCTCATTATAGTATGCCAGTTTAATTTTATTATTTTATTTTATTTTTTTTCCCTAAAGTGCGTGTCTGTTATCGAGAAGCACAGGCTTCACGCAAGTAGAAAATGGGTTGAACTTTCACTGGAGGGGTATTTAAGAAAGTTTAATAAGAAAACTTGAAAAAGAATCATGGGAATGATATTTGTTGATATTAAGATAAGAACAGCTTGACTTTGTAACTCTTACTTTTCTTTTTCCTCTTCATTCTGTCTTATTTAAGATGTAAATCAAATGGATAAAGGATTAAAAAAATGTGCATAGTTTTCTATTTTGTTGCTAATTATTATGTTTTTGAGTGAAATGTACAAATAAAAAGTGATAACAACATACACAATCTGTCTATTCACAGAAATAAGTCATACAATATAACAATTTTACTTTTAATTTCTGTTATGTATTATTGCATTGAATTCATACACCAATAACTGCACCAATTTCACTCTTATCAAAGTTGCTCAGATTTATACTGTTGCCCATTTTGTTGTTTCGTACACATCAGGTTTGAGGACTAAATTTTCACTTATTGCCTGATATATTCCACCCACTGACAGATCCCACGGTAAAGAAAGGATCAAAATGAACCCATATAGACCCAAACATTTACTGATCTAAACTGTTTAATACCTGTTGATCATCTAATCCTATTAATACATGTAGACAATTGTACAGCTGTTTTATGTTTTTAATCTATTCTTGTATTTTATTATTTTATTTTGTTTTTTATTTATTCTTCTGTACAGCACTTTGGTCCACTGTGGCTGTTTTAAGGTGCTTTACAAAAGAAAAAAAGTAGAGAGGGAGAGAGCTTAATTGTTAATCTTCCCCTGTAAGTGGCTTTGGAAAAAAAGTGTCTGCCAAAAGCATAAATGTAACGTAATGAAAATGAAATGTAAATAATTGGTGTAAATTCAGTTTGTCATCTTTTCATGGTCACCAGATATGACCCATTTGGACGTTCAGAGGCTCTGTAGTTACCGTGGAAACACTGTCATCTTCTACAACATTGATTGACCAGTAAAACCCATGGAGTTTGAATGAATGAATGAATAAATGAATAAATAAATAAGAATTTTTAAAAAGTGGGCGGGAGGAGGAGGCTTGCTCCGCTTCTTTATCAACACGTTGTGTATGTATGTATTAACCTAAACAAAAATGTATATCACATAAATGTTATTACATGACCGATGTATTCAATTCACATCAATTACAGATTTAACATAGTTTGTCCATTTTGACCAAATAGTGAAAAAAGATTCCCTTTGACCCTTAAAACAAAACGTCAGCTTCTCCAGAATATAGATGTTCTGTACGCTATTGATCCATTCTTCAGTTGTGAGGCAAAACAGATTCCTAATCTCAATGGGACTTCCTGGTTAAATAAAGTAAATAAAAATGTAACTGCTCTACCTATGTTAGTTTTATTCGTATTTTTGCTTCATTCAGACAGTGTTTGTCTGATGAAACCTTTCACCATTTCTCTCCGTCTTATCTTACAGCTGTTAATTTGCTGGTATGTTAAAATACACGTGCTTCACATGCAGTGCCATTTTTTAGTGTCTACTGTAATGTGAACTATTCGCTTCAACTGCTGTGTGTCATGGACAGCTTAATTTTTTTTTTTTTTTTTTTTTTTTTACTGAGCTTCATGAATAATTCCTTTCATAAGTAACACCTTCCAAAATTATTTCCATCAGCAATGTCATTTACAAATTGGAGATTTTTACGCATTTGTGTCGGCCTTGATTTTCTGGGCTGTTGCTCTCTGCTACGCACCCGAACACTCGACATGGAAACTCGACAGCACACACATGACCAGCATTTTGAGAAAAGTCTTTAGTTCCATCTGTCCTCCTAGGGCACAGCTGACTATGTTCTACTCCAAAATATCATTAACCCTTAAAGACCCAAACAGCCGCTGGTGACCAAAAGCATCTACTGATCTACAATGTTTAATACCTGTTGATCCACTAATCCTGTCAATACATGTAAATAATTGGTATGAAATACAGTTTGTCGTCTTTTCATGGTCATCAGATATGACCCATTTGGACGTTCAGAGACTACGTAGTTACCGTGGAAACACCGTCATCTTCTACAACATTGATTCACCAGTAAAACCCATGGAGTTGGATCAATGACAGTGGATGGAGACACTTCTTGTTACATTCAGTTATTGGTATATTTGCTTAAAAAAATCACTTTTTCTTCAGTTTTCCCTGTTTTGGATATAATCAACTTTGAACTTACTCTGAGTGTTAATGTACCTCTACAGCACAGCTGTCAAACATGCGGCCCGGGGGCCAAATCCGGCCTGCCAAAGGGTTCAATCCGGCCCCTGGGATGAATTTGTGAAATGCAAAAATTACACAGAAGATATTAATAATCAATGATGTTAAAATCATTTTAGGTCATTTCAGTCTAAAGTGGATCAGACCAGTAAAATACTATCATATAACCTACAAATAATGAAAACTGTAAATTTGTCTCTTTGTTTTAGTGTAAAAGTGAAATTAACCAAAAATGTGTACATTTACAGACTAGCCTTTTATAAAAAATGTGAATAGAGAAGTATGTGGAATTTTAATAATATTCTCCCTGTTATTTAATGTTTTGTGTATTTGTAGATCCACTGTGATCTCCAAGTTGTGATTCACATGTATAAATGATAAACTAAGGCGTAATATTACTAACACTGCAAACTTTTAGGTTGTTCATATTTGTTCATGCTATGTTCAAGTACAATTCATAGATGTAAACATTTTCATTATGGAATTTACTTTTTTCACACAAAAGTTCTTATCCTATTATTTACATTACTGGTCCGGCCCACTTTATATCATATTAGGCTGAATGTGGCTCCTGAAGTAAAATGAGTTTGACACCCCTGCTCTACAGGATCAGTGAATTAAATATAGAAAAAAACACCTGATTTTCACTGAGAACAATCCAAAAAACAGGGAATAATATTATAATAAATGGTGACAAATCACTTAAGAAAGGTTTAATCTACAGAAAAATTCATTTGGGAACTGCCACAAAAGTAGCACTGGGTCTTTATGGGTTAAAAAGTTTTCATATTATGCTGATAATCAGCTAAACAATAGATTTTTTTTTTGTTATCCTTCCTCCCACTCCTTTTTGAATATGCAAATAAAGTCATACTTGGTTTTCATGTAAATGTACAGGTTTTTGTTTTTTGCTTGTTTTCTTATAATCTGTTTCATTTGTAAAGACTATGTAGGATTGCTTTATTTTGTTGCATATTCGAAAAAAACTAATTAACTAAAACTAACTAACTAAAATAAATAATATGTGATACATTTGATGACCGTCTAAGTTTGAAAGGTTTCACACTGTAGCAGAGATTGAGAAAAATGATGTAAAAAATAAGTATTCTATGCATTTGGGTACACACTATTCTGGTTTTTCTTTTTGCTGCTTCTTTATTTGGGTTAGCGTCTATCAAAAGCACTGAATTTCCTTAAACTTTGCTGTTACGGGCACTGAATTGAGTCAATAATTCAATATTTCTAAATGTGTACTGACTGCTGAGCAACATGCATGAAACTGTAACCATATAGATTTTTATTTATTCATTTATTTATTTATTTTCTTAGCTTCATTTATAATTTAATCACTAGAGACTTGAATGTTTCTGGCAGATGTACCGCATGTTGAAATATCATGTACAAGAAACGGTGCTTAGATTCTCACAGTAAGATAAGCATGCCTAGTGATGATATGAATTAGGCATTACAGTTATGGAGAAACCCCCCCCCCAGAGCCCAGGCACTGGTGGTTGAGATAGAGAGGGATGAAGCTGAAGATGCAATACCATCAGAGATTTAAACTAGAACCAGATGACAGAACTGGGGTGGAGGGAGGCTGAAAAACAGCTACATAACAGTAATGATAGCTGACTGACAGCAGACTGAGGGAACACTCGCCAAAGACCGGCAAACATGGACTGTGTCAGGTTGTGATTGGATGGAAGGCAGGAATCAGCTGATGGATCTAAGAGATAGTGGGGAAACAGTGCCTGTGAATTTAAGAAGCCTTCACAGGGATACTGACTGATGGAACTTTTACTAAGGTTCAGTTTTGTTAAATTTATAGATTAGAATATTTTGACTGTAACACCAGCCCATGACAATATTTATTTAGTTTCATTATGGCACAGGTGTCTAACAAAAGCAGCCCACCTGAAATGCCTTAATGACAGTCAATATATTAATAATCAAGGATGTTAAGAGCATTTTAGTTCAGGGGTCACATACAGACCAATATGATCTAAAGTGGATCAGACCAGTAAAATACTATCATAGTCTATAAACAAGTGGTGCCAGGCACAACAATCCCCGACCCCTGCATGTGTTGTAGCTTATTTTGGCATCGATCCAGCTGATGTCATCATGTCTATGCATGTGCTAATGTCAGCATATCAATTGCCTCTATATATGTGCCAAGTTTGAAGTAAATTGAAACAAAATTGCTGTTTTTACAGACATTGAACATTTCACCAATTGTAAGTAAATGGGGGGGGGGGGGGGGGTTACAAAATTCATTGACCATTCATTTGACCTACTTTTTCCCAAATGTAACCACATCTATTCTGGGTCACTGGCAATCTATAAACCCAATTTGGTATGAATTCAATCAGTAGTTTTGCTGCTACAGACATGTGAATTTTAATCCATTGTAAGTAAAAAAAAAAAAAAAGATTTACAAAATTCATATAGATATATATATTTTTTAATATCTTTTAATTTCACAAAAGAAAATCATCCATATACAGTACAAACATAGTGATACTGGGTCTTACATTTTGCAATTTTCCTTTGTGCACTCTTCCTATCCCCTACCCCTAAAGGAATAAACCAACTAAACCCACTCAAAAGTAATGGGCCAAAAACAAAGAAGTCTAAAAAAAAATGTATTAATTAAAAAAAAAAAAAAAAATATTTATTTAAATAAATAAATAAATAAATAAATAAATAAATAAATAATAATAATAATAATAATAATAGCAACATAAACCTAAGCATATACATGCTGTAACATAAATAGCAGTGGTAGGGCAGTATTCATGGCGTACAAACTCAAACCTTCTCCATACCAGAGAAAAAAGACAACCAAAATTCATTAAAGAGATGGCCACAATTATATTTATCCAAAGTGAGTTTCTCTAAAGGTAGAAAAGAAGACACCTGATCATGGAAAATCTTAAAAGATGGAAGGGAATCATTCTTCCAAAATAAAAGTATGCATTTCTTTGCGAAGCAAGTGATCAAAATTAGTATCCTGCATGTTTTATGATCTAAAAGTACATTATATGTGTCATTTAGTAAATATAAAACTGCTGCTAAAATCAAATTGTAAGTCCAAGACTGACTGAGTGAGAGAATGAATCATAAAAAATCATTTTAAAAAATGAGCACTTTGACTTTCTTTTCCCAAAATGTAATGCCATCTATTCTGGGTCTCTGGCAATCTATAATTTCAATTTGTTATGAATTCAACTAACAGTTTTGTTGCTACAGACATTTGGAATTCCGTCCATCATAAGTATAAGGGGGGAAAAAAGGTTTTAAAAATTCATTAAAAAAATCTTACTTTTACCTACTGTTCCCAAAATGTAATCAGATCTGTTCTAGGTCACTGGCAATCTATAAACCCACTTTGGTATAAATTCAACCCATAATTTTGCTGCTAGAGAGTTAACAAACAAACAAACCGAACCAAAAACAATACACCTTGTCTCCCCTTCAGGGGGCGGGGTAAAAATGACAACTACAAATTATTCTATTGTATTTTTGTGTAAGAAAGTAACATTACATGAAAAAGCGTACATTTACAAGCTATGCTTAACAATAAAATACATTTAATCTGAGCAACTATGAACAACCTGAAATGTTTGAAGAGAACTAAGTGCAATTTTAACTTTGTTTTGCTTCTCAGTTTGTTAATGTTTGAGCATGTTTTATTTTTATTATTTATTTTGTTCTTTTTTTTTTTTTTGCTTATTTCTGTTCACGTTTATCATATTTTTTTCTGGGTTTTTTTTGTTTTTTTTTCTTTACATTATTTTTAAAAGGTTATCGTGTTTTTATTTTACTAGCCCACTTGATTGAAATAAAAATATGACACCTGAACTGTGATGAGAGGAGTAAGTACAATTTAAACAATTCTCTGCCTGTTATTAAATGTTTTGTGTATTTGTAGATCTATGTAACTTGTAATGCACATGTGTAAAAAAAAAAAAACAAAACTGTGGCATAATGTTGTAAAAATTATACTTATTTATATTAAGACCTTTCAGGTTTTTCATGTTATTCAGATTTTTAAGGAAACTTTGTGGATGTAAACACTGTCATGTAAATTTTCACTATTATCGCTATTATTTAACTGTTCCAGCCCACTGTTATATTGTGGTCCCTAAAGTAAAATGAGTTTGACACTCATGGATTATGGTATGAATGGATGTAGTATGTATGTGTGGATCAGCTTTAAAGAGGTAAAAAGAAGTGAGCTTCAATAGCATGACTATAAAAGAAATGTTACTGGTGTGGTACAAAACCAAATACATGAAGATGATATCTTAAAAGTAGAGATATAAGCATACAGGCATACGGATGTGCAGAACATGTAGGATGTTAGCACAAAGAAGAAACATGAATAAGGGCAGAATACAAGGATTGGTTGACAATGAAAAACCATTTATTTTTTTTGAGAATGCTTTGGACAAATTGCAAGAGCAGGGCTAAGTGGTTATTGGAGAGATTGAGGAGAACTGAAAGAAGAAGAAGAGAGGTGAAGAATATAGGGGCCAGGAAATCACAGAGAAACATAAAGCCATTGATTCTACCTTGACTCCAAGGACTCTTAGATAGATTGAACTGAGGAAAAAAAGAGAGAAGAAGTTTTCACTGATGAAAAATAATTTGCCTTGATGATTGAATAACCATCTAACCATCAGAAAATAAAAACTACACAACCCAGTGAAAGATACAGTGTATAAAAATATAATATACCACAGCTACCACTATGTGCATCATGGGCAGAGGGCACCGAGCATCAGATCAGCCACCAGAATACCATCATCTTACCTACATTTACAATGAAACAAAACTAGAATATCATTCATCATTATTATAGGCAACATAAAGCACATGTTTAAATAAATAAAGTGTTTAATTTGAAGTCTTCATGAGCTAAACAGTCCTGTGGCTGAATGAGATAAGATAAGATAAGATAAGATAAGATAAGATAAGATAAGATAAGATAAGATAAGATAAGATAAGATAAGATAAGATAAGATAAGATAAGATAAGACTTTATTGATCTCACCATGGGGAAATTTTACAGTTTACAGCAGCAACATACAACACACCAGTGCAAGAGAAAGACAGGTAGAAAAAAACAAAAAAAAACCCAAAAACACAAGTGAGAGTAAAATATAAAGGAAAATGAGAAATTTGGTATTTATATCTATATAAATAGAGAATTAGAATTAAACATTCTTAAATTTAAAAGGTATTTACGTGGCATTTACATATTTACATTGTGGCTGCACATGTACATGGTGTGATATGGAGGTGGGGGGAGGGTTACTGTGAACTGTTGTATAATCTGACAGCTGTGGGGAGGAATGACCTGCAGAATCTCTCCTTCTTGCACAGGGGATGTAAAAGTATGGTGCTGAAGGAGCTGCTCAGAATGAGTGGTCATGTTCCTGGATTCCTGTGTCTACACATGACTGTTTTTCTATAATGAAGACCCTCTTCATTATTCCTTTTTAAATAACAATATTAATGTGGTTCGATGTCATTAACATGCTTTTAAATAGGACAACACCACACAGAAATCAGAGTTAATTATTTTATTATTATTTTTATTGATATGTTCACTGGTCATTGACTCTTAGTTTCAACAGAAGGAAGGCCAATCCTCTTCAGGGTTAAAAAGATGAAATTGAATTGAATGATAATTTGAAAGTACTAATGGATGATGCAGAACAGAGTGAAGAAACATACCTGCTTTGTCTAAAAGTTGACATCATTTGAAGGTTCAGAAACCAGGAACCAAACAGATGAATACTGAGGGTTCATTACAATTGAGGGGTTCAAAATATTATCTGTGTATGGATTATTTTGAAGGTGGAGGTGATTTACACTTGAATATTTGTCTATTACTATGTTAAATGTATTTGTTAAAGTATTGATGTGGTTTATGTGTGAGGACCCCCCCTTTAATGTGGTCATAGACGGTAGAAGGTTCCATAAACACATGGTCGGACTGGACCAAAAGCTGTGTCTTAAGCCTCATCTGTGTTTCCAGCCACTACAACTCATTATAACAGATTCCCATAAGAAACATTATTTAGGCACCAAAACTACTAGTTTAGGTCTATGTGTGTTGGAATAATTTAGTTTTCAGACACATTCCTCTTTTTATTTCTGTATATACACTAGGGATGCACCAATTCCAATAGGAGTATTAGGCATCGGCTCCGATACTCAGTGTGTGTACTTGTACTCATACTCGTTAAAGTAATCCGATACAACTGCACCGATACCACTCACGGCTGTGTGACATTCACAGTTCAGCGCAGCAGGTATGAGGAGGAGGAGGAATAATGTGTATGGAGTGTGAAGAGTGGAGATTTTTCAAAATAAATGATGGTGATAAAAGTAACGCTGACTGCAAGTAACGTTAAAGACACAGACTGATACAGACGCAGCGTTCTGTCCGTCCTCTGCGTACATTCCATCCGTTTACCAGGTGCTGGCAGATGCGTACCCACACAGAGAATACCAGCGAGAACTGTGGAGGTAGAGGATCTGTTATAAGAGCCACTGTGTGAGTTAGAGAAAAACTACTGACAGATTTAGGACAACTACCCAGGGCTGGGCCGGGGGTACGGAGCAGACCACCGCCAGCGGAAGTGAAAACGAAACTTATCACTCATTTCTCTTTTCTCTACCTGCTGAAGCTAAACTTTTAAACCTTACCTGCGAAAACGCTGCAATATTAGTATCACATTAGTGTTGCCTCTGTCGTTTCCATGTTTGTTATTACTGACTTTCTTCTTCTTCTTCTCAAAAAACTTTATGCTTCTTCGTGGTATTTGTCCAGTATGGTTAATTCAGAGCAGCATCCTCTGGTGGATTAATTGAGAAACGCTCATTCCAACACATTAAATGTCAGTAGCCGCACTTTGTTCCAGTCAGACTAATGACAACGACAATAAAGCACATTTACAAAAGGAACTAAGAACTGGAATGGGATTATTAAGTACTCATATCGGTACTCGGTATCAGGAAGTACTCAAATATAAGTACTCGTACTTGTACTTGGTCTGGAAAAAAGTGGTATCGGTGCATCCCTAATATACACATCAGGAATCACTTTTAACCAGGTGTAATGATTACATACTGAGTCCCAGTTACACTTTATGTATCAAGAATAAGTCAAATTGTCATAACTGTTTGTTATGGCTGGTGCTGTTCAGTTCTTTTTTTTTTTCCTTGGCTCCACCTCCAGATCATTAGCTGATGGACCACACCTGATGGTCAGGTGAAAGCCTATAAAACCAGGAGCCACCATTGTGAGGACGACCAGTGGGTTCTCCGCTGCAGTGTTTCAGTTAGCCTAATTTTAGTTCATTCTTACATATTAAAGATTTGTCACTTTTTCAGTCATTTTTGTAAATAAAGTTCATTACGTTTTTTTGTTAAATCAACCTGCTCTCCACATTTCTGTTTTGTCTACACATCTTTTTCGTTATTGTGTCAGTACCCTAGACCTCCTGACATGTAACAGATTGGGGGCTCATCCGGGATTTGAACTTCTCGCAGTTTCACAGGAAGCGGTAAATATATTTTATTGCAACTTTATGGGCAACAATGTATTTTGTGACAGATGGCTGAGCAAATGACATCTACAGTCATCAATGTCACTGTACAGGTTCTTTTTTTTTTAACCTACTATACTTATGTACCTTTGACATTTCTTTAAAAAAAAATGGAAAATTGGGCTAATACATGGAAAAAAACATTGAACTGATGAAATTTCTTTTGAAAATTAGACATAGAACGGTCATGACTACCAGTTTAACCACATCTGGTGCAAATGGTTAGAACAGTATTTTTGGAACAGCCCATGTTGTTTAGTTTGGCTTCCTCTTCAAATGACTGGTATCAACACAGCGAGATCCAAAGGGCTCTGTCAGGGTCTTTGGATGCATATGAGTTTAGGAAGGGATAAAAAATAGATCCCCAAACATTTTCAACATCAGCCATTCCACAGTGCTGAGTTATTTACAAAGGAAGTAAGTAAGAAAGTAAAACAACTGGCCACAGACTACAAGATGCTTAAAGGAATCTCCAAAAATCAACATCATCACTTGGTCAAAGCACATGCATTTACCATCAGAAAGAGAGTACAGAAGTTTGACATTCATGGGAAGTGTGCAGAGACATACTTGCAGTCAAAAAAAAAAAGGTCAAAACTGGGGAAACTAAAATTGAATTATTTGGACACATTAAAGGTCCCGTATTATGCAAATCTCACTTTGTGAAAGTTTTCTTATAGTAGTGTGTGTTGCAGAAGCCTCATTATGAGGTTAGAATTTGAAAACTGTCTGTTTCCTCCCTGCCTTGCTACACCACATTTTGTGAAAATGCCTGCTCAAATGGCCAAGTTTGAGTTGGGTCCGCTTATGACGACATAAGCGGATTTAACTCCTCCCCCTGACTGTGCCCCCACCCTGCATGAAAAGGTAAGCCCCACCCTGGCAAAGTACCTCTTGGACAACAAACATGGCGAAGGCGAGACACGCAAGTTGTGGTGTTGTTGGCCTCACACACCAACACAATACTTTATTTTTGCTCCCCACTTCCGAGCCTCTCCGTAAAAAGTGTCTGGATTCTATCTTTGATGGTCATGTACCAAACAACATTCCCAAACGCTTGTATGTGTGTGCCCGGCATTTCACGGACGAGTGTTTTTCGAACATGGGCCCATACAGCTCCGGCTTAGCACAAAGACTCCGAATCAAGAAGGACGCAGTACCAACGCTTCATGACCCAAGTACAAGTGTGGGAGATGTAAGTTCTTATCATTTTTGTATATTTACCGCATAACCCTACATTACAGATAAGATGGTGGTTGTTGATGTGTACGTCTAACGTTAGCATGGCAGCTAACATAGCTCGGTTACTGCTGCTAACGTTTGCGTCCCCGTTAACATGCAAGAGCTGATAATATCAAGAGACATTCAACAGAACTACTTTGAACACGGGCCTTTTGTGGTTGGCATCAGTATAGTTAGCATCAAGCTTGTTAGTAGCTGCCTGCATTAGTGGCGGCAGGCGTCTTTCCGTGTCAGGTCCACGAACCCGACACAACACCGCCGTTTTCCGGCGGGGCTCAATCACGCCTCAAGGCAAAGAAAGCCAGTGTTTGGAAAGACGTTCTGTCTGAGACATGTGTATGATGGCTTCACAGTCAACATTAGCGCGTAGCACCGCTAGCGTAAGCCGCGTCCTCTCCCAGAGAGGGGAGGGGGAGTGGGCGTGGACAGATGCGTTCATTTACATACCCGGAAGCAGGCCCAGAAACAGCCTGTTCTGAGGAGGGCTGGTGAGAGTGACTTTTTCGACCGCTGAAACTCCGAAAAAAGGATGATTTTGGGGCCAACAAACTTAAATACTATGTTTTTGGGCTTCTGAGACCTATATGACGTGACTGAAAAATAGCATAATACGGGACCTTTAATACCAACATGTTCAGTACTATACCAAATATGAAGAATGGAGTTGGACATGTCATGGTTAAGGGCTGCTTTGCTACAGTGAAGCCTGGTCAACTCCACAATGAATTCTCCATTGTATCAGAAGGTGCTGAAGGAAAATGTGGGATCATCTGCACAAAAATTGGAGCTGAAGCGGACATGGACTATGTATTATGACAAGGACCCAAAGCATTCCAGTAAATCAGCCAAGGAATGGTTCAATAGAAAGAAATGGAGAATTCAGGAATGGTGAAGTCAAAGCCCGGATTCTAATCCTGTTGAAATGCTGTGCGGTGACTTGAAATGGGTCATGCATGCAGGAAACCCCTCAAACATCACATGGTGTGAAGAATTCTGTATTGAGGAGTGGGAAAAACTATCAGCCAGTCAATGTCAGAGACTAAAAGACAGTAAAAAAAAAAATGTCACTGTCACTTTTAAGGCATAAGGTGTCTTAACCTTTTCCACAGTAGTGTTTGGTATCTTTATTCATTTCTTTTGTAAAATAAATGATAAGATACTGCATCATTGTTGATTGTTAAACAATAAAGAAACACAAAATGTAGTTTAAGAGGATTTATCAGAGGTGTTGCTATTGTCATTTTACTACAAAGATGGCTTGAAAGTTGGGTCAGTGTGGAAGTTTCTCAAAGCCACTGGGCTCTGGATCGGCCTGGATCCCAAATGTTTTTGTAAATTACTATGAATTCCTAAACTTGGTTAACTTTATTTAATATCAAATGTTTGAGAGTGGTTTTAGACTTGGGGGTGGGGGGTGGCTTCAATATAAAATAGAACATTTCTTTACCTTGTTAAGAAGACTATAAAACTATATGCCCGATACAGGGTTATAACCCTGTATCGGGCAAGTGATTATTTTTGGTCATTTCCACACACATTACAAGACAGTGATAGCAACAGTTACAGTGAGGACGATGAGTCAACAATCTCAGGTCCAATGTGGTCTCCAGGGTCTGTAAGGTCCACCTCTGCATGAACAGTGAGTGGACCTGCTTTGTCAGGTACCATGAAGTAATGGTACTAATGTAAGGAATGATGTTCAAAGGGAGAATGTGGATGTGGACAGGGGTCTGGATCAGCACTTATGTTGGTCTAATGTTCTAAAATATATGTTCTTTTCACCTTACATGTGTTTTTGCTGTATTTTTAAAAATATATAATTCATGTTTTGTTTTGTTTTTTGCCACTTACGGGCAAGGAACCACATATGGTAACTTCAATGACCCTGATTTTCTACATGACAATAAAAATGTTTGAAAATTTTTACAAAAGTAATAAAGTCTTGTTACATCCTGCAATAAAACACTAAGGTTGAAATTTTGAATTTCAGACTATTTCTATAGTAAGTAGATTTCTATAGTATTTATATAGTAAAGACCCATGAAGGGTTAAACTGCATTCATTCTCTTAGGAGAAGATTAGACATCACTCTCATCAACTGACCAGACAAAAACTGCAAATAATAATATCCAAATTCCATATATATCATTAAAAAGCATATTATGTTAATTACTCTATAAGTTTAATTCTGATCCTTATTTTCCCTGGAGATAACCTTTTATATGACTCATATGCTTAGTTCTCAGTGTTTTCTAATTTAATTGGGAAAAAAATGAAATCCTTATTAAATATTACACCCCAGCTACAAGATTGCACCACCTACCTCTTCCTGTACTTAAAATATTTCCACTACTGGTGTGGGCAGAGAGTTGAATACAATCCTAGAAAAATGAGGTAAAGAAAAGGTGAAGACAGAACAAGCCAATTTCATATCTCAAAGTTTGAGCAAATTAGTAATTTTTGGAGTGCCACATGTTTTAGTTCAAACTGTTGAGGACCAACTGGCAGTGAAATAACAGAGGAGAAGATGAAAGGGAGGAGGGAGTGTTGGGATTTTTCTTATGAATCTGACTCCAATTCTGAATCCTGTGCAATCGTTACATTGGTTGTTACCCTGACCATAAAACAGGATCTTAGAATATCAATGAATGGATGGATGGATGGATGGATGGATGGATGGATGGATGGATGGATGGATGGATGGATGGATGGATGGATGGATGGATGGATGGATGGATGGATGGATGGATGGATAGATAGATAGATAGATAGATAGATAGATAGATAGATAGATAGATAGATAGATAGATAGATAGATAGATAGATAGATAGATAGATAGATAGATAGATAGATAGATAGATAGATAGATAGATAGATAGATTATTCATTCACCCGGTGTCCCTTTTCCCCACTTCCCTCTGGAGGGTGGCTACTGTTTCAGTTGTAGCCACCTGGGGCCCAACGATGATGGGATCTGAGATGGACCCTCTCATGTGCCCCCACCCTACTGCATCTTTACAGACTGGAGCTACATCATCAAATGGACATCCATCAGTCCTGGTGCATCTATAGCCTGTCCCTCCATGGGAGTGGATCTCTCCTTCACTGTGGTTCTCCCCGAGGTTTTTCTTTTCCCACTCGGTTTTTGTAGTTTTTCTTCGCTGGGAAAGAAGGGGGGTCTAAGGACGGGGGATACCTGGGACATTAATCCATTTCCTTCATCTGCTGTTTATTGACTGTTGTTTGTTTTCAGATCCACCTAATTCTGTAAAGCCCTGGGAGGCAACCTTGTTGTGATATAGGGCTCTACAAATAAAACTGAATTGAAATTGAATAGATAGATAGATAGATAGATAGATAGATAGATAGATAGATAGATAGATAGATAGATAGATAGATAGATAGATAGATAGATAGATAGATAGATAGATAGATAGATAGATAGATAGATAGATAGATTTACTTTATTAATCCTCAAGGGGAAATTCAAAATCAACAATTCATTAAGCAATATCAATCTTACACAGATCTGTGGTCTCCCAAACAAAAGTCTCCCTAGCCAAAGGTCCCACATCTCTGAGCTCCGACTCCTTTTAGAGCCCTGAGCTACACTGTTCCTAATTTTTTGTACTTCTTCCATGGGATGGGTCTCCTCTTCTGGCCGGTTGCCAGTTTTCTTCACCTGCAACACATGTTAGGTCTTAGCCACTGTGCTGGGGCAGAATGCTCTTTAACACAGGGAGTATCCAGTCTTATCTCCAACTCTGGAACATTTTACCCACACCTTGTATATTCTAACCCTGCTAAATGCTAAGCAAAAAAACCCCTCTGTAACACACTGCCTTTATTATTCCCATTTTACAAGAGACATAAATAATTGTCTCTTGGAGCTTATAACCCTCTGATGTCAGTATGTCACGCAATATAGAAATAATAGCTATATCATATTGCATTCTGATTATATGATGTGTAGGTTTTCTGTATATTCCAAACAGGAGAACAGGTGAAGGAGGGCATGAGGGATGGTAATCAGATGTCATTGTCACTGTATTCGCCTGTACAGCCTTGCACATACAGTGATGTATTATAGTGATGGAAGACATGGGTCAAGATGTCTACCCCCGTCTTCACCTTGTCTCAGTCCAACCTATGGTTCTGTCTAAGTCATTTGAGCGACCTGCTTATCATGGCTCATAGTTATAAATGTTGACTGCAACACGGCTGTCGATCACAAATCATGATATGTGCTGTTTAAATGACCATATGATGCAAAGCGAGCGCGGTGATGTTGTTGAAGGGACAAAGGTCTGATTCAGAGAAGGTCAGGGTGAAGGTTTTACACTTATACTGCTTCCATGTGTCTTTGCTATGGCAACTGAGATAGGAATCATCATATAACTTTTTTTCAACACTTCCCACAACCTTTTCCTGAAGTTTTATACTAAAGCCAAACAAAACTTAACAATGCAACAGGGATATTGTATATTTTTCATGTGATTTGTGCTATTTTGTGTCATTCTTCCTTTATTATGGTTCCTATTTTTTTCCCTATTGCCACCAGAGAGAATTGCGGGATCAGCCATCAAGTAAAGTTTTGTTCCAAGTTTGATGTCAGCATATGTCATCTTGTACGAGCTGGTGGCAGCATCTCTTGTTTGTCTTGTCTTGTTTACTGTCCAGGACTGTGTTGTAGGACTTGGTGCCTGACAAAAGTGTAATACAACTATTTATAACATCTGATGAATACCAGTGTGCAACAATGTTTATGAATGTCAGCATCCAGCAGAAAACTGTGGACCATTCCAGACTATATATAGGTGTAACAATATAGGTATTTTTTAAAGTAGACATGGTTATCTGTCTGGACTATTGCACCACAGGAAACAAACTATTAATGAAATATTGAATTAGCATTAGAGCATACAGGGAAACATGAATGTATATTTCTCAGTAAATGATCAAGCTTTCAGTCATGTCACGATTTATGTTCAGAAATGTATAAAAAGAAGTCTAAATTTTTAAATGTCTAAATTTTAACCCTATATCGCCAAACGTATCATATTTGATACATGAATTTTTAAGCCCTGTAATGGAATTTTCTGATTCCCTTCTTTGTTTCCATATCCATTCCTGACTACCCTTCCTCACTACATGCTAACTTTCCCAAATACCCCCCACTGCATGCTAATTTTCCCATATTCTTACCCAAATGCCCCTACTGTATGTGTAAAATTTCTTGCAAGGTACCAAAAGGTGACTGATTGTTAAAGCAGTGAGTTCATCATTTAATCAAAAGGCCCTTTGAGGAGACTGGAGGTGTCACTTGCAAATATGATTCACACTATAAAAGGTGGACCTGGTGAGAAGCTCTTTGTCTTTTCTTCACAATTGCCGCTCGTGTCCAGATCTGACCTTTCTTGACAAAGAAACAAAATATTGTCAGCTGGCAGATGTCTCTATTTCATTATTCACCAGCAGCAGAGAAAAATTTCCATAACAGCCCTTTACATGATCAGTGTGATATTTCTTTTTCTTGAAAAACCTTATGTATACAATTAGATACATGCAATACACAGATAATCCACCAGGGGGGAGGAATTAATTCACCAGAGGACTTTCCAGTGACACTACAAGATTGACATTAATGAGGAAGGAGGCAGAACTTTGACAATTTTGAAAAGGAATTACCAATTTGTTAGACGTGTTTGTGTTATATTATGTTTTTGTTTGTTCAAAAATAATATTTGAGCATTTAGACCCGATGTATCAAATATGACGCTAAACTCGATGAAATTTGTACAAGTGGAAATTGATATTTGAAAAAAGAAATAATAATAATAATTGGGTTGTTCAGAAGAACCAATAAAGGCTCCAGTTTCAAAGAACTGGAATTTTCTGTCAATGATTTAATGGTTCAGGCTTTACAGGGTTAAAAAATATAAAGTAAGAACAATAATGAAAAGTATGTGCATAACAAGCTGTGGGGTGACTTTGTGGAACAATCTAGAGCAGGAGATAAAGGAAAGTACAAATACAAATATATTTAAAAAGTATTAATAAAAATGCTTCTAAATAGGTACATGGAAGAGGAGGGATACAAATAGTATTGTCCCAAATACCATTCGTGATTTCTTTGAGAGAGTAATTATAATTTCAGAGATCTTTATATTTGCAAATGGACTAGATTGAGGACAAATGTGAAGTCTAGATGGGCTGGGGTTGTGGGTGGGAAACTTTGGAATGGACCTGATGATGAATTAAAGTTGTTCACTCCTTTGACAAAGTAAAAAAACACTAAAACAAACAAAAAAACCCTTAAGTTTAAAATCATTTAGGAATACTGAATTGAGATGGTAGATATGTCTTTGTTGTTGATTTTTTTTTTTTTTTTTTATGGTGTGAATACTCGATGCTGTACACGTTTAATTTATTGTAAGCAGTGTATCAGGTGAAAACAATATGCAAATAAATAAGCTTTTGCTTCTTGCCTATTATTTTTTGTTTTTTATGTTCATCATAATTATCTTACTAAATGTAATGATTAATGTGCAAATCAAGGCAAGGCAGGGCAGGTTTATTTATATAGCACATTTCATGTACAAGACAATTCAAAATGCTTTACATAAAACATTAAAAGCATTACAGCAGAAGCAATACGAAGTATAGGCATGAGAAAAACAAACAAACAAAATCAGATAAATAGATAAAACTGATAAACAGATAAAACAGATAAGCAGATAAAACAGATTAAAAAAAATTAGCTTGAAAGGAACAGCGCAGATCTGAATTGATGAATACGAACTCTATTTAAATGCAGCTGAGAACAGGTGGGTCTTTAACCTGGATTTAAATAAACTGAGTGTTTCAGCTGATCTGAGGTTTTCTGGGAGTTTGTTCCAGACATGTGGAGCATAGAAGCTGAACTTTCTTTATGTCTGGTTCTGACTCTGGGAACTGACAACAGACCGGATCCAGATGACCTGAGGGGTCTGGTAGGTTCATACTGGGTCATGAGGTCACTGATGTATTTTGGTCCTAAACCATTCAGAGCTTTATAGACCAGCAACAGAACTTTAAAGTCTATCCTCTAATGGACAGGCAGCCAGTGGAAGGACCTCAGAGTTGGACTAATGTGGTCCACTTTTCTGGTCTTAGTGAGGACTCTAGCAGCAGATTTCTGAATGAGCTGCAGTTGTCTAATGGATTTGTTAGGTAGACCTGAAAAGACACTGTTACAATAATCAAGCCGACTGAAGATGAATGCATGCATTATTTTTTTTTCAGGTCCTGCTGAGGCATCAGATCTTTTATCCTTGAAATGTTCTTTAGGTGATAGTAGGCTGATTTTGTGACTGCCTTGATATGTTTTTCAAAATTTTGGTCGAAGTCCATCACTACACTCAGATTTCTGGCGTGGTTGGTGGTTTTTAGGTCTATAGACTGAAGCTCTGTGGTGACCTGCAGTCGTTTCTCTTTGTCTCCAAAGACAATTACCTCAGTTTTATTTTTTGTTCAGCTGAAGAAAGTTGTGGCACATCCAGTCATTAATCTCCTCACTGCATTTACCCAGAGCCTGTACAGGGCCTTGGTCTCCAGGTGACATTGTGATCTGCATAGCTATGGTAACTAATATTGTTGTTCTTCATAACCTGCACCAGTGGGAGCATGTAGATGTTAAACAGAAGAGGCCCCAGGATGGAGCCTTGGAGAACCCCACTTGTAATTCTTGTCTGCTCAGATGTAAAGTTACCTAACCAAAAATAAATTCATTCATTCATTCAACTCTGGAGTAGTCAGACCGGGCCTGATGCAGCAGATAAAATGAATAATAGTATTGTTTGCCGCTGCAGAGAAGATGCTGGATCATCAGTACAAGAAGAATCTCATGTGATCCACCCGGAGCATGAGCCAGCACTAACACAGACCTGGTACTGACAGCTTCAGGTCAGGTAAGACAACCCCTTGGCAGGATTTTGTTCAGAGCCGTGGAGAGGTCAGCACTGACTCTGCTCACAGTACAGATCAATTTGGGAGTTATTTTGAGGTGAGCTGCTTCACTGGATCTAACGGTTCCCCCTTCTGCTAAATGCAACTTCAACCCCTTCGCGTAAGAGTGTTAATCCATCAAACGCTGATGTGGGAAGGTAAGGAAAAGCATTTAACCTTTCATATGGGCTGAATTGTTGTCTCAGTATTATCTCTTACCTTTGCTTTGCACAGTTACCCTGGTGTATGGCTATAATGGGAAAACATGGAACCATAGGTCACCTTAGTATGGCATCCATGTTCGAAGAGGAGTGGATATCTGCTGCTACATCATCCGTCTCAGTGTATCCCCCTCCGTTATCCACCAAGTCATTTCACGGCTGTCCCAAAGGCTGTGTCCTGTTAACAGCAAATTAAAGACAAGCTGAGAGGAAATCTATCTATTTATCTGTCTGACTCCCTCTTCTGCTTTCTCATGCCTTGTTCCTTTACTCAATCCCTCAACCTCTGTTTCATCATCCCCCTCCTCTCTTCTCGCTGTCTGCCGTCCTCTCATTACTCACTTTCCTCATCTTCCCGCCTGCCTTTTACCAACAAGCCAGTTGTTTGTGTGTGTGTAGCTGTGTGCTTCGCTGCCACAGCGTGGTGTGTTTTCTTTGATAGTCTTTTGGCTGGCCTGCATCCCAGTTCTTTCCCTCACATGGCTGAACACACATTCACTTAGAAAAAAAAAAAGTAATTCCGTTTCCTCTGGCTCACTATCCATCGTGTTTGATTTTGTTGTTGCTCTCCCTTTTTGCCATCATCTGCAGGTGACTTAAGACAGAAACAAAGAAAGAAAGAAAGAAAGAAAGAAAGAAAGAAAGACAGAAAGAAACAAACAAACAAACAAACAAAACACTTATGGTTGTCATCATGAGGAGTATACCATACATCTGTAAACAAATTGATGAAGCACAAAAGAATGTAATGGGTGATTAGGGATATGATGCTGAACTCTAAAGCATCACAAATCACTCCGATGTATATCCATGACCACGAGTAGGCGCAGACTTGTATCACACATATACACTCTACTGACACACCCTAACAAAAAACAAACACAACAACAACAACAAAAAACTTTAAATTTTCGACTGTTGATTGTCTTGCTTTGTAAATAAAGCTCTGCAGTTTTGAAACATTAAAACTGGTGCAAATGAGACATAGCATGTAATTCACAAAGCAGCTGTAAAGGGTGAAAGTCTCTGCAAACTCCGCTACTAAGCAATTAGCATCATGCTGCACCTATCCCACGGAGAATATTTATGCAAATAAATATGGTTGCAGAAAATCTGTAATCCACCTAAAACCAGTGCAAACTGCCTCATGGAGTTATGTGGGTTCAGTTAAGCTCTGCTGAAAGATGGTGTGAACTGTACACAAACCTAGCTCTCACTCATTCACTCCCTCTCTCTCTGTTTCTTCAAATCTTTGAATTTGTGATGCTTGAATGATATTCAGTGATATGAAGGATGAGATCTTCAGTAAGACAGTGGAAGGTCAGCTGGATCTGGGGTTTAACTTGGTTGTTGAGCAGCATGAATATAAAAATGCAGAGACAGTGCTAATTTAAAAAAAAAAAAAAAAGGGAAGATGAAGAAATCTTGGCAATTCAAAGGATACTTTTACCTGCCTCCTACCTTCATTTCTTACCTGAGATCTATATGATCTGAATGATCTGATGCCACATGTGTAAATGGGCTCAGCCTCTTCGGAAACAACCAGTGTTTGAGGCACAAAATCTGTTTTTGGAGAACTATATGTGTGCACATTTCTGCTGATTAAAAATATGCGGTTTGAGATTTTTGTTCTTTGCAGTTTTTCATTATGGGCAAAACTGTAAATGAAGTGAAGCCTCAAACACTAGAAACAGCTCTGTATGTGTGACTCAGATGTTAAATGAGGAAAAATTGCACTATTTACGGACATGCTTATTTTAGCATATCATTAGCATTTTTTTGTTTGTTTTTTTTTTTGTTAATGGGTCCTTTAAACTGAGCAGATTGTGGGTGCATATGCAATGCATTTCAAGGCATTATCAGCACATATTTCAGTAAGAAATGATTTAACCAAGAACATCAGGTAGTTTGTTTTTCATCGCTTGCATTGCTTTATAAAATGGTTATTTGAGGTCAAGCTGTTCCTAAGATGTTTCTAAATTACATGTCTGATGCTTAAAGAAAATCTAGAAGGAAAGGAAATAAAGAATAAAAGATGCAGATTTTTCCTCTTCTCAGCTGTGTAAGTTTGCTGGCATTCTGTGAAATACTTGCAGAGATAGGATCGTCCCATCAGTGCGCAAACAGTGGAAATTCAGTGGCAGCAATGTCCCAAAAAAAATGAAGATTAGCTAAGCCTTAATTTCTTAATACATCTGGGCAGCTGGCTGGCAGCATGCCACCTCAATAATACTCAGATTCTGCGTATTATCGTCACATCATTGAACTCACTTACAGTATAACAAAGGCTTACATTAGTGAGGCTTCTTAATTTCACATGCAGTCTAATAGTTTGCTGGCAGCTAGCCACTGTGAAAAGGCTCTTAAGTCAGGATTTATGCAGTGCAAGTGATTTTTTTTCTTCATCATTAGTATACGTAGGCTTATCTGATCTACACTCGTCTATCTAAACAAGGAGAAACCACAGACAACTTCATTTTTAATGAGAGGACATTTGTGATACATATAGTGGATAACAGTGTGTAGATTAAACAATAATACTGCAGAATGTTGACAGCCATTAGGCAGGGACTTGAAATAGGCTGTCAGTATTTGGCACAGTGACTGATTATACAACAAACAATTTCCAGTGTTGATTTACTTGGTTTTTACTAACTTACTTTTTTTTTGTTTGTTTTTTTTCATTTATTCATTCTGTTAAGCATATTCTGTTAATATGGTTACAAAGCCATGTTAAAATAGCGTGCGTGATGATGTCACACAAAAGCGCGTTCACCTGTGTAACTGGAATGTTGTTATGAGCATGCGCAGAATAAACGGTCTGTGAGTTTTCCCTGACCAAAATGAATGGCGGTCTGTGTTTCTTTTCTCCCGTGAATATTAGCCTATGCTAGTGAGCCACGATTGGTAACTGACACGATAGACTGCTGCGTGATGTCGAACGCTACACATTCATTCCAATCTAAATGATTGGAAAGGAACAGGATGAAGAAAACTTATAATACCTGCCCCTTCTTGAAACATCCGCTTACATCAGATACATTGCCATTACAGTTATTACAGTAAACAGTTTACCTGATAGTCAATGCAAATAAAATAAATCCAACATCCATAAGTTGAATTATGTCATCACATGCTTTTATAAAGCTTCTCTATTCTTTCCCTATACAACCTCTTAAACTGAAAAACACTGTGTTGAAGGATCTATTAAATCATGTGTGTGTGCCACACTTACAGCCAAACAACTACTGGGGAAAAAAAAAAAAAAAAAATCTCAAGTGTAATGGAGTACTATATACAACAAATTATGGAGCAATCAGGAATGCACCAGTTTAGAAATGAGTGTAAACTAGAAAAGCACTCGGAGAGCGCAGACCTCCACCAAGGCAGATCAGTGGGCCCCTGTGGCCCCCCACCCTGATCACCACCAAAATTTAATCATTTGTTTCTTGTGCCAGTATGAACATTTCCTGAAACTTTCATCCAAATCCATCCAGAACTTTTTGAACTAGAAGCACTCGGAGAGCGCAGACCTCTGCCAAGGCTGATCAGTGCCCCCCCCCCCGATCACCACCAAAATTTAATCATTTCTTCCTTATCCCGTTTCCAACAAACCCTGAAAATTTCATCAAAATCTGTCCGTAACTTTTTGAGTTATGTTGCACACTAACGGACAGACAAACAAACAGACAGACAGACAAACAAACCCTGGCAAAAACATAACCTCCTTGGCGGAGGTAATTATCTTGCACACGGACGGACAGACAGACAGACAAACCAACGCCAGCAAAAACATAACCTCCTTGGTGGAGGTGATGACTTCCATTCATCTGTAAAGGTCAGTTTTATATGACTTTTAGGTCACTTTTATACAGAGGTGTCAAGTAATAAAGCACAAATACTTTTACCTTATTAAGTTGAAATTTTGGTTATCTATACTGGAGTAATTATTTTCCAGCTGATTTTTTACTTTCTACTCCTTACCTTTTAAAAATAACCTCGTTACTTCATTTGGCTTGTTTTCACTCTGGCTTTTCATCATTCAATAAAAAAACATATATATATCCAGATAAATCGCTCCATCTGGATAGAATGAATTTGATTGTGGTTGGATGAGAAATATAAACATATACCATTCCAACATCCTATTAGTTTGTACGCAATCCATCGCACCAGCACATGACACAAATCACATCACACTCCAGCAAGGACATAACAGACGTATGTAAACTAGTGGCAGAGACTCAAAAGGACTCGAGCGAAAATGTCCCAACCAAGCACCAGCGAGGAGGTTGGTAGCAGCCAGGAGGACCATTTTCAACAGGTATATATGCAGCTGAAACAGGTGCATCCCAAATATTTTAACATAAACATTTTAATATAACTTTATAGTCATTACGGCCTTTAGAAAACTGTTTATTGGGGAGGTGGGGAAGTGCACTACAAGCCCTTGTGGCACTGCCTAAGCTTTTGTCCGAATGGTATTTTTTCAACTTACATTTGCTTTTATACTTTAAGTAGTTTTGAAACCAGTACTTTTACACTTTTACTGGAGTTAAAAGCTTGAGGTGATACTTGAACTTCTTACAGAAGTTGTCACAGTTTGTTTCTCTGCCATTTCCTTTCTGACCCTGCCCCCTCACTCTTACTATCATTGTTTTCACCTGGACTCTCTGCTGCTGTCCTCTCCCTCACTGTGCCACACCTTTTCAGCCAATCCCTTTCTACCTTTCTGCCCCCTCCCTCACTCAGCCACACCCACCTCATCAGCCAACTCTGTTCACCTGTGTACACAGCTGCAGCTCATCAGGCTCCCAGAATATGTTCACTTCTCTGCCAAACGTTCCTGCTCTACCTGCCTCCTGGTAACCTACCTGCCCTTTGTCTGAGACACTATTAGGTTTTAATCTGTGGTCTCTTTTATCACTGTGTGTTGTGTCCTATTGCTTTATGCATATATATGGTACTTGACTAACCTGTTTCTCGGCTAAAATTTACTTAGGGAGTCAAATGAGTGGCCATTTTTGTCAAAAAAGTTGTGAAGAATGCATGGAACTGTGTTGAAATAATGCTAATACATTAGTGCACAGACTACTGATATTTGACAGTGGAAGCTATATTTTCAGAAATATTGGATTTTGAATAGCACGTGTATGTGAAAACTTTTGTTAGTGGACAGACGTGACATTACCCACGATGATCTGGTCAGTACCAGTACTTTATTAGTAATAAACTTATATATTTACTATTGCTAATTATCCTCTTATTCATAAATGTTAGTATTGTGGATCTAAAACAATAACAGCTGACACAAAAACACAAAATGTGGCATTCTTAATGTATATATTTGCGTAACATAAGCAGGATGGATCAGCACCATACTCCATATTGCAACCTGTAAAAATAAAACATGTGATATGTAGTGTATAATCTTGTAAGAAAAATTGGGGAATCTAAAGGAATAGAATATTTGTTTTTTCAGGTAAATTCAGTTAAAATATAACTTGGCCATTTGTGACATGAAAATATAGCATTAATTGTGATGAAATTGGACATTTTTGAGCTGAAAACATAGTTCATATGACCATCAGCATGTTGCAACAGAACTGAAATCCTGTTAATTTGCATAACTTGCATTTACCAGCACAAGGTTCCTTTAGGGATTCACTTATATTGATTTCTTATGCACAAAGACATAAATAAGACCTCTAAGCAAATTTTAGCCCTTCTATCTTCTAATTTAATTATGCTTTTCGATGTGAAGCACTTTGGGCTTCTTTATGTTGTTGTAAAGTGCTATATAAATAAACTTTGATTTGACTTTTGATTTTGTCCTGATCATGTCTCCTAGTCTGCCTCCCTGTTACCTACCTGCCTTCCGTCCCTGACTACGTCTTCTGGGTTCATCTGGCTTTCCTGGTTTTGACCCCTTGTCTGTCTCTGACTCACCTGTTGTATGGTCCTCGTCGGCTGCTCATCAGCTGTGGCTGAACTCCTGAACACGGCGTCATTCTGTGTTTGCCTTCTTCCTGGTGAGCTACCTGTCCTCAGCACTGCTAAGGCTATTGAAGACGTACAACTGTTTGAACTCTTTATCCTCTCAGTAATTCCTGTGTTTCCTGAAGTTATTAAAGACACTAAACTTACTCCGGCTTCTGTGTGTTGCATCTGGGTCCTAACCTCCTTCGTGACAGAAGTCTTTTTAAACCCTCGTATCCATACTTCTACCTGAGTAATGAATGTGCATACTTTTGACACCTCTGCTTTTATATGGCATTGTGTGATCGTTTATTGGTTTGCCTGTGATCAGAAATTGCACAAAAACCACAATGATTTCCATGGAATTTGGTGCCGACTCAGAAATAAAAAAACAATCCATTCCTTTGCTGGAAGTGAGTGCTCTACGAAATGCCCTTTTAGCGCCGCAACTATTTGTGCCCAATGGGCCTTTTGAAAAGAAGTAGAGCAGCCTCTGTATTGATGTTATATTACGATGATGAAGAAGCCATTCACAGGCTTTGGCTAAATCCAAAAGGTAGAATTAAAAATGCCCAATTCTATATTTACTGTCACTCTACACTCAGAAATCACACACTCAATTAAAAATATCAAAGATCGACCATATAAAATATTTATTTACAGACCAAAACAAACTGAATACTGAGGCAGAAGTAGGGGGTTTTGATTGACAGGCAGGTTGTTACTCCTCCAATTAGGGAATGTTTACTTCCTCCTGCTGTGGGTATGTCTGTGTAACTGTGTAAATGCTTATGTATAGGTGTGTGAGAGCCTGTGTCTAGATGTGGTGTTTGTGAAGTGTCTTAAGAGTCCTTCACAATGTTCAAGTTCTTTCCCTCCCCCCCTTTATTAGTGCAAGTTGTGATGGCAGCTCAGTGCAGCCGCCACAATGGCAAGCTGACAGATGGACAGAGCATGTTTCCAAAGATTGATTCATCCTTTTGCCAAACTATCTGTACTCCAGTCAGAATCTTGGTGGCACATGCCCCAGCGATGTTTGAAAAATGGATCTCATGGTTGTGATAAAAAAATACAAATGCTTTTAATGTCATATATAACAGAACAAAACTGTTAAAATCCCAAATCTGACTCAGTATCAGAGAAGGTGGTTGATAGAAATGTGGTTGTGATGAGTGTTCTGGGCCACGAAACAAAAATTCTCCTTCGGGTCCTGCAGACACATTTGTGTGGATGTGCAACTTTGAGTACCATCTGGTGAGCTCCCATTTGACAAATAGACATAGAGTTAACTTCCAAGACACTTTTTGCAGAGGAAAAATCTGATTTATTAAACCTGTGATGTGTTTTTTTTTTTTCTCATTCTAGATAAACTGGCAGGCTCGTCCGCCAAAGACAGAGCTGGATATCATGAAAATCATTATGAGTAAGTGTCTCATTTTGTTCACATCAAGGTCCCCAAGTTTTGTACTTTTGTGCTACACCAACTCACGGCCATATGAAACTCTTTCAGTGTCACCTGTCAACGTCATGTCATGCCATGGTGCTGGTGATTTATAACTGGTCTCCTGACAGAGCCAACGGGGATCTGTCAACACAGTAACCTTCTGTTGCACCATTCTGGTAAGGATTCTCCGAAGACGCATAAAAGACAGCTACAGACATGATTTGTAAAGTACCAAAAATATAATGGTAGGATAAGACTTTATTGATCCCACCATGGGGAAATTTAACAGTTAACAGCAGCAATATGCAACACATCAGTGCCAAAGAAAAGGCATAAGGTAGAAATTAAAATTCTTAAAAGTATAAAATTTAAAATATTTACATAGTAATTGCACATATACATAATGTGATATGGGGGTGGTGGAGGGTCACTGTGTACTTGTTATCAGAATGTTTATAAAGATCCTGGATGCTTGTATGATCGCTGTAGTGTGTAATGGTATCGATGAAAGTCAGGTATGGTTAAGTCTGACATATTAAACAATCTAAGGCTTTATGTAACACTTCAAAAACAAGTTATAGCATTAGCTTAAGTAAAAAAACAGTGTTTAAGTGCACTTAAACACGTTAGCTCAATGAAGATCAAAGCTCTGAAAGTCAGATTAACACACCTAGATAATGCGGTTGATCTACCCCTGCATGTAAACAGACCAATTAGACTAGAATGAGACAAGGTGTTTTGCACATGCACCAGAGCTCTGTGCCCAATACTGGCCTGGAAGTTGAATGTGTAATGGTAAAGTTATATCACGTCTAACTGTCAAGACCAGATCACTTATACAATTCCTATCTGACCCATTTGTGTAATTCCTATCTAACCAGGCGAACTGATCTCTTGTATAATTCTTACCTAATGTCAAACCTAATGTTTTCCAGTACTCCCAGTCGCAACACACAGAACATCCTATATTATCTACATCTAATTGCACAGAACGGTCTGTTATCACGAACAGTAGCCACCATGTGTATTAGAGAATACAAAGCATCTCACACTGATGCACATGACCAGAACCAAATTACCCCATCAATGTTTTCCTCCATACAAAGGGTCTCTGAACCCATCCTGACCCCTCCCACAGAACCCTTGATTACCTCATGACACTTGACCGTTTGTCAGCTGACTAATACTGTCATCATTGTCCCTTCTGTCATTTTTATTATGTCATTATTATGTCATTGTCCTATCCTCTTCTAAGGTTTGGTGCTCCATTCTCACTTACTCTCTTATGACTCAGCCTTGTGCTCTCATTCGGGGGAGTCTCTCCTGCAGGAAGCAATAAACTCACACAAAAGACCGATTCTGTCTTCTGAGTTCTCTATTGACAGATTTTTCCACAACAAACATTATGCATTTTATTTGCACAGAAAGTACACTATGTACAAATTTGCATAGTCATCTTTTGTTGTGCCAGTTTACCTCTGGGTTGCTAACTTGCTAGCTCACTAATATTGTTGTGGTCTGTGATTTTGTAAGTTCACAAGCTGAAAGTGCATGTCATCACCTATCGTAGCAGAGGTGATATGAATTAGATAATAAATTAAGTACACTTCTGTACATGTATATCGCAGTGGTGGCTTGCCAATAGAGGGCACTAGGGCGCCATCCCACCTGTCTCACATGCAGAAGAAGACGATAGGACTCACTGAAAATAATTTTACAAAAACATTAATATTTTAATGAACGAGCCATACATAATACAGCAAGTGAGTTCTGTGTATAATCTGCATTCAACTGTAGTTTAAAAATGTTTTTGCTTGTTTAATGAGCAGTCAAGTCAGGTGTTTGCTGTTTGGGGGCGGCACCTGAGAACTCCATAGACTCTAAATGGTGCTTGCACAACAGACTCCCCTCCAATTCAAGAGATGGGAGAGGCTCGGGACACAAAATTGCGCCCAAGTAACACCCACAGAGGTAAGTGTCACATCCCCCAAAAAATCCAGACCTTCCTCAGAAATGGAATCAGCGGATAGGACCATAAGTAATACTAGAGAACAGCTGGATAGCTCTGTGGATTTCTGTGTGGAGAGGCGCAGGATTGATTCCCAGCTCAAGCGGTATCTATGATAGGTTTTAGCCCTTGCACTGATTTTGTTTTTTTTTTTGTTTTTTTTTCATGTCATGCGATCTACCCATGCTACCTTCACTCCAGGTCTAAATACATTATCTATACCATCATTGGAAAAAACACTGTCAGGGACATGCCTGACTTTAACAATAGTCATAGAAAATGTGCATGTTTAAAGGATAGATTTACAAATAAAAAATACCTGACTGAAAACACATATTGTGTAGTTTTATTTTAATTTAATATTTTAGTGGCGCATGCACTTTGGTGTATCCTAGTGGTAATTTGTGGTTATAGTGCAGCTGAAAACTGACTTGGATACTGCATCTCAAAAAATAATTTCAGCCGCCACTGGTATACTGGGACAAAGACAATGGTCGTAGCTGAGCTGCGGTTGGAGCTGTTGCATGTAAAAATACTCAATGTACAGTTGTGGAAAAAATTATTAGACCATCAAGTCATCAAAAACAATAGTTATTTAAACAAGTACTAATTCCTGTGTGTATCATGTGACTAAAACGGACAGAAAAGAAAACATGGGATACCTAAATGTACGGTTTTTAGCAGTACAATGCCACAGCTATTGATGTAACATCTTAAGTGATTTTGGTTGTCAAGAAAACATGGAAAATGGATAGATATCAGATCTTGAATTAAACTCTTATGAGCTATTTTTGTTATTATTTGGCCAAACAAATGTACCTTCAGTTGTACCAGGCATTAAAATGAGCAAGAAACTGAAGAAAACAAGGGTGGTCTAATAACTTTTTCCATGACTGTATGTGTTCTTGCCTGAATGACTGTCTTAAGTGCGACTTCTGTCAGGTCCCTTCATTTTTGTTCTTTTAAATCTCCCTTGTGTTAGTTCCTGCTCATCCTTTTGTTTCCCATCCCCTTCTTTCCTCCTTCCTTATGAGTGCATTGCTTACCTCTGTCTTTCCAGTATGTTGTGGCATTGATGTGAAGATGTGCACACCTCACCTGATCATCATCTGCCACAATTAAAAACTCTTCTCTATCATGACCACTGGATTGGTGTCTAAGCTTCTATTGTAAACACTTCTGGTAAACTCCAGTGAAAGAAACCTTAGAATTACACAGTGTACTCACTTGCTACTCACCTGATCATCATTGTTAAACCTCCCTGTGACGTTATTGCCTTTCCTGGATCCTTCGCTTCTCTCCGCAAACAACCACACAGTAACTCACCCACCAGTCGGTCCTCTGCTCCTACCCTCCCTCCCTCCCTCCCTCCAGGCTTCCCCAGTGGCCGTCCTGCTTCGTCGTCTCTGCCAATCCACCTCCCTGCTGCCAATATCCACTTTTCCAATATGTTAGCAATACAGCCTGTTGTACTGCTCATAACATCGCAGCCTATTCTCTCTGAATCAAGTCTGGGGTCAGCATTTACTCAGCAACCCTGCAATTTCACTCCTGTCGCCTGGTGTTACATAGACGGAAACAGCTGAGAGGGTGTGAGGAGCAACTGATGTGGAAGTGTGTGTGATTGGAGTTGATCAGGAACATCTGCAGCACAGAGAATCACAAGACACTTCCAAATTCAGAAAGGGTTGGTTTGGTTTTTTCAGTGCGTCACTATAGGAAAAGAAAAAAATCAATACTGCTTTATTACCCAGTTATTTCTGATAAGGACGTGAAGTGCTCTTCAACCCAACCAGACTCACTTGAAAATAACAGTAATTCAGCAGCTACCATGACTGACTGGTCCATTTGTCATTATTTCCAAATGACTCTGGTGATTCTCAATACAGAGATATAACAACTTCAGTTTGACCCATCTGAAAATGAACAAGGTTTATAACACACTGAAGGTCAGATGTGCAGACACACAGTTGAAATACATGAGCATTTAGATGGGAAGGAAAACAGGAAGTGATGTGTTGAGCTGTTTTCACCTATAAAATGCAGATTTTTTTTTAAAAATACATTTTATGTGGAATATGCAGTAATGACGTGTTTCATCAGAATTAAATCCTGTTCTGATAGTTAAGTGTGTTTTAGTACATGTCTTCTGCATTTTAACCATATAAAGTTAAATACAGTTGTAGTCGGTGTGGGTTGACCATGTTGCTACTACCTCTGTGTTGTGCTTGTGAATGGTGAGGAATAAAACGAGCATAAGTTGTCCTGATTTTGATGCATTAAACGCATCAAAATCAGTACAGCAACTTCTCAAGACTTTTAGTCTTCCACAAGCACACACTGAGTGATCTGTGGCATTTGTCACATTGTTCTTTATTAACCCATAAATACCCATGGCCACTTTTGTGACTGTTTCAATAGAATTTTTCTCCATTTTTAACTTTTCTTAAGTGATTTATTACCATCTACTGTAATAGTATCCCCTGTATTTTGTGGTTTTAAGTGAAAATCATGTATTTTCCTACATTTAATTTACTGATCATGTAGATGCTCAGATTAAAGTTGAGGGTTATTATATCAAAAACAAAGAAAACTGATGAAAAGTGTCTTGGTGCAAAATGTATCATTAACTGAACATAAACCAAGTGTCTCCATCCACTGTGATTTATCAAATGCCATGGGTTTTACTGGTGAATCAACATTGCAGTTGATGAAGGTGTTTCCACATTCACTACGGAGCCTCTGAACATCCAAATGGGTCATATCTGATGACCATGAAAAAATGACAAACTGCATTTTACACCAATTATTTACATGTATTTATAAGATTAGTGGATCAACAGGGCTTTAACATTTTATATCAGTAAATTATTTTGGTAGCCAGTGAATGTTTAGGTCTTTATGGGTTAAATAAATGTTGCAATAAAATAAGTAAAATTGTTGAGTTAAATAAACTTCATGTCCTTCAGACTCTGTAGTTACAATGGCAATGTCCAGTTTGAGAAAAATATTCCAGCCGTGAGTACAAATTTTAGTATTTCATAAAACAAATTTGTTTAAAAAAAAAAAAAAAAAAGAGGAAAAACTATGATGAAACTAGAAGCACTCGGAGAGCGCAGACCTCCGCCAAGGCTGATCAGTGCCCCCCCAGCCCCCCGTGGGCCCCCCTACCCCCAATCACCACCAAAATTTAATCATTTCTTCCTTATCCCATTTCCAACAAACCCTGAAAATTTCATCCAAATCTGTCCATAACTTTTTGAGATATGTTGCACACTAACGATCAGTGGCCCCCCCACCCCCGATCACCACCAAAATGTAATCATTTCTTCCTTATCCCATTTCCAACAAACCCTGAAAATTTCATCCAAATCTGTCCATAACTTTTTGAGTTATGTTGCACACTAACAGACAGACAAACAAACAAACAAACAGACAAACAAACAAACCCTGGCAAAAACATAACCTCCTTGGCGGAGGTAATAAATAAGCGGCCATACCCGGAAATAAGTGTGCTAGAGAACCTTATGAACGTTGTGATGCAAGTTAAACACCTCTGTTTCATGCTTTTACTGCATTTTAACACTTAAGCAAGAACACTTGTCTTATATGGACAGCTCGTCTTATGAGTTCACACTATATAAATATAATTTACCAAAATAAAAGCTCCCTTAAATGAACAGAAAAACAACAGAAGATGAGCAAACACAAAACTGTCGGCATTACACAGTGGTTGCATAATACAAGTTACAGGTTTCTGTCTCCGTGCCAGGCCTGTGTTTATTCCACTTAAAACCATTTTTGCTCCTTTTTTTCCCCCTTTCTTTAACCATTTTCCCTGACCCAAATGAAAACTGTGTGTTTATTTCGGTGACCACTCAAGATTTAACTCTCTTAACTTAGCCCTTTATTTTACCAAGTTGTTTGTGTGACTTAACCCAACCAGTCTTTCACTGTGGCAGCCTGTCACCGTCAGTGGTATTTTGTATTTGCATATGTCATTTTGTGAGTGAGTGGAAATGGACCTAAGGGGAGTTTCAGACAAGAGGACATGCTGCTCCTGCACCTATTTCTGCTTTAGACCCTGATTTTTCTGCAGCCTGTTTCTCTGGAGTTTGTTGATTCCTGCTGTGGACTGCCATAATAAGCAGCCAGAATACTTTTCAGATGTATTCTGGTAATAGCCTTGATATCACGTCTCATCATCATGATGCAATACACTGTAGTAAACTCACAGCTCCGCGGCACACCATATGGTCAGTCTGCAGTGGAGAGCTAAAGCAAAACATTACCCTTATCTGTTCTCTTGTGGCCAAAGTGCTGTGTGTTTTGACCTGTCAGTAATATGCAGTGTTCCTTTAGCAAATAGAGCAAATCACTGAGGTGAATGAGAGACTCTGTCCTCCTCTTTTCTATATGTCAGAAGCTAGTAAGCATATATGAAGAGGAGTTGTGTACAGCTGTGTTAAATAGACACACAAGCTTAATGCAGCGTGCATCTCTGTACAAGAACATGTAATATTAATACATAACGGTGAAATTTCTAATCAGTTTCTGTAATTCTGATTCATCTTTGGTATTGGTATGTAGGGGTCAACATTAGGATAGCAACAAAAGTTTTATAGGCTGTCCTATATATATGTGTGTGTGTGTGTGTGTGTGTATTAGCAGAGATAGTGAGTACTGGGTTGTGATGCTTTGTGTGCCTCAGGTCTGGGCTCCTCTTTGAAGTGTGAGAGCTGTATGCGTTTGATATGAAGGCATTTAATAAGGCTCCCTCACTGTGTGTGTATGTGTATATGTATATGTGTGTGTGTGTGTGTGTTTTACACCAAGAAATGCAATCTGCCTTACTTGCCTTATGTGTAAATGCAGGTATGCGTATGTGTTAATTTGAGCTCTATGACGAACTCTGTTATGGTCATCATATTCTACATCATACTAGTCTTGCATGCAGACTAAAAACATCAAAATGAATAGATGAGGTTAACCTTAGGGCAAAATCGTTAACCATGAACACATAAATGAGCTAGAAATTGTCCGGTCTGGCTTTTTAGCTGATGTTTTATCCACAATACTGCTCTTCAAACATGCATTAATTTGTGTGGTATTATGGTGTTTTCATGTTATGGTATAATTCTGTCAATCCCACCAGTGTATGTGGCCTACTAAACCTCAGTGCTGTCTCTTATCTGTTAACTTTGCTTTGTTTGTGTACAGCAATCCACCAAGGCTAATCCCCACTGAATCGTATCTATCCAGCTACAGCATCTGTCGTGTCTTCTAACCTCCATCCCACCCTCCTCTGTCTCTGAATTCTCTCTCTATTTATCTCCCAATTACTGTTTCTTTTATTAGAGCACTTTAGGTTCGACCTCTCTACCTGCTGATTCTCCACATCTCTCGCTCTCGGTTTTCTTCCGCACTCTATTCAAGCATCTCCTCTTCTCTATCTGCTCGTACCACTTCCAGTTTTTCTCCACTTTGTCTTTCATCTCTCTTCAACCAGCATCCTCCTGCTCTCTCACTCGATCATTTCTATCTGTCTGTGTCTCCCTCACTCTCCTCTTTCTGTCTTTCAACTTCCTGCTGTGCCCCTGCTCACTAATCTTGTCATTACACACTAAAAACACCTTTTATCAGAGGAGACTTCAAAATAGCACATCACCACATGCTACACGCATGTTAACAACATGCATATGTCACATGCTAATATCATGTACTCGCTGTCTAAATTATCTGGAGGATACATAGACTCATTATATGACAGACAGATATTATCATAAGATTAAGGTGCAGCACTTCAGCAATCTTCACCACGTTTTTTATATGTGAATGTTTTTATCTGTTTGATCTGTTTCCAAATTTTATGCACAGATATGTAATAATTGTCCAAAATGATGGGCAATTAACCCTTTAAGCACCAGTCACAATACCGCGACAAGCAACGTAACTGAATGAAACAGACCGTAACTCCAGATAGAGTACCAAATTTTGTTACCGCCTCCCACCAATAAATGGCGGACATGTGCCTCTTCAATCCTAGCACCATTTCAAGGCATGTTTCTATTTAAAGTGAAGAAGAAAGTTGAGCTTGAAAGACATGGTCCTCAGCCACTTTAAGCCTTTACATGGCACTCAATGAAATACTCTGAAATCCAGAATTTCAACCTTTGCATGTTATTGGACATCATCGTCTCCCACTTCTTGCCATAAAACATCTGAGCAGCACTTGCTAAAAAACAAATACATCCAATAAAACAACTGTTATAAGGACATAAACAAGTAAAAATCATTCATATTCACTATTGACAGCTTCAAAATGTCTATAAAATCTCTGAATCTCTGTATAGTGTTTTAAAAACCAACATGCTTCTTGATCTCACTGAGGCATGGGATTGGCCCCATATTTAATGTTTGTAGAAATTACCAAAAATAGTCACTTGCCTGATAAGAGTTTAATAAATAGGTATAGTTTTGAAATATTGATATCAAAATTAAATATATTTAGACAATAAAACCTCAGGCACCTATAGGGTTAATAATGATTAAACCTGGGAACCCCTTGTGATTTGGACGTTAGCCTCCCATATTTGTGTTTCATGCATTTGCACAGGATAACAAAAGTGTGTTTTGTACTCAAATGTATTCCCCTATTATTCTTGTGTTATGATGTCAATGCTCACCAAAGATAGAATCCTCTTTCCAGTAGCTGTCAGGTATGTCATTCATCTCACCATCTTTTGAGAGTTTCTGAAGGATTTAAGATAAGTTTTAATTACGGCTATCGAAATTAAAAGGGATTAATCAATCAGCATGGTTAATCTGATTTTAAAATTTTAACGCAATTGACCCATCTGCAGCACAGAATGACTCTGAACGTCTCTGCCAATGCATTTTGGGCAGTTTGTCCAAGTAGAGTTAACATCGTGCATATGTAAATGGGCAGTTGATCCGTTAGTGACAGGCAGCAGAGCCGACCCATAAAGATGGAAGACACTAAACAGCACGTCGGCCCTCTGGATGAAAATATGAGGACAAAAAACCCCAAGACGGAACAGTCGACCAACATAAAGTATTATACACACTCTGCAGGAAGGAGTTTTCTTTTCACCGAAACGCTCCCATCTTAAAATACTACATTAACACGAAGCATACATTAGTTGAGGATTCTGCTAGCACTTTGGCTAACACGTTGCCCAGCGTGCAACAAACACATTAAATGCATAAATATTCCCTTCTTTCTTGAGTCTGTTTGCTCATTCAAATTGAAACGCAATTGATATAGATTAAAAATGAATGATATTTAATTGGAATTAATCGAAAATAATCCACAGCAACCCTGTGATTAATATGATTAAAAATTGTAATTGTTTGATAGCACTAGTTTTAATATAATATCCTGATATCCATGTTGTATTGTGACACAAGCCTTCTGAATTTAAATTTCCAATGATCATCATCGGCATCACCTCCAGAGTCCTCAACCAGCAAACAGGGTGAATAAATGCACAGAGAAAACAAAAAAAGCGAAAAATTCTGAATCAGAGTTGTCAGTTTGCAGGGGGATAATATCACAGGACCTCTATGTTTGCTGAAACGACCTCCACAGTTATTACAAATTACCAGAGGTCCACAGGTAATACTTGTCCAATGCAAATAGGGCTTAAGTTCCACAAATTTGTGTGGGATCCAGGTATCATTTAAGCCCTTTGAAAACCTAGGGGAGACCCTGGACTGGCACCAAAGGAAATGGCACCAAATAGAAAAATCTGAAGAGGATGACAGTATTCCTATTCATACGTCACCAGGGGTTTTACCGGATGGTTTGATGAATGTGATTATGATTCGAAAGATACACTATGACCTTCTAAACACCTACGGGAGATTTTGGACAGATCTTTGCGACAGGACATTCCATCAATGTGAAATCAACAAATGCAGAAATATCTTTAGAGACAGAATGGTGTACCATCCCCACAGGAGAGTTCACAGACTGGGTGGACAGCCCACCATATTACCTTTTGGGCTTTCACACCTAGTTGTTTTGGTTTAAACATCTGCAATTCAATTAGTTTTGTTAATGTAGTTATTTATTCAATGACAATACATGGTTCTTCTAAGGCTACAGATGCTTAAAGGGGTCATATTTTGCTAAACCCACTTTTATTAGTCTTTGATACATTTATTTTTGTATTTGTGGACCCTAGTAGTTCATAGTATGAATTTGAACCCTTCAGGTGCTGCAGAGCTATCTTTATATTCATTTTGGCAAAAATCAAGTGCATTTCTACAACCTGTTTTAATTCCTGCTTAATTTGTTGCGTCTAAAAGTAGTTACATTATGACATTTGCATGCATAAGGTCAAGACTTCTGACGAACATTTCTCTGAGTACGACATAATTGTTTATCAGCAGCAGCGGTTGCAGTCCATACTGAAAATATGTCCAAACTTCCATCAACTAAAATGTTCAGTTGTTGGTTGTATTAACAAACACAAGTGGCTGAACAGGACAGAGCAGCACAGCCAACAACCTGGTGTGAAAAGTGGCTCATTTGCATTTAAAGGGCCAGCGCTCAAAACAACCTTTCTGGTGTCATTACTCAGAAATAGGGTTGAAGATGGACCTGTGGAGTTGAATTAATGAAGAATTCAGACCCAAGCATAGCATTTACAGTTTATGTAGACCACAGGGAAATGTTTTAAAATGCATAATTCCATTTTAAGGAAAAGAGGCTAAATATCACTTCTTTAAATCTGGGGGAAAAACCTGATGAAGTCTCTTGGATGACGGAGCAAATGTTTTCAAGAACAAAACCAGTCCAGTTGAATTTCAAAAAACTACCAAGGGTGAATCTGAAAACAAACACACCTTCCCTTTGCAGCACACGTCTCTCAATCCAAATCAAAAGATTAAATATAAATAGATGCGATCTGATGATGTTCAATGTTGTTATGGAAAAGTGAAGCCTGTTTTCCAAGACTACACGGAATAGAGCAGTAGAATTACATTCAGGTCACATCTGATAGAATCTGATCAGTGATCTGTAATTACAGCTGTCTATCACACGTTCAACTTCGCACCTGTCTAAAAATACTTGATTAGACCAAAAAAAAAAAAATACAAGCATCACAGAGTACATTTTCTACAGCCTGAAAACACAGAGAAGGAGTAGATGCAGAATTATCATGTCCTCTCAGACCAGTTGAACTGAAATATGCTGAAAGGTAATTATGGAATTTTTGCGCAGTGATGCTAAAAACTATGAAGCACTGCAGCGTTAATGCCATGGCTGTAATTTACTATACAGAGATGAAACCCAACAAACCTGGGAGAATTCAGGGCTGGCAGCTGGTGGGGGTGAGTGGAAAGGGGAGAGACCCGACAACACAATCAGACAGTGAGCAGGTTGGAATCGTGACCTCTCATGAGGAACATGCCTTCAAAAAGTCTGAAACGTCTTTGGACTAAGGTTCAGGCCAAATAACCAAAGCAATGAAAATTAATGAACAGAAGCATGGTTCATGTCTAGTGTGACAGCATTTTTTTTTCACCTCGATTGTTCAGACATATGAACCAATTACAAGAAGTTTCAACTGGCTATCATCAAACATGTAACCAGGGTAGCTCTTGGAAAAAAGGAGATAGATTTGAATAGAAATGTGTTCCCACCTAATAATAAAGATTAAATTGAAAGAATATGTAAAACTGGAGAAACCCTTTAATGTATTTTCTGAGAGGATGACAGAGGACACAGGAGAACTGTTCATTCATATGTTTCCATTTGACAACTGGAATGAACACATGACACTAGATACACACTAGTTTACTCATCAATCAATGTCAGATACACGTGATGACGATGACCAGGTAGTGACGAAACCTAACGTGCAGAATCTTCAAACGTACCTGATTTGACTATACAATGAAACAGCAACGTGAACCTTTGTGTTAAAATGTATTTCTTTTATTTGGTTATCCACCCATGATTGTATTTGAATCAAAAAGAATAAAACAAACACAACTAACACCGTCACTAACCTGCAGTGCTCACACACATACACACAGCGAACTGTCTTCCATACCTGTATTTCTAGTTCGTGTACTACATGTCCAGTCGATACTGGAAGAGCTGACATGGAAGGAATTCAATGTTTTTCTGAAGGACACTTGAGCAGGATAGATGATTGCTGTCATATACGATTTAACATGATTCCTCCAGCTAAAGGACAGTTTCCCAGGCTTACTACAGCTCATCACCCTGTCCTGTCCGAGGGCATCCAGTTGTGTGTCACTGGAGCATAGCCATGAGTGACAGCAGAGATAGACCGAAAAAGGGGGTTTTAGACAGGTGGGAAAGATTGAGAATTGGACAGAATGCTCGTCTGGATAGTGCCTAAATCCCTTATATAACAGAGATAGGACGTACAATGACTAGCTACTGTATGTTTTTTGGTTATTTATTTGTCATTTCAAGTATCAGAAGCTGAGTTTCTATATTGAAATTATACATTTACATTTTGTTTTTGGGGAATCTGAGTTTGGGCCAAGGGGCAAGGACCTTGTTTCCAAAACGAAAGCTAATGTGGCAGTATCTTAAAGTTGTAATACCGCTGATGGCCACTAGGGCTGGCTCCATTTTTATTTCATTTATTAATTTATTTTTATTCATGATTTATTCTGGTCTAATCCATTTTATTTGGACCCTCTAATATATAATCAAAAGCCTATTTTGAATGCTCTCATTCACCTCACTACCAGATGGAGTCTCCTGGGAATGTAAACACCGACAGTTTAAGGTGTAACAGGAAGGGATGTAGCTTCTGTTGTATTTCTTCTTAGACGTTTGCCATGGATAAACATACTAAAAATATTTTGTGATGTTTTTTTTTTTTACCTTTCATCCATGAAATGAAATTTCTAGTTTAGGTCACTAACAACAAGAGTTTCTGAAAACACCAAAGCAAAGATAGTAGAAAACCTCATTTTCATGGTACCATAGTTTTAGGTTCTGAAAAATCACAGTACATGACAAAAATAAATGCCCCTTTTGTTCAAATGTGGTCACTTCACTGTCCAAAAATCCACCATGGTGATGACCCAATCAATGAATGCAAACATTCCTCCAGTCACTAATAATCTACAGTCTGTGGTTTGGGTTTGTAGTTTTTCTCAGGACAATAACTGTCCTTTCAGAGTAATACAGAAGGTAATTATTGACAGCAGATGACTCTATTCAACCTATTAGATCTGGGACTCCAGCTGAGGAACAGGGTCTACTGTATCTCTAGGTGTGTGTTCCATTGCTCACACTGCTTTCTGTTTGTTAATCTCATTATTCTCCATCTTCTTGGCTTTGTTGGCAGATTAACACAGGAATGGGATCAGGCTGGATTTCGTTTCCTTTTTCGGATACAGAGAACAGGTTCTTTGCTCAATTTGTAATTTTTCTTCACTTACCTTGCGTTTCCCTCTTTCCCTCTGTTGTCTCCCTCACTTTTTCTCCCCATCTCTCTGATGATCATTTTCTGTCTCATCATCTTTCTCAATATTCATCACACTCACTAGGCCTTTGTTCTCCTCCCATCAATCGCTTCCTCTATTGTCCGCTCCAATATCTCTGCTCATTCTGATTAAAAGCATTTTGCAAATGAGACCGAGGGGATGTCAACTCATCATTAACTGCTGTTTACACATATTAGAATATCATACTCCTTACATACATTAACCCATAAAGACCCAAACAGCCACTGGTGACCCAAACCATCAACTGATCTAAACTTTTTAATACCTGTTGATCCACTAATCCTTTCAATCTATGTAACTAATTGTTGTAAAATGCAGTTTGTCATCTTTTCATGGTCATCAGATATGACCCATTTGGACGTTCAGAGGCTCCGTAGTGAATGTGGAAACACCGTCATCTTCTACATTGATTCACCAGTAAAACCCATGGAGTTGGATCAATGACAGTGGATGGAGGCACTGGGTTTATGTTCAGTTAATGACTGATTTTTGCTGAAAAAGTCACTTTTTCTTCAGTTTTCTCTTTTTATGATACAATAACGGTCAACTTTAATCTGAGCTGTTATGAACATCTACATGATGATTGAATTACATGTAGGAAAATACCTGATTTACACTGAAAAATACAAAATAAAAGGGATAACATTACAATTAGAAGTAATAGATAACTTAAAGAAGGTTAAATATAGAGAAAAATTCACATTTAGGAACTGACATAGATGTTGCACTGGGTCTTTATACAGAGGCTAAATAGTTTTGTTTACTTGTACTGGGTTTGAAATGGTCTAAATTATTATATATCACGTTATTATATTTCATACCTATTGATCCACTAATTCTATCAATACATGTAAATAGTTGGTGTAAAATACAGTTTGTCATCTTTTCATGGTCATCAGACATGACCCATTTAGATGTTCAGAGGCTCTGTAGTTACCGTGGAAACACTGTCACCCTTTACAATGTTGATTCACCAGTAAAACCCATGGAATTGGATCAATGACAGTGGATGGAAGTGCTTGGTTTATGTTTAGTTAATGATATATTTTACTGAAAAAGTAACTTTCTTGTCAGTTTTGTATGTTGCTGATATAATAACCCTCAGTTTTAAACTGAACTTTCATGGACATTTACATGATCAGTAAATTAAATATAGGAAAATACCTGATCTATATTGATACAATGCTAAATACAGAGGATGATATTACAATAAATGGTAATAAATCACTTAAAAAAAAGTTGGATATGGAGAAAATTTAATTTGGGAACTGACACAAAAGTAGCTCTGGGTCTTTATGGGTTAAGACATTTCAGGTTGTTCATATTTATTCTGGTTATTCACATTGTTTGTAAAAGGTAATGTAAAGATTTTTCTGCAATTTTACTTTTTTACACTGAAACAAAGACAAACTAAACAAATTTGTCTGTATGCAGTCCCTGAGCTAAAATCATTTTAACATCCTTGATTGTTAATTTCATCTCGTGGGCTGGATTGGACCCTTTGGCGGGCCTGTTTTGGCCTAAAGGCTGCATGTTTGACACCAGGGGTCTAAATTATCTTTAATGTTTACAAAATGCAGCCAAGAATTTGCATACCACTATTTGTGTAATAGAGACTAAAGCATAGGTGCATGAAAAAGGATTCACTTTTCCATTTTGATAGCTTTTTTATTTTACATTCATGGTTTTCAATTGGTTTGTGCTTATGACAAACTATCTTAGCTTTTTTTCCCCCGGGATGACAAGCATAATATTAACACATGCATTTCAGTTTTTCTCATTCAATCGCTGTTCTCTGTGCATCTCCATCTTTTTTCACCCCAGCTCTTGCCGTCTAACTCACTTTGCTTTTGTCTGTGTGTGTGTTTGAGTGTGGAGTTCCTGATGAGGTTAAGCACATGATTAATGGGTCTATCTAACAGCGTTTACACTGCACTCATCTCCACTTATGTAACTACACATACAAGCACATACACCCTCAACAACACACACACACACCAGACTCTCCTCCACCTCGTCGCCTAGGGTAACAGTATGTAAATGATATGCAGATGACAGGAAGTCAATTAGGAGACCAGAGAGCCATGACTCTGCAGAACTCCATTAGTGAGGCACTGATCAGCTCACATCCCGGCTGTATCTGGTTTTCTCTGCCTGTCTCTCCACCCTACGCTATCTGCCTGTGTGTATCTGTGTGTGTGTTCCTGGGGCGTCGACTCTGGTGGAGACTTTGACCTAAATGCACACTGGCCCGTGGAGGATTTTGTCTCTCAATTTTTGTCCCCACGCGTAGAGTCTGCTTTTTGAGGTCTAAGACTGGGTTTGGGGTTAGAATGAGCTTAAGGTTAGGGTTAGCTTGTAACAGCTGAGGTTAGGGTGAGAGGCCAGGAAATGCATTATGTCAATATGTCCTCACTGGAATGGTGTGTGGCACAGACAGAGCACAGAAATCCATTTGCTGAGCTGAGATCAGCTTGCAGACCAAGCTGTGCTTTGTAGCAGCAGCTGGATCAGACAGTTATTCCCTCAGTATCACTGTCTGCTTGTCTTTGCGTCAGCCTCATCTCACAACATTTAATGAAGTTAACGTAAAGTCTATAGGAAGGGAATCACGTTGGTTCACTTAATTACTAAACACTTCATTTATTAAGTGTGTACGCAAAAGGAAAAAAAAAATCCTAAATGAAGAGTTATTTTCAACAGTTAAAATGTGTTTAGTTTAGTAGAGCAAAATAGAATAGAATAGAATGAATTGTCATTATGCAAAAAACACCTATTTTGGTTAAGGTAATCTTAAACTTTGTTGTTATATAAACACAAAGAAACAGGACAAACAATCAAACAACCCCCTCTCCAAAAAAAATACATAAAATGTAAAAATAAATAAATAAAAATCAGCAATAAAAATTGTAAATGTAATGTCTGCTCATCTTTGTGTTGGCCTTATCTATCAACATTTAATGAGGTTAAAATAAAGTCTTAAAATCATGTACTTATTTTATTAAGTGTGTACACAAAAGGAAAAAAATCCTAAATGAAGAAATATTTTTAACAGTTAAAATGTGTTTAGTAGAATAGAATGAATTATCATTATGCAAAAAAAACTTGGTTAAGGTAATCGTAAACTTTATTGTTATATAAACACAAAGAAACAGGACAAACAAACAAAACCCAAAAAACCATAATATACATAAAAATGTTTAAAAAAAGAAAAAGAAAAATCAGTATTAAAAATTGTAAATGTAATGTCTGCTCGTGTTTGTGTCGGCCTTATCTATCAACATTTAATGAAGGTAAGATAAAGTCTTAAAATCAATCACTTCTTTTATTAAGTGTGTACACAAAAGGAAAAAAAATCCTAAATGAAGAGCTGTTTAATTAAAATGTCTTTAGTAGAGTGGAATAGAATAGGATGCATTGTCATGCAAAAAAACAAGTTTGGTTAAGGTAATGTTAAAGTTTTATTATATAAACACAAAAAAACAGGACTGACATGAAAAAGAAACAACAAACATACACGCACAAAAAAAGATCAGCAATAAAAAATTTTAAATGAAATGTCTAAAACTGGAGACCTTGGGGTCAGTTGCAGGCACTTAATCCAGTTCAACACCATAATTTAATGTGGTACAAAACATTTCAACAAATGTTTACAAAAGGTCTTTTCTGTGAAGTCTAAAACTCCTTCCAGAGGGAAGTGCTACTAATTGGGAGTTTGTTGGATGAGACGGATCACTTGTTGTGTCAGGGAATGGATTTTGGATTTACCCAGGTCCAGGTGGGTTTCATTCTCAACTAACCTTAAGAATAACAAGATTTCTTACAGTGAAATTTCAAATCCCATTGTTTGTCGTTGTTCTGGTTCTGTTTTGTCCACATAAGCAAATACACAAGGAGAAACAAACACTCAAAGGGCGAATATAAGAACCTGGAGTGTGACTGCAGAACTTTCTGTTCATATATTTGGTCTTGAATGTCTGCCGTCCTTCTGTAACTACAGCCCGTTAATCATACCTGTCTGAACCTTTTTCCTTGACTTATTGTCTTCCTCTGCATTCTACCACGACAAATGTGTACTATTCATTTTATGACGCACAAGTGGAACAAATGCCCAATTTCCAGCTGCTGCCCATGTCCTGTACCTTTCAAACTTGTAACCTTTTTCTAAAAACATCTCCCCTTAAATGATGCATGACTGCACCTTCACCAGTCAGTGAAAATGGGCTGAGGTTGTACTTCAAACCTGCAACTGCTCTATTTCTCTCCCAACTCCTTAATCCTTCTGTCCTGTCCCATCTTTCAGTGTTTAGTAATTAAGTGAGCCAACGTGATTCCCTTCCTTTAGACTCTTCTGTTACATTTACTGAGCTCTTTCTTTTTCTTTTCTCTCCTCCTACTGGATTCCACCCATCCTCTGTCTATCTTGTATCTGGGTCCAGTCATGCAGTTAACAACATACCTGTTCTGGACTCCGGTTCTTTTCTTCCACTGTGTCTGTCTTTTTAACTCTCCTTCCCTCTCCATCAGCCTCCTTCTGTATTTTAACCCTCTATCTTATCTTTCTCTGTCTGTCCACTATCCTCTTCTTCCTCTCTGTTTTACGTCTCTCGTCTCCTTCTTATTTCGTTTCGGTGCCTCTGTGTGACCGGTCATGCGGTTAACAACAAAGGCAGGTAGCCGCTGCACACAAGGTTGATTCACATGGTACACTGAGTCTGTGTCTTGACCCAGCTCAGTAGAGACACACATAGGCATAACCAACTCCCAGCATCCTCCACCTCCCATCCTTTGGACTGCAATTACGCACTTTAGTATATCAACAGGGAGCAGGGAACTGTTGGTTGTGAAACCTTTGGCTCAGATCCATGGTTTCCTTCTAGGCAATTACTGCATCTATTTAAGGCAACTAACTTTATAGTCATAAACCACATTTGAGTCACACTTGTAGCTCCAGGGAAGATCGTTTGATGTGTGATCTGATGAGCTTTCTCTTACCCTCGTGCATCCATTTCCAAACACCCAGTCACGACCGACAGGTGGGCTGCAGGAGAGTTTGTTTGCTTTGCCAAATGAACTTGCATTTCTAACTTTTCAAAACACATTTTACCCTTGCTTAAATGTACCCTTCTTATTTTGTTTCATTCAAGTAAATAAAGGTGCACGTTGTTTTACTAATGAGAGGAAATAAAAACAATGAATGTGATCTCTGTCCAAATGCACTAATTTGGTCTGATTACCCCGCCCCCCAAAGGGGAGGAAAGGGGTATTGTTTTTGGTTTGGTTTGTTTGATTGTTTAACACTCTAGCAGCAAAACTATTGGTTGAATTCATTTTTTCCCCATTTACTTATAATGGGTGAAAATTCAAATGTCTGTAGCAGCAAAACTATTTGGTTGAATTCATACTAAATTTGGTTTATAGATTGCCAGTGACCCAGAATAAACCTCATTACATTTTGGGAAAAGTAGGTCAAAGTTTCAATTTTTTATGATTTTTTTTTTTTTTTTTTTAATCATTTTTTTCCCCATTTACTTATAATGGGAGAAATGTGTGCAATTGTTCATCACAGTGATTTCCAGTGTTTTTGCAGATAAATCCAATGTTTTCATCATGACTGCAGTGCTCCTAAAGTCTTTACAGTTATGTAAAGGCACTGGCCAGGAAATGAAGACCACTTTTAGGCACCAGTATGTTTTATTCATTCCTAATCAATCAATCAATCAATCAATCATTATATAGCACTTTCCATACATTAAGGATGTAGCACAAAGTGATTTGCATATAAGTTTTAAAAATCAGTACCCCCCCCCCCCCCCCCCCCACACACACACACACACACACACACACACACAAACCCACAAGCTCACACAATGACTTTCTATACAACACCATAGAGGTTACATATGCCATAGTTGAATATGTGTGCAGCCTACTCACTACATTAAAAAAAAATCTCTCTGGGTTCCTTTAAAATACCTGAGCTATGGTATGTAAGCACTAAAACATCATTGTGATTCTCTTTACAGATAAGCATGAACAACATACACAAACACCCATTCATATGCTGTATAAAAAACAATTACGACAACAAACTTCCATCCTTGCCGTAACAGGCAGCGCGTACGTTGAGCAAACACACACCTCAAGGAAATGGTTGCTGAAAACAAAATATAGTTGTTCCCCCGGTGCGGCTGTGTGGGCTGTAAAACGTGTTATCACCATCAGAACAGTTTGAGTTCCAGATAATTGAAAGGAGCTGAGGAATCTGTCTCACTCTATCAATACACATACATACACACACTCACATAGAGAACCAATACCACACATTGTATGAGACGAGCTTCAATCCCCTCTCCTTGCGTTCTCATTTTCTACAGCTGTCTTACTGCATGAAAACAGCTTTAATGAACTGCAAAATACTCTAAACAAACAGTTGTTTAATTTGACAAAGCAATGTTATGTACTTGTCAGAAATACAGAGATGTGGTTGTTTTGATGTGTGAAATACTTGTACATTTATTGGAATTCAGACCTTTTGAGTACAAGGATTTCCAACAATTTTAAACGTGACAAGGAAACTGTAGCCTTGGGCTTCTTCCGTCATCATTTTATAAGTTTGTCTGTTATATCTGCAGTTGTCTATTGAGTCTCCTCCCTTTCCTTCTGTTTCTGTGGCTTTACTTCGATTGTATCTCTTTCAGGACTGACACTATCTAAGTGTTGTCATTCAACTCCTATTCTCAAGTACTTGCTTTCATGTTTTCCTGTGTAGTGTTTGTCTAAATTGTAGTTCCAAAATGTGGGTGAAAAAACAACAACATTTGGACTCAGTTCACTCCATCAATGACTAAATTAGCACGCCAGATGCTGACTCTTCCAGTGCGTTCTCTGTGGGCTTCACTACTTTTACCTTTAATTAAAGAAAGTAAACAAACAAGGTGAAGAAAAAGAGAAGATGTTTGTAGCTGCACCAGTAGTTATGCTGAAAACAGTGAACATATTAATTTGAAGCAGAATACCACAAACATTCATTTGCCAAATAGCATTCTCACAATCAGAGAAGCACAAAACTGAAGTGTCTGTCCATTAGTGTTTTTTTTTTTTTTTCTTTTCATTTTGTAGAGGCTATTTAAACTAATTTTACAACAACCAAGGCATTTGTAGACAGAGAAAAATCCACTTGGTTTCATTTAATGTGGCCTCAAGTGTCGTACACGCATCCATTCATCTTCTATCTTTTTAATCAATGACAATAAAATGTAATCAGTGTGTCCTGCCACAACCTGCCAGTGCTGCCTTACAATTACCCATCTTCTTGGAAAACATCCACTCAACAAGTACGAAACAACTAGTATTTGTACATCCAGTTTTGTTTTGTCTTGTTTTGTTGATTTTAATATTTGTCTTCCCTTCGAACCTGCTGGTAGTTTTCAGTCTCTACTGGACTCATGCATGAAAGTTTAATAGGATTTGGACTCAAGTCATCAGAAATGTCAACATCTTTACAATTTTTGAGCAACAAATTTTCCAAAATTAGACTCACCTCAGATGGTTCTATTGGTTTTGGTAAACATGTAGAAAACAAAGCCCCTCCTCTCCCTCGCTGGACTTCTATTTCTGCCTCTCTTCTTTAACCTCATGTCATAGATTTTATGGTATTGATGCCATGAAAGCACATCATTACATGCAGAAATTACATGAAAGTTGGTTGTCAGTGGTGTCTGGCTGTGGTATGTCATAAATCTTATCCCTTCTATGTTATTCAATGAGGCTTTGGCCAATATCAAATGGCAAGGGCCTCAGTTCCAAAATGAAGCCAATGTTTAACCCTGTAAAGCCCAAACCATTAAATTGTTGACAGAAATTCCAGTTCTTTGAAACTGGAGCCTTTATTGGTCCGTCTGAACAACCAAAAATGTTTTTTTCAAATATCAATTTCCATGTATGAGTTTCAATTTTGTATCATATGTGATACATTGGGTGCTCAAATATGCTCAAATATCATTATTTTTGAACAAATAAAAACATAACACAAATGTGTAACAAATTGGTAATTTCTTTTCAAAATGGGCAAAGTTCTGCCTCCTTCCTCATTAATGACAAGTAGTGTCACTGTAAAGGCCTCTGATGAACAAATTCCTCCCCCTATCTGTGTATTGCATGTATCTAATTGTATACATCAGGTTTTTCAAGAAAAAAATATCAAACTGATCAGGTAGAGGTCTTCAAAACTCGTGTATCAAATATGATACATTTGGCGTTATAGGGTTAAGTATTTGAGTGATCTCATAAAATTGCATTGTATGTAACACCAGTTCTTATGGCATTTGGCAAAGTTTTTTTTTAAATTTGCAAATGTCAACAATTGCCATTTTTTTTCTTGACAGCTTCACTATAGTTGTGATCTATGATAAAAGGTTCCACTAACAGGACAAAACACATTCCTGACACAAATATTATCATTTACGGTGATTTTAACACAGCCTTCAATCTCCCAATAGATTGATCAGGAATAAACAAAGGAAAACAAAAAAAAGGCAACAAGTGGTGTCAGGTACAACAAACCCCGCCCCTCACATGTTTTGTAGCTTATTTTGGCATCGATCCAACTGATGTCATCATGTTAATGTGTGTGCTGATGTCAGCATATCAATTGGCTCTATTTAGGTGCCCATTTTGAAGTAAATTGAAACAAAACTGATGTTTTTATAGATGTGAAATTTTGGTCATTATAAGTAAACAATATTTTGACTTTGAACCTACTTTTTCCAAAATGTAATGACATGTATTCTGGGTCACTGGCAATCTATAAACCCAATTTGGTATGAATTCAACCTATAGTGTTGCTGCTATAATGTAAACAAACAAACTGAGCCAAACACAATATCCATTTCCTCCCCTTCAGGGGGCGGGGTAATAATCTGAAACGATAAAACAGTACATGGAGGAGGCAATGGGTGGCAATATAATAATCCAGACTATGACTATTAAATTATCTGAGAAGACTGGAATATGCTGACTACAATCAGACTCAGGAAAGGGAATGAAATGAAACATTGTTATATAGGTTAATATTTTAAAATGTTTGTAGTTATTTAGAACATCTGAATTTATTAAAGATTATAATGTAAATTGTCTTTTTCGTCACATGTCTAATGGTAGATAGGTAAATATTTTATAGTTTAAAATGTGTTTGTAGTTATTTAGAACATTTTAATTTATTAAAGATTATAATCTAAATTGTGTCTCTTATCACATGTTTTTAAGGGCCCCCATTCATAAGCTGAGGACTGCTTCTGGGATGTCCTATTACAAAATGTATTTTGTAAATGAATTGTCGATTTTGACTGTTTGTAAAGATTTTGTAATAAATTGATTGATTGATTATGCAAACTTCCTCCAAACCAGTAAATTGATTATAAAAGATGCAACAGATGCAACAATCGATGCAAACCAATTGTAATAAGTGTAATTGGATTCAAAGATACTTTTATAAACCAATAAAGTCACAGTTTGCCGTAAAGATAATAAGGAAACATCTGGTTTTGTGTGAACTGGCTTGATGGATTACATCTCCTGTCTCATGTAATACACATCACCAGCACCAAAAGATGTTACCTTGACATGTTTCACCTTGTTTGGCAAGAACAAGGTGAGAATGTATGAAAACAGACAGAAATCACAACAAGGCTGTTGAAGAAACGTCTTCAGTGACAGATCATGGAGAGACAGTCACGTCACCTCCACCACTTTTAAGGTGTGAAGCCTTTTCTATTGATTTATTTTGATAGTTTTACATCTAACTGCAACTTTTTGATGAGAGTAAATGTATGATTTATACACAAATAAATACCATGTGTAAAACTGGATCAAGAAATTACTTGCCTCTTGCCAGTGACTGCAATGTTTTATTTTATTTTTTCTGAAATGAGGTTCTATGAGGCATAACTGGAAGGAAGGAAGGAAGGAAGGAAGGAAGGAAGGAAGGAAGGAAGGAAGGAAGGAAGGAAGGAAGGAAGGAAGGAAGGAAGGAAGGAAGGAAGGAAGGAAGGAAGGAAGGAAGGAAGGGAGGGAGGGAGGGAGGGAGGGAGGGAGGGAGGGAGGGATGGGGGTTCGACTCTCTGTCTCACTTGACTCCTCAAAGATCCAGACTTTGACAGATTTTTTAAGAAGAGGCTTCCTTCCCGTTCATAAAAGATTCGCCTAACATTTCACCAACATCACTTTGGGAAACAGGGAATAGCAGTAATGTGAGGGAAATAATTTCATAATCCTTCTTAAGAAGAAAACGGAGACAGCTGAAGAAAACCAAAAAGAACAAAAAAATAACAGAAGTTGAGCTTCAAAACTGCATTCCAGAAACCAACGGATGACGCCACTGTTCTGCCATCCACTATTGATATAAAGTGTGTGGGTAAAATAAAAACTCAAAGTACACATCCAGTATTTTCTTTTGAAGGAGTTTTTTAAAGTTAAGTTCTATCCAGGAACATTTGTTTGCTGAGCAGAACAGGAAATTGTTCAGAATCATTGAGTGAAGCCAATGTATAATTCTATGGTTGTCATGTTGTTGTTGTTGGGGGGGGTCAGCTGAGTGGAATAATTTGTAGTTTGTTTGTTTGTAGTTGCATATCAATTTCATCAGTGCACTTTTCTTATTTTAAGAAAATATCAATACTCAGACATTTGGACTTCTGATTTTTTTTTTTTTTTTTCTACTAAAACTAAGCTCACGGGGAAATGGAAAGGAGAGCGATGAATGCAACCTTGTGTTTAGTCATATGTGTGTGTGACAGCAGCTGGACAAAGGGATGGAAATAAATAATAAATGGAAGACATCTTAGACTCCCCATGGTGAAGAAGGCAGGGAAGGGTTTGAAGCACAAGGGCATGAATAAAAGCAAAAATAGAAGGAAGCGGGGGGAGTTACTGTGTGCATCCATCTAAAATTTTTAGATGCGTCGACACGGGGGCTTAAAAACAGGAGGGTGTGGTGATCAGGACTTTTACCATTTGTGAGTAAGAAACTGAGTCTGGTACACTGGACAGAGGTCAGATGTGAAAAAATGAATGAGGAAGAAAAATGTGCAAAACAACCTTATTCAGGACTGAATTTATTTATTTATTTTGTTTTTTTATCAGAGAACCGTTGTCTTTTTTAATACTCACACATTTTTGTATGCATATTTATTCTATATTCTATAGTTTTTATATGCATAGGTATCCTATCTTGTATATATTATCCTGTGTATATATAGTATTTGTTTGTATTTACTGCTGCTGCCTGCTGAGCCAGCTGCATCAAAATTTCCTTTTTGATGTAAAATCTGAAATGACATAAATTATGTCTAAGCTAAGTGTCGATACCGTGGCAGATTTACAGAAAAAAAAACACCTTAGGGCCTAATGATCATTTACAACACAGCTTTATCTCAGAAGTTGTAAAAACTGATGTTGATCAGTGTGTGTAATAAATAAAACTCGTCTTTATACTTTATACACTTGCTATAAACTTAACAGCATGCTTATTAAACAGCGACTTTAGAGGATTTTGTTCTGCTTCATGTTTGGTTTAATAATGCCTCTGAGCTCCTAGGCTTGTTGCTTAATTAAACTTCCACAAGTCATAAATTCAGTAGCTTAGTTTCATCCTGGGATGCATGGTCAATTAAACATATTGGGACCTGCACTAACAGGGCACTTTGCTTAATTTGCTTGCAGGTCCACAGATAAAATTTTAAAAAATGTTCTGAGTGGCTTAAACCGATTAGTACATTAAACAGTTTTGATCAAATTGACCATCATCAAATGTCTGTTGTTGCATTTAACTCATAAGGACCTAGTGTTACTTTTGTGTCAATTCCCAAATAAATTTTTCTCTCTATTTTTTTTTTTTTCATTCCTTCCTTAAGTGATTTATCACCATTTGTTGTAATATCATCTTCTGTATTTTGTGTGTTTTCCTGCATTTCATTCACTGTTCATGTAGATGTTCATAAAAGCTCAGATTACAGTTGAGGGTTATTATATCAGAAAATACATAAAAACAAGCGTATCTATCCACTGTCATTGTCCGTGGGTTTTACTGCTGAATCAGTGTTGTAGAAGATGTTGTATGAAGATGCTTCTATGTTCACTAGCCTCTTATCCAGATAGGTCATATCCGATGACCATGAAAACCATGAATTGATAGGATTAGTGGGTCAACAGGTATTAAACAGTTTAGATCAGTGGATTGTTTGGGTCTTTATGGGTTAAAGTAATGTTTTCTGCAGGCCACTTTTTATATCCATGTTTTTTCTCCTCAATAACAGCTACAGTATAAGCATGAGGAGTGTCTTATTTTGAGATTCTGCATCAGCACAAAGAACACAAGTGGCAACCAAAAGTCTGGGTCACTTGGCATTGAATTTGTTTCCTGTTTGCAACTATTACAGCTTTGACATCTAGAACTCCCTGCTAAACCAGTATGATACGCCTGGCCCCGGTGGAGCTGCTTCAGTGTTTCCCTGACAGCCCCACCCAGCTTTTTAAACCACTCTGAGTCCACTCGTGTAGTCTGTGATGGCACAGGATGAATAATGCACTGCGGCTAATACTATACTGTTCATGCTCTTGTTGCTTCTTAAGTTCTACAGGAGAGCTTAATAGAGTCTGAATGTTACTTTTGACAAAAAAAAAAAAAAAGCCCAAACGACAGGACTAAATAAAGACAGGAGTACAGACGGGTTCAGAGTATGATCACTGCTATGATACAGATGTCTGTTTTTAGCTCCTCTTTTACCTGGGAAAAGAGTCGGGGTGAGACTTTTTGATCTGCGGAGGCCTGTAGGTGAGCATCCAGGCATTTCTAACAATATTTGGCTTTTGGGAAATCAATGCCACTCCTATCAAGACTCTTTTAACTCCAAAAGTCTGAAGCACCGCTTTGATGTAAACAGTGAATTCAAGGTTGTTTGCATCAGAGTGCATCATTTTACTGTTAAAAAGCAAAAGTCACGGGATGTCAGGTTTCAGCGTGAGACTATAGTCATGCTCTCACCCAACAACAGTTTGCAAAGTTTGCTTGTGTGGTCCGTTATTCATAAGGTCTTGTCCTAAATGTCTGCGTCTAGATTATTCTGTGCAGTAGAACCTGTCTCTGTTTTGTTTTATTGTTGCAGTTTGTTTGGGTAGATCTGAACGGAGCAATTGTTCTCAAGCAATCGCTCTTCAAAAAGCTTTTGGAAGAAGTGATCTTGTTCATTCAGAACAAATTGGATGGGTTTGTTTGTGGTTAAAAAAAAAAAAAATTCTAAAGTGAAACCAGCAAGAGGAAAATGCACTACTTTTTCAAATGCTCCACAGTTTCCAACAGAACCTGAAGAAATTCTGCCTTTGAAATGGTTCTAAATAGCAAAGAAATCAGTGCTCAAAAAATGCAGACTTGTTTCTGCAGGGCAGCTTTTAGTATAATTTCTCATCCAAGCAGAACAGGTGCCAAGACCTTCCTCTGAGGGGGCATAGGATTATCTGTGTGATATACAAGGACTGGCTATAGCTGCCACCACATGCAAATGGAGTCTTTTGAATGAAAATCCAAATAAACCAGCACACACTTTCATTCAACTTTAACAGAGTAAACAACACACTTGGCCTCTGGCGTCCTCAGGTCTTCAAGTCACAGTCACAGCTCAATTTGTGTCACAATCCTTTGAAACGGAACATGCCATCATCCCCCTGTGACCAACCAGCAGCTGATTGTTGGCTGAGGACTGGGAATGCCATTTTCAGGTTTGTTTTGAATGTACTGATCCTGCAACACCTACAGTCTGTTCTGAGACTGTGTCAAGATGTGGTTTTACTATTTCAATATATGCTCACTTATATTCTCATCAATACAAAACATCCATTTTAAGTTGTAAAAGTTTTAGTGTATGGAAACAACTCTGATACATGTTAATATTGGAGAACATTAGCTTATATTCTAAAAGACAACTGTAGCGCTGCATTATGTAACAAAGGTGCAATATATAAAAATGTAATTATTTTTCACGTCATTATGTAATAACACCACATTTTATAATAAAATTCTTAAATGCAAAATTAAATAAACTTTGCCACATTTTGTAATAACTTATAGATATTGTGTCTTCCAAATGTCAGTGCACCAGTAAGTTTCTTGTCAGTAATACTTAACTAGTGCAGCTTTTGTCTTTAGCTTGCAAACACATTCTCCATTATAATGGAAACAGTTACATTTGTTTTAAGTTTGACCAATGAAACATCCTACTAGTTTTTTGTTTGTTTTTTTTTTTAAATGAATCCTAATTAACCCATAAAGACCCAGTGCTACTTTTGTGGCAGTTCCCAAATGATTTTTTTTTTTTTGTCCCCCCACTAAATTTACTCCTGAAGAGATTTATCACCATTTATTGTAATAGTATCATCTGTGTTTTGCTTTGTTTCAGTGAAAATCATATATTTTCCTATATTTAATTCACTGATTATGTAAATGTTCATAAGAGCTCAGATTAAAGTTGAGGGTTATATCAAAAACAGAAAACTTAAGAAAAAAAGAGACTTTTTCAATGAAATCAATCATTAACTGAACTTAAACCAAGTGTCTCCATCCACTGTCACTGATCCAACTCCATGGGTTGTACTGGTGAATCGATACTGTAGAAGATGACAGTGTTTCCATGGTAACCACGGAGCCTCTGAATGTCCAAATGGGTCATATCTGATGACCATGAAAAGATGACCAACTGCATTTTACACCAATTATTTACATGTATCGATAGGATTAATGGATCAACAGGTATTAAACAGTTTAGATCAGTAGATGACTTTGGATTTTTGGGTCTTTATGGGTTGAGTTGGAATGCTTACTAATGTTCTGCTGGTATGATGGTTTTTCCAATTAACACATTAATTTTGATGGTGTATTACATAATGCACCAAATTGTTACATTTTCTTAAAAAAAAAAAAAAAAAAGATTGAGACATGTAATAAGTTATTACAAAATGCATTCAGTTTTATTACAAATGCGGCGTTATTACATAATGAGGTGAAAAATTATTACATATGGCATCGTTATTACATAATGTGGCGCTACAACAACCATGCTTACAAACTGAGACTTTGATAATGACATGTACAGGGGTTGGACAAAATAATGGAAACACCTTAAAAAATCAACAAAATACAATTTAATATGGTGTAGGTCCGCCTTTTGCGGCAATTACAGCCTCAATTCTCCGAGGTATTGATTCATACAACTTGTGAATTGTTTCCAAAGGAATTTTAAGCCATTCTTCAGTTAGAATACCCTCCAACTCTTTTAGAGACGATGGCGGTGGAAATCGACGTCTTACTTGAATCTCTAAAACTGACCATAAATGCTCAATAATGTTGAGGTCTGGGGACTGTGCCGGCCATACGAGATGCTCAACTTCCTTAGAATTTTCCTCATGCCATTCTTTAACAATTCTAGCTGTATGGATTGGGGCATTATCATCTTGAGGTGAAGGTGTTTCCATTATTTTGTCCAACCCCTGTATATGTAGGAACTTCAGCAACATCTTGCTCTTGTGGGTGTCTAAATCCTTACAATAAAATAGGAAACAAAGACGGTTCTCTCTCTCTCTCTCCTCTCTCTCTCTCTCTCTCTCTCTCTCTCTCTCTCTCTCTCTCTCTCTCTCCTCTCTCTCTCTCTCTCTCTCTCTCTCTCTCTCTCCTCTCTCTCTCTCTCTCTCTCTCTCTCTCTCTCTCTCTCTCTCTCTCTCTCTCTCTCTCTCTCTCTCTCTCTCTCTCTCTCTCTCTCTCTCTCACACATCATCAATGCTGACCAGTTTTCTTTTGTGTGTTGTCAGCTGTTAATATTTCATGATGTTAATGTACTTTGAACATGGCTTTGGCTTTAAAGTGTGAATTTCAGAACAATCCAGCCCACGGCCCATGTTCTTTTTCCTGTCACATCCAGAGACTCAGGCTATGATAGGTGTAATGAACGCATTGGTACTCTTGTCATGTTTAAAAGCACCGTGGGTACTGTAGAAAACCCCTAGACTGAAGCATATTGGAAAATCATCTACAGTGGGCCTGTTTGGCTCAGAGAGAGAGTCCCAGCTTTAGGTGGTCCGGTTGCCAACTGGTTAACAAAATACTAACTGATGAAAAATAGCATGTGGGAAATTTGTCCATGTACTGTAACTAATATAGTTTTATGTTATTCTAACTTATTTCAATGACTATAACCTTCATGTTCAAAACTAGACCCACAGTGGACATATGTCCCCCCTGTAGGGGAACAAAATATTCATAGTGCATTTGCACTTTCATGAATTTCATGCACTGTCACGGTTCTGCCAAGCACTGAAACAACATGAGTATTCTCCAGACAGTATAGCCAAGTGAGGCTGGTCTTTGATAAAATGTTCTTCACCTACTTGGAAAAGAGAAAAACAGCCAAAGCACCATCACTTGCAAATCCTTTTGGAGCTGTCACAGCCTCTATTTCTCAAACAGAGACCCAGCGACGATTTGATTTGAAGATGACCTGCTTCTGTTCTTCAGAGTACAATTTTCTTTCAGAAGCCATTTCTGAAGATGGTTATATTTTCCATGTAAGTTTTAATAACGAAGAACAAAGCATCTAACTAATGATCTCTCATAACTTCCATGAGTTGCTGAAGCTAATGCTACATTCACATGCTGTTAAGTCACCTTAGCAGAACAATGAGTCACTGAGTCCAATACATGAGGCATTTACCTCTTTTTTTTTTTCTTTGTTTCTAAAAGCAAATGAAAATCTGCTCCATGTGTTGTCATTACCGCTAGCATCACTGGATGTCATCATTGAATTAAAGTGAATCTGATTTAATCCAAAGTTTAAGTCTAGACTAAATCCATAATGATTCAAATGCACAAACTAGAACAAAAGTAAATTATCTGTACACTTAGTGTCAGTTTCAACTTTAGAATGGCATTAACCCTGTTTTGATTGCAGTATTTGAGCTCTGTGTAAAGTAACCCTGATGAATTACAGCAGTGATTTGATTTGCTTGGGTTAGAAAGAGATTGTATTTTTTCCCTCAGTAAGGTTTCAGCCGCACAAAGCTATGGACATTACAGTGTTTAAAATCAACATATGGCTTAGCGGCTAATCTCAGGCAAGTCAGGTCCACATAGTGCAGAAGCAAAAAGACCACCATCGAGTGTTTAATAATGCATGGAGCAGTGTTAAAGAGATTATGAGTAATGTAGTAATGCAGACGCTACAACATGCTCCTGGCAGCAATATTCACTGCAAGCCAACAAGCTGGATTACTATGGGGACAGCCTGATAGTCTGAGGAGGGTTATATAAAAGCACCAAAGGAGATATGACTAATGCAGAGATATGAAGGAGATAAGACTAATGCACTTCCCAACAGGCAACAAGCCACAAGCCAGGATAGAAACCCACAGGACCCATGGCCACCAATCACCTTTATTTATTTTTAGCAAGTGTCCAAGTAAATATTTCTTATTTTCCAGAGCCCAACACTTACAGCGCAAAAAAAAAAAAAAAAAAAAAACACATGCAAGATTTCTCTGTGCTGTCACCACCTCTTCATTGTAAAAATAGGAGAGGAAGGATGTAAGTAGTTGTCCTCTGGGAGACGTTTTCTTTAGCCTAAAGAGACAAAAATGACACATAAGGGCTTTAGAGGATCCTCAGATCTTTCACCACGGCCATTAGGGATTTGGAGATTCATTTTCAAATCATTAATATAGACACAAGTAATTGAGAAAATGGAGGAAAAAAAGTGTTTTTTTGTGAGATCTTGTTTGTTCTGTCACTGTTTGAACTTTTAAGTCATATTAGGATAATATATGAAGAAAAAGTACAGCAGGTTGTGTTTTTTATGATCGTTGCATTTTAGAAGTTATTCTTTTCATTATGTGTTGCACTTAATACTACTGTAGCCACTTCATCTTCCCCTTCATCATTTCTATATTTCTGCTTCCTGTTACAGCTGTTTGGCATGGCAATGGGATTTGCTCTTTGATTTGTAAAAGCACAGAAGCTGGAGGTAGAAAATGTTTCAGTCATCACTTCTGTTATCAGTGCCTTGTAGCTACATTGCAACAACAAAAAAAATACAGGAAAAATATTGAAATGGGCCCACAAATATCTCAGAAAAACCTGGCTCTTATCGGTTTCAGACTTTTATATTGACATGGGGTGTGGGATGTATATATGCCCACAACATGAATGAAAATACACTACTATAATGGAGATCAATGTGTAACACAGTGGCCAGTGAACCAACTGGTAAATCACCCTGAGGAACTGCAGAGCATTGACCGGCAGGTGCATTTATCATCCTATTACAGCCTGTATGATAAGCAGTAACTCATGGCTACAAGTCTGTCAGAAGGAAGGCGAGCAGCGCAGGATGATGTACACATACAAGTACACATGTGCTGACAAACGAGTAGTGAGAATGCACTGTGCAGCAATACTAATCCTTCCATATCTGTTTTTAAAAATTAATTTAGCAGCAAACCTAATAGCTCAAATTGTAGGTATAAGCAAGTACTTTAACATGCCGTTAAAGAATAATAACCACATATTTAATTTTAAAAAAATTAATTTATCATCATTGACAAAGTAATGGAGTGAGGAAAAATACACAGCAGTTATTCAAGGTTTTGGAAAAATACCAAGAAGTGCAAATATTCAGCATACCACACTTTTCTTTATATATGAAAATACATTATATCCAAAAATGAAACTGATTTTTTTTTTTTTTTGAAATTTTATTGTTGTTTTAAGACATGAAAAATCCAAAAAAGTAACAAAGTCAAGTGTTTATTCAGTGTGATGCATCATAATAATAATCAAAGAATTTATTAAGATACTGATAAAATTATCAGTCTTTGGCCACATGTGCTTCATTACTATATTTAATACATGTCTGTCTGCTGTCTTTTATAATAAATAACATTAAAAATCATTATAGTATTTGATTATTATGAAATATAAGATTAGACACAGGCATATATTTTGAACGTATTTATTTACACATTGCTATTTGCATTCTGAATTTATGCTGTATACATTAATTTAGAACTTTTACTGTTTTATATTTACACTGTATTCTGTGTATATAGAATTCACATTTTTCTTATGTCCAGTTGTAATTTAGGTACAAATTAAATAAACACAGTTTTAGAAACTAGAGATATATGTCTGTCATGCTGAGTAATCAAAAATATTGTTTTAGAGAAAAAAATTCATTGACCCTGATGTTCACTTTTGCTTGGCCAGGCCCAAATACTGGAGGGGCGGGACTTTAGGCTCAGTGTTTCAGACAAATGCAAACAGTTACAAATATGCTGCGTGTTTTGTCATTTTTAACTATATATATTTATTTGGATCTGTCATGAGCTTGATACACAACCATTACTAACCTTCCTGAGGTCCAGAATCTCAAAATACAGGGTGACCCAAAAAACCTGGAATTTTTGAAGTGCGTATTGGCAGACATGAGCAAGTGGCAGCACTGCGAGACAGTGACCTTGAGCAAGTAAACACACCCCCATTTAGTAACCATTGGCGGCTGTGCGAGAATTGTTCGGTAACCGTGTGATCTCAAGATTCCGTAACGTTCCCTGGCCCCCTACATCGCCAGATTTGTCCGTTTGTGATTTTTTCTTGTGGGGCTATCTCAAGAGTAAAGTGTACACGACTCAACCAAGAACTCTGGATGAGTTAAAACAGAGAATTCAGGATGAAATTCACACTATCCCAGCTGAGATGTTGCAGCGGTCAATGAGGAATCTCAACAGCAGATTTCAAGAATGCATTCGTACAGGAGGACGCCATCTACAGGAAGTAATTTTTAAAAAATGAAAATTCCATCATTGTTTCTTAAATGGCATGTTGTAAGGTTTCAGTTACTATGAATAAAATATTTTTCTTCCATCACTCTTGGTTTTATTGGATTGTTAAAAAGTTCCCGTTTTTTTGTGTCACTCTGTACATAAAATATGACACAAAAGAATTCTACCAATCAACAAAAGTATAACAATATTTGTTGTCAGTGTGCATCTTATTTTCCTATTATGAGGAATGCAGTTTGGTCAGATATGCAAGCCCAACATTAGGTTTAATAGTTTAGTACAATTATAATGACCACATATGTGCTTGTCATTCTCTGTACTGAGACACAAACTGGATATATGTAAAGTATGTACAGCAGTAAAAACTAAAGTTTCAGGTAAAAAAAAAACAGCTCCTACAAATCAAACTAGTTGTATTTGGTGTGGCACTAAATATGTCTTTAGCCCTTTTGCTCAGATAATATGACATTAATTGCATTAACATTCGGATGTTTTCTACCAGGTTTCATTCAACACATGTCAGATGGGGTCAGGGGTCACACTAGATACTGACTCTCACCTTTACATCTGATTTAGTTCATCCTATTGTGTGTCTTATAAAGCTGTGCATATATTTCCTGCGTTGTCTTGTTGTATTTGAAGAAAAGAGAATGCAAAATAAATGTTTGCTCATTTCAACCTTGCAAAAACACCAAACCTACAGGTGGTGTAAGACTTCTGCACAGTACTGTATGTTCCATTGTGTCCATTTGTTTGGCATCTTCTTGTTTTGTTGCTGTTATCTTCAGTACGGTCATATTATGTAGACCTGATTTATACAGTAGAGATAGTTATTAAACTAGGTTTGCACTGGTTGTAGTATGTCATATGTTAAATAAACAAACCCTTTAATCCTGTTTCCTCCGACAGCAACTAAAATGATACCAGTGTTTCACGGTCAGTCCAGATGCAATAAAACCAAAATCTTAGAAACAAAATCCGATAAATTAAATATTCATCCTTTGTTGCTTGTTGTTCGGAAACAGATTGGTGCTCCTCTTGCCCAACAAACAAGAATGATGGTTGAACCAGCTAAATAGTGAATGACAAGAGAGAGTAGCACTGGTCAGAAAAAGATGGGAAGCTGAGAAACAGTGCAAGATTTAGGCACAAGCTAAATCAGATACAGCTTAGGGCCTCACCATCTGCAGGGGCCTCAAAAACATTACAGAATGTACTCAATGTGTTGTCAAAATAAAAATTGTGCAAATTAGTCATCTAACATTCCATCTAACCATTCCTGTGGTCTGTTAACCCCAGGAAGAGTAGCAACCACTAGGGTGGAAGTTAATGGGGATCCATATAAACAATAAATAATATAATTGCATTTACTAGATAGTTGAATTATAGGTGATGTATACTATTTAGTATTAATGTTCCTTGTGTAAGTAGCCTACAGATAATACATAGATTGTGTTTAACCTCATGATTAAGTCAAGCAGAATTATGCTGGAAAAGAACAAATTCAACACAAAGATCTGCACCAAATCATCTCAGTTTTCCTGAATGTGGAACCAACTATAACTGTTTCGATGTCTGTTGTTCAGAAGAAAGATCATTTTCAGAGCTAAAGAGAATAAAAATTGAACCGACAGCATTTATGTCTCAAGAAAAAATGTCTGTGCTTAGCATCATGTGCATAGAAAGTGATACAACGCAGTCTTTATTATTAAATATTACTAATAAAAAATTAAAAGGCAATATATTTTAAATTTTCCATATAATTAAAAGGCATATATATATATATATATATATATATATATATATATATATATATATATATATATATATATATATATATATATTAAAGGGGTGGGGGGCCTTAGGGTTTATATAGCTTAGGGCCTCATCAAGTCTAAATCTGGCCCTGCTGAAAAAACAAACATTTTCTAATTGTTTCACGGTGCATGTGTTCTAACACCCCAAGCTCCCACTTCTTTCCCTCTGCTCAAGTTTCCTTGTTGTTCTATTCACCTGCTGCCCTTCATCAAGACCAGAGTAGAGGCAGGTGACAGCAACAAAAAAAGAAATTGCTACCTTTTCATTGTGTTCTGCTTGAATGCCATATGTGACAGTGTTATTATCTGGAGGAACAAATTCACTGCCAGAAGGCTGTCACTGAGAAATGTCCTGAACACAGCAAAACAAGAGGAGAATAAGCAAATACAAGTAGAGGGCAAGGCATCTGCAAGTAAATACACCAGCGCAGTGTGTCAGAGGTGGTGATAGAAAGAGGTTATTATCATATGAGACTATACATCAGTTCATGTGGATGAGTTAAATACTTTTGTTTTCAGGTAACATCAGTCAGAAAAGCTGAGGTGCTCTTAATGATATTCACTAATTCTTTAATTTTATGAAGCAGTTTATTCCATTTGGATTGTGTAATAGGAATAACTAGTTTGTCTAACAATTATTTTTTTAGGCTCAGGATTATTATATTGAAATTATTTACCAGATATGTGAAATTATTATATTGTGACCAATATATTGTAGCTGAAAAGAAAATAAATAGGATAGACCCAACACACTTGCTTTTTGAAACTTTCTACAGACGACCAGGACAATCTGCTGTGCATTTCAGTAACACTGGTGTTGACTGAACATCTTAAAGTAGTAAAATTATATTTAACAATTTAACACTAAACAGATGTAACTTTATCATTATGGAAGCGAAAGTAATGCGTTGTGTTGTATAAATGAGAGATGGGGCTGGGATTTAATGTCTTCTTCTTTCCACTCATTTTCAAGCAATACGTATTGAATTTATTTTGTTATTACTAGTGTTCATGGCAATTGCTATAGTGTCTTGATCACTTTGATTTTTTAATGCATTTGTTCTGCTATTAGTTCCTTGTACAAAAAAAGTTTATTTTTTTCTTCTGCTCGAAACAAATAAATGAAATGAACCCATAAAGACCCAAACAGCAACTGGTGACCACAATCATCTACTGATCTTAACTGTTTAATACCTGTTGATCCACTAATCCTATCAATACATGTAAATAATTGGTGTAAAATACAGTTTATCATCTTTTCATGGTCATTAGATATGACCCATATGAATGTTCAGAGGCCCTGTAGTTACCATGGAAACACTCTCATCTTCTACAACATTGAATCACCAGTAAAACCCATGGAGTTGGATCAATGACAGTGGATGGACACACTTGTTTTTACATTCAGTTATTGGTGTCTTTGCCAAATAAAGAAATCACTTTCTTCAATTTTCTCTGTTTCTGATATAATAACATTTGAACTTCCTCTGAGCTTTAATGAACATCTACATGATCAGTGAAATAAATATAGAAAAACACCTAATTTTCACTGAAAAAAAAAGCAAAATACAAAGAATAAGATTATAATAAATGGTGATAGATCACTTAAGAAAGGTTAAATCTATTTGGGGACTACCACTAAAGTATCACAGGGTTTTTATGGCTTAATAAAACTATGTCATTTTCCATGTGTGCACTTTACAACCACAAACAAGAAAAAGTTGAGATGCAGTGATATTAAACTCTACTTTGACTCCTGTATAATTATAGACAATATGAAAACAACATATTTCATGTTTTGTCTGACCAGTCATTTTATTTGCAGATATACATTCATTCCTATCATAAAAAAAGCTTCACTTAAATAGGTATTTAAAAGACAGTATTAACCCTTTCATGAATAGTGGTCATTACAGTGGACAGTTATTCTACAGCTGTTCTCTTGTATATTCATGGATTTTGTTTTAATTCCGTATCAGCCAACACAGTGGACACTTATGCATCATCCCATACATTGTAATTCATACTATTACTGTAACTTTGCTGTTTTTGATTAACCTGATCTGCACCAACATGTTTGAGTGTAAATCAATTCCTTGTTATTGTTAACAGACTGTAATTAACCATTTTTCTTAAACAAATGTTTTGGGTTTTTTTGCATATTATCTCCATAAAGTGAGTAATAACTAATAATAGAGTATGTTAAAATGTGCGTGATATCCAGCTGAGTGGATATTTTTGCAACTCCATGAAAAATAGGTTCATAAAAAAATTCTTCAATCGCATTGTTTTTTTTTTTAATGCCTATAGAGGAATAAAAACACTCAGGAAAAATAACTTGATTAGGGTCAAAAAACAGTACTCAAAATCTCTCTGAAGGGGCATTTTAGAGACAATTTGATCCACATTTTTATTTTTAAATTCCTTTTTGCTTTAGTTGGACCATAAGGGATTATCCAAAACAAGGAGCTACTTTATATTGAAATAAATGTTGGAATGGCAATCAATTAAATTTCGCTCTCTGACTGGACATTACTGTGTTTTGACCCATTAAGGTTCTCATAATTCATGCATGAAAGGGTTAAAAGAAAAGTTTCAATTAGCAACAACCTTTTTTTTTTTTTTTTTACTTCATAACTAATGGAGTGAATGAAACCCTGTGTGACCTTCATCATATTCCTCTCCTGACAACCTGTGGTGATAATGTGAGAAACATCTGTCCAAATAAACGTACAGAATTGTTGCAGAATGAGTTTCCTCTCTAACCATTTCCCAGATAATAGATGGGCCGGCCCTTCCTCCCTGGTGTTGTAGTGTGTCGTAGATAATGGGGGAGCAGACCACAGCTCCATGCCTTCAACCTGCACTGGGTCATTAAGTCACTACCGACACCCTCACAGTGTGAAGTGGAATAGCTCTCAGGATAAGATGAGGCGTAAGTAGAGACTAAAGGAGAAGGAGGACAGAATGTGAGAAGCAAATTGGAGAGAATGGTAGAGAGACCAGCAGCGGTTAAACGAAAAATAAAATAAGAGTGATTGAGAGAAAGGCAGTGAGTTTAGAGGGTGGGATATGATGGGATATGAAGAGATGAAACATTCCAGCCATCATTAGTGAAGTTGGGCCAGTTTTTGATGTTCCCCCAGGGCCTTGATATGGAGGGTCGAGTTAGGGTCGTTCTGTTCAACTCCACCTGGCTGCTGTTTCACTCTGTCAGCAGTACATTGAATTTTACTTTCTCTGGCACTACCACCAGGGACCTAATACCCCCCCCACCCCACCCAAAAAAACCTGAATACTTCACAGCTCTGTACCTCTGTGATCCTGGTTACCTTAGTCCAGTGGTTTTCAATCTTTTTCTTTTAGGCCCCCCTATGGAGGATGAAAAAAAAAAAAAAAACTCCAGGCCCCCATCAGCCCAATCAACGCTGTAACAATGGAGCAATTATACATTTTACTGAAAGAAACATCAATATCGTCACAATACTATTTGCTTTTCCTTGAATAATAACTGATTTTTGCTTGAACAATACAAACAAACTTAACAAGACTACGACAATATTTGAGACAATATTGAGAACACTGAGACAATATATTCCAAATAAAAATAGAAAATGCCCAATTATCTTACAACTGTGACAACTGAGTTACTTTTCTTAGAACAACAAACAAATGTTGGGAACAAAGATAAAGATTTTAATAATATCAGTGGCTGCAATGACTCAATTTACATTGCACATCTCAGAACAATAAATTGCATGGATATAGTAACAATGAATAGGAGTAGAACAGTAATAGATATTGATGGTATATAATTTGTTCTCTTTTTTGTGTAATTTAATGACTGACCTATTCTTTGTTATGGACTGTATACATTGGCTGATTAGCCAAGTCAGGTAATATTGGGGTGGGACAATATGAGCTCAGCCTCTACCCACTGCTTTTCAGACATAAAGTATGGTTAAAGGTGCGGGAGACTTTCGTGATCAATTTTTCATCAAATCTGTAAAACCTCAGTCATCACGAATCTGTAAGTCTGTCTGTGATTACTCACCTGAATCTCTTGCATTATGGTGAACAATTTTGACGTGCCATCCACCATAAACAAACCGTGTGTTTACATTCAGAGCCAGTAGGTCACTCGGGCATCTTTGGAATTTTGTAGTGACATGCATTGTGGGAAACGCAGGTTTGCGTTGCTGTCTGGCAGCGGCAGCTGCTACAGACGACATGGAAACAGCAGGAGCTCCCTTCCTTCTATGCATATTCCTCCAGCCGTTTCAGCTGTTTCTGCATCATGTTTCATCCATATAATATCACATACTTGCGCTGCCACTGTCAGGCGGTGGCGCAAGCCTTCACTTCCCACAATGCACGTTGTGACAAAATTCTGATGATGCCCGAGTTACCTCCCGACTCTGTTTGTCAACACACCTGCTTATGGTGGATGGCATGTCGAAATTGTTCACCGTAATGCAAGAGATTCAGGTGAGTAATCACAGAAAGACTTACTGATTCGTGATACTTAGGATATGACTGAGGTTTTACAGATCTGATGAAAAATTGGTCACGAAAGTCTCCCGCACCTTTAAAAAGCCACAATAACCAAATAAAATTTGGTTATTTTACGGTAATTTCTTTTGCCCACTTATGTTCAAAATAAAATCTCACAGGGTTGCTCCTGTCTCTCGTTCTCTTCCCCCCTCTCCCTCTCTCTCTCTCTCTCTCTCTCTCTCTCTCTCTCTCTCTCTCTCTCTCTCTCTGTCCTCACGCCCTTTTAAAACTCTACATCCTATAATACTTGTTGTGAGACTGGGGTTTTCAGTTTGCTCTCGACAGGACCATGAGGATTACTCTGGGTGCCTTGAACTAGGCACTTAACCCCCACCTCCTACTGGGAAGCTGCTCTGCTGCTAACAGGTCAACCTCTGGTTCTTCTGGATTTCATCCAAATGGCAAATATGTGCAGTGAGGTTGAAACCACTCTGAATAGACTCCCTTTTCAGGCAGAACACCAACATCCTCAGCTCCTTTTACAGCTGTGTGGTGGGGATGCACACCGTCGTTATGCATCCCTTTGTGATGCTGCAGATTCTCTGTGTCAAAAAAGTAGAGGTCATTGGTTGCAGTTTACTCTCCCTGCCACACGTTTACACCAGCAGATGCAGAGATACTGTTATCATCTGCAACCTGCGTGATGGGAGACCCCACCCCCACCCCACCCTGCACATGGACTGTTTGCCCCTCAGCATCCAGGCGAGGACCACCAGGATCCAGTTTCTTTCTGCAGGCTGTGAGACCCATGCCCGACTATAAAATGACCACATTTAAAATTAATGCAGTTTTCAGAGATGCTGCTACCTCAAATGCTGCTGTTGTTTACTGTGTTCAATATTGTTTTTATTGGTTTTAACCAGTTTTGAATCTAATATAGTTGCTTTTATCCTTAGTTTTTAACCATTGAATTTAGATTTGAGATTATTTACCACTGAGACCTTTTCACGATGTCCAGTAAACGATTCCATTCAACAAAGAATCTTTTGTCTCTAGTCAGGAAAACCTTTGAGTTTGATAATGTTGCAGAATGAGAAGAACAGTGGACTATAGACTATAGGACAATAGTGGAGTATAGAGTAAATAAAGTACCTACTCAGTTGTGGAAAAACAAACGTACCTTTATTTAACCAGGTAAGTTAAGCAGGGTACACACACAAGGATTTTCTAAACCTGAAGAGATTTTTTTTTATCTGTTACAGAGTCTACACATGAAGATAGAAAGTCAGGCACTGAACAGTTTTGATCGTACTGTGTGTGGTGTGCTCTGATAATCTCAACATAGCACACCACACACATAATGATTCTGTCCCACCACTGGTCTAGAATCTAGTCCCCCAAGCCAGAAATATCTTGTGATCAAACATGATCTCACGAAAACAATGAAGAAGAAACACAGCAACAACCAGAAAACACAATGCGCAACATGGAAGAGGACATCCGGGGGGGCGGGGGGCGGCAATGATGGTGTTCTTGGGACTATTTTTTATGGAAAAATCCTGAATTTCTGAGGTCCATGGAACTTTGTTTCAGGTCGGCCATACTTATTTTTATTTACGTCTACTTCCTTGTTCCTCAGTCAGCTCGCTTCTTGATTGGCTACATTCTGTTCCACGTCACAATTCACAGAGTCATGACTTGGGAGTTGTGGGCTTTTCCCACACATGAAGATTTTTGGTCGTAAATATTGGACGACTTTAATACTTACGATTGTCAGCCCAACCCATTTCAGAGCCAACTATGGGGACAAATTCACTCTTAACACACCTCAGACCACAGGATAATCTTATAGGATAATCTTATAAAACATAAAATAATCTGGTGTTTGCGATCTGGCCAAATATGCCGCGTTTACACTATGTGGAACCGGCTCAACTCGACTCAGCTCGGATACCAGGTAACATTCCTGGAGACTGTTTTCATTACAGGATACTACTGACTTTAGAGTACCTGGACGTCATAGCGATGCGTTGCGTTATTTCTGTGTCATCTGCTCAGAGAGTTGCTGATAAACTTGGTTGTTCTGTGTTGTCTCGTCAAGCTCATCCTGAACTTTTACATCTGAACCTCCTCGACCGACCATGGTGTAGTTTTATGGGCTGTCATCTTGTGGATTAACCTACTGCTATATTTACTGGAAACTTCTGCATCTGTTTTCGGAAAATGGCGGGTCACAGAGACGACTCTCTGACCAATCAGTGGTCTGCAGTGTTTACACGTCACGTTTTAGTGTCTGGTCCCCAGTCTTGGAACCTCGGCGGAGGTGACACCAAAAAACTAGTACCAAGTACCAGATTCCAGGTCCTCTGTTGTAATGGAAATGCCAAAAAGTCGAGTCGAATCAAACCGGTACCACGTAATGGAAACGCGGCAGTAGAGAGGAACGACCAATCACTGACACATTCACAGTTTTGATTGCCCAATTAACCTACTAGTACATGTCTTTAGATGGTGGGAGGAAGCCCAGAGAGAACCCACGCAAACATGAGGAGAACATGCAAACTGTTGGACTCGAACTCAGGACCCTCTTGCTGTGAGGCCATGCTCATGGTCATGCAAATCTATTAAAAGAAGACATTTTTGGTCCGGTTTAAGTTATGCCATATGAATATCAATGTAAAACATTATTTTACAAGTCAAGAAATATCTATTTATGTAAAAAATACATAAATTGAATGACTACTTAACTAAAAGTTGTACAGGTAACACCATCATTACTTTTTCTCTCCACAGTCTGTTCTGAGTAAGTGAAGATGTCTCTGCAGTTCAACATGACCAGACTTGTTGTGATTTAACTTCATTTAATATTTTTCTACCTTGTACGTTGCAAAGGAACAGTTTTGGTGCCGGAGACATGTATTATATTAGACAAGTCCACGTAAAACTGGATTTCAGTGTCTTTATGATAGACTAATGCTTACTTTGACTTGTTTAAAACAGTATTTCTAGTCAATTACAGGATAAAAAAAAAGTTTGTTCATAGGGCTCAACAGGAACATTGGGCCTTCACTTTCTATTTGATCTTGTTGCAGGTTTGTGCTTGTTTGAGTGCCGCTTAAATATTAATACTGTTAAAGCTGAGACATGACTTTCCGCTACTTTATCACTAGAATGAACCTCTATCAAGCTCTGATACTTGTGGCAATCACACATATTCAAATGTGTAGTACCTACCCATACAGACACTCAACAAGAAAGAATAAGAATCAAGACGAGAGTGTAATTGCGACCCAAATCCAGTGATTAGAGGGAATGAAGCGGAGAGAAGCTGATCAGCTGATTTGGTTGATTAGCCTGACGCTGACAAGTTTAATTCACTGCACAGAGTCAGACAGAGGACATGCGGGTGTAAATGAGTGCGCCACAGTCTCCTTTTATTTGCAGAATAGCCTCTCATTCACTTAGTACCTTGACAAGTGAATGCGTTTGTCCTGGATGGGTAAATGGTTTTCACTGTCACGTCTTACTTCGGTTCCAAAAAGAATAATCAACTGCTATATTCACCTTGTCACTGTTCACTGTAAAAAAAATCATTTATTGTGCAGAAGACTGTCAATCAAAGACATTTAATACAATGCATTTCACTGCTTCTGAAGATGACAACTAAAGCAAAACGTATTTTACCTTTGTGCCAAAGTCGACAACAATTTGACCTGGGATTTAATCTCAAATTCAATAGTCAGTTGTTATATTTCTTCATTTTGTTTATAGTTTTCTCACTCCAAACTCCTAAATCCAACAGCAGTTTGACAGAAGGTCAAACTATGAGGCCCAATTCTCAGAGAGGAGGTAAACTCTCTTCCTCCTCTTGATGAGTCTCTTGGCTCTGAGTGCCGGTGCCGTGAAACTGATATGGATGACAATTTGATGGAGAATTGCCAGAAGCAAAGTTACCCTGTATGAGGTGTGGTTGACAGGGGAGGGTGTAGTGCTGAATGTGTCAGCTTTGCCTGACTGCTGCTGCCTCTCCACACAGCGCTGGAGCTGGAGGGCAGTATTGTTCATGGAGAGAGCCCTAATTTAAAGGCAGTACAGATCAAATAATGGTACAGTTTCCTGGCAAAGTGGCAGCTTCATTGGGCACTGGTGATTTTTCCAACCTGTGCCAGTGCAGTCCAATTTAATGGCCTATCTTGGCATTAGCTGGACCAAAACAGGTGGAAAGTAGCTGTAGAAATCTAACTCTAACTCAACTAGGGAATGTTTGTATGATGTTTAACCCAAGGGCAAAGGTTTGGCCTCAATACAGTGACATATGTACACATACAGGTATTGACACAATTTGTGTAACTTTGCCTTTGTGCACCCCCAGAAGATGAAGATGTGATGGAAGTATAGAAAAATATTGTGTTGATCATTCAGGAATTACAACCATACATAGAGGGTCAAAAGTAACTGAACAACCTGTGGACCTGGCAAGTTTAAGGAAGCAAATTTGACTGACTTTTTAGAATCAATTTTAATGTCAAATTTAATCACTTAAAGCACAGGTGTCAAACATGCGGCCCGGGGGCCAAATCCGGCCCGCCAAAGGGTTCAGTCTGGCCCGTGGGATTAATTTGTGAAATGTAAAAAATTGCACTGAAGATATTAATCATTTTAGTTCAGGTTCCACATACAGACCAATTTAATCTAAAGTGGGTCGGATCAGTAAAATACTATCATAATAACCTATAAATACAACTCCAAATGTTTCTCTTCTAAATATAGATATTTTTATGTCATTTTACTGTACATTAAAACAAACAATCATTTCCCAAAAAAAACCCCAAAAAAAACACGAATAACCTGAACAAATATGAAAAATTTGAAATATCTGAAGTGTAAGTTTACCAATATTCTGCCTCTTTATTAAATGTCTCGTGTGTTTGTTGATCCACTGTGATCTGTAAGTGGTAATATACATGTGTAAATGATAAACTGAGACATAATATTGTTGAAATTGCACTTAGTTTTCTTAAGAATTTCAGTTTGTTCATGTTATTCACATTGTTTTAGAGGATAGTTGGTAGATGCAAACATTGTCATCGCATAATTTTACTTTTTTCACTCTAAAACATAAAAGAAAATTTGGAGTTGACATTATTTATATATTATTATGTTTTCTTATTTCACTGGTCCGGCCCACTTCAAATCAAATTTGGCTTAATGTGGCCCCTGAACTAAAATGAGTTTGACACCCCTGACTTAAAGGATAGATATTTAGCTTTTTTAAATGGAATTATGCATTTTAAAACATTTCCCTGTGGTCTTCATAAACTGTAAATGCTCTGCTTGGGTCTGAATTCTTCATTAATTTAACTCCACAGGTCCATCTTCAACCCTATTTCTGAGTAATGACACCAGAAAGGTGGTTTTGAGCGCTGGACCTTTAAATGCAAATGAGCCACTTTATGCCCCACCCCCTCCAGGTTGTTGGCTGTGCTGCTCTGTCCCATTCAACCAACAACTGAACATTTTAGGTAATCAGCTCAAAGTTCGGACATATTTTCAGTATGGACTACAACCGCTGCTGCTAACAAACAATTATGGCGTACTCAGAGAAATGTTTGTCGGAAGACTTGACCTTATATGTGCAAATGTTGTGATGTAACTAGTTATAGACATAACAAATTACACGGGAATTAAAACGAGTTATAGAAATCAACTCGAATTTTGCCAAAATGAATATAAAGATAACTATGCAGCCCCTGAAGGGTTCAAATTCAAACTTTTTGAACTGTTACGGTCCAAATACACACATAAATGTACCAAAGACTAATAAAAGTGGGTTTAGCAAAATATGACCCCTTTAAATTCATGAAACAGCAAAAATTGCAAAGGGCCTCACCGCCTCCAAACCAAGTTCAATCATGTTACAATTATGTATGATCATCCATCTACTGTAATTAACATGACATACACATTCCCCCATGAATGACACTTCTGCTTGCTATGCAAGTTCAACCTGCTACAGTACATACCTGAAACTAACCCTCTCCCCACATATGTTATCATTGATGGTTCTGCTGATTCCAATGTTACAATGAACAAATACTAATTAAAGAGTTCACACATTCTTCACAAAGATTTCCAAAGAAAGTATAACAATATTGTTCATTGTTTCTGTGGGATGTTTAAGACATTGAATAATCACTTCTAAGGATGATGAAGGCCTTCTGTTAACAAACATAATGTATCCCACAGTGACAGGGCAGGATTACCTTAGTAATTAACACTTAACTAACATAAATTAACTGTTAAATAATATTTCTTGCAGTGGAAAAACTGAGTCAGGTTGTCATTTCAAACCTTCATGGTTTCTGACTACATAGTTTACTACCTGTACTTTAACCCATAAAGAGCCAGTCCTACTTTTGTGGCAATTCCCAATGATTTTTTTTTTTTTTTTAATATTTAACATGTCTTAAGTGATTTTTCACCATTTAATATAAAGTAATCCTCTGTATTTTGTATTTTTCCAAGTAAAAATCAAGTATTTTCCAATATGTAATTCACTAGTTATTTATAAGTAATTTTTAGGGGGGGTGTTATTGTTATTGCTATTTTTTTTTTTAATCAGTATTTTATTATTTTTATTATTTTATCAGTAACTTATACTATTTTTACTAAATGCTGCTGACTGTCGGGGACCTGAGTACAATATTTTGTTTCTGTGTATTTTTATATGCTGAAATGACAAACTTGAATCTGAATCTGACCTGATCATGTAGATGTTCATTAAAGCTCAGATTAAAGTTGAGGGTTATTATATCAGAAACAGAGAAAACTGAAGAAAAAGTGACATTTTCACCAAAATCTCTCATTAACTGAACATAAACCCAGTGTCTCCATCCACTGTCATTGATCCAACTCCATGGGTTTTACTGGTGAATCAATTTTGTAGAAGATGACGGTGTTTCCATGTTCACTACAGAGCCTCTGAACGTCCAAATGGGTCATATCTGATGACCATGAAAAGATGATGAACTGTATTTTACACTAATTATTTACATGTATTGATAGGATTAGTGGATCAACAGGTATTGAACAGTTACATCAGTAGATGGTTTAGGTAGACGGTGGATGTTTGGGTCTGAATGAGTTAAACTGTGAAAGTGTTCCTCGTGTCCTTTCTCTTTTTTGGTGACAGCATGACAAGATACAGTATGTGCTGATATAGACAAACCCGGATTGTAGATTTTCCCTTAGGGGATAAATAAAGTTTATCTCATCTCACCATCTCATTGTGTTGGCGGTGCAACACACACACACACCACGGGAAAATACTAGTTACTGGATGTAACTCTAGTTCTATGAGTACATGCTCAGCTCGCTAACAGGATTCACTCTCTGAAAGATGAGATGGTGCCGACATGTTCACTTAGATAGACTGACACCTTTACAGCACAGTTGCAGGGAAAAGAACGCCTCTCATTATTGTGTGGAAAGTTGGCATCATTCTTTAAGATGACTTTTTTCCCTTTTATTAGTGCAGTGTAGTTCGGTTCCAGTCTTTTCAGAATGATTTTACACTCACTCTGCTCATATTTGCAGACATATCCCCACCACCTTTATGCATACACTGTATATATCCCTTTGTTTCAGCCTGAGGTACTTTTCCTGACAGTGGTAATAATAAGTCTTCTGCAGAACCATAGGCGTATATGTCCCTACCCTCTCATCTATTAAATATAGCAGGATTTGATAAATTAGCACCTCTACCAACAGCTGATGAAATGACCCAAAATATCCCAGATAACAAGAAAAGTACAATCTGTTGGGTTTAGGCTGTGACAGTGTGATAGTGGCATGGGTATTAACTGTTCAGACAGCTTAATTCAGTATTAACAATTCATTATGTTTTTACACACTTTCCTAAAGCTGCAAATGGATTTTGTAATCAAGCCAAAACCATTTTATTACTACAGCATTTTATTTATATATGATGACCTTAACCCAGTGGTTCCCAACCTTTTTTGGCTCGTGACCCCATTTTAACATCACACATCTCTGACGACCCCAGACATTCAAAACGGAGACTTTTTTTTTTACGAAAATTAATTTGTTTTTGATCATGTAATAGTTTGCTATACTATATAGCAAATAAGCATTCATTTTAGATGACATTTAGGCTATATAATGTATATTATTATGGACGGAGGCAGAAAAGCCAGGTGTAGATTACTGCACAAAGTGAAATTTTTTTTTCCTTGGTCAGGATATGTACAGTCAGTCCAGCTTGGATTTGCAAGGCTGACAATTAATACTGAACAAACAAGAACTGAAACTATGAATTATGAAAGAGCTACAGCATCTGAAACCGACCACAATGAACATTTGACAGGTAAACAGGACCACAGTGCTTCAGTTTCAGCTTCACAGTTTGTCATGTCTTTTATGGATTGTGATTGTCTCTCTCAATTCACCATATATTTTTTTGTTAGTAATTAAATTAAAATTTTTATCAACTACTCTAAATTTCAGGCAACCCCATTTGAATTCCAGGTGACCCCATGTGGGGTCCCATCCCCAAGGTTGAAGAACAGTGCCTTAACCCTTTATAGGTCACTCACAGAAATACTGAAATTCAAAATTTCAACCTTAGTGTGTTATTGGAGGACCTAACAAGACTTTTTTTTCCCTTTAAATTATGGTTGAGGGTCAAAACACAGCAATGTCCCATCAGAGAGTGAACTTTAATTGATTGCTCTTCCAATATTTATTTCAATATAAAATACTTCTTGTTTTGAATAATCCCTTACGGTCCAACTAAAGCAAAAATTAAATTAAAAGTAAAAATGTGGGTCATTTAGCAACACTAATCTGTCAGATTGTCTCTAAAATGTCCCGTCAGTGCAGTTTCGAATACCATGTTTTGACCCTTATGTAGAAAATCAAGGTCAATGAAGTTACCATATTTGGTTCCTTATCCATGGCAAAAAAAAAAAAATCTAAGAAGTAAAAAAAACAGAAAGAAAAACAGAATAATTCTAAAAGAACATTAAAACAACAAAAGTGCTGATCCAGACCCCTGTCCACATCCACATTCTCCCTTTGAACATCATTCCTTACATTAGTACCATTACTTCATGGTACCTAACAAAGTGGGTACACTCACTGTTCATGCAGAGGTGGACCTTACAGACCCTGGAGACCACACTGGACCTGAGATTGGTGACTCACTGTCCTCACTTTAACTGTTGCTGTCACTGTCTTGTAATGTGTGCAAAAATGACCAAAAATAGTTACTTGCCACTACTGACAAATGTAAAAACATACTGGGAAAAATGGGATGTTTATGCTAATCAACGAAATCCTTGAACCTGTACAATCTGATACTTAAATATGCTTATTTTGACTTTTTTTGCCTAATTAGTCCTGAATCTGTCTGTATTTTATTTGTCTAAAGGTTGAACCTAGATGCTCTAACTGTTGTGGTCTGTTTTTTGTTTATTTGTTTGTTCTGTATACTGTAAAATTTGTATACCAAATAAAGTATATAAAAAAAAAAAATAGTTGCTTGCCCGTTAAAGGGTTAATTCAATATAAACAATTCATAATATTCTTTACACACTTTCCTAAAGCTGCTAATGGATTTTTGAAATTGAGCCAAAACCATTTTATTACTGCAACATTTTCTACATTTATGATGACCTTAACAGTTGTGGAATTGTTTTTTTTTTTTTCCTCAATGGGGAGTCAAATTAATTGTAGATCTCATTGTGTTCCCTCTATTTTGTGAGTTGAAGTACAAACAGTAAACCCTGTTTTTAATGGTTGGTTTTTAAGTGAGCACTAAGGTAGGTTGTGAACAGCTGAAATTAGTGTGAATAAACGCACCGATTTACAGTTTAATGGGCTAAGGTTTTCTGCCCACACTGTTCCACAGCCCTTGCAGTAAGCCTATATTTTTGGGTGAAGAACAAAACATAAACACTAAAATGCAGCACCACAGTGTCTGTGTGTGTGGCGAAAACAAATGCTTCTGACAATATAATGCTCTCATGGGCACACAGACTGATTGATTTTCAGCATAACAGTTCAGTCCGGTGGTTGTTATAAAATCAAGTTTCGAGCCACAATAAAATGCAAGCGCCGCAGAGCTGTGTCTGTTAGTATGCAGTTGACTTTAGTTCAGAATAGGATTTTCATTCAAGGGCAAACACTTTTAATAATAAGAGCTTTCAGGGAAGGCTTTTGAGTAGATGTTAAGCTGTACAGGCACTTTTACAATTTAATTCAATTAATTCTGAGGGACTTTATTTGTAGTTATTTCAATAGACATTTCAACATTGCTTGAAGGAGTCACTAAAGCACCATAGGTAAACAGCAGTCTTATTTCAGTTCATGTAAATAGAAAATGTCTGTTCTCTCAAGGGAAGACAGCAGACGGTCCTCTCAGTTGGAGACCGGCTGAACAGATAATTTGTAGTATCAATATTTTACCAAAGAAAATTAATCAAACAGTCGATTATAACGTCCACTGCCTCTTTTTTTACTGTATGTTTCAGTTGCAGTATTTTCAGCTGAACCCAAAACCCAGTAAAGAGGCACTGGGGCTCTGACAACACAGGCTCATAGATTACACAGACCTGGCTTTAATGAAGTGAGTGTTGGTGAGATTTGCAGCACATTGTAAATATGTTCAACAACTCTGCTGAAGTGCAGCCTCATCATTTTGTTCATGTAAATGATTTCAGCCTCCATAAAGCCGCTGCTTTTAGTGAAAAGGCAGGAGGATGCTAAGGTTAAAACAAAGAGATACGTGTGCCATAATTCTGGTGACACAATCACAGCAGGTTATCAGCAGCTGCTGTTTCACTGAGGAGCAATTTTATGTTGGCAATAAACAATTTCTACATGTGCTCTCCTCCTAAATTAGAGTAAAGGCGCACTATTTATACTGTATACTCTGTTGGATACAAAACAGGGGCAGATAGCCATAAAAACCAAAAAACACAATCAGCTACAAGTAATCACAGAGGGCTTCAAGAGGCAGACTAAAGTATGGTGACACACTCTCAATAGATGATGTATGTATGTATGCAGGGCAGAGCTTGTACTTGTCTGTGCATGTGTGTGCAAATGTCATAGACTGTATATAAAGACGGATGTAGTGACATTCCCCCAGATGATGGCTGCAGAACGTCCTTCCACTTCAATGAGGATGAACATGTACATGGAAAATACCATTATTTATCTAAATATGATAATATTCTGAAAATGACAGGCATCATATAAACCTGCACTACAATAAAGTATCTATCTATCTATCTATCTATCTATCTATCTATCTATCTATCTATCTATCTATCTATCTATCTATCTATCTATCTATCTATCTATCTATCTATCTATCTATCTATCTATCTATCTATCTATCATCACGGAAAAAATATATTAGACCATCAAAAGTCCTCAGAAACAATGGTTATGCAATCAAGTTCTAACTCCTGTGTGTATCATGTGACTAAAACAGACAGAAAAGAAAACATGGAATGCCTAAAAGCATTGTTTTTGTCAGTACAGTGCCATAGATATTGATGTAAGAACTTAAGTGATTTTGGTTATTACCTAGAAAACATGGAAAATGTTTAGATATCAACTCTGAAATTAAACTCTTACGATATATTTTTGTTGTTATCATTATATTTGTCCAAACAAATGTACCTTTAGTTGTACCAGGCATTAAAATGAACAAGAAATTGAAGAAAACAAGGGTGGTCTAATAATTCTCTCTCTCTCTCTCTCTCTCTCTCTCTCTCTCTCTCTCTCTCTCTCTCTCTCTCTCTCTCTCTCTCTCTCTCTCTCTCTATCTGTCTCTCTCTCTCTATCTGGATGCTCTGAAGGTCAGGTTAAAGAACAAGAAGAAACATAATTTACACTCAAATCAAAATGGGCTGTAAAAACCACAGTAAAGAACTACAGATCTTGGGTTCAGTGCTCATTCTTTCATTTTCTAAACCCCTCAGTCCTTCAGATGGTCACAGTTATGCCAGAGCCTTTCCAGTGGGCGAAGGCAGGGTACATTCTGGATGCACTCCCGATGCACATCTCACATTCACACCTATGGGTGATTTAGATTGACCAGTTAATCTGTTACAATGCATGTCTTTGGATGGTGGGAGGAAGCTGGAGGGTTCAGCACTTTACTGATTAATTAATCAATTTCAGTCATTTATCGCCTTCATTGCACTTGGTACAAAAGATTTTTTGCAGATATATTTTTTTCTGAATTGTGAAATAGGTCTTTTTCCACATAGTGCATTTTCTGTTGATATTACTCTGGTTTTATGAGCATTATTTAAATATAATAATATAAATATATGGAGCAGATTTGGAAAATGAATGTAATTTGGGCGTTTTACTGCAGGCTGTGATCCAACACCCCTGCTGGATTGAACACAAAGATCCTCTCTGGTAGAGATGGATGAATCTGAAGAAAAATTAACATTTCTGGTTGGAAGGAGAAAGACACCTACTGTTAATCATCATGAAAGAGGATGTCAGCAGGTTTATGGATATGAGCAAATATAAAAAAAAAAGTGTCTTTTTCCAGAAGGTGTTTGAACAAATGAAAGAGGGAGCCTGAGTTCACACAGTGGAACATCTGCCACCAGTGGAACTCTGTGAAAAAAAAAAAAAAAGAAAAAAGTTTGTCATTGACACATACCTGGCGGCATGTAACAGGAATATTAGTGTAACATTAATTTTCTTTTGCAATCCAAACAGCTTATTAGGAATTTTGTCACTTTCAGAAGAATATTTTATGCATGTAAACATGTAATTCAGTGGTTTAAACGAACATGTTTGTGTCTTTTTAAATAGATTTTATCTGGATGATGCTTCATGATATTGAAACAGGTGATGGACAGATACAAGCTGCAAAGAACCCATTCATCAGACAGTTGCTCAGTAGGCAAATGTGATGCTTCAGGTCATCTCTGCTCATAAAATGACAAATTTCTGACTTCACTTTTCCACAGCAGCAGGGAATGGCATTACATCATCCCTCTTTAAATATAGTGTATGGGGAGTATGTATGTGGGTAGAAAAAAGGGGGCGGAGATAGTGAACCAACTGTAAACTCCTCAGTGACATAGAGGCTGGATAATAAAGTTTGAATAATTTAGTTTTCAGACACATTCCTCTTTTTATTCCTATTTATACACGTGGGTGCGTCTATGAAACTGGGTTCATTTTGGTACCTGGTACTTTGCCAGCTTTTTAGACTCAATAATAAAGCTAAATTTAGATATATTTTCCCCCAGGATGTACCTATTGATGACCTCAGATGAATGCAAAAAAAATTATATTTTTGCTCTGAGCCATCCCAAAATTAATGAATTTTAAGAAAATATTGGGGCCAAAATAGGACCAATACTAGGACAGGAAAAGCTGCCTAGGTGTCAGTGCATTTGATCCAGAAAACATGGCTAAAAATTGTCTTATATACCACTATAAATAAAGACACTGTGTTAAATTTGAGGATCCTAGTGGTTTTTCTAATCCAGACATGCAAGTTTTTCATGAATTGGCAGACTCATTCCAGGTTTTGCGTGTAACCCATTGTGTCCCCTCATGTTACATGTGGAACCTGCCCATTTAAACACAAAAATAGCGCGAGTGATTTTGCAACAGTGGTCATTTTTGTGAAACACTGTGCCTGGCATAATTAGTTCAATTCCTAAAATGTACCTGTGAGAGAATAAAACAATATTTAAAAAAATAGTAGCGCGTAATTTTTGTGTCCTTTTCACCATGTTACATGCAGATTCTTGTATGAAAATAATATAAAAATGTGATTTATCTGAAAAATAGTTTCTCTTTTATTTCAGTAAATAATTATTTTTAAAATAAATCCAAAGTGCTTCCAAACTTGCTTCATAACATTAGTCTATATCTGGTTTGAATTTTTAGCCCCTCTGTCCTGTTTATAGGGACCAGTTTCATAGAAGAACCCAGATCAATAATGACCTTTGACCAGGTACAATGATTACATACTGAGCCCCGGTGACACTTTATCTATCAAGAATAAATCACATTGTTACAATCATTTCATAAGAAGAGGTAAAAAAATTTTATTCCAACTTTCCATTTCCAGTGTATGACAGCTGATGGGCCACAGACACTGAAAACAGCATATTTTCTTTTGTTGTACGTACAAAAGCCACTGCCCTGAAGTAGGCTGAATGCTACAGCGGCCTATTCTCTACATCTCACTGTTAACAAATTAAAGATTTAAAAGCCTTTTTGGTCCAAACAGCATCATTAAATAGACTAGTCATGAATAAGGTATTTCATCAAAGAGCAATTTTCAGTTTTTCTTTAAGCTTTGATTAGCAGTTTGGAAATGGTGAAGAGTTCAAGGATGTCTCCAAAACTGAGCTTTTTCTGTCTTAAACCAATCTGAACATATTCTTCTATGGAACATACTAATAAAACTGTATCTCAAGTACCTCCAATCTGCAAGTAAAGACATATCTGCATCTGGTTAAATTCTACATCTTAAAATGTGCTAGCTGCTTTGTTTTCTACTTTTTGGTATTCTAATGTTTCCTAAATGAATTGTTTCCCTCCAATTTAATAGATTATTCATACTAAGCAGTATCAAGGCCATTTGTGGTTAAAAGATTTGTTCACTGCTAAACTGCTTTAGTTGGTTTACACATTAATTTGAGACATGAAATTAACAACTTTTATTACCTTTTTTATTTATTTATTTATTTACAGTAGATAGAAGAAAATCAACTTCTACTGACAGGTCCATAAATATTTGGACAGCGCTGCTCTTTACAGCAAGATGTGATCTGAAAATATAGGGTCTGTTTTTAAAATCATTATAATTCCTAAATGGTTAATACAGTATTTTTGTCAAACCTATTGAATTAAAGCTGAAAGTCTACACTTCAGTCATGAGTGGCTTATGTATGTTATAAATGAATCAGATGAATGTCAGTTTGTAGGTATTACTGGTCACACAAGCAGCTGCGTGAATGTCTAATGACATTTAGAAACCACCCTAAAACTTACCTCAGAATTATGTATTCCATGAGAGTAGGTTATCTCGATACGTGCCACTCACTTGAAAGACGTTTATTCTGCCTTTCTCGTTCACATTTTCAATAATCGTACATCTTTTAACAAGACGTGCAGTGACCTGTCAATCAACTGGGGTGGCACTGACACCTGAGGTGTCCAATCAGGTTCCAGAGGTGGACAGCACTAGTTAGCAATATTTTCCTTGGCATGACCCGCCCTACTCTGTCTCCTCATGCCTAAAGTTAACCAATCTAATTAGTGAAGGCACTGAGTACTAGCCAGTTAAAGGCAGAGTAGGGCGGGTCATGGCTTCACCATCCAAGGGGAAAAAACTGACAGTTTGGCTCACAGATACTACTGAATCAGGGGGATTTAGAAGTGGGTAGACGCAATGCTGACTGAAAAATAAGTAGGCATGCTCTGTATACCGGTGTATACCCTAGACTACACCAGTGGTCACAACCCCAACTGGATAAATCCCCAATCATACTGAGTTTACAAGACTATTCTACAAATGTGAAAACAACCTTATTATCTCTGCCAAGGAGGTTATGTTTTTGCTGTCTGTCTGTCTGTCTGTCTGTCTGTCTGTCTGTCTGTCTGTCTGTCTGTCTGTGTGCAAGATAACTCAAAAAGTTATGGACGGCTTTGGATGAAAATTTCAGGAAATGTTGATACTGGCACAAGGAACAAATGATTAAATTTTGGTGGAAAATATTTAGAGCCTCTAAATTAGGACAGATGAATATTCACTGCTTCATATTCAGTGTTCAGTGTATATTAAGAGGTTTAATTTTTTAGTAGAAAAATCATGCAACTGCTGTATATAGTGACATTTTGACCAGACCTGACCTGTTAATACCACAACACAGTAAACAAAAGCATATACTGTTGCTTTTGGGTAAACATCTGTTGCTCAGAAATTATTCTGAATTTGGTCCCTGAAACTTATTTTATTTACTTATTACAATTTCAGAGGTTCCTGCACACTGAACACATGTCATTGACCCAGTCTTTGTCAACTCAGAATCAAATTTTAGGTGCAATTTAAAAAATGAAAATACAGTTAACAGTTGTTTTTTTTTGTTGTTGTTGTTTTTTTTCATTTTCACACAGCAATTACAAGTCCAAACAGGGAACAAAAGAATTAGTTAAATGCAAGTTTGAGTTCACATCAGCCTCCTGGTCTTTATCATGAAATAAATGTGAAAAAAAAAAAAGAAAATGCACAGCAAGTGTCAAGATATCCAGCAAAACATTTATGTAATCTGGAATCATCTGTGGGAAGATGTTTTGTTTTCTCTCCTGTTGTACTCGACTGTATGTGTGCGTAAACACTATGGTTATATTTGATATGTGAGGATGAAAAAAAGCTTAGTGGAATGCTAAGAAAAAATATAAAGAAGGGAAACATGTTGAATAATGAATAATGAGGACGTAGACGGTGAAGAGGAACGGAGTGTAAGCGATGAGGAGGAAGACATGAAGTGATGGAGGGATGATGGAAGACAGGTAGGAGTGAGGAAGGGCTGATGGAGGAACGATGGAATGATGGTGGGAGTATAGAGACGAGGAAGAGGAGGGAGGAGGGAGGGGGGACAACAGTGGGAAGGATGGAGGAGGAACTGTATGTCATGTGTTGTTTTATTCTCATCCAGAGGCCAGTGAGTGGAGGCAGATACCTGCTGATTATTCTGTACTATTATCTAACACAAAACAGAGAAAATGTGTTTGTTTATGTCCACAAGATTCAATAAAGCTTGATTCAAAGCCTTTACATTGTTCCGATCTCGCTCTATACCTTCTATATCTTCATTTCCACCTTCCAAGACACTCTTCCTTCACCCCATTCCTGCCTTCTTCCATTTTTACTTCCTTGTCTTCCTCCTTTGGTTGTCCTCTCCTAACCTGCCCTGGTTTTTCTTCTTTTTTTTCCTCCCTCGCCCTTCTTCTCATCTATTCGCTTCCCCTTCGCTTTCATCTCCCTTCTTCCGCTCTAAAAGGATGTCCTCATACTTAACACCCAAAGTCCAACAACAAGAAAAACAAATCTTAACCCATAAATATACAGTGTTCCTTTTATAGCAGTTCCCAAATGAATGTTTCTCTCTATTTAACCTTTCTCACGTGATTTATCACCAATTATTATAATATTATCTCCTTTATTTTGTACTAATTCAGTGAAAATCAGTTTTTTTTTTCTACATTTAACCCTGTAAAGCCTGAACCATTAAATTATTGACAGAAAATTCCAGTTCTTTGAAACTGGAGCCTTTGTTAGTCCTTCTGAACAACCAAAAAATGTTTTTTTCAAATATCAATTTCCATGTATGACTTTAAGTTTTGTATCGTATTTGATACATTGGGTCTCAATGCTCAAATATTACTTTTGAACAAACAAACACATAATATAACACAAACATGTTTAACAAATTGGTAATTCCTTTTCAAAATTGGCAAAGTTCTGCCTCCTTCCTCATTAGTGACAATCTTGTAGTGTCACTGGAAAGGCCTCTGCTGAACGAATTCCTCCCCCCTGGTGGATTATCTGTGTATTGCATGTATCTAATTGTATACATCAGGTTTTTCAAGAAAAAAAAATCACTCTGATCATGTAGAGGGCTTCAAAACTCATGTATCAAATATGATACGTTTGGCATTATAGGGTTAACTTACAGATGTAGATGTGGATGTTCATAACAGCTCAGATTAAAGTTGAGGGTTATTATGTCAGAAACAGAGAAAACTGAGGAAAAAGTGACCTTTTCAGCAAATTCACTGTCAACTAAACATAAACAAAAGTGTCTCCATCCACTGCCGTTGATCAAACTCCATGGGTTTTACTGGTGAATCAATATTTTAGTAACGAGGTGTCAAACTCATTTTCTTTCAGGGGCACTTTCACCCTAATTTGACCCTAACTGGGCTGGACTGGTAAAATAATAATATTACAACTTATAAATAATGACAACTTCAAACTTTTCTCTTTGTTTCAGTGCAAAAAAACCCCCAGAATATTAAATTCTGAAAATATTTACAAACTATCCAAATAAAATAGATGTGAATAGCCTGAAAAAAAAAGAAATTTCTTCAGAAAAATAAGTGCAATTTTAACAATATTATGCCTCAACTTATCATTTATACATGTGCATTAAGGATCAGATCTACAAAGGCATCAGTCAATCAATTTTTGCATGGTGGTTTGCCTTGGTCCCCCTGTTTTTGTCTGTTTGCGCCCTATGTGTTGTTGCTTGTTTTTCTTATTGTATGTCTCAGTTCAGTTATGGTATTATGTTATCTGGAAGTTGTTGGTTTTTTTTATTTGTAGTTTTTTTTTTTTTTACCAGCCAATTGGCAATTAGCGATATGGTTAAAATCTCTCGTATTTACGTGTAAAGGTTCATTAATACAAACTGTCCCATTTTGAAAATAAATAAATAAATCATTCATTCATTCATTCATACATTCATTCGCTCAAATATTCAGTAACAGGCAGAATTTTGTTAAAATTGGACTTTATCTTTAGACATTTCAGGTTATTCACATTTTATTGTTAAAGGATAGTTTGTAAATGTAATTATTTTCATAATTTACTACTATTTTTTGCACTAAGACAAAGAGAACAATTCTGAGTTGCCATTATTTATTGACATAATGTACTTTTTTTTTTTTTCACATTAAACAAGAAGAAAATTTGGAGTCATTATTTACAGGTTGTTATGCTGTTGTTTTACTTGAGATCACAATTGGTCTGTATGTGCAACATGAACTAAAATGAGTTTGACATCCTTGACTGTTAATATCTTCATCCCATGGGCCAGATTTGGCCCACAGGCCGCATGTTTGACACCTGTGTTATAGGAGATGACGGTGTTTCCACGTTCACCACATCCAAATGGGTCATATCTGATGACCATGAAAAGATGACAAACTGCATTTTCCAATAATTATTTACATGCATTGATAGGATTAGTGGTATTAAACATTTTCTATCAGTAGATGACTTTGGTCGACAGTGGATGTTTGGGTTTTTATGGGTTAAAGGAAGTCTGAACTGTAGCCAGCACACTGTTCATTACATAATCTCCAACAATGCACATAAAACTACACACACACACAAACACACAGCAGAGGATGAAGAGGTAAAAAGAGAAAGAAAGAAATAAAAATAAAACTCCTACACATGAAACGCATCAATACATCTTACCGCAGCCACATGTACAGTTCTGTGTGTGCATGTGGCAGGTGCAGTACAAGTACAGTAGATGTTCCCATGAGACCCAGCCACAACATTTACAGTCTCTGACTACGGGTGTGTATGTGTGTGAAGTTAAAAAGTGATTTGAGATTTCCCCACATACAAGCCTTTAAATATTTATGTTGTCTCGTGCAGTTACGCCGCACGTCTTCCACTATACATCCCACACTGGAAAACACCGGAGTGTGATCTGACTACTCTTTTCCCTTTCATCTGTGCTTGCAGGCAGGTTGGGAACATTTCTAATTTCACGTCATAAATATACGGAAATGGATGTGTGGTTGCGTGAGTGAATCCAGGAATAGGCTATGTTTACCTGACATGTGAAGATGAAAGTTTGATGGGGCTGATTTTGTCTCTCGACACACTGATGAAATGTTTATGGACCAGAGGGAGGGAAACGAGATTAAATGTGCGAGTGCGTAATCATTCTCGCTAGTGTGTGGTCTTTAACTGTTGACATGTTGGATTTTGATTTTTGGTGAAATAATATGTTACTGATTTTGTGTGTATTTGGGGTTTTTTTTGTTTGTGTTTTTTTCTCAAAGACCATAATGATACACCCTACTGAGATAAAATCTGAAATTTTCAAAACAGAAACCAGAGGAACCTAATATTATGGCAGCACAGCTAGGAGCAAACCAATAGATGCAGCAATAACAACTAAAGGAAATGAAAGGCACTTTTATAACTGTAATGCAGACAATGAAATGTCAGGATCGGTGTGTTTTACTGTGTATGGAAGTGTATGATTACTTATTAAAGCGGGTGACAGAGGAAATGGAAATTTAGTGGTTTGTTATACTTTTCTTCTTCCTAAGTCGGTGCAGTTGTTTTTTTGATTACTGAGGGAATAGGGTCTTGTTACCCTGAGAGAGAAAAATAAATAAATAAAATAAATAAATAAATAAATATATACAGGGTGGGGAAGCAAAATTTACAATGAACATTTAGTTGTTTTTTCTCAGCAGGCACTACGTCAAGTGTTTTGAAACCAAACATATATTGATGTCATAATCATACCTAACACTATTATCCATACCTTTTCAGAAACTTTTGCCCATATGAGTAATCAGGAAAGCAAACGTCAAAGAGTGTGTGATTTGCTGAATGCACTCGTCACACCAAAGGAGATTTCAAAAATAGTTGGAGTGTCCATAAAGACTGTTTATAATGGAAAGAAGAGAATGACTATGAGCAAAACTATTACGAGAAAGTCTGGAAGATACTATTAAAGAATGGGAGAAGTTGTCACCCGAATATTTGAGGAACACTTGCACAAGTTTCAGGAAGCGTGTGAAGGCAGTTATTGAGAAAGAAGGAGGACACATAGAATAAAAACATTTTCTATTATGTACATTTTCTTGTGGCAAATAAATTCTCATGACTTTCAATAAACTAATTGGTCATACACTGTCTTTCAATCCCTGCCTCAAAATATTGTAAGTTTTGCTTCCCCACCCTATATATGTATATATATATATATATATATATATATATATATATATATATATATATATATATATGTATATATATATATATATATATATATATATATATATATATATATATATATATATATATATGTATATATATATATATATATGTATGTATGTATGTATGATAAAAAAAATTCAAGAAAGTAAAAAAAGAGAGAAATTTTTTTTCTTTTTTTTGCCTAAAAAGTCAAATATCCTTTACATACAAGTTTTGCACCGTATAATTAATCCTATTTTAAGGAAGGAACTTGTTGCCCTTAAAGTGAAATAAATAATGTTTTCAAACACATTGCTCATTTTATTCCTATTTATACACATCAGTAATCACCTTTGACCAGGTACAATGATTACATACTGAGTCCCAGTTACACTTTATCTATTAAGAATAAATCACAAACAAACAATATTTTATTCCAAACTGATGAGCAGCAATGTATATCTAAATTTTTCTCAATAAGATATTTCATCTTACGTTGAGCTACACTGACTAGTAACACGCTAAAACCATGAATGAAATACCAGCAGAGGAACAAGAACATTTTTTTTCTTTTTTTAACCCATAAAGACCCAAACATCCACCGCTGACTAAAAACATCTGCTGATCTAAAATATTTATTAACAGTTGATCCAATGATTCTATCAATACATGTAAATAATTCATGTAAAAAGTAGTTTGTCTTTTTTTCATGGTCATCAGATATGACCCATTTGGACGTTCAGAGGCTCTGTAGTGAAGGTGGAAACACCGTCATCTTCTCCAACATTGATTCACCCATAGGTTGATAAATGTCAGTGATTGATGACGCTTGTTTTTTGTGTTCATTTATTGATATTGTTCCTGAAAAAAATCACTTTTTGTTCATTTTTTTTTTCTGTTTTTGATATAATAACCCTCAACTTTAATCTGAGCTTTTATGAACATCTACATGATCAGTGAAATAAATAGAGGAAAATACCTGATTTTCAATAAAAAAAAAAACAAAACACAAAATACAGAGAATAATACGTTAATAAATGATGAAAATTCATGAAAGACAGGTTAAATAGACAGAGAAATTCATTTGGGAACTGCCACAAAAGTAGCACTGGGTCTTTATGGGTTACGAATATACAACTCCTGAATTTAAGAGATAATTAACATAAATTTTTATATTGATCTATTTTCATTTGCGGGTTGAGTGCCATCAAAATTTGGTCAGCTGCAACTGTTTGAATAAAATAGTCAAAATAAGAACTCTTCTGGTGCCTTGATATATTTAAGTCACACATATTTAATTTGCTTTTTGAATAATTCTTGATTATTCTAAGCAATTTTTAATAATTATTTTTGACAGAGGTGAAGTATAAATCAAAGTAAGCTCAATCAGGAGAAGTATTCAGTTTCAAGAAAATATGTCCTGTTATGAGGTATTTTTGTCACTTGAAAAACTTAAATCAGGTGTGTATTCTTAATAGAAATAAAATATTATTTAAATCAGCATTATCAAGAAAGTAGAACATTCAGTTTAACATAACAATATTTATTTGCTAGTAAGACGCTAACATTTCTATACAGTTTGGACCTTTTTTTCTTCAGAAGGTTTGATTCATAACGTCACTGTTGGGTGGAAACCTCGTAAGTCTATTTTTGGTCTTTTTTTTTTTTTAAACGATTCTTTTGGTTAGTCTTCACATTGGTTTTAGAAATATTTAACCAATGAAAAGAGTGGAAAACAGCTTGTGACTACATCTCTTAATGTCATTCATTTATTTAGAATATACTACATTGTTTTTTCCAGTTTGTTGAAAAATAACCATTTTGGACATAAGAGGTTTCCACCCAACAGCAAGAATATGTTAGTTTAAGGCAGTTTTTTCTCATCCCATTGGCAGATTTTTTTTTTCTTTTGCTCAAAACAAGAAGATTTGATCAAATGTAAGAATATTGGCCTTGTTTCTAGTAGTGTTGATTTAGCAAAAATACCTTGGTAGAAATAAGCCTAATATTCTGAAATCTGGTCAAATTGTCTTGTGTTAAGGGAAAAAAAAAAAAAAAAAAAAAATCTGCCAATAGGGTAAGAAAATTAATTCTTGGCTAGATTTTTTAAAACAAGCAAAAAAAAAAAAAAAATCGATCAACTAAAAACTACAACCAGACAAATATGCTAGAATTTTAGCAAACAGTGCTTAGATTAAAAACAGATTAATATCCCCACAAGAAGTAAATTTCCCTTTCTTGAAAATCTCTTTTTGCAGATGTGAAAGGCTTTAGGGTGCAGGTATTATGTCACATGATTTTTCAGCTTATAAATGGAGTTATTAACATCAGTTCAATAACAAAGACTAAGCCTCATGTTATCTAATTTCCTGTGCTTACCTTTACAGATGTGTCTAACTGTCTTAGTTCACAAAATCCCCCTCCTCTCGTCTCTTTCACTACAGGAACCATGGGAGTAAAAATCCTGAAGCTTCAGAGAAAGACCCCAACCCTAAGCCTCTCTCCCCAGGGTCCCAAGCCCACATCCACCTAATCCAGCTTCCTTTCATCCAGTTGCCCTTGACCCCTTCATCCCTTCCCCTTGACTCTCCTCATGCCTACCCCTCATCCCTCAGAACATTTCATTCAACAAACCATTCCTGAAATATTATCATGGCCTGGTCTGTGTTAGTGAAAAAATACATTCAAGAGGATGCAGACCCTGTGGATTCACCCAGACGGACCACCTCTTATTACCGCTGTCAGCACCACTTTTGTATATTCTGAGAGTGCAATCAGTCACATGGTTTTCATTCAGTCTGATGCTATGTTTATACGTAGTCGGGGTTTTTTTTTTTTTTTTTCAAGCGAAGATTTCCCCTCTCCATTTGAAAAAAAAAAAAAAAAAATCATTTTGGAAAACTGTGTTTATATCTATACCATCAAAAGCACGCCAGGCCTGTAGATGGCAGTGTAGTGGGACAATCATACCATTAACCAATCACAAACTGCTTTTCTGATGCGGCAGAGGGTATGAAAAGGGATTTGAACTCTGAGTGGAACCGTGTTAGTTCTGTAGTCATTAACAGCTGCGTCTGTTTTTACCTGTTTTTATTACCTCCACCAGGAGGTATTGTGATGGCTTTGCTTTCTGAGTGTGCGTTTGTTTGTTTGTCAGCAAGATAACTCAAAAAGTTATGGACGGATTTTCATGAAATTTTCAGGAAATGTTGACACTGGCACAAGGAAGAAATTATTAAATTTTGGTGGTGATGGGGGGGGGGGGGGGGGGGGGGCTTTCAGGGAGGCAGATCTGTCTTGGCGGAGGTCTGCGCTCTCCTAGTGCTTTTCTTGTTACCTTATTGTGATCACTTTGCTTTGTGTGTTTGCGTGTTTGTTTGTTTGTTAGCAAGATAACTAAAAAAATTATGGACAGATTTTCATGAATTTTTTGTGAAATGTTGATACTGGCACAAGGAAGAAATTATTAAATTTTGAAGGTGATCGGGGGGGGGGGGGGCAGATCTGTCTTGGCGGAGGTCTGCGCTTTTCTTGTTCAATCATGTTTTGTCTTTAGTTCATGAAGACCGCTGTGCATGGACAGACGTAAATTAAGACTTAATTGACCTTTTACTGAACTGGACAGAACACAGAAATGACAAACAAATAAAATAAACACAATATGAAGCATGACAATGTGGAAACACCTCATAAAAGCCCTATTTTATATCAAGTAAATACACAAAGATCCTGTTAAGCAGATGTAGTGGGCGCTAATTAGCTAAGATGCTAACATTTACTAGCACCAAACTTCCTTATTTTCTCATTTAATCCTTGTAACTTCATTTATTGGCCCCATCCTATTCCTCTAAACTGGATCATCACATGTGAACTTGGGGTATTTTCCTCGTCCGTCCAAGAATCTCCGTTTTCGCCTTTCCCTCTATTTCCATGCAAACGCAATCACGGAAATTTGGCCGGAGGTATTAGAAACCTTCGTCTACTCTGTGCATGCCTGTTGTCATGTAAACGATAGGCACAAATGCAGACAAAAATCTCTGTTTCCAAAACCCCCGGCTACATGTAAAGGAGAATAAATGAAAAAATGAGACAGAGTAAACATAATTCAGTTTTCTACAGACACTGAAACTCTTGTTCACTGTCTGCTTTACTCTGTAGTGCTGGTGCGGTACTTGCTATTGCCAGTTAATCTAATGAAGAAGCCTCTGAGTGTATGTGCTGCTGCTGTGGCCCATCTGCATCCAGGTTCATCATTTTGAATGTTCAGAGATGTTCTTCTACACACTTTGCACTGGAAAAAATCCAAATCTCATCAAGTGTATTTTTCTCATTTCTAGTCAAAATATCTCATCACACTTAAAATAAGACATAATCACCTGAGGACTAACTTTTCAGTGAGATATAAAAAAAAAAAATTTACCAAGATAATTTTTACTTGTTCCATTGGCAGATTTTTTTTTTTTGCTTGAATTAAGCAAAAAAATAAATAAATAAAAAAAAAATCTTGAATTAAGGAAAAAAAATCTGCCAATGGAACAAGTGAAATTGTCTTGGTAAGATTTATTGAAATAAGATTTTCAAGATCTGTTGTCTAAAAATAAGTTCTTATATCGCACTGAAAAGTTACTCTTTAGGGCGATTATGTCTTATTGTAAGTGGGATGAGATATTTTGACTAGAAATAAGAAAAATACAGGTGATAAGATTTAGGTTTTTGTAGTGTGTATTGTTTCTAGTGGTTCTGATGCCTTTCTAACAGCTCAAACTACTCTGTCCATTCTCCTCTGACCTCTGGGATCACCAGGGCATTTCCACCTGGAGAACTGAGTATTTTCTCTCATTTTCTGTAAGACTTGGAGATGGTTGGGGATGAAAATTTCAGTAGTTCAGCAGTTTCTGAAATACTCAGACTCAGACCAGCCCCTCTGGCACCAACAACCATGCCATGTTCAAAGTCACTTCAATCAACTTTTTTTGTTTTTTCCATTCTGATGCTTGGTTAAAACTTCAGCAGATCGTCCCGACTATTTCTACATGCCTAAATTCATGAGTTTCTGCCATGTGTCCAGCCTATTAGATAATTGTACTGATCAGCAGTTAACCCATAAGGACCCAGTGTGACCTTTGTGGTAGTTCCCAAATGAATTTTTCTCTCTATTTAACCTTTCCTAACTGATTTCTCACCATTTATTATAAAATTATCCTGTGAAGTTTTCATTTTTTCCAGTGAAAATCATCTATTTTCCTGTTTAATTGACTAATCATGTAGATGTTCATAAAAGCTCAGAGTAAAGTCAAAGGTTATTATATCAAAACTGAAAAACTGAAGAAAAGGTGACTTTTTCAGTAAAATATATCATTAAATGAACATAAACCCAGTGTGTCCATCCACTGTCATTGATCCAACTCCATGGGTTTTACTGGTGAATCAATGTTGTAGAAGATGACGGCGTTTCCACGTTCACTAAGGAGCCTCTGAACGTCGAAATGGGTCATATCTGATGACCATGAAAAGATGACAAACTGTATTTTACACCAATTATTTACATATATTGGTGGATCAGTTTAGATCAGTAGATGCTTTTGGTTGACGGTGGATGTTTTAGTCTTTATGGGTTAAACAGGTGCACCTCCCCATATCACACCATGTGCATGTGCAATCACAATGCAAATACTGTGCGTAAACAATGTTTGTTTCCTTTTTTTTTTTTTTTTTCCTTTAATTCTATAGTGTGTGTTCAAAGTTTCAGGTTCATGTTTATTCAGTCATCATCCACAATACAGAAAATACAAACAATGACGCTGGTTTGAGTCAACCGACTGTGAGTTACGTTGAGACTGAATAGGCTTAGGCAGAAGATAAACGCTTATATATGCCTCGTCTACAATCAAATCCATATATGTATATATATATATATATATATATATTTTTTTTTTTTTTTTTTTTTTTTTTTTTTTTAGGCTACAAATCAAAACATGAAAAATCATTCCTGCTTGTATCCCTTGAAAATATCTTTCCAAACTAGTGTTTTGAAAACTATGAATGAATTGCACGTCTTCAAATTTATGTCAGTCCATAATTTAACCCCAAGAACAGAAACACATCTTTTTATATATTTAAGAACTCTTTGTACAGTAAACATACAAACACCTCTGAAATAATACCTGCTTTCTCGCATCAAAAAGAACTTTTGAACAGATTCTGGGAGGTACCTTTGTTTTCCTCTTAACATTATTTGTACAGTTTTGTAATAAAACAAGTCATTGAATTCCATAGCATGGGAATTTAGAAACAGTGGAGTTGTGTGCGCATAACAATTAGCTTTATATATGATTGGTATGGCTCGTTTCTGCTGTATGATTATTGATTGATTATTAGTTATTGTTTTGAAGGTGGATCCCCATAACTCCTCACAGTACGACAGGTAAGGTTGAAAAACTGAAAAATAAATGGCACAGAGGGCTTTATAATTTAAAACTTCCCTAGGTTTATAAAGGATTCCTATTGATTTATAAAGTTTACCATTGATGCAATCAATATGTTGTCTCCATGTTAGTTTATGGCCAGTCACAACCCCGAGGAATTTTGTCATAAATACTTTTTCGATCTCGCTATTACAGATTTTGTTAGACTTCCGAAACCATAGATTTAGTTTTCTTGACATTCAGAGACAATTTATTGACATCAAACCAAAGCGAAATAAAAGTTGATTAAACTCATTTTTTCTCCCATTTTATACTCCACAAAGTAAATGTCATCTATCGTCTGGGGGTCAGTTAGGATGTCAGCTGCTGTTGGTTCTCTTTGCTATCTGACATGACCATCTGTCTTTAGCTTTGACCCACACATTAGTTTGTCACTTATCTCCTTATTGCAGAGGTGTTGAGATGACATTAAGATTAACTAATAAAGACCCAGTGTTACTTTTGTGGCAGTTGCCAGATGAATTTTTCTCTCTACTTAACCTTTCTTAAGTGATTTATCACCAGTTGTTATAATACTAGTATTACTTGCAATGTAAATCATGTATTTTCCTATATTTATTTTCCTATATTTGATTTAGATAGTCACTATTTAGATAGTAGTTAATTCAAATGTTATTATATAAAAACAGAAAAAAACTGAAGAAAAAGTGAGTTTTGCAGCAAAGATATCATAAACTGAACATAAACTCAGTGTCTCCATCTACTGTCATTGATCTAACTCCATGGGTTTTACTGGTGAATCTATGTTGTAGAAGATGACAGTGTTTCTATGTTCACTACAGAGCTTCTGAACGTCCAAATGTGTCACACAGTTGTGCTCATAAGTTTATATACCTTAGCTGAATTTATGATTCTTTGGCCATTTTTCGGAGAGTATGAATGATAATATTGAAACTTTTCTTTCACTCATGGCTAGTGGTTGGGTGAAGCCATTTATTATCAACCAAATGTGTTTGCTCTTTTTAAATCAAACTGACAACAGAAACTATCCAAATGACCCTGATCTAAAGTTTACATAATCCTCTGTTATGGCCCCTTTAACATCAAAGACAGCTTGAAGTCTTTTGTGGTCGTTGTGGATGAGGCACTTTATTTTCTCAGATGGTAAAGCTGCCCATTCTTCTTGGCAAAACACCTTCAGTTCCTTTAAGATTTGGGGTTTTCTTGCATGAACTGCATGCCTGAGACCTCTCCAAAGTGGCTCAATGATATTGAGGTCAGGAGACTGTGATGGCCACTCCTTCACCTTCACTTTTTTTTATTGCTGTAGTCAATGACAGGTCGACTTGGCCTTGTGTCTGGGGTCATTGTCATGTTGGAACATCCAAGACCGTCCCATGAGCGTTCTTTCAGGGTATGTAAACTAATAAGCACAACTGTAACTGATGACCATGAAAAGATGAATAACTGTATTTTAAACCAATTATTTACATGTATTGATAGGCTTAATGGTTTAGAAGTTATATAACATTTTAGATCAGTAGATACTTTTGGTCACTGGTGGAGGTTTGGGTCTTTATGGGTTAAGAAAAAAAAATCCAAGGTAGAGAAAAAAGTAATGTTTTATAGACTGCAGTTCATGTCTTTAATTTAATTTGCCCTCTGTACATTTTTAAGAAGCTATAACATATTGTCTGCCAAGGTAAGCCCAGGGCCTCTGATGTACTTCTTACATAAAAGACCTCCCAAATCATTTATAGTGCCCTCCTTGTAGGTGCTAAAATATCCTCTAATAGCTTGTTTCTGAAGCGGTCTGTGTGATCACAGTGTCTTAGTAAACCCACCATCCTTGCATGAAAGCTATCCTACCGGCAATGTTGCCATTTCGAAGCATCTACGCATTTCTAAAAAGGTTTTTGAGGAGGCAGTAAACAGGGTTAAGGGTGAGCTGTAAGGAATAAGATAATGGGATAGACATGCCTGTTCTGTTTGATAACCGTTTTAAGCTTTTTTTTATCCATGATTCATGGACTCATTCTCTGTGAGTGTGTATTTTAGTGTGTGTGTGTGAGCGAGAGAGTGAGAGACATCCAGTTTCAGTTTCCTCTGTTTGTTTGCCTTGTATCCGTCCACCCTCAGATACTGTAACTGGTCCAGTTGGAGTTTTGGGACTGAAGTTGTAGGTCATACACGAAGTTGTATGCACATTCCTACAGTTGTTTATTTATCGATTAAATAAATAGTTCCATTAAGGAGAAAATATAGAAAGATTTACTGAGGTAATTCGTTATATAAATCCAACAGGCTACATGATGTAATTCTCAGAAAAGCAGTGCATAGTTTTAGATGAGAGATCTTATAAAACTGTTTTTGTGCATCAAACGTGGCCTGAGTTTGTAGTGTATGTACTGAACGTTACATGATAGGATTTAGAATATACATAGTCTGGCAAAAAAGTCCCACATTTTAATGTTTAGCCATATTTTGCCTTAAGCTTTGACTATGACATGGTCTTCTGCCCTATTTGTTTGTGTTTTGATTTAGTTCATTTTAAAAAGTTAGCAGTTTTTGGGTATAATTCTTGATAATTAGCAATTCATTTAATATTAAAATATAATTTGGTCGACAAAGTTACATCACAAAATGCAATGCAACAGATTACCTAGACTTTGATTTTAAAAATGTTTACAATAACCTATCACCCAATGCTTTATGAGATAGAAAAGTCTGCTAACAAAACATGTGGAATGAAGTGCAGTTGTGTGCAAAGCTTATCATTACCCTCATAGCATCATTACCTAAGTCTTATTGTAATTTCCCAGTTTGGGATAAATAAAGTACATCTATACAAAAAAAGATAATAAAATAAACTGTAATATCCCAGTTTGGGATAAATAAAGTACATCTGTCTACAAAAAACAAAAAATAAATAAATAAATAAACTGTAATTTCCCAGTTTGGGATAAATAAAGTACATCTATACAAAAAAAGATAACAAAATAAACTGTAATTTCCCAGTTTGGGATAAATAAAGTACATCTATCTACAAAAAACAAACAAAAAAATAAATAAATAAACTGTAATTTCTCAGTTTGGGATAAATAAAGTACATCTATCTATCTATTCTTTTGCGGTCATAGCCAATGATGAAAAATGAACCTGATGTGCCCATCAGTCTGGAACAGGGTTCATCTGGACTCATCAGACCACATGATCCTTTTCCATTGAAACACAGTTCATTTTTTATGCTTTCTAGTAAACTGATGTTTTCTTTAAGAAATAAGAAGCTACTCACTGCATGAGTTTGGGATAAAGAAACATAATCACTGCAGTAATTATTCACTGGAAGAATCTGAACTATTTGCTTCGTTAAATCCAAGTGGGAACTTCTGTTTTTTGGCCAGGCTGTGTATACTTCTGAAGGAACTGAAGTTTCATTTTTGGGGAAAATGGGTCAGGTCAGTAAAACGATGTAATGGGATGGAGCAAAGAAAAACAAATAAAACCATGAAAAAATAGAACACAAACATTAACACTACAGAATAAGTAAAATGTGTTTTGTATAATTGGAATTCTCAAATATAAAGTAGGTTTTGCATTAAACGTGTTAAAGATGTGTGTAGTGGGTGAAATAAGTTCATCTATATTATAAAAGCCTAGTGGCCTCTGTGTGTGTGTGTTTGTGTGTATGCAAACTGGCCAGAACTAGCCTATGCCTTTGGGAGTATTTATGTACTTTGGGCCAAGGATCAGACAGGCCAAAACAGCTTATTGATATGACCAATACTTTTTGAGTTATTAGTTGTTTTTTTTAAGTAACAATGGGCTTACAGGCGGCCTGCAGACGAGTCCATTCACAGCTGCAAACGGGGTGGGATGGGGGGGGTTGGATCCGGATCAACAGAACCACCAGGACACAATGGGAGAAGGGGGTCCAGCTGTGATCACACACTAACAAGGTCGGTCTGGTTCTTACAGTGGCTCAGTTCCACTCTGCTGGTCCCCGGTCACACCAGGCCTGTTAATGTTCCCCTTCGGACCACCCCCCCTTCGCAACACGGTGACAGACCGTTCTGCACAGACTCAGATCAGACAGACTGGAGCTCAGTGGATCCGGACACAGAAAGGCAGTGGGTCACAATAAACCATCATGTTCAGTCCTGTGTAAGAGTCTACTGCTGCCTTTACATACCATTCTGCACAGACTCAGATCACACAGACCCAGGCCTGGCCCTGTTCATGTGGGGGCCCTAAACAAGACAAGTTAGGGAGCCCCCCCCCCACCGTACCGTGTTTATGGATTAAACACAAAATAATTTCACTCTGAATTATGACGCTAATTCATGTCAAAAGCTCCCCGGCTACACACACCAATGTGTAATATTTGAACACAGTGACAGTAAAACAAAAAAAGACTGTAATAAATATTGACTGACTTTGGTGCAGGAAGCTGGGGTTTGTGTTCCCAGTTTGTGACGCACTCACCACCTGTCAGAAAGCCCATAAGGGACTGGTGCACTTCATCTTATGAAGTGGTAGGAGGTAGGCACATCTAAGACGACTCACCTTAAAAGGGTTCAAATCCCACTACTGTCTTCCTCTGGGGCCCATACAGCAGTGGAGAGGGCCTGGAGGGTTAGAGGAATAGGAAAGCGTCTTCAGTTTCAGTTTGCACCCACCCCCCACTACCCCCCTGCTCTCACATAACATATTTACTGGACTGACAAAAATGCATATGGCATAGCGTAGTGTTTATTGCATATAAACAATTGAAAGTGGTATTGACATTGACTTAGGATGTCATGGGCACTGCGTTAGATTGTAGCCAAACACTAAAAAGACAGCGCTCAAACACTCCGCAGAGTTAGCATGAGGCATTTGTTGTCATTATGTGTTCATGGAAAAATGTATTTCACATTTCCTTGAGAGAGTTGTTTCTTTTCTTCTTCAAGTTTTTTCTTCTTACGTATAGATGTTTGGACATGTTGAAAACGTTCCAACAAAATGATGATTCCTTTCATCCTGGGTTGCCAGGTTTCTATTACAATCACCGTTTTCACTATTTGGTGTTGCCAGATCATCGACAAATCAAATGACATGATACGTAAGTTTGGGGCCCCCTGGTGGCTGCGGGGCCCTAAGCAGTCACGTAGTTCGCTTATAGGGCCGGCTCTGCACAGACTGGAGTTCAGCAGATCCGGATACAGGACAGCAGTGGGTCGCAATTAACCGTCATGTTCAGTCCTGTGTAAAAGGCTATGGTCCATGTCAATGCCAATACTAAACAAAATGAGGCCCATTCTGTTTCTTTCTAATCTGTGTGTTGCACCAGTAATCTTAGCTCTGCTCCCCATTTTATCAACTCTACTGCTTCTAGGACGCTTGGATTCCTACAGGTCAATGTGCTAGTATGTCTCTATTAGTCTCTTATTTTTTTTCATTTAACGGTATAAACAAAAGGTAATCAGAAGAAAATAAACACGCCAGCAATTTTATAACATATTCTAAATATGCACTACCTTTATATGTCACAAACGATTACCTACTGTGATAGTAAACAATATGTCTTCAAATTGATTAATGTCCGGAAATATCTGCAAGGCTCCAAAGGTTTGATGAAGTGTGTATGTGATGACATATAATGTTCATAAATGTTAAATGAATAGATGTGTTCAGGGAAGAAAAGAAATCCAGAAAATGTCTCTATATGAAAAAGAAATGTGGCATAGTTTGAAGACAGCACAGTGTTGGCACGCAGCCACAACACTCTCCTAGCTGGATGAGGCTGGCACCGTTTGGATGGCTGCTTGGATAAAAACACAACACAAATCCCTTCGCAGCCACAAATAAATAAATGAATAAAGTTGAGAAGTGTTGGCCCAAAGACAAAAAGTGGAGTAGGTCAATGAAACACTGTGACACAGTAAAAGGTCAGGGAGTGAGATACCTGTAGTGTGCAATGAGTCTTACTGTACGCTGGTAATACACACCTTCAGACACACACACAACACAGCCACAAACAGCCTCCAGAGACACACACACACACACACACACACACACACACACACACACACAACACAGAATTGCACATATGCAAACATCCTGTAATTCTCACTAACAAACCCAGCACTGCCAAAAACCCACACATTAAGAATGTTTAATGCCTGTGAACAACTTTCTAAACTTTCTTTTTATTCATAAATGGAATTTCAAATTACTGCCCTAATTTCTCTTCCCTCTTCTTTCCTTTTCTGGCTTACTGGCTTGCGTCTCTCCTCACACTTGGAGCTGAAATGGAGATTGTGTTTTCAGAGCAATGCAGAGCAGACCTCCTTAAAATTGGCTCGCTTAATAATTCAGCATTTGAATGAAGCTGGAAATCTGACTGTCACTGCGTGTGATTGTGTGCATGAGAGAGACCGAGAGACAGAGGGAGGAGTAAAGTGGAGGAAGCAGAGACGAGTGTGAGGGAACCGGAGTAAAAAGGGCAGAAGAAAGCGATAAAGAGAGTTTAGAGAGGAGTGTAATGGGGTTTGAAAAGACTTTAAACAGTCAGAGGCTACTGAGACAATGTGCAGGCTTGTAGAATAGTAAAATAAACTTCAGTTTGTGTGTATGATGGAGACTGAATGTCCAAACCTTTAGATCTTACCCATGACTATGAGTTGCCTTCAAAAAAAATCTCTCTGACTTGCCAACTTCAGCTTGTTAAACTCCTCTTACATGACTTTATTCAATATTTAAAGGAGTATTTTGCACCAGTGGAAAACCTAAATTTACATATCGTGATGATTCAACTCACATAAGGGAAAATGGTGCATAAATGAGTGTTCCAGACCATTCTGATCCATTTTCTGAGCCCCTTAGTTATCAGGAGGGTCACAGGGGGTCACATACCCGAGCTATGGTTGAAGGTGGGGTACATGTACCTGTGAAAAGAGGTGATGACACGCATATCCAGTTGTTAAAAGGTGCACAGGATCCAAAAAAAACAGTGGATGAAAAAATAAGATAAAGTCCACACAACCTGTGAGCTCCCAAGAAGATACAGTCGTGGAAAAAATTATTAAACCACCCCTTGTTTTCTTCAATTTCTTGTTCATTTTAATGCCTGGTACAACTAAAGGTACATTTGTTTGGACAAATATAATGACAACAACAAAAATAACTCATAATAGTTTAATTTAAGAGCTGATATCTATCCATTTTCCATGTTTTCTTGATAATAACCAAAATCACTTCAGTTCTTACATCAGTATCTATGGCATTGTACTGACAAAAACAGTGCTTTTAAGTATTTCATGTTTTCTTTTCTGTCTGTTTTAGTCACATGATACACACAGGAATTAGTACTTGATTGCATAACCATTATTTCTGATGACGTTTGACGGTCTAATAATTTTTTCCGAGACTGTATTTATTCACCACAGTGACGTTTCGGGCATCGGCCCTTCATCAGACATGGGTCAGGTCATGACACACAACTGCTCATATAGAATACTAAATGCAGTATCACATGACAGGCAATGCAAATTTCTTTAAATTCATACAAATTCATATAACTACAATGATCAAGTTTCTTTAAACACATATAAATTAAATAAACAAGTTTCTTCAAATTCATACAAATTCATATTAACTACAATGATCAAGTTTCTTCAAACACATAAATTAAATAAACAAGTTTCTCTAAATTCATACAAATTCATGCATATAAGACTGTCAAGCTGCAATAAATAAAGTCCAGTGTTCTGTGTGTGTATTTTTCTGCCCGTCTGAGTGTGGTGACAGAACCACAGCATTAGTGCAATGTTTACATATTTACAAAATATATGTTTGAAGCAGCGTTGAAGTACATCCAAACAGACATCAAAACTACAGTGATGGAGCAAAAAAAATGTACAGCACATACACTGGAGTGAAGTCATCTATATATGAAAAATCTATAGTATGGGTCTCAGACCAAAGTCCTTGTTGAGACCTCTAGGGCTAAATGTGTCCAATGTGTAAATCCAAAACGCCTCTCACTGTAGTAATAAATGGGTCATGTCTCCACCTCGACTGGGCACATGTACATGTATCTGAACATGTCTCCAGGTCATTGCAGGGCAGGCACATACAAATGAACAACCATTCACACTCATATTTGCACCTACTAGTCATTTATATTAGGTTAAATTAGCCTGTTAAGTGCATGTCTTTGGAGGGTGGAGGGTGGAAAAGCTCGAGTACTTGGAGAGAATCCAGTGCAGACACAGGGATAACATGTACAGTCCACACAGAGAGACCCATGCTGGTCGGAGCTGGAATCGAATCAGATTCTTGTAAACCTGCAATTTTGACAAGAAACAAATCAGAAATCAAATATTTGTTGTATACATGTATTATATAAAAATCATACATGCAGGACATTTATGATTTAGACAAATGTCACAGACTCATCTATCTCATTCATTACAACAGAATGCATGCAAGGCTTCTATACTACATTCAAGCACATGCGCTTTATTGAAAGTTCTGTGAGAAGCTTGAAATGTAAATTTAGTTGGTGACCCACATAAATTCTCCTGTGACCCACCACCAGTCTGTGGGAATGGGTGAAGTAAAGCCAACGATCAACCGGAGGGTTGTGACCCAACAGTAAATTGCAGTTTCCTTCTGAATGGGTGGTAGATGTAGTATGTACGTATAAGAGTTCTCTGATTTCTGACTTTGATTTGGCAGATGTGCAAAAGTGGCGCAATATGATGGCGGTTGCTATTTTAACACCTACATGTGATTGAAGGCTAGGTTTACATTATTATCTGCAAGATGCAGTGCAAATATAATGAGTATATTAGATAGGGACTTGGAAACAATTATGACAAAAAAGGACTGAAAGCCCAGCTGGTCCCATAAGAGAACACAAAACCTCCAAAAGTGAAACATCATTTCAACTGAAAAAGCTTTCACAAATGATTTTTTTTAAGTGAAAAGAGCCATTTCTGCACTTATGATGTTAAAATACAACTTTACCTCTGTTCTGATTCTAACCCCATCTACTGCATGATTCTGAAATTCACCACCAAGTCTGCAAAAGGCTGAGAATGTGGTGATTAGTGGGTGCATCTCCAGGTGTGGATGTGGGATGAAAGTAGTTCAGGGACATCCGTATGACAGAGAGTCGCAGACCGTATGAGGCTCTAAAAGGTTTAATTTCAGTTTTTGTGCTGCTTTTACCACCTGAGAAATGCTCGGTTAAGTGTGTGTTATATTTAGAATATATTTGCTGCTTTTTCTTGCCGTCATGCAGTCCTTTCCCAAGAGGAACAGAAGCCCCGAAGCTTCTTAAACCTATCAGAGTTCCTTGACAAAAAACACTTGAGCGCTGTGGTGTTTTGATACTGCATATTGGATTTAAACCGCTAAAAATATCCATCAATCAAGGCAACTGTTTCACAAGGTAAAACCACTGCCCTTGTGTGAGTGTGGTGTTTCAGAATACAGCAAAAATAATGGCTTTCACCTTTAAGGTTTGGCACAATCTAACTGAAGTTGTTCTAAATGTTCAATTCTGCTTAAAAGTCAAGGTGGGAAGTTGTTAAGGCAGGAAGTGGCATGTTGAACCGTTATATAATAATGCAGGTTTTTACATAATTGTCAGTTTTATGCTTTTAATTCCAAGTGTTGATATATTTCATTCATCAGGCATATAATTCCATTAACAGCTCAAAAAACATGCTTTGGGTCAATATATAATTGAGGGACTTTTGAAGTCCATGGGATTTATCTTGTACACATCTTTATTAACACAAAAAAATTATGATCATGTCTTTAAAATTCCATAATTATTTAATTACGGAAACAATCACTTATTAATAAATTATTAATAAATGACTGCATATACTAAAATGTCACCTAAATAACCGTCCAAATTTAATAACAACCACCTTCTAATTAGCTAAACAGTAATAAAATCAGCTTATTCAAAAATTGTTTTGATTGTGTTGTTTTTATTAAGTTGAGACAATCATGACAGATATGTCTTTTTTGGCAATATATCAAATTTTAGATAGATAGATAGATAGATAGATAGATAGATAGATAGATAGATAGATAGATAGATAGATAGATAGATAGATAGATAGATAGATAGATAGATAGATAGATAGATAGATAGATAGATAGATAGATAGATAGATAGATACTTCACTGATCCTTGCAGGAAATTATTTGGTTACAACAGCAGTAAAAACACACTGACCCATCCCAACAGACAACCAACACTGGAGACACAAAGTAAGAAGTGATAAAAAAGAATAAAATATATATGAAATATATCATATGTACAGTATGTTGTTTCTCCTCTTCTGTAGTTATTTAAGACAAAGTAGTGTGTGAGTCAATTGTGGATTTATCACACTCTTATGTCCACAGTGTTACTACAATCTTTTTATAAATAACTTTCAATTTCAATTTTACTCAACTGTATATGTGATATTTAGAAGAATATTTCTGTAAAAGCATCATGTGGTGTTATGGTTATGTTGATTTTAGGCCTGAAAACAGCAAAAATGTCAACTCTACCTGTTTACTCTGTAAAGGTAAGTCAAAAAGTCCCTCAATTATATATTGACTCCTTTAGCGTTTAAGTGGTTTTAATCCACTCCAGTCCAGTACATACATGAGGACAGGCTGTGACTGAAGGTACCCAGGGACAAGCTCCAGATCTTTTCCAGTGTCTTGGTCACAGACACTGAAAATTAACCTAGCATACATGTTTTTGATAGTGGGAGACACCAGAGAGCCTGAGGAAACCTACACGGCACTGGGAGAACAAGCAAAGGCCCTGGTCCAACTGGGAGACAAACTCAGTCACCTTCTTGCTGTGAGGCGAGTGTTCTCACCACTGTGTCACCATGCCGCCCTAAAAACAGTGTTTTAGTGTTTTGTGTTGCATTAATGTTTAATCCATTCATATTTTTAAAAATGAAGAGCACACAGTTGTGACCTTCACTCAATTCATTATTAGAGTAAAGATGAAAATAAGCTCAAATGTGCTTTTTAGCTCTTTGGGAATCGGGAATAATGGATACAAACAACACCAAACTGAATTTTTATCAATTTAGCATCATAGGAAAAGAAGCACCTCTCAATAAAAAGTAAATAAAATGTTTGTGTGACACCCATGACCCCAACCAGTTATTTTCTTTGGAAGGAATATGGCGTCACTTTGAATTCAGTCTTGCTGAGAAAAAGTTGCGCATAACCTCCAGTAAAACCACAAAATGTCCTTTTATAGTCTGATTAAACAAAACCGTAACTTAGAAACTGTGATAAGATAAAAATAGAGTCGCAAAAACACATGAATCTGAGATTGTTTGTGGATATATTTCAGGATAACAAGTCAAGCTGCGTCTTAATATTGTGTGCTGTGTAGATATCTGTACTCCTGCTTTTAATAGTGTGTATTAAGAGAAGAAGGAGGAGTACAAATGCTTCCTTTCCTGTGAGTGCTCACTAAAACACTGAGTGGTGGGTTTAACCGAATCATGCAGAGTCTAACAGCATTCAAGCTGTCAACCCAGTTCACTTTGACGGAACTGAAGGAGACAGGAAATCAGAAACACAGCATTCTTTACTCAGAAAGATCCCACATTATAACACTCACACTGACAGCGTTTTCAGCTCAATGAGGAGGGCGAGGGCTGTGGGTGGAATGGCTTCCACTGAATTCCAAATGGATTTGACAAACAACAATAGAGTTGATGTGGCATTTTCATATGTAGGGCAGTGATTTTAACACGTGGAAGACACACAGAAGGCAGCAAATGTGAGGCTGTGAAGCGTACACTGAGATGTATTGTTAAGTGAGATGGTCTGTGGGGAGGACGCAAGGCTCCAAAAAGAAGTCGAAAGGGTGGAAAAAGCGATTTAAAGTGTCAATAACACTGCAAACATTGGTAATGTAGCTCTGTTGTGACAGGATTTTTCCATCTCAGTTTTTACATGTGAGTCAGTTAAGGCTTGAAGTGAATAAAATTAGAATTTCAATCCTCACATTCATGTATTTATTTTACACCTAAGAAAGACTGCTACCTCTGTTAAAGCTGTGTGATTTGATTCATTTTCCACAGAGGGCTGTGGGTTTTCCAGTGAAAGCATTAAAAAAAAAAAAAACATGCCACCTGTGATCATTTGCAAAACATCAAATACAGACTGCACTGGGATATTGTTTTCCAAGCACTAAGCACATCCCAGCCCTGCACAAATTACCTTGGTGGATGATGCGTGTATGATTCTGCAGGTCTTGATCACATGCAGTCCTGTTATACGGTGCAAATACAAGAAATACCGTGGCTTTATATAACGTATCCTACACTGAGACTTCCATTTTACACCAATACTCAGTGTCAGCCTGAAACAACTATATTTAATGGTATATCTCTAATCACTGATTAAACATTGTTTGTTAGTTTCACCTGGTGTATGTTTATTATCCAAAATTTGTCAGAGACCAATTAAATTCAGAATAAGCATTGTTTGTATCTCATTTCTAACTCCATTATCTAACTCCAATGCAGTTCATATTTAAAGCAGTTTTATTCAGCTTTCCCAGATCATGGTTCTCTTAGCATAATAGAGTTCCCATGTTCTCTTCAGGTACTCCAAGTTCCTCGCACCATCAAAAGATTCAAATTTAGATGAATCGGTCAATCTAATGCTGTTTCCACTACATGGTACCGGCTTGACTTGTCCTTATTGTGTTTTCATAACGTAAAACGACCTGAAATCTGGTAAAATGGGGGAAGAGATACTAAAATGTGTCGTGTAAACACTGCAGACTACTGATTGGTCAGAGAGTAGACTCTTCGTCATTGTGTCATCAATGTGCCACCCGCCATTTTAAAAGAAAAACAGATGCGGAAGTTAACAGTAAATATACCAGTAGGTTAATCCACATGATGGCAGCCCGCAAAACTACCCATGTGGTTGGTCAAGGAGATTCAGACATTTCTGTCCTTGGTGGCCGACAAAAAAATTCAGCATGAGCTTGACAGGACAACATGTAATGAGCGAGTTTCTCAGCAACTCTCTGAGCAGATGAGACCCAAGTTACGCGTCATGTCGCTATGACGTCCAGGTACTCTAAAGTCGGTAGTATTATGTGATGAAAGCAGCCTCCAGGAATAGTCCCTGGTACCCGAGTCGAGTCGACCCAAGTCAAGTCGAGCCGGTCCCACATAGTGGAAACACAGCATAAATGTCCTGTAGGTGTGAATGTGAGGGTCGTTGGTCATGTCTAGGGTGCTGGTAACTCGGATGCACTCCATCACCCCCGTGTCCCTCTGGAAGATTAGGTGGTTTGGAAAATGATTATTTATTGAAACTATTTCTTTTTAATTTGCTTTACATTTTAAATCTCTTGTTTAGAGACTAATGTGAGAGAGTAATAGATTTTTTTATGGATCACAAAATGGATTCACAAAATCCAGGACTTTGATGCCAGGGAGTGGGATTGAGCTCCTGATGTCTGAAGTATTTAGATTTAGACAATTAAAGTGGTTTTGTTAGGTTTAGGGAAAAATTGTAGTCTGTTCTCCAGTAAATATTAAATACGTTGTGAGTTGTTTTCTTTTTTTTTTAATACTGTATCTTCAAGGAGCTTTTCTGTATTAAACCAATCCCTGCTGTCTTAGTATGATTTTTTTTACCATAAAATATCATTTTGTGCCTCATACCATAATTGTCTAAGTCATAGTTTGGATCAGATTGTTATATCTGTGTAACATTACTCTCCTATCACTGCTGTTTCATTTATCATCATTGGTTATGGCCTGAAAAAAGATGACTTGTGCAATAATGCTATAAGGCTAATGGTATGCATAGGATGTAAAAAGAAAATAAAATGAATATGATGAATAACATTATACGATCTATTGTATGTATTACATCCCAATACTTAGAAGACCATAATAATTACTCATGTCATGGACCTTAGGAGAGGTTGGTCATTATGTACATAATTTCAGGTAATCATGGCTTTTTCTTGTACATAAGTGGGAGTCAGATCATTTAGTAAGCTATGACTTAAAGTTATCACAGCTCCATGATGATGAGAGCATTATCATGACAAACATAATCTAAGAGTTAACCCATGCAGGTGGAGTCAGAGGTAGCCAGTAAACCAGTTCAGTAGTCCTCCCCAGACTCTCTGTAAGAATATACTGTGAGTTCTCCTACACCAGACCCTGCTATCTGCTGGTATATTATTTTCCCCTTGAAAGTATGACCGTCATGGTTAAAAACATGGGTTTCATGCTAGAATGAACAAAAATCAAATGGTTTGTTTCTGCTTTTATGTCATGTTCTTGACATGAGGCAGGGAACAAAGCTGTATTGTACGTAATTATGTCTAAGATCAGCATCCCTTCCCTGCTGTGTATACTATACTTCAAAATCAGTGAGAAAGAACGCTGTTCACTAAATGTATTTTTCACTTTAAAGTAACACTGGAAATAAGGTAGATATAAAACCGGTTGTGAAATAGGTTTTAACCCCTAAAGGCCCAGCACTATGTTTGTGGAAGTTCCCAAATGAACTTTTCTTAAGTGATTTATCACCATTTATTATAATATTATCCTCTGTATTTTGCATTTTTTCAGTGAAAATCAGGTATTTTTTATATTTGATTTACTGATCATGAAGCTGTTTTATGAAAGGTCAGATTAAAGTCGAGGGTTATTATAATAGAAACATAGAAAAAGTGACTTTTTCACCAAAGATATCAATAACTGAATGTAAAAATAAGTGTGTCCATCCAGTGTCATTGATGCAACTCCATGGGTTTTACTGGTGAATCAATGTTGCAGAAGATGACGGTGTTTCCACGGTAACTACAGAGCCTCTGAACATCCAGTTGGGTCATACTAATGACCATTGTTTTTGATATGTGTATTATTGTCATGAATGGACAGAGTTTATTTTTGGTTTTAATATGTCTATTGTTGTCATGAAATGGACAGAGTTTATTTTTGTTTTTAATATATCTATTGTTGTCATGAAATGGACAGAGTTTATTTTTTGTTTCTGATATAGGTATTATTACCGCTACGAAAGGGACAGAGTTTATTTTGATGTGAAATGCTGTTGCAAAATGGACAGTCTATCCTTGATATGTAGAACATTTTTTGTGTTTTGTGCTTAGTCAGAATTTAGTCTGATATGTGTAGGATTTTTGAGTTAGCTATGGGATCTGACAGGTTTTTAGCGTAGGTAGAAGGATGGGGTAAGGGGGTGGGAGATTATAAATTGAACTTCATCCCGCTCCTTTTTGAATGTGTTCCTTTCTTTTTATATAAATCTTTTTGTGATTTGGTTTTAATGTTATATTCAAAACAAACAGACAAACAAACAAACCACAAACAGATGACAAACTGCCTTTTACACCACTTATTTACATGTATTGATAGGATTAGTGGATCAACAGTTATTAAACAGCTTAGATGGTTTGAGTTGATAGTGGATGTTTGGGTCTTTATGGGTTAAGATGAATCGTAGCATACATGACAGATCATATAATATAAATGTACTGCAAAGTGTGGTGCACATGACACATCCAGGTACGCTTCTGTAGGCAGCCTAGGCACACTGCTATCTTTAATATTGATGGTCTCCTGGATGTGTGAAGTGAATAGTGTGAGAGAATATTATTACCACACTTAACCCTGCGACCTGTGACCTGTCCCACCTGGCACCTGATGATTTATTCATTCAGACGGGTTACTATCAGACAAACAGATTTAATAGAAAAATGGACAGATGGCTTAGTGAGACGAGTTCTCTGCCAGACAGAAAAACTGGAAAGAAAAGAGACAAGTGTGTACTGTGAGCTTAAAAAGGCACAGAAAGAAGAAAATGGCTTAGTACCGATGACAGTTCTGACATTTTTTTAAGTAAGAGGATGATGCAGAAAACTGCTCAGAGACAGATATAACAGTAGTTAAGTACATTTTAAAATTAAAAAAAAATATGTTCCACTTATTTGTCTGTATAAGAAATGAGTAAAAATACTGAATACCTAAATGGCTCTTATAATTAGCTTAGGTGCGACTTTGGTAACAATTCTACCTCTTTTGTTGTATACTACCGGAAGATGAAGAACTTTGAGCTGTAGTTAGTTGAAAGAATAACTTGAACTTTACTGAGCACGATCAGATAGATAATAAGGCTCCTGTCCTAAATGCCACAGCAATTATAGGAGACATCTGAACATACTTCATAGCACACAATATTATTGACAAATTATATGCAACTGCAGCTTGTTTAGGCTGTATTTTGTCACTGTACTAAAAAGGGAAAAACCCAGTGTGTTTTGAATCCTTGTTTTGTGTACACATCAAAAGGTCTACAGATGTGTTTTACAAAAAATGTTATATACTGAATTCAATTATTCATGAGCTGGTTATTGAGGTTATTAGTCAGTCATAGCTGCAGTTTTGTTTACAACCAGAGAATGAATGAATGAATGAATGAAGGAAGGAAGGAAGGAAGGAAGGAAGGAAGGAAGGAAGGAAGGAAGGAAGGAAGGGAAAGACACAAACGAAGAAAGAGAAAGAAGAAAGACACAAAGAAAGACAGAAAGACACAAACTAAGAAAAAGGATAAAAACTAAGAAAAAGAAAGGAAGAAAGAAAAAAACTGAGAGAAAGAAAGAAAGACAAAAACTAAGAAAAAGGAAGACAAAAATTAAGAAAAAGAAAGACAAAAACTAAGAAAAAGAAAGGAAGAAAGACAAAAACAGAGAAAGAAAGACAAAAACAGAGAGAAAAAAGAAAGACAAAAACTAAGAAAAAGAAAGACAAAAACTAAGAAAAAGAAAGGAAGAAAGACAAAAACAGAGAAAGAAAGACAAAAACAGAGAGAAAAAAGAAAGACAAAAACTAAGAAAAAGAAAGACAAAAACTAAGAAAAAGAAAGGAAGAAAGACAAAAACAGAGAAAGAAAGACAAAACAGAGAGAAAAAAGAAAGACAAAAACTAAGAAAAAGAAAGACAAAAACTAAGAAAAAGAAAGGAAGAAAGACAAAAACAGAGAAAGAAAGACAAAAACCAAGAAAAAGAAAGACATAAACCGAGAAAAAGAAAGACAAAAACTAAGAAAAAGGACAAAAACTAAGAAAAAGAAAGAAAGAAAGAAAGACAAAAACAGAGAGAAAGAAAGAAAAACAAAAACTTAGAAAAAGAAAGAATGGCAAAAACAAAGACAAAAACTAAGAAAGAAAGAAAGACATAAACTAAGAAAAAGAAAGAAACAAACAAAAAGAAAGAAAAAACTAAGAAAAAAGAAAGAAAGAAAAAGAAAAACAAAAACTAAGAAAAAGAGACAAAAACTAAGAAAAAGAAAGGAAGAAAGAAGGACAAAAACAAAGAGAGAGAGACAGACAGACAGACAGCTCAAACCCAAAGGCTGCCTGCTCTAAAATCTGACCCTTCTTCCAGAGTAGTCAGTGTGTTGTTCATCTGCTGTGTTGTAAGTGACAGTTTCGAAGTCTGGATTCTTATCAAACAGTTTGATTCCAGTCTGGATGTCCCACTCGAGGTCAGGAGTACTGGACACAATTAAATGGAAGCTGCCACCCGCTCACAGCATGAGTGTGATGAGGCACTTCACTGACCCTGCTGACTCGCTGAATGTAAAAAAAAAAAAAAAACTTGTTTGGCCTGTTCATTAACACAAGAACCGGACAAGTGCAGACGGTGGCACTTTCACCATCACTTCCTGCCTCACGCTGTATCATTGTGTGAATGAGTGTCCATGTTTTAGTCTGTCCTGAACCACTTAACATGACCTGGAACAGTCACACCAGCTGGCACACTGTCCTAAGCATGTGACCCATAATGCAAGACTAATATATGTGATGCTACTTTGCATGTGTGTTGCACATGCATGGTCAGTGCTACTTGGTGTAATGGTCTGCTTCAGTTGCAGAAGAGAAATTAATTTTGCTCTTGAATAATATGCAGTAAAAGCAAAACCAGCATCAGAGTAGTACTCACATATGAAATGAGAAGTGAACTGAGCAAGTGGAAATATTTCAATGGGTGTACAATCTTACTCTGATTATACTTATACTGTATATGAAGCACCGCCTGTAAAAGCACTTGTATTTGACATGGTCATGGTATGGCATCAACAGGATATCCATTGGATTATTTCTGCTCTTATATCACAACAATAAAATATCCAATGTTTAAGAGTGGAGAGGACAAAACCTGCAGGAATACAATTCTTGACGAACTCTAACAGAGATTTTCAGTTCTGATGCTGATACCGATGCTGGGACCGATACCGATCTTTATTATTGTTGATTCAGAGCAGAGGTTCTCAACCGGGTGGGACACATACCCCCCACCCCCCAGCTCACAGAACCTTAATTCTGGGGCAGCAGGTAGTCAGTAGTCAATGATAAGGTGTGGGGAGCTCACTTTCACTTTCTCACAGATTTGTCTAAAAAGGTATAGAAGGTATGCACGTGACGTGACCGCTAGCGGAAGTCACCGCGGTTACGCCCACTGAGTGGCAGAAAGAGGGAAATGAGTAGTGGCTTTGGCTTGAATACTGCGGAAAGTTAAGAACAATCTAAAAAATGGGGAAGAGCTGTTGTGCCATTGATTGCACAAATAGATTTAAAAAGCACTCGGAGCTATCGTTTTAGCGGCGACCTAAAGCCAAAGACAGAAGAAGCAGATGGATCGCTACAATTCATAGAAATCACTGAAATCCAGGCAACGAAACCTGGATTTATGTCAGGTAACGTTAATTTATGCTCTATTCTTGTGTAAAATCATAACTTAAATTACATATGGTTTTGGCTTACGTTACTTCTCAGTAAAGCTCTTAATGTTAGCATCTGTCATTTAGTTCCATATTTCATAACTGAAACGTTTTTGTCTTCAGTTGTGTGATTCTGAACCTTGTGCTCTACATGATTTGTAAACTAGCTTAAACTGAGGCTAACCTAGTTTTCCAAATAAGGGGGTACTCTGGCACAAAGCTGTTGTAGCTGTGTTGTATCAAGTATTTGATGTTAACTACACTTAAATCTCCACAGTACCAGTAGATCATCCACTCACTTGGGTCAATACTAAGGGTTCAACTCCAGTAAATCAGTAGTGAACTGTGAGCACTACTGCTGGGCCTTTACCTTGGCAATCACCGCCAAGAAAATACGTCTGCACTGACAGAAAACCTCAAAAACAATAGTATGTTGAATTGAAAGCACTCACCAGCTGTAATCCTCTAATTAACGATGACGAGGATGTCAACAACTCTTTGGCTTTTGTATGCTTTCTGGCTTTGCATTGGGGATTTTCCCAGCGTTGAAATCAGGTTCATATAAATGTCAGGATAGGTGATTTCTGTCCACATATCAATGTTCGTAGACCACTTGTTGTTTGGTAGCGTGTATGGATCCATGTCCAGTCCAATTGTCTTTAATTTTATGTTATATTCCACATTTTTCCCGGTCTCACTGTAGTCACTGCTATGCTCCGTCATGTTGAGCTGGTTTGTTTTTGCCACTCAGTCTGACTTAGGGGGGCGTGGTCCAGGGGGGAAGTGACATATGTGCATTCCCTCTATATACATTCCACCACGTCCCCCACAGGTCCGTCGCTACTTTTACAATTACATTTGGCATGCACGTAGCCCATGTCACAAAAATTTAAAGGGGAAGGATCAGTCTTATGGATTGGTCGCTTTTACCGATACCCGATCCAGGTAAAATGTTGATATTGGGGCCGATAACCGATCCTAATATCCAATCGGTGCAACCTTAGTTTGAACTCACTTGAAAAAGCTTGAGATGTTCAATTAACTTTGGATCAGTCATGTCCTGGAGGAGAAGATGCCTGTCAATCAACTGAACATTTTCCAACTCATTATTTATGTGGCTTTGGTCAAACTGTCTAAAACCAGATGTGTAATGATCATTAATCAGACTTTTGTGGACGGTGACACTGGTCAAAGACATAATGACAGATCTTCACCTAAGAAATACATTAGACTGACTTCAGACTCTCCCGTGGAACACTGTGGACATCTGATCTCACATCCTTTTTATTCTCCTGTTGTAAAAAATGTGTGATGGTACGTGTGTGCATGAGAATACATATGTACAGTATGTGAGTATGCAGATATGTATGAGTATATATACTAATACTGTGCCATTCCAGTGATGTGCATTATATGTATAATTAATGTAATTAATACACATTGTAAACTTTTTCAAATTAAATTATGGTGCGTAAAAGAAAAACAGAAAGAAATTTGTGTCACTTAACCTCTATGGATAGGTACTTTTTTTTTTTTTTTTAAATTAACTAATTATTTCATTGTTAGTCTTGCTCACTCTGGTGATAAATACTCCGGTTACACTAGAGTAAGTGCTTCTGCAGCAAGGAAAAAACAAAAAGACAGAAACATGCTTGCCACATAGTCTGTATTGCTCCCCACAGTTCATTACAATATGTTTGAAGTGAGAGACACACCACTACGGCAAACATGAAACACTGGCTGACAACAGACACTTTCATTATACCCCCTGGTAGGTCTGCATGGTAGGCTGTAGTTAAGTGTTTCTAGATCCACTATGGCACTTGTCTACTCTGTATATTCAGCTGCTGGTTCTAGCTATTAAAGCTTCCGAACATGTAGACTCTGCTTGTCACTTTACAACAGCTAATGAAAGAATCTCTCACCCTCGTCGCTAGTTATCACCCAATGCAAAAAAAAGCTGAAATGTTTTTTTTTTTTTTTTTCTTTCGGGGTCCTCTTCTACACTGGTGACAACATTATCTCAGTTTGATTATCTGATGTGTAGTGTGTGTAAAACTGTCCAATGCACTCACTGGCAAATTACAACATGTGCTTGTCTAGCTGACTAATTATAGTAGCTTGATTGCAATTATACATACAGATACAGCTATAAATATCAGGTTGTAAAGGCCTAATATATTGTCAACCAACCAACGCTGATTAATGCCCTGATTATGGAGTACGCTTTTAGCATAATATGTGATATGCCCCCCAGGCTCATGGAGAACACAACATGGTAAAGATGACACAAGGAGTTATAAAAATAGACGTCATTTATTTACAAAAATAGAGATTTGAACAATATATATTCATTTGATAATTTGAAGACATCCTATAGCAAAGGTCTGTCACCCCAACGCATCATGGTCTCAGGGGGTATCCTGGGGAGAGGAGAGAGGAAACAGAAGCACCAGAGGCAGCCCAGTTTGTTGGCCAGGGACACAGGGTCCAGGTGCCCCTGATTAATAGATCCACCCCACAGATGGGACGACCGGGGTCATCACATATGTTTATGTAAAGAAGCCTAGTGTTAATATAATGAGTATTATACCAGAGAAACATAGAGTAAAACTGACTGAGCGAGCGATTCATGCTGTACAACATAATGACTGGAGATGGATACTTCACTTTAGCCACAATCTAACGTATACAGGCAATGAAGGGAAGGTAAAGTATTGTTTTTTCTCAAATAAAAACCATGGTCAGTTATAAGCCGTGTGTCTTATAATAACTGGTACAAAAAAAAAAAAAAAGCCTCAGCCAGGTTAAAAAACAAACAAACAAAAAAAAAAAAACAGCTGAATAAACTGCTGCTGTCTCTCATGTAATGTGCTGTCAGTCAAGCACAATATTCTACAAGTTAATTCAACAATGTGATCTGGTCATTTTCACACCCTTAATAATCGGTCATCTGAGGCGTTATTGTCCGATTTCAGTCATGGCAGGTGTGTGTCTTAGATTTGTAGCAAAACTATAATTTGTTGAACCTTTTAAACATGACAGGAAGACAATATACAAAAAAACCCAAAACTGTTAAGTAATGGATAGTTTCTATCAACTGAAACCCTGGAGGTATTTTAATTTCTACCACTTACTTACTTATTTACTTATTTATTTATTTTTATGTGATTGGATCAAAACGGGGAAACTTTCTCCCTCATTAAACAGAGGAAATTAGAAAAAAAAAAAAAAAAGGCCTGCCCTAAATAGAAGGCCTGGTACCCTCTGTAGCTGGGGTAAAGATCCTGGGTAGTATTCCAGGAAATACAGTATATGGATGTCTCTGATTGGCTGGCATTTTTTATTTGTATCACAGGAGTAAGTAGATCTGTAGGACTTGACTAGTTTTATGCACTGACAATACTGATGGCAACAATGTCTGGATGATATTTTACAGTATAATATCACTATTGTGTACATTATTATCATATTATTATTGAAGAAAACAAATAAATGAAACTATACAGTGGCAGAAAAACAATGAACTCACATTAATGTTCAGTGTAAATTCATCTTTGTACAATTTTAGGTTTTGACCACCAGGGTAGCTGAACTGGGCCAGAACCAGACAGACATACACATAAAGTATGTAAAAACCTACAACTACAGACCCCCTAGAAGTAGCCCATTGCCTTTGTTCTGTCTGTACTGGCTTATTAGCTCCTTTCACTTTCACCGACTGTGTCACAGCTGGCCAGGGTTACAGGAAACAGACAACTGAAGCTTTAGGGAGTGGGAGGTTCCCACAGCTCACAGTAATGAGGCAACACACAGAGTCACATCACACACTGTGACACATTGTGGCAGATGCAGGAAGAACCAACAAAAAAAAAGGAAAGCTGGAGACAGACCACTACTGACCTTAAACTAAATGATATTTAAAGCCACTTCAGAGAGTTCCTTTGGACTGCAAACTCAGGGCAGACACCTGTGAACTCCTGTCCTGAAATATGATTTAAATTGATGTTGAGTCATAACTTTGCCAGCTTACATAAATGAATAAATAAGCAAAAACAAGATCAAAACTCTTATGCATTACTTGAAACCCCTAGAGGCTGCTACCTTTACCATGCTACAGAAATTCCAATTATCGAAAAACAAACTTAAACCTCAAAACTTCAAATGTCAAATGAATTCCAAACATCAAAGAAATCCAAAACACACAAGAAACAAAGATTAAAGGAATTCCAAAAAACAAAGAAAACAAGGATAAAAGAATCCATTTCAAATTTCAGAAGAACTTCCACACATCGTAGAAAAACACAATAGAACTTCTAAGTCTAAAAATCCCAAATGAACTCTCAAACATCACAGGGATTAATAAAAGGATAAATGAAATTCCAAACATCAAAGCAATTCCAAAAAAAAAGACAGAACTTCCAAACAAGAAAATATCAGAAAAGGATTGTACTTTAATGCCAAATTTCACACAGATTCTAAAGAAATTGAATGTATTGTGATTCCAAAGATATTCAAAAAGTTAAAGTAACATAAATAAGTACATATAAAAAAAATTCCAAACTTTAAAGGTCTTCCAAACACCACAGAAAACAAATGTAAAAGAATTTGCACACATCAAAAATTAAAAAATTCAAATTGTAAACAAACAAACTCAAAATATCAAGGAAACCAAGGTAATAGAACTTCCAAACGTCAACATTCCAAATTCACTCCAAACATCACAAAGAAAAAAAATTATTGAAAAGAAATGAAAACAGAAATTCCAAATGTTAAATTGTAAACCTTAAAGAAATGGCAAACATCAACAAAATTCAAAAGTTTTCTCTGTAAACTAAGGGATCCACCCAGATTTATTTGTCAGGAAGTTGTTTCTACTTTGATTTTAGAAGTTACTCAGGTCATCAAATCCAAATATCATCAAGGTGATATGATAATAACATAAAACATAGATACAGAAATCACATCAATTATAAGACTAATCTAATAATGTGATACATTGGACACAAATTTCATGTAATTATGAGTTCTTACTGTGCATAAGTGGGAGTCATGTCATGTTGTTATGAGTCCCTAGCCCCTTTTACACAGCACTTCTGTTATGGGAATATTTCGCCTTTATTCCAGAACGACGTCTGCGTAAACAAAATGATGGGATCATGTGGTCCCACCTTTATCGTGGCTTTGTAACACCTCTGGAGGTATTATCAGAGCCGTGATAAAGGTGGAATCATGATTCCGGTACATTAAGTAAAAGGAACACCTCTCGTTCCACAACCAAGGTATGACATTTTGAGGACAGCGACCCCCATGCCTGACAGACAGCAGGCGTATATGGAGGCACTGGTATGGACTGTGTGGCAGCCGCCTGGGTGCTGCAGCATTGTGCCACTAGTGCTGCAGCGACATGCCATTTTCACCCGTGGCACAAAGTCGCGGGAGCCAGGGCGACTGCCGCAGAATCCATGCCAGTGTCTCCATATGCGCACTATAGATCAGTTTCATGTGACGTATGCATACATTAAGTCTTGCTGCACGTGCATCTTGGAGGCAGAAGTCACGCCAAGTTCATAGCATGTCAAACAGAATAAAACCCGTACCTGTGGATGGACCAGCTAAACTCCTGTGTGCCGTTTATTCCTTAGCTTTCACCAAGTATAAGTTAGGCATAAAGGCCGCTCGGTTCCATTTGGTGGCAGCGGTGGTTCTGTTCTGCCGACTGCTGTTTATAGTTATAACCGCGGTTAGCGTAGCTTCTCAGTATAGTTAGCCTACGTGCCTTTTGCGCTTAGCGGCTTGGAAAAAAAGAAATGTCATCATGTGGTACGGTGATGAAGACCCCTTTAAACCTACCAGGAGGGCTTCCCCTGGCCTATCACCCTATAGAGAGAGAGTGATTGTAGATCTAGCTTCTCCCTTTGCCGGTGATGGCAGCCAGAGTTTCCTCAGCTGGGTGAAGCAGCTGGAAGTGGCAGTCGGAGCTACGGCGGGCGACACCGGTGAGTTCAGCAGGGAGCTGGTGGCAATACTCCCCACCCATCTGTAACGGTCTGCTTTTCTACTGTGGGACAGCCTTCCCGATGCGGTCAAGTCAAATTATGCGGCCGTGAAAGAGAAGATGGGATCGGCTTTTGAACAGAGACAGTTAATGGACTGTTTTAGAGCTAACATATCGGCTCATTCACGAGTTCCGGGGCAGAGCCTGGAGGTGTACGCGGCTGATGTGAGCCGGCTGGTAGCTGGTACTCTTGTTTTTGCCTCTGAGTTGTGCACGCATCTTAATGACCTCACTGTTGTTAGTAAACATTGAAACTCATCTATTCACTGCATCACCGCCTCTTTAATTCCAGAACGCAGGTCCGCTGTGTACAACTCCAGCCTATCTCACCTCTGTTACTCCTTTTTCTTGGCTGTGGAAACTGATCAATGGTGGAAAAAAGGTGGGATCACCATCTCACCTTTCTTCCAGGATTTTTATGTAAAAGTGGCTCCTGATAAAAGTTATTGCACTTCCATAATGATTAACCCTTTATAGGGAAATACTCTGAAATGCAAAACTTCAACTTTAGTGTGTTATTGGACGATCTAACAAGACTTTATTACTTTTGGGAAATTAGAAAAAAAAAATTGTTATGTAGACACCTCTGCATTCGCTGACCCATCGTTACCTCACTATTTGTGATGAAAGGTGTGCTAAGGGTGCATTCACTGTTTAACCCAGAAACAAGCCCCAGGCTCAGCTAATCCAGACTAGCTATATATTTGATTGGACACTTCCTCGGCTGCTTTTGCCCAAAGGCAGAATCTCTTTTTCCAGTTCCTTTTTTTTAAACTCTGTCCTGTTTTTGCTTCCTCTGTTAGTAGTTGTCTTAGTATCTTAGTTGTCTGATACATTATCAGACAGATGAGAATTAGAATCTCTTAAAATAAACACAGCATTGTAAATGGCTGTGTTTCATAGTATTTGCTTGAGTTAGCTTTTGTTTAAGCTGAAAAGAGTTGATAACTTTTATAACTTATTAGACTTCCGGTGCTGTAGAAGTAATGACATCTCAGAAAAGTAATGGGGGAAAGTCATGGGACAGTTCGAGAAGTTGATGGCTTAGAACTGACAGCAAGAAACTTCTATGTATCCAAAGCACTTCTTCTTTTTTAATGTCTCTAAATACTTTTCAACTTGTCATGTCTTTGACATTAAACCAGTGTGTGAAATAAGTCTGTTATCTTTTGGGTTTACAGTACCAGACCAGCCAATTAGGAGCAAACATCACACTGGAGGGTCTTTGTTAACACAGACCCTCAAAGACTCCCATGCAGATCACACATTTCTGCATCATCATCGTGACAGTGTCTGCAGTTGAACTACCTCGTTTTCATTTTCAGTCATTAGTTAATTTAACAAACCTCTTCTCAGATGTGTGCAGTGCTTAGTTTAACTATCCCTGTGTGCCTCTGTAAAGAAATCTCAATATTAAAGGTTTTTGGAAGTCAATTTTTTTTTTTACCTCAAAATGGAATGTTTATTCATCCATTCATATTAAACACAATAAAACCAGCTAAGGTGAAAGATACGATATACTCAAATCTATTCATATCAGACCTTAACTGTAATTCTCTTGATAAAAACTTGAGAGAAAACATTCCTCAGTTTTACTCTTTTTGGTTTGGGAAGGAGGTACTCTTTGCCTTGCATATTATGTATCGAGTGCAAAAACTTCTGTATAAGTATTTTCTTCTCTGCAGAGATATTACATTTTCACAAGGATAAGCCTATAATCCATTAGGCATGCAGTTATATTGCCAGTATGAATGATAAGAAACTGAGAGAGCTCAACTCAGTTAGCTAGGGAAATTACAGGCCAATGTCATCCTGACCTGGCATTTAGATTTGCATGTGTCAGAGCTGACAAGTAGTGATTGTATCCAGTGGTGATGTGTCCATAGGCTTGGTGAGGCAGCTGTATGTGATGTCTTTTTATTTCAAGGCCCTGCAGTCTTTTAACTCAACTCAATGCCATATGTGAAATGTGCAATACATATTTTTGTACTTAAAGCTAATGTTACATGATGTGGTACAGATTATGTAGTTATGAGGCAGACTAGCAGAGAGCAATGCTATACATGGAAGCATTTACTGTATGTAGCACCATGTTTGTTATTCAATAAGAGAGTTTGTTAAGATTAAAAGAAATGTCACTACTCTATATTTCACCTGTAGTTCTCCAGCACTAACACTCAGAAAATGTGCAGTTAATATCATGGTTCCATTTTCAGATCCCTAACCACTGCCTCGTGCCAGTAGTTTCTCCATCAGCTAATCACTTCCACCTGTTTCTCCAGATTCACCTGCTCCCAATCCCCCCATTAAGTCTCATCATATATACCAGCAACTTCCTCTCACTCCTTGTTGGATTATAATGTTTTTGTTAGCTATGAGTTCTACTTTACTTTCCCCCTTATGGTTTATTATCATTTTCTCATATATTGGACTTTGATTTTGTGATTGCATACTTTTGGATTACCTGCTTTTCAGACTACTTCCTCACCTCCCTATAAGGTATTTTGCTTTTTTCACTGAATGCACTGAATCCAGCATGTATCTGCTTGGGTCCTTTTGTTGCTGTCTGCTTTCTAAATCATGACATTATAAACTAGCCCAGTGTTTTTCAATCTTGGGGTCGCCTGGAATTTCTAGTAACTGCTTAACCTCTTAAGACCCAGCTATGGGTTTTCTGTCAACAATTGGTGGACAAGAGTTTCACGACTTTATACAAAAAAAAAAAAAAAGAAAGAAAAGAAAAGAAAACTGTCCACCACAAAGGACATTCCATAAAAATTTGAAAAACTACATCTGAAAAAAAAAAAAAAAAAAAAAAAAAACTCCCCCTTGAACTGCCACCTTATCGTGGTGGGGGAGTTTGTGTGCCCGAATGATCCCAGGAGCTATGTTGTCGGGGGCTTTATGCCCCTGGTAGGGTCTCCCAAGGCAAACAGGTCCTGGGTGACGGGCCAGACTAAGAGCAGTTCAGAAGCCCTTATGAACAAGAAACATCTAAAAAACGTGACGTCGCCCGGTACGGCGCAGCCGGGGCCCCACCCTGGAGCCAGGCCTGGGGTTGGGGCTCGTATGCGAGCGCCTGGTGGTCGGGCCTATGCCCACGGGGTCCGGCCGGGCCCAGCCCGAAAGAGCGACGTGGGCCCACCCTCCGACGGACTCACCACCCATCGAGGGAATCATAGGGGCCGGGTGCAGTGTGGATTGGGTGACAGTCGAAGGCAGGGAGCCCGACAACCCGATCCCCGGACACGGAGTCTAGCTCTTGGGACATGGAATGTCACTTCGCTGGGGGGGAAGGAGCCAGAGCTTGTGAGGGAGGTTGAGAGATACCGTCTAGATATAGTCGGGCTCACCTCCACACATAGCTTGGGCTCTGGAACCCAACCCCTCGAAAGGGGCTGGACTCTCCACTTCTCTGGCGTTGCCCGCGGTGAGAGGCGGCGGGCTGGTGTGGGCTTACTCATAGCCCCTCAGCTCAGCCGCCATGTGTTGGAGTTCACCCCGGTGAACGAGAGGGTCGCGTCCCTACGCCTTCGGGTTGGGGACAGGTGCCTCACTGTTGTTTCGGCCTACGGGCCGAACAGCAGTGCAGAGTACCCGGCCTTCTTGGAGTCTCTGGGAGGGGTGCTGGATGGTGCTCCGACTGGGGACTCCATTGTTCTCCTGGGCGACTTCAATGCCCACGTGGGCAACGACAGTGAGACCTGGAGGGGGGTGATGGGGAGGAACGGCCTCCCTGATCTGAACCCGAGTGGTGTTCTGTTACTGGACTTCTGTGCTAGTCACAGTTTGTCCATAACAAACACCATGTTCCAACACAGGGATGTCCATAAGTGCACTTGGCACCAGGACACCCTAGGCCGGAGGTCGATGATCGACTTCATTGTCGTATCATCAGACCTCCGGCCGCGTGTTTTGGACACTCGGGTGAAGAGAGGGGCAGAGCTGTCAACCGATCACCACCTGGTGGTGAGTTGGATCCGCTGGCGAAGGAGGAAACCGGACCGACTCGGCAGGCCCAAACGTGTTGTGAGGGTCTGTTGGGAACGTCTGGCGGAACCCGATGTCAGTGTGGTCTTCAACTCCCACCTCCGGGAGAGCTTCTCCCAGATCCCGGGGGAGGTTGGGGACATTGAGTCCGAGTGGACCATGTTCTCCACCTCCATTGTCGAAGCGGCTGCTCGACAATGGAGCAAAAAAAAAAGTCTCCATTTTGAATGTCTGGGGTCACCAGAAATCTGATGTTAAAATGGAGTCACGGGCCAAAAAAGGTTGGGAACCACTGAACCAGCCAGTATGGACCCAGCAGATTTGGGATTTACACCATAAACCAGTTGTGGAAGCTTTGTATGCTTGACTATACAGGGGTTGGACAAAATAATGGAAACACCTTAAAAAATCAACAAAATATAAATTAATATGGTGTAGGTCCGCCTTTTGCGGCAATTACAGCCTCAATTCTCCGAGGTATTGATTCATACAACTTGTGAATTGTTTCCAAAGGAATTTTAAGCCATTCTTCAGTTAGAATACCCTCCAACTCTTTTAGAGACGATGGCGGTGGAAATCGACGTCTTACTTGAATCTCTAAAACTGACCATAAATGCTCAATAATGTTGAGGTCTGGGGACTGTGCCGGCCATACGAGATGCTCAACTTCATTAGAATGTTCCTCATGCCATTCTTTAACAATTCTAGCTGTATGGATTGGGGCATTATCATCTTGAGGTGAAGGTGTTTCCATTATTTTGTCCAACCCCTGTAGGAGATGTAACATGAGGGTTCGTTGGTGGTTAATAGTTCATTCTTTATAAAATGAGACTGCAGGATGGAGACGGATTTCTTCTTACAACAGTGCTTTACTTTACACGTACTATTCTGCCCTACTAGAACGAGGAGGTGCTTGTCTAGCTTAGCAGATGGCTAACAGGTCCTCCAATAAACACCCACAAGTCAGATGAACGTTTCGGGATATTTATGAAGGCTTTCACTTTACAGCATGAATTTTAACCTGTGAAACTGGACTACAAAAATAAAGAAAATGTACAGTATAACTGAATTGAGCTCATAAAATACACAATCAGTAATCCAAAGTAAAATGCACTAACATGTGACTTAGCATAGTTCCAGTAAAAACAAGCACTAGCATCTTTAGCTGTAAGCATTCATTCGATGAAATACTCTTTTTAAATTAACTACAGGCACACTATGTGAACATTATTATAAACATACATGAACTTAACTGACTTACAGACATATCTTTGTCCAGGTTCCAAAAGAAGAATGAACGTAAAAGGTAGAAATCAGCAGCAACTTAAAACAGCACATGTCAGAGACAGTGACTCCACAAAACTGAAGAACAGCAGCTAATTAACTAAGCAGCACCTCCCCCACATTCTTAAAGGGACAGTGCACCATTTCAAGTGGGGCAGCACACGTACCTTAACAGCAACCACAACACTTCCTGAAAACATCCTCTCACATGACCAAACCAGCCAATCAGGAACTAACAGTACCTAGATCGGTAAATGTAAGTGATTTAGAAAAGGCACATTCAACAGGTTATCTTAACTGCTTATATACAACAAATGAAAATAATTAAATGTGTATATGTGTAAATAATAATTCTGTAAACATAAATGTACATAGTTATTTGTGTAAACACTGTCAATATATTTTTTAACGAATACCTGAACTAACTTATTCCCAGTAAATTATTCCATTGTTAAACCTTACATTCCTTCAACATAAATTATTTTAACTTCTGAGCCTTACAGGAGATTTACTAATCACCACTTGAGCCCTCCTGTCCTGGGTTCTGTACCAGAGTCTCTTTGCCCTGGGTTCACAACCATCCATCCTTTTCCAGACCCAGTTTTAGACCAGTCTCAATCCCTCCTTGACTTCTAATAGTTTCCTGCTGGAGTCATTTGGTGGTTCTAGGCGTGCTCTGGATGGGTTCCACAAAGACAGATGTATCTTTGAAAGGGGTTCTGATCCTTTGGTCCCAGCTGCCCCCTGACCCCGACCCTCTACTGTCACTGTTCCTGATGTTACATATGTTCACTCCAGTTCCTGCAGCTGGTCTCATCATACCACCTGTCCAGTCTGTTCTTGTTTTAACCCTTTAAAGGGCACTCCTAGAAATACTCTGAAACCCATAGTGTGTTACTGGAGGACATAACAAGACTTTATTACATTTGTGATTTTTTTTCAATTTTTTTTTTTTTTTCAATTTTTTTTAAAATTATGTAGAAAATCAAGGTCAGTGATGTTACTACTCAAGGTTCAAGGTGACTTTACTGATACCCGTAGGTAGATTTGTACTGTAGTCTGGAGAGGGAATGTCAAACGTTATACACAAAAAAAAAAAAAACATTAAAACCACAGGACACATACAGGGGACTGATTAAAAACAGCACAGACAAAAGACATGGACAGGTACTCCCAGCAGCTCACTGATCATGGTTAAAACAGACTAAAAATAAATAGATTAAAAAACAGACTAAAATAAATACAAGTCACCTGATATCACAAAAACACCAATATAAAACCTGTTAAAGGCATATTTGGTTCTTTACCTGTAAGTGGCAAATGAGGATAATAATAATGATAATAATAATAAAGTATTAAAAAAAGAAAAACCTATGTAATTTGAAAGGAACATTTAGAACATTAGACCAACATAAGTGCTGATCCAGACACATGTCCACATCCACATTATCCCTTTGAACCTCATTCCTTACATTAGTACCATTACTTCATGGTGCCTAACAAAGCAGGTACACTCACTGTTTATGCTGAGGTGGACCTTACAGACCCTGTAGACCACACTGGACCTGAGATTGGTGACTCACTGTCCTCACTGGAACTGTTGCTGTCACTGTCTTGTAATGCTTGCGGAAATTACCAAAAATAGTCACTTGTCCAATAAAGGGTTAAGTACGTCCATGTCTTCTGATGATCACCAATGCTTCAGTTCCTGTGTTGGCCACTCCAGCCTCGGTTCACTGTCACCTCTGACTCACCTCATGACTGGTCTTGTACCCCAACCGGTCTCTCCACCCAGATGCCAGTTGGAGACTCTTGGACTTGTGCCTTCAGGCTTGTAAACCATTGCGTTTTCTTTGATAAATTCACTGACCCCAGCATGTCTGTCTCTCCACAAGTGTCCATTTGGGTCCATTTTCCTGCTTCCTTTTCTGGGCCATGACAGATAATCTTTGCAGGGTTGTACTGCATGTTAGACACCTTGTTCTTCTTTTTCATTCTCTTCTTATCTCATCCAATCTTCTTTGCACCCCTACCTCTTCCTTTTCTTTCACTATTACTCTCTTTGTACTATCTTCGTCAGGATCTTCACCCCTCCCCCTGAATCTTATTCTATTATATACTGATGGGCAATGTGACCTTTAAGTGAGCAGAGATGACAGTATCTCTGCTTTGATCTCTGGTAGATTTTTTTTTTTATTTTGGCACAGCAGTGATGACACTATGTTCCACAGATGCAACCCAGATGTCAAAGGGCTCATAGGAGACCAAGGCTGCGGTGTCCACAAGGGACACCTTTTTACAGATTTTCTATTTCTAGTTGTTTTCAATGCAGAGCTTTTCCAAAGTTCAAAGGGTCTAACTCGGCTTAGAAAAGTCCTTATCACCAGCTTATTTCCCAGGAAGATCTTGTGTCAGCTAAAAAAACGTCTGACAGCTACAACTCAAAGCTGAGGTCGTGTTGTAAGCAGTGTTTATTAACCAGACATGGAGAATTTCAGCCAATGTAGCTCGAAGTGAGGCTGTTTGATCACTTTTTGTGACCTATGATAAAGCGTGGTTCTGTATATCTGCAGTTTTGGAAAAGAAATCTATTTGAGGACCAAACCTTTAAACTTTTGGTGTCCAAGATATGTTACTAAAAATGTATCGAAGGAGGAATATGAAAGGAAATCTGTTAGTGTGTGTGTGTGTGTGTGTGTATATATATATATATATATGTATATATATATATATATATATATATATATATATATATATATATATATATACGTGTGTGTGTGTGTGTGTGTATATATATATATATATATATATCACATTAAAATATAAATAAAGACAGATTTAATTCATGACTCATTTGACTTTCTTTATTTAATGCCACACAAGGAATGGTTTAGTCTTATTTGTGTGTTAAGATATGTTTCTCTCTTTTTAAATACACTATTTCTCAAAGTTGGAATAACATATTTTTACCTCTTCTTATGAAATGATTGTGAGAATGTGATTCATTCTTGGTAACATAACTGCAAATCAGCATGTAATCATTACATCTGGCCAAATGTGATCACTGATTTGTATAAACGGAAATAAAAACTGGGATGAAAACAAGGAACAATGATATAACATTTTTCTCTGACTTCCTGATTGTCTGTTTATTATAGTAAAAACAAGCCATTTACTTGGAATAAATCAACTTCTGAATATTCTGTTTTGGAACTCATTTCAACCCACTGACATCAGAAACATCTAATCACCACAAACTTTATCACCATCAAGGATCGACAAGAACTAAGATAGTAGTAAATAAGTAGTAGTAAAATGACTTATTCTTTCATAATAAATCATTGAAACATTTAATCAGAATAATCTGAAATTAATGGTGACTTTCATTTATTCATTAAAGCTGTATAGTTGATTAGAAATAATTTGCAGGCTTATTTAGTTTATTTGCCATTGAAAAAGTAAAAATAAAATAGAAGATTGCATTGTGTAGGGGTTTTCCTGCTGTAGCTGTCATAATGACCACACTCCACATCCATTATGCACCTTTATGTTCTGATTACTGAGTAACCTTTCATGAAAAATGGACATAATGATTAAAAGTAGTTGTGATACCTGACCTTTTTAACAAAATATCACGTTTATGGTGCGTAATGGGACAGGACAGGATTCAAAGGCACAGGATCAGAGCTGTGCAGCAATAATTGGAGAGGTTAAACTGATGGGTGTGAACTCGACTTTCTACTGAACTTAAGTTGGATTTATAGTCACGTGGACGTCATATGTCACTACCTACGCTGTCACTTTGGACAGCCCTGCGTTGGCCCGCAGAGCCTTGACGTGCACCTCTTCCAGATTGTAACTATGCAGCATGGCAACGTAGACACACCCCCTCCTGGTTGGCCAGTTCTTTCTTTCTTTATTTAGGATCCCCATTAGCTGTACCATAGCTACAGCTATTCTTTTTCCTCTTGGTTACACTGCGTCCTGTAGTGTATGTGGATGTTAGAGCGTTTGTCCAAGCATTTTTCAGCCATCATGTGTTGCTGGGTAAAAGACCTTGAGGCTCAGAGTCAACAGTGCAGGATTTGTAGCTTCAGATAACTGGAAATGAACCTATTTCTTTGACCAGATAGAGTTCATGTTGACCACACAGCGGTGATCTGTCAGGCGTACAGTAACATTAGTGTTTTACATAATTTGAGTGGGTGGTAAAAGAGCAACAAGGTTATAATAGTTTTGGATTTTTAATTATAGTTTAGTTTAAATTAGTTTTGAATTTTTTCTCTCTAATTCAGTTTGTTTTAATTAGTTTTTAGAGCAGGTTTGCTAGTTTTTATTAGTTTTCATTTTTTTCTGAATGCTTAGTTTTAGTTTAGTTTTAGTGTTAGTTTTAGTTATTTCATATATTTTATCTTCCTCACCATCCTATTCAAAGAAATTAGTGAGGCATGGATATGGGTTACCCTGGACACTTTATTTGGGGGTCGGGTTAGGGCGGCTCATGGACTGAGCAGAGACACAAACACATGTACAGTGCAATGTATAAATTCCCTAAAGCAGGTTGGGGGGGTGCGATCTGTACACAATGTCACTTATGTGAAAACAATGCAAAGATGTGCAAAGTGTGAGAGGAGATGCACAAAGCAGCCAGCAGTTTAACCAGATAGAAACATACATAAACCAGCTAACCAGCAGTTAAACCACATACAAACATATATAAACCAGTTAACTAGCAGTTTAACCAGATAGAAACATATATAAACCAGCTAACCAGCAGTAAACCACATACAAACATATATAAACCATATAGAAACATATATAAACCACTTATAAACATATATAACCCAGTCCATCATCAGTAAACCACACCTTAGCAGATATCTCATCTCTTAATCATCTCCAGTTCCATTATTAGCCAACTTTGCTTCAGTTCAGTTCAGCTAGCTGTAGCTAGTAACATGAAACATTTTTTAACATTATAACAGGTTCCATACCTCTGTAATTGGATTAGTTTTCCTCCTCCTCTTCTCTCCTCTTCTAAACTGTGCAGTTCAGAGCTTGGAAGGCCTTTTCATGGTGATAAACTCTCCAGTTTTTACCTGGATGCTAGTCCTGTCTGACTCTGTCATTTAACTCCACTCCGTCTCTGTCACTCACACACACACAGTGAGGAAAAAAAAAAACCCGACCCCACTCATCACTAAAGTAAATCCCAGACAGGTCTCTGCTGCTGTGTCCCAGCTTTAGTCTGTATGTTCCAGGTAGAGTTAGGACCAGAAGACGACTGGAAACCACCAGTGAGCAGACATGACAGACTGTGAAGTGTTGTATGGTGCCACCAGCTCAAATTGCTGGAGCGAAATAAATCAATTTCATATCAATCCGACATTGACAAAGATGAAAACGAAGGGAATTTTATCGATAATTTTTGTACGTTTTAGTTAGTTTTGTAAGCTCACAATACAGTTTCAGTTAGTTATCGTTAAAGTTTTTATTTATTTCAGTTAACGAAAATGTTTTTTCAATTTTAGTTTTCGTCATTTCGTTCGTTTTCATTAATGATTATAACCTTGAAGAGCAACTAGTCAGAAGAAGAGGCTCAACTAGAAGACCACGATTTGTGAAGTTATAATATACTGGTTTAGATTTATTAGTCATTTTCCCATAATGGCTGACAGAGGGGAAGAAATGGATTTGGTTGCAGACATTTGGTGACTGTAATGTATTTTATTCACATGTTTATGTTTTTGTCATTTTATCCAGTAACTAGAAAAGCACTCGGAGAGCGCAGACCCCCTGATCACCTCCAAAATTTAATAATTTGTTCCTTGTGCCAGTATCAACATTTCCAGAAAATTCATCAAAATCCTTCCATACCTTTTTGAGTTATCTTGCTAACAGACAAACAAACAAACAAACAAACATTAACAATACATAACCTCCGCCGTTCCTCGGCAGAGGTAAATATTGATGATACATCATATCATGTACGTGATTCAGCTGTGGCTTTAATGAAAGGAAGCCTGCTGAGTTGTGTTCACTGGGTTTCTTGCTTTGGTAATGGCTTTCATTTTTTATAACATGAGATACCTGTCTATGATGCAATAACCTGTTATATAGCATTTTTTGTATAGTACTGATATTAAAATGTGCATTAAGTCAAGTAGATCACCACTGAAGGATTAGAGGTGAAATACGCGCCCGCTGGGATCAACAGACCCTATAGTGAGAAGAAATCCTACTGACCAAAGTTGTTCTTAAAGTGGAGTTTATGTGTTTTGGATTCTTGCTATTTTATACCATAACTGATCTTTGTGAAACACCAAGTCCTTTTGTCGCCTCTGAGAATGTGTGCGAAAGTGTTCCCAACATTTCTTACGCACTTTTACAAATTAAGTGGAAACGAGAAAACACTGAAGAATGCCAAGATTTAGTGTCAGCTCATTAAGTACATGTGTCATCTGTGGGAATGCGGAAATCTATTATTCACGTGCATGCATGTGTGAAAAACCCACAAACTTTTGCATGCACAACAAGCAGAGACCTAAATAAACACACACAATTATTATGTAGCCTGAAGCTGCAGTATTACAAGATTAAATAAAGATTGCATAAACAGTGAGAATGACACACATGAATATACAGAAATAGTTTAGTGATTTAGCATGACAAATAAATGTAAATATATGGACATAACCACAGTTGCCACATGCGGTTTATTAATAAAACTGCAATTAATATATGGTATAGCTAAATGAATGTTACAAATGACATTTATTCATGTCTGGTAATGGATTGGGCTATTTTACCAGTTTGTCAGATTAAATATTAAGACTATAATCAAATTAAAATATAAAAAGTCCAGTCAAAGATTGATGAGAATGTCTGAGACTGTTTTGTTTTTCTCTTATGCATCCTGTAGTTGTTCAGATGTCCTTTTGTTGTTTTGCATCAACCTTAACTAAGCTCAAAGATTAATAAAACATGGAGAGTAGGTAAAGATGTGTATGTGTGTGTCATAAGAGAAGGACTGCAGCAGAAGATGGTGGCATAGAATCTAGGTCATCAGTGAGAATGTGAGGGAGATGGAGAAAGAATTACAGTAAAGAGACAGAAAAAGAGCAGAATAAAAATAGAGGTAGTCAGAAGTCATTCATCAGTCAATTACACCACTAAGTGCTCTGGGCAGTCGCAGTGACACCACGCAGATTGTGGGGAGTGTAATCACTAACTGTGCAACTCCATATTTCCTTTTTTTCCCCCCATATAATTAAAGCCAAAGTTAAAATAGCCAGATAATTTGCATCCTGTAACAGTAATTTACTTTGTAAGAGACATGTTTGCATCTGAATTTAATGCGTTTACGTAAGATGAAAGCTCCTCTAGCTTCTTCTCTCAGAATTTCAGCCGTTGCACACATTAAAATAAGAGCAGTCTCGTTCTCATTTGAGGGTTTTATTTCACTCATTTATCTTAAAACTACTCAAATGAAAGCTTCCGTTTAATTGTTGTATAGTTCTTGTTGACATTAAAGTCAGTGATTTGCTCTCTTCACCAGGGGTTACATCACATTTTCCATTATATTACTTCAGCCAACCAAGATGCTTTGCATAACATTATTCTAACCGTTCTCATATACGAGATTATTTTCTTCTCACGGCTTATTTTTATCCTAACTACTTTTTATTCATTTATTCTCTTACAAGGCTGTATGGCAAAGGAGACTGTGGCCTCAGTGGAATTATCTTGTTCAAATAAAAATACTTTCAAAGGAGAGAACACATACATTGTCTCAATTGTACATACAGTGAGTGCATCCTGTGTAGGGGCTTTGTTGCAGATTGTTTTTAATTGGTTACCTAGAGCCTTTTTAGCATCACAGCATGTATGGGTTCCACTCAAATGCACATAGTTCACCCTGACCCTGAAATCTGCAAATCAGTTGAGGAGCTTCATTAGAGTTATCATGAAGAGTAATCACAAATTGCGTGTGTGCATGCTGCGTCTTAAATCCCAAGCGGCCCATTATACCTCTGATTTTATTGCTTGGTGTATATAAACCTTCTACGTGAGCTTTTACAACACACACTCTGTCATGCATGGCTACATCAGCAGTTTAGGTCAAGAATAATGTGAACACGCTCATGGAAAGAGGACATGGTGACAGTATGAACAAATTAAATATGCGTAGTGAAACATAGTGAAAAAATGCCAACGAGCAGGATAAAAACCTTGGACACAGACTAAATATGTAACCCCTAAAATGGGTAAAATTAGTTTTACCACGTCATTTGGTTAATTTATTTAGCTAGCTGCACCAAAATGCACTCACTCAGTCAATGTGCTCAAGTGTTAAATGTGTTAATGCAGACCTTGTCCACATGGAAATGAAAATAATCTATTACTTTTTTGTTAAACTTTACAGTGTCCACACAAAACCATGGAACACACTGTTGTATACATGCCAGACCTGTAAGTGGTGCTATAATGCTGCTGCAGAAATACACCAAAAACAGAGAAGAAGTGGAGCATGCACATAAAACTCATGTGATGTAAACAAACACAATATTAGAAAAAAGACAAATAAATAAGAAATACGTCATTGTTCCGGTTGTCGGCGGTGTTGGTGCATGCAGGTAAAGCAAGAAGTGGGCTTATGGTGTAGAGGTCTGGCTGATATATAGATTTTTTTCAATATCGGCCATTAGCCTTAATTTTTGTTTGAAAGCCAATATTTGGTCAATAGTAAAAATGTTATAAGATATTTGGTCAAGCATCTGTGTGGGCAGCACTTGAAATTCAATAAAAGTTAAAGGAGTACTATGTGTACGTGTATTAATAATTTCATTTATATTGCTACATAAAAATCTTAATCATCTGAGTGTTCCAATTGTATTTTACGGTCAGTGTGCTTTAAAAAAAAAAAAAAAAAAATCGGCCTTAAATATCGGCCTCAAAAATCTGCTGTAGATTTTGGCTATCGGCTGAACCAATTTTTTTTCCAATCGGCTTCTGCCTTAGAAAAACTTATATCGGTTGACCTCTATTATGGAAGTATGGGTTGTAAACACAGAAAGTGTACGGTGGCATTTTGCGATCAAATTTTTGGACCCAGTTTGAAAAATGTGTGTATTCGGGATGGAGCAATCATACGATAAAAAACTGATAAAAACCCCAAGGTCATTTATGAGTTCTCATGAGTCATGCACAGTAACAGTTTCCAATGACAGTGTAAAGAAATGAATGACCTTTGAATCCTAATGAACACCAATGTAAGGTGTGAAAATGAACAGACTAGTTCTAGAATTATTACTGGTATAGTGTTGATTAGGAACGTGTCAGTGAACATGATAGCAGGACTGATTCACAACCATATTATCCCTCTGTGTTGTATGGGGATTACAGCAATGTGGGTGTGTACGCTATCATAACATAGCATAATGTTACATTTTATTGATGTCACAATAATATACAGTGGAAAACAGCTAATAGGTGTTAGCGTGTGAGAATAATGGTTATATGGATCTAAAACCTTTATGAAAAAAATTGCAGACCATTAGAAAGACACCATGTATGTACACTAGATTGTAAGATGTGCATAGTTTTTACTGATTAACACTATAGCAAAAAAGTTCTGACCTTTGTGAGAATTAGAGACATGCTGTGAGCAAACTTTTGGACTTTATGATCTTCTACTGTGGCACCTAGGGATGGGAATCGTTAAGAATTTGCCAATTCCGATTCCATCATCAATATTGCTTATCGATCCGATTCCTTATCAATTCTCTTATCGATTCTCATTGGGTAAGGGAATAAAAGAGTACAACCGGTTGTATTTGCATTAACTGTCTTTTATATTTCCATCTCTGCACAGAAAATATAACATATACAGTATGTACAAACAATAATAACGGGGGGGTGCAGTGAAAGTGAAACTAAAGACTCTTTACTAATTCCTCTATTGCTGCATTTCAACTACGTGGAACTGGTTTGACTCGGCTCGGCTTGTCTCCCGTTGTTGTGCACCTCATTTCCTTTCCCTTCTTACCTTTGGAAACTTGTATTTGAGGAGTTACGACATTTGTTGCCAACACTGGAACCGGCCCGGCGTTCACTCTGCTGCTACATTCGCAAGTGCCGCTGAGTAGCATATCAAATATGTGACATTCCTGTAAATGATTCACATGCTGTGGACAAATGTTTGAGGATATTGGAGGGATTCCACCCTTTTGAAGACATGGAAACTTTGACAGTGTTCCAAGTAAGTGGACCTGGTGTCATCTTTTTATACAGTTTCTGCCTCAACGCCATGTTGGCTACGTTCTGACCAAAACAGTGCAGCGTACGTGTGATGTCATCGCGCATGCATAATGAAGGCGGAATTGATAAGCAGAATCGTTAAACGGGCAGGCAAACGATTCCAAGGAATCGAGATACTGGGAACCGGTTCTCGATTCGCATCCCTAGTGGCAACAGTGAAACCTGTCTCCAGAGTAGTCACTTGGGAGTACTATTGGATTTAACTTCATGAAATAGATTCATGTATTTCTTAGAACGTGGCCACAAAATGTGTGAATTCCAGATGTTAAATGCAAAAAACATGCTGGATTCCAGACATTCACTCAGTCAACATGTGTATGAAAGTGTCTTAAATATAAAATGGTCTTACACATAGATGTGTGAGACACATGGATGAAAGCAATACTTTGTTTACTTTCAGTAAATAGGGTGAAGATCTGCGATTTATCAACTTCATTTATGCATATAGTCTGGGGAATCAGGCTTCAACTCAATACATAAAATGCTCATTACCTACACCAAGTTAAGGAAGCATGCAAACATTCACATAGCCCTGTGGGCACATTTTGATGACAACAAGAACACAGCTATAAGCAGTGCTTAATGTTAGTATAGGGATCATCACTTTTTCTTCCTAGAAGCCACCTGATAATGTTCATTTTAACAAAGAGATGGAAGCTGGTAGCTGCAGGCGAACCTTTGTGTGGGTGGGGCTCACAGTCACGTTAAGTTTATTGGTTTATTCATGACAATAACAATCAGTTTTAGGGTTTTTTTATTTTATTTTATTTTAGATACTAGTGGGCTGCCGTGAAGTTAGCTTTGTAGATTATTATGTTTTCTTTCACTGCTACAGCTAAATTGCATTGCCTGGGCATAAAGCAGACAGATATAGCTGATAGTTTGTTAGTGCAGCTGTAGTCTGCAGGGGTCTAACTAGTGTGAAGAATTTTAGTGCCTGTGAGACACAACTGTACCGTCTCAGACGCACAAGTTATCCTTACTCCAACACGCCTATCAACGAGTAATTAAAATAAATAACAGGCATAAGGGAGCTTTTTTAAAAACTACATTCAGTTTCCACCATTGTTTATTTTTCCCAGAGACAAGAGTTTTGCCTTTGACAAAACAAAGCACCGTTAACTTGCTGGGTATATTCCCAAAAATGAATTTTACCACATACTGACGTCTGTTACTGTTTCCAAAAATAGTGTGAAACACATAAGCTGTGTAATATCAACTCACAAAAGGAGCACATTTTCGACACAGCATGTGTAGGAGTATAACACTGGAATTTTGAGCTTATCTAAACTCACCTCATGTATGAAGACAACGGTGTAAACAAACAAAGAATGTTAACAGAGTTTTAAACATGTTTAATGGGGATCATATGTAGCATCTATATTCAAGGCTATCAACATCGTACCAGAACACACTTTCAACTGCAACAACCACTGGCAAACTAATACTATGTATCCATAGACTGTACCACTCATTAAATAACTGAAACCTTAAAACATTATTTTTTCCTTTGCCCTGGATCACACTGTCTTTGGTCAGACATAAAAAAAAAAAAATGGATTTCACTAAAAATTAATGATGTTCCAGTTTTTGAACTATAGCATGTTATTTTTTATGGATAATTTGGCCTCATCTGTTTCAGATATCATCAACATAATTTTATTTTTGGGGAAGTATCATATCCACTGTGTGGAATGAAGAAATAACAAGCCCTCCTTTTCTGGATTTACCAGTAAATTTAAAATGTTTGCCTTGTCCCTAAAAAAAAAAATTAGAAAAAACAAAACTGCAATGAAAATAAGACAAAACATTGCTCGTTCATTATTATTTCAATTCAAAGAGTTTTCTCTGCTGCATCTCTGCTCCTATATGTGAATTTAAAATACCCAATTATTTGCACTGTATTGTATTTGAATGTAAATTTTACTCGTGCCTTATATATGTGTGTGTGTATATATATATATATATATATATATATATATATATATATATATATATACTTTCTTTTTTCTAATTTTCATTTGTAGTACTGTATGACTATCCTCGTTGAGAGTTTGTATTTTTCATTGGTTCAGTAAAAAAAAATAATAAATGAATAAATAACTACAAAAAAAACCTCACTAAATAAAGTATAAAGCTACATTTTTAATGCTACATATGTGTGTAATATGAAATCATTAAGTTTTCTCCTTCAAATAAAAAACCCGTCAGATGTTAGTTTGACCACCAATGAAAATAATAATCTCTTCTAATCTGAATTTGCATTAGCTGATAGTTTACATTATACTGTGGCTCTGTTAGCTAAGCTCTGTTATTGAACAGAAAACAGTCACAGTAAAACTAGAAATCACCTCCTTTCAGATCTGTTTGGAATCATCCAGGTAAAGTCTGACCTGCCACAGTTTAGTCTGAACTGTGGATCAACAAACAGCAAACATCAAACCTTCATAAGCTTCATAATCAAACTCACACATGTATAACGAACACTGTGATTTCATCCATTCTTTACATTTAGAGCTGTGTCCAGTGGAGAAAACAACAATATTCCTTCCAGCTTTATCACTTTGTCACTTTCTTTGACTCTAAAAGTTGTTTCTTGGTGGTTCTCATCCCATCTCGTCACTTTCTAAGGTTCCTGTCAAAGGCCCCATGGCTATGGCAGAGTGACTCACTACTCCCTCTAGTGGTCAGATAAATCCATTAGACTGTGGGTATGAATAGGTAAACAGCATATTATCAAAAACATCAGCATCTATGGCATAACTTCAGGACTCATTATTCTGAACAGTCTAATGATATTTGTAGGTCATATTTGAATATTTAAAATACGAAAGGTACCTACTTTAAAGATTTGCAAAGTTGGTGCCTGAAAAACTTACTATAACCTCTATAAGTGTACAGTTTTTTTTTGTTATTCTTGAGATAGACTGAATATGGACAATAATGGCAGATAGATATAATGTAGTATAATGTATCCATGTAGATTTTTCCTGCTAGTTTTGACATTTATGATGTACTGAGCTTGATTTGAGCTTGACCCATCTGTGCCCTGTCCTGACCTGTGACCCCAGACCTCCTCCCTTACCTTCACCTGTCTGGATGGACCTCCTCACGTTCATCTGATTAAATGTACCCCCTCAGCTGTCTACCCCCATCCTACTGCACCCTGGATGTCCGTCAGTCCTGGTTTCATCTACAGCCTGTCCGTCCATGGGAGTGGACCTCTCCTTCTCGGTGGTTCTCCTCAAGGTTTCTCTTTTCCCACTGGGTTTTTTGGAGTTTTTCCTTGCCAAGAAGGAGGGTCTAAGGATGGGGGATACCCTGGACATTAATCCATTTGCTTTGTTGACTGTTTAATTTAACTAATTATTTGACTGGTTGCTTATTTTCATATTCAGCACATTCTGTAAATGCCTGTGAGGTGACCTTGTTGTGATATTGGGCTCTACAAATAAAACTGAATTGAACTGAATTGATATACTGCTCAACAGTTATCCAATTTACATTAAAGTAAAAAAAAAAAAAAAAAAAACAAAGTTAATTTCTGGTAGAACTGGATGTGGAATTTACTCTTTTAAAAATTATATTAAGGAGGAGGTAATGTACAGTATCAGTATATTAAAAATCCTATTGGTTGACCTCTATTATTTTCCATACCCTATGCTCAAACACCTCTGCCTGTTCAGGACAGAATATAAATATAATAACAACAATTCATGTAGGCGTGATAAAGTGGAAAGCAGTGCAGTCTATAGGAAGGCCACCCCCACTTTGATTGTTTTTCTTCTCTTAGAGCAATAATGCTGTAACTGAGCCAAATGTGAGCAATTTCCAGAAATGCTCCTGTCAATGTGATTTAAGACGTAAGCCGATTTAAAAGCACAATACAAATGATGCAAAAAATATTGGACTTAATGGCCCTGAAAATTGGGATGGGTTTAAGAAAATCTATTTTTCCCAACCACAGAATGAAACAACATAGAGCTGCTGATTTTGCACTGAAGTAAGCAAGGAACAACCTGATTTGAATCCAAGCCAGAGGTCAGCCTTGCAGCTGCACTGCTGACTTTTTCATCTATAATTCACTTACACGAAAGAATGGGAGAGACAGAAGAAGGAAAACTATGAAAGACAAATAAATCAAACTATTCTTGGCGTTGGTTTGAGAGGCTGCACCCAAGCAAACACCCCTAGATTAATATGTTGGACTTTGAATTCTTCATTGTTTTTTTTAAATTGTATAATAATACAATAACCAGCTCCGAAAAAAAATTGAAAATAATATACTTCAACAACTTGATGTGAAGCAGAGTCAGATTTAGAGGAGATGAATTGTGAAACAATTTCTCCATATAATTAAGAGGATCCGCAATTACTTGGTCAGTTATGATTATAATGGTAGACTCTGTAAATTATAACATCACAGAGCCAACTACCCCAAATGTGGGACTTAAATGGGTATAGTGTTACTATAGAGGAGGGGCGTCCAGTACATCAACCAGGATCGACTGGTTGATAGTAAAGGTAGTGTGGGGTGGATCCTGCTGCACTCAAAATATGTTCTAGATGTTAGTCTCTCTTCTATCCTGCAAATGGCATTTGACACTTGACTGACATACAGGGGGTCCAGTCTGAGGACTCTTTGTTTGGTCAACCGCATGAGCAACTGCAAAACTCCAGTGAGCTAAGTGAACCGGTCAACCTTCCAGTTTATATGGATAAAAGAAGAGAGTGGGAGAGCTGGACCAAGTACAAAACCAAAAGCTTACCACTTCCATGCAGAATGGGAGGACCTTTTTTCCATCCATGTCGTATTTGATGTGCTTTTGTCTGATCTGTCAATCTATCATTGCTGTTCCGAAGAATGGAAAGGGTGAGAGGAACTTTGGAACTGTTCATAAAAACCACAACAAATAGGAAGGTGATAACTACATTTAAAACCACACTTAAGTCGACTGCAGTCATTTTTCCCACATGAAGATTATTAAAGGGGTCATACTTTTATTAGTCTTTGGTTCATTTATTTGTGTATTTGGACCCTAATGGTTCATAAAGTTCATACTGGCAAAAATCAAATGGATTTCTACAACCCGTTTTAATTCCTGCTTAATTTGTTAGTTTGTTTGCACATATAAGGTCAAGACTTCTGATGAACATTTCTCTGAGTTCGACATAATTGTTTGTCAGTAGCAGCAGTTGTAGTCCATACTGAAAATGTGTCCAAACTTCGAGCCGATTACCTAAATGTTCAGTTGTTGGTTGAACGGGATAGAGCAGCACAGCCAACAACCTGGAAGGGGTGGGGCATGAAGTGGCTCATTTGCATTTAAAGGGCCAGCGCTAAAAAACAACATTTCTAGTGTCATTATTCAGAAATAGGGTTGAAGATGGACCTATGGAGTTGAATTAATGAAGAATTCAGACCCAAGCAGAGCATTTACAGTGTATGTACAGGGTGGGGAAGCAAAATTTACAATATTTTGAGGCAGGGATTGAAAGACAGTGTATGACCAATTAGTTTATTGAAAGTCATGAGAATTTATTTGCCACAAGAAAATTGACATAATAGAAAATGTTTTTATTCTATGTGTCCTCCTTCTTTCTCAATAACTGCCTTCACACACTTCCTGAAACTTGCGCAAGTGTTCCTCAAATATTCGGGTGACAACTTCTCCCATTCTTCTTTAATAGTATCTTCCAGACTTTCTCGTAATAGTTTTGCTCATAGTCATTCTCTTCTTTCCATTATAAACAGTCTTTATGGACACTCCAACTATTTTTGAAATCTCCTTTGGTGTGACGAGTGCATTCAGCAAATCACACACTCTTTGAAATTTGCTTTCCTGATTACTCATATGGGCCAAAGTTTCTGAAAAGGTATGGATAATAGTGTTAGGTATGATTATGACATCAATATATGTTTGGTTTCAAAACAATTGACGTAGCGCCTGCTGAGAAAAAACAACTAAATGTTCATTGTAAATTTTGCTTCCCCACCCTGTAGACCTCAAGGAAATGTTTTAAAATGCATAATTCTATTAAAAAAAAAAAAAAAGAAAAAGTAAAATATCACTCCTTGAAGACTGAACAGAGAATCACCATGACTGATGATCATGTGGAGGTCTGCTTTAGGCTGGTACCAGCAGCTGCTACTGAGCTGTAGAACCCTGACTCCATAAGTGCAAGTCATCAGTGTACAGTACAGTACTGACCATACACAGCTGAACTGGTTCATGCAGTTATGCAAGGCATGCTTATTATATTATATATGACATCACTGTCAGGCGGTAACCTCGTGAGCCCATGTTTAGTCTTTTTTTTGTCATAAAACAATTCTATTGGTCAGTCTTCACATTGGCCTAATGGTTTTAGAACTATTTAACCAATGAAAAGTGTTGAAAATGGCTTATGACTACATCTCTTAACTCCATTTATTTAGAATATACATCATTTTTCCAGTCTCCTGAAAAATAACCGTTTTTGACATAAAAGGTTTCTGCCCGACAGCAACGATATATGAAGTATATTCAGTGTGTGTGTGTTTGTGTCTATAATGTATAGTGTTGTACCTTATGACAGAAAAGAAAAAACCGAAAAACAGAACACGAATTTTGAAGGTTATGACTGTTGGATTGTATAAAAGCAACTCCAACTCCACCCGCCACACTGAGACAGGTTTTTTCCATTTAGTGAATGCCATCTTTTCGAAGCTTCACAGAACCTTTACAGACGCTTCTCTCTTTGATTCTCTTTAGCATCTCACTGTTTCACTGCTCCACGCATCAAGGGCTAACAGCTGATATAAAGCTGTGTATCAAAGATACTGAGCGACAGATGGAGATACACAGTGAGCAATGCAGGAAGAGGTAAATACTGTCAACTGTGAGGGAAAAACACCTCAGATGAAGCAATTGATTAATCATTTAGTTTTATCCATATAAAGTTGAACCCACTGTTACTATTATTAGAAACAAACAGTGCAAGTATTTTCATTTTTACGTGCAAAAGTCTTGAATGTGTAAAGCTTATGCATGAACGACGAAGGTGAAAGGAATAACCTGACCTCTTTAATGTGATAAAATGTGGGTTTGGCAGTAATCAGGTTATTGCAGTGGCTGTGGCTGTGTGTGTGTACGAAGGATTCTCTTATGTCCTGTGTTAACCTTATTTCTCCCCGTAGCCTGGATTCATGTGAGCATAGTGATAGATTAAAGTGGCTGACCTGAAAGAAAACAAATTTAGACTATGTGTGTCATCGTCTTGTGGAGGTAGCACTGTACTGTCTTTAAAATTCAGGCAAGACCTTTCAGCAGCACACCTTTCAGGTAACGCTCTTTTTTCTGCATGAGTGAACCAGAGTGGAAGAGGAAGACAACATCAAGCTGGTCAATAACAGCGTCTGTGTGTGCAGCCTTCTAAGAAAAACATGGAAGGGAGGAGGCAAGTAATTGTTGATTTTTTTTTTTTCTTTCATAGTTTCCCCTTTGAGAATTGGATGCAGATTCTTTAATCAAAAATGTACGCCCTCTCTCAGGATTTTTTGTGAAACAATACAGCACTTTTCCCCCTCTTATTTCCTATAACTTTCTACCCATTTTTTCATCATTTCTTTACCTCTCACTCCTTGTTACACTTTTTAGCTCTGACTTTTTTTCCTTTAAAAAAACAGTGACTATTAATGCTTAACAGAACAATAGGGCATGTAAATAATGGGGTGGGTTAAACGGTTTTGACAAGTTCAGTTTAGAGTTCCTCAAGCAACTCATCCCACTGAAATTCCACTTATGTAGTAACATTTTATAAATATGATTTTTCACACATGTATTATTCTTGTAGTTGACCCTTAAAAACCTAAACAGCCACCAGTGACCAAAAGCATCCACTGATCTAAAATGTTTAATACATTCTCAACCACTGATTATATCAATACAAGCTTCTCAGCTCAATGTCCAGTGACTCTGTAGGGAATGTGGAAACACTGTCATCTTCTACAACATTGATTCACCAATAAAAACCATGTAGTCTGACAAATGACAGTGTTTTTCTCTATTTTGATATAATAATGTTTGTATTTGCTTAAATAGACCTTTTATGAGCATCTACACAGTAAGTAAATTAACTATAGGAAAATACTGTAGCGAGCCACACTGTTTGCATTGTTGGACAGTTCGTGGACAGTCATGTGACTCGCGTAGTTTGCAGTGTTGCTGAGTCATGTGATGTTGTGCTACTTTGCATGTTGAAATTATGCGTTAAAAGCTAGTTCCTGTTATGGTTGTATGGTCATGTGACTCATGTTGTGCCTATGGGGGGAGAGCAGCTTAGTTGATTGGGTGGAGGGAATGTTTTAGTTTAACACCATGACTGAATAGTCTGTGCTGTTGCAATAGAGTATGTGCTGTGTGATGGTTGGGAAACAACAGAGGCTTTGTGGAGAATGAATTTGCTTCAATCAGGCAAACTGTTTATTCGTACACAAATGAGAAAAGTGACAGATGAAGCTTTGCCGTCTCTCAAGAGTCAGTTCTACCTAATACAGAAAATCAGTCTAACTTATAGAGGCTGTGCTAAGCTTACATGGGATCGGTTAATATAAAATATGACGTATGATACTGTTGCTAAGCAGAAGAAAGAATGTCAGATGTACACAGGACAGAATGTAAGCCCTTGGAGTCATTCCGGGAAGTTTGGAAAGTTACTCTTTGTTGAATTCCAGAACTGAGAGAGCTCATGCTCTGCTATGGGCTAAAAGTTCAAACTGTACCTTGTGCTATCTTTAGAGATAAAGTAGCTTACAATATGCAGACTCGAGAAGCTGACTGAGAGAAACATTCATGTTTTGAAGGACACAGGTGTCTTGCAAACTAACAGCTGTGAGGAGCCAAGAACAGAAAACTTATGGTCAGCATTAAGCATTAAAATCAGTATTAACAGCTGTATTACACATGCATTGTTAGTAATGAAAATTAATAAAACTGCCTTCTCATATTTGTGCAGTGTTTTGGGGCCCGAAAAGTTCAACCCAAGTTCCCACTCCTACGACTGAATTCTGCTTAGACATCACAATACTGTCACAGAAAAATGCAAAATGCAGAGGATGATGTAACAATAAATAGTGCTAAATTACTCAGGAAAGATTAAATATAGTCTTAATGGGTCAATGCAGCATCTGGTGATTATCTCTGGCATGGAAAGTATTATTTCCCCAACCCCTCAAAGGGAGGCAAGGGCGACTGTTTTTGGTTCGGTTTGTTTGTTTGTTTGTTTGTTTGTTTGTTTGTTAACACTCTAGCAGCAAAACTATTGATTGAATTCATACCACATCTGGTTTATAGATTGCCAATGACCCAGAATAAATGTCATTACATTTTGGGGAAAGTAGGTCAAAATTAAAATTTTTTATGAATTTTTTAAATCTTTTTTTTTCCCATTTACTTATAATGGGAGAAAATTCACATGTCTGTAGCAGCAAAACTATTGGTTGAATTCATACCATATTGACTTTATAGATTGCCAGTGACCCAGAATGGATCTCATTACATTTCAGGAACAGTAGAGCAGAGTTCAATTTTTTTTATGAATTTTCAAAATCTTTCCATTTACTTATAATGACAGAAATATGTATGAGGGGTGGGGGTTGTTGTGCTTTTTAAGATATTTTTTCCCGCTATGTACTTATAATGGGCTAAATTTCAAATGTCTATAAAAACATCAATTTTGTTTCAATTTACTTCAGCCTTGGCACATATATAGAGGCAATTGATACGCTGACATCAGCACACGCATAGACATGATGACATCAGTTGGATCAATACCAAAATAAGATACAATATGTGCGAGGGGCGGGGTTTGTTAACTGTGCCTGGTGCCGCTTGTTTTGGTGTAGTTTTAGATTTGATTTGTTTCATGATGTCTTACTTCAGGTAAGTCTGTGACTGTAATAATTCATGAGCAGAGTCTGTTTCATGGAGCTCAGACCTGCTCTAGTCTCTGTGTGAAGATAATCAAGTCTTAGCTGCAGGGGCAATCAAAACCTATTGTATGAGGTCCTTTTTTTCCCTCATTTTTCCTCATTTTTTTCAATTTCAGACATAATAAGATAACACCTATGAACAGTGGGACCTCATATTCTTCTCATTAATCAGACTGGTTCAAATTGATGAAGGATTGATGTTTTTAGTTTAGCCTCTGCAGTGGGTGTACCCTGAAAGGCTTTAGGCTTTTTTCTCTTTTAGCCAAAGTAAAAGAAAAAAAAATGCTAAAAGCTTGGCTAAACTGTTCCACAGTGAGAACACACATTTTATATTGTTTTGTCAAAGACCTGGGTGCCTACACAGACACCCACAACTTCCTCAGATTACATCAGCTTCTTGTATCCTAAAAGTGCTCATACACAAACACAGACACATTCAGTCACAAGCATATTTTGCTCAGCTTTCGGTTTTAGCTTTACTTGACCAGAGGGTCACTTAAATTCTTATTTACAAGCAGTGCCTGGCTGACAGCTTCACATTTTATTTCCCATGAAATTTAATATTAAAGCTGACACACATACACAGCGAGAGAGGGGGACAGAGCTTCTACTATCATACTTCTCCAAATGAACCCCAAAGGAAAATTGAGTTGCAGCAGCCCCACAAAAATAAATAAATAAATAAATAAATTATAAAAATAATAATAATAATAATAATAATAATAATAATAATAATAATAATAATAATAATAATAATAAAAAGGACACCCATCTATTATTTCCTCCCAAAACATGAAGATTCACTGGAAACAAAGTCTATAACATTAAAAGATCTGATTGAATTCCAAATCTCAGTTTTCAACAGTGACAAATTAAATATGTTAAGCATGTGACACATGGACTCAAATCATGTTAATCCAGAAAACACACCTTGAGACATGGCTGTGATGTTGGATTTGATGCAACAGATTCAGCAAATAGACAGACACTGAGACTTACCAGCTCAAACTCAAGTATGTTGTTAAATATTCCTTTTCTTCTTATTTTTGTCTGTTTTCCTGGAGTCAGACTCTTGCAGTCATAACAACTCTGGTTAAGGCATTTTTCACAAGTGTTCCCTCATCTTTACGTCCTTGTTAAGCATTAGGCTGTTGGAATTAATGGGTATAATCATTCATTTTAACATACAATGTTACTGTCTTCAGTTGCTTTGTGAATGTGTATCTTTATCTTTATGAATGTGGTGTGTGTTGACTAAACAATGTCTGACTGTTGGCCTGCTCTTCTGTAAAATTTGCTAAACTGAATAGACTGCACCTGCAGGTTCCCTCTTGACTCAAACACACACAAAGACATAAAAGTGCACACATGTACACACACCTGTGAAAAATGATGGCAAGCGTTGTTATGGTTGATTGCATGAGGATAAATGCTGCATGTTAGCATGGATACCTACACACACACTCACATGTGCCCACCCACAGTGATACACACACACACACACACACACACCTGTGGGGAAATAATGGGAAGCTCTGATATGGTTGGTTGCACAAGGTCAAACCTTTCAAGTGAGTATGCAAACCACACACGTACACACTGAAGTACACAGATACACATACAAATTAGGCCATACAAATGCATACTGGCACTTTGATTTTGCTACAGGGAATGAAGAGAGAAAGAGAGAGAGAATAAGAATGAACGACAATCAGAATCAGTTTGTAGGAAGAAGGGATGGAAATTAATATAATAAACAAAGGTCTATAGAAAATGAAAGGGGTTTGACAAAAGAGGAACAACAAAAGGGAGGCAGGTGCACTCCTGGAGGAGTCAAACTCATAATGGAACTGAATGAAGAATGCAGTTAGGAAGTGTAACCTTTAATTTACACTTATTGACCAGTTAATGGGCTTGATCCATTCTGAGTAATTTCGAGCAAAGCAATGAAAAAATGCAATCTTAAAAATTCCAATATAACAAGATGTTGGAGAGTTACTGGGAAAATATGACATTACTTGCATGTGTTTGTAAGAAAACAATAAGAAACTGTGGGGGAAACACAATATATGAGGAGTGTTTGATAATATGCTCCCTGATCCCTTATTCCTAACCCCTGTCCTCATTAACACAGGTTTTCCCTTTCTCTCTTTATTTATGTGGGCTGGGTGGATATTTGTATTTGACAGCATGTGAGAATGTGTATGTGAGCTGTTAGCTAGGTGGCTCAACAGAGAATCATATCTGGCAACAACAAAAGGCATGAAAGAGAGGGGATAGGAAGTGGAAAGTTGGTGAGACATCTTAATAAATAAGCTTCTGGCATAAATAGGTAAAGCTGAAAGTACTGCAAATGACTGTAGAAACAAACGTCCACTCAGTATTCTGCTTTCATAGAACAGCAAGAAGCAACGAAGCCATTTCCATGTTTGTTGCTGCTGTGGCCATACTGCGGCTGCGTGGAATTCCGAAAAAGCCAGAGTGACGGTTTGATTTTGATTTGGTACGTAAATAAACGGACTGCTTGAGATGGAGTACACTTCAGAGTTGTTCACCATGAGGGAAGTGATTCAGGTGCGTAATCATGGAAAGACTAAAGGATTCGTGATACTTAAGCTATCACTCAGGTTTCACAGATTTGATGAAAAACTGGTGAAGAACAGGGTGCGATTTGTTGGGGGGGGGGGGTGAGATCAACCCCCTCTCTAGTTTTTACATCCCTACTTCTGCTCAATGAATTTCATCCTCGGGGGCGGGGGGCAACCAACCAATTGAAATAACAGGCAGGTTGTGACAGTTTGCTTACACCTGTGTCCTACATTACTGGCACTACTGGGGGGTAAATTTGACAAAATCATGTGACCCAGCATCTGTGGGGGGCTATAGAGCAGTGGAGGGGGTCCAGTGGATATAAGTTTAGAAGTTGTGAAAATTTTGTGTTAGATCCGCTGTGTAAGAGAGGGAGTTGGATGTTGAAAGTATATAAAGTTTCATTTTCGTTTCATGCCAGCATTAGTTATGTTAGTTATGGACCACACCCCCATGTATATAACTGCTGCCCCCACACACACACACACACACACACACACACACACACACTCTCCTACAAACCCCCACCCCCGGTAACCAGGACCACATGGTAGTAAGCTTCTCCATAACTACAGGTCTTTATGGGTGTTCCTGGTCTGCAGTGCTTAGCAAGGTTCTAATAGTTTTGGATTTTTCATTATAGTTTAGTTTTATTTAGTTTTGACTTTTTTTTCCTCTAATTCAGTTAGTTTTAATTCGTTTTTAGAGCAGGTTTGCTAGTTTTTATTAGTTTTCGTTATTTTCCAAATGCTTACTTTTAGTATTAATTTTAGTTTTGTCGTATCTTTTCTCTTCTTCTCTGTCGTATTCAAATAAATCCCAGACAGGACTCTGCTGCTTTCTCCCAACTTCAGTCTCCATGATTCCCGGTAGAGTGGGGACCAGTAGACGACTGGAAACCACAAGTGACGGACCGTCAAGTGTCGTATGGTGACAGCAGATGAAATTGCTAGAGCGAAATAAATCGATTTCGTATCAATCCGACATTGACAAAGACAAAAACTAAGGGAATTTTATCCATAATTTGTATCCGTTTTATTTAGTTTTGTAAACACACAATACAGTTTCAGTTAGTTATCATTTTTTTCTTTTAATTATATTTTTTATTTATTTCAGTTAACGAAAATGTTTTTACAATTCTAGTTTTCGTCATTTCGTTAGTTTTCATTAACGATAATAACCTTTGTGCTTAGTACTGACTAAATCGGGGGTGTTCAATCCTGGTCCTCGAGGGCCAGTATCCTGCATGTTTTAGATATTTCCCTCTTCCAGCATACCTGATGGTCGTTATCAGGCTTCTACAGAGCTTGATGATGATAGGCTTATCATTTGATTCAGGTGGGTTGGAAGAAGGATACATCTAAAACCTGCAGGATACTGGCCCTCGAGGACCAGGACTGGACACCCCTGGACTAAATGGATTTAGGAAGGACATCCCAATCTCAAGACCATTGATCATCTGGAGTCTAAGCCTTGGGTCCAAACTGGTTTTGTGGAAAAAGGTGAACCTAGACAATATTAGACAGGTGGTAATAATGTTCTGCTCCCTTAGATGTTTGATTGGTTGAGATGCAGTTGTTGTTCTTTAGATACTTTTGATACTTCACTCTGGGAATGAACAACATGATCTGGAGATGCTCTGACCCGGTGATTTGACCATCACATTTCCATCCTTGTTAAAGCTGCTCACATCCATACTCTTGCCTATTTTGCTGTTTCTAACACATCAGCTTCGAGAGATAAATGTTCACCTGCTGCCTAATATATGCCACCCACTGACAGGTCCCACTGGAGTGAAATAATCAAAGTTAATACAATTTTGCCTGTCAGTGGCATTTTGGTAACTGTGAAAAGCTACTTTCAACATCAACAGAAAATTCTTCTTTCAGTTTTCTTAACACAGCAAAAGTCAAATTTAACCTTTCATGGGCTAAAAGAAAAAAAATATGTTTGGAATGCTTTTGTGAATTTATCATCACTGTTTTTCTTTTTCTCATGGCTGTTATTTTTCACTGCAGTAACTGAGTAAATTTCAGTTCCTGTTCATATTTGATTAAAGCTGACATTTCTAAGGGAACTTTATATGTCCACCAAAATTTCATTTATAAATATGGCATAAAGGGAAATTATCAGGATAAAGCTGTAAGTAAAGCTGTTATTTTACAGATTTACCAAGGTTAAAAGAAAAGGTAGGCACATAACTGAGATCTCACCTTGACTAAATAGCCATTTTCAGACTTAAAATCATTGAAAATGTAAAAAATAAAGCATAATACCTGATCTTATTTATTTCAGATTTAATAACGAATAGATTACCCCATGGATTCTCATTCCTATCTCTTCATAGGCGAATAAAAACTAAACATCATTATTTTTCTTACCTGAACTGAGGCAGAAATCAGCTCTTTTCATTTTTCTTCTATTAACAATGACAGCGGTCTATCTTATTTATACATTTCAAGGTTGTTTCTTGCACAAACACTCTGACTCTCCGTGCATGAGTGTGTCCTCTGACCATGAACAGACTGTAAGACTGTCCACTGCGCTAACACTTGAGTTTCTTCCCTTAGGGATCAATAAAATGTGGTTTTAAGTGACAACGCTTCCTATTCAAGTAGGCCCGAAGGCCAAAATGGAGTCGTCCGTACAGTACAGTGGGATGCAGCGGAGTGTGCACTATACAATCAGTTCCACAAACGTGACACCACAGAAAGGCAGGCATCCAGTATTTGTAGAGGTTGTCATATAAAATTACAGTTATTTCAGAGTTTAAGGTTCGTGTCAGCTCACTGAATCATGGATTTCCACTAAACTAACTCAGACCTTCCCAACAAAAGACTTCAAGCAGTAAAGGAGGATAGAGGATTATCGACTGATGAAAAACGCAAAAGAGGGACGAAGAAAATGGTGGAGGAAAATTATTTTGATGTCACCTACAGCAACCGAGAGGGGAGATTAGATTTGCTGCTGATCATTTTGTTTTCAATGGTTAGGCTTACCAAAGATTTTTCTATCTTGGAAATGTAGCCGTTCATTAATGCCCACATGCACCAATTATATTTGACATGTATCTATTGGTTATGCTGCATAATCCTTTATGCGGCAGACAGACGTCGTATCGCTAGGCTGACAAGCATGACATGTATCAACATTTCTGACATTTCAGATTTTTTCACATACATTGACCTTTCCCTGTGGCTTAAACAAGCTGCACAGCTTGACAACCCATTTTTAACATGTGGCAGAGACAGATGTGTGGCTACTAGGCTACCGGTTTGACACTCAAGATGGCAGCCCAGTTTATATATTACATATCAATCTTAAAGTAACAGTCCAGAGAGACAGATTTCATATTTAGGAAGCACTAGAGGGGAAATAGTAGATGGGAACTAGTGTGATAGTGTAATGTATTTTCTTTAAGGCAAAATTCCATATTACTGTTATTTCTTAAATGTGATATATATAAAATATAACTGCTTGAATCCTGTTAGTCCTGTGCTTCCTTAACCCTTAACCTCCTAAGACCCAGCTATGGGTTTTCTGTCCACATTTGTGGACAAATAACTTTATACAAAAAAAAAGAAAAGAAAACTGTCCACCACAAAGGACATTCCATAAAAAATTTAAAAACTGCATCTGAAAAAACTGTTGTATCATGATGTTTCCAATATAGGCACTTATTTAATAAAAACAAAAAAAGCTTGTGCTTTGCTGACATTTCCTGGTCTTAGGAGGTTAAAGATCTAACACTAAGGCGGCAGAGACTTCCAAATAAATTTTTCTTCACATTTAACCTTTGCTAAGTGGTTTATTACTATTTGGGTGCTTCTACGAAACTGGGTTCATTTTGGTACCCGGCACTTTGCCAGTTTTTTAGACCCAATAATAAAAGAGAAATTTAGACATATTTCCCCCCAGGATGTACTTAATGATGATCTCAGATAAATGCAAAAAAATTATGTGCTCTTGTTTTGAGCCATCCTAAAATTAATGAATTTTTAAGAAAATATCGAGGCCAAAAATAGGACCAAAATTGGGACAAGAAAAGCTGCCTAGGTGTCAGTGCATTTGATCTGGAAAACATGGCATGAAATGGTCTTATACACTGCTATAAATAAAGACACTGTGTTAAATTTCATGATCTTAGAGGTTTTTCTAATCCAGACACGCAGGTTTTTCATGAATCTCAGTCTCATTCCAAGTTTCGTGTGTAACCCATTGTGTCCACTCACGTTACATACTGAACCTGCCCATTTAAACACAAATAAATCATGAGTGATTTTGCTACAGCGGTCATTTTTGTGAAACACAAAATTAGTTTGATTCACAAAATGTACCTGTGAGAGAATAAAGAGATATTTGAAAAAATAATAGCACGTAATTTTCGTGTCCTTTTACTGACTTTTATATAAAAACAATATAAAATGTGTTTTATCTGAAAAATAGTTTCTCCTTTATCTCAGTAAATATTTATTTTTAACATAGACTCAAAGTGCTTCCAAACTTGCTTCATAACCTTAGTCTACATTTGGTTTGAATTTTTAGCCCCTCTGTCCTGTTTTTAGGGACCAGTTTCATAGAAGCACCCATTTATTATAATATCATCCTCAGCATTTTGTATTTGTCAGTGAAAATAAGTATAAGAATGTAAGACAAAAGTATGGTGGTATGGTTACAAATTTTAAAAACTGTGTAAGTGTTCACTGAGGACAGGACTGTGTGAAATCAGCAGTTAAAAAAAATACATACTCTGTCCCGTTTAGTATGAGAAAAAGCCCATAATGTTGAATGGCAGCCAAGAGAAGTCCACAGCACTCTGATGTACACTAAAAAAACTCCCAGTCAACTTTAGTCTTCGAGAGTCTTTTTCAGCATATTATGCCCTGATGAAGACTCTTTGGAGTAGAAGCGCCTCAGCTTATCCGTGACTGAATATAAGATATTTAACACACAGCAGAGGGCACAAGACTGCTATTTAACATTATAGACTTTTTCTTATAGCACTGGTCTACCATTTTTCATTTTGTATTTTAGAAATGATCTGCCTCAGAGATAAATGTGCTAAGTCTTATATACTTCAATAAGATAAATTGGCAAACAAATGGCAAAAGTGCTCGTTATGCGATGTTTCCAAAGTGTTATCACACATATATAGGTTTATGTACATTTATAGCATGTATTTATGCATCTTCTCCTACGAAGAACGTGTTTTAGAGTAGATCTGTAGCTCTGACACAAACTTTCCTTTTGAGTAAAACAAATTCAATCATTCATTCTCAGAATTTCCCATTTTCACCCAAGTCTTTATCTTGGAAACTCCATCTAATTAGCATTTTGACTTATTTTTTTCTTTATTAGTGACTCAAACTTGGTAAGGTTTTACTACTTTTAGTCTGTTTGTTTGTTTTTTTTTTACTTTAGAGCAATGGAGTAAACTTTGTAAGATAAAACAACAAACGATGTATGTTGTCTTAAGATTTGTAACCCTGTAAAGCCTGAACCATTAAATCATTGACAGAAAATTTCAGCTCTTTGAAACTGGAGCCTTTATTGGTCCTTCGGAACAACCAAAGAAATGTTTTTTCAAATATTAATTTCCATGTATGAGTTTCAATTTTGTATTATATTTGACACATCAGGTCTCAATGCTCAAATATCATTATTTTTGAACAAACAAAAACATAACACAAACGTGTCTAACAAATTGGTAATTCCTTTTCAAAACTGATAAAGTTCTGCCTCCTTCATCATTAATGTCAATCTTGTAGTGTCACTGGAAAGGCCTCTGGTGGGTGAATTCCACCCCCCTGGTGGATTATCAGTGTAATGCATGTATCTAATTGTATACATCAGATTTTTCAAGAAATAAATATCACACTGATCATGTAGAGGGCTTCAAAACTCATTTATTAAATGTGATATGTTTGGCATTATAGTGTTAAAATAGAACATTTCTGGAAAACAAAAAAATAAAAAGATCAAAAAAGAATACTGTGGATGACAGAATGGATCAAAAGACAGAAAGAAAGCAAAGAAGAGCAAGAGGGACATGGGGTTGGACATGGGGAATCCAGGGACTGGAGCCTGGGGAGACACCAGATAGTTGGTAATACTGTGACACAACAAAGACCAGAAGCAGACGACTGCCGAGCAGAAAGAGAGCTGCTACCAGAGGGTGAAAGGGGAGGAGAGACAACACGGCCAGAGTGAGAGATAGTCATGTCGATGTGTGTGAGGGAGACGCAGAGAGCGACATTAGAGGCTGAGTGTGGGGAATGTGTTGTCAGGGCGGCACACTTTCCAGAGGACAGATGGAACATAACTGTAAGCTAAACTCAGCTCCAAGTTCATCAGAAGGGCAAGAAATCCAGAGGAGGAACAGCAGGGTGACGCGGACATAACACTAATATTTTCAAACATTTTATTCTGCTTTTGTTGGGAGAGTATAATAACTGTGACAGACCTTTAATCCGTGTAGCCTTCAGCTCTTAAAGATACTTTATGCCAATAATACATTTTTAAAGGATTAAAGCTGCCGGTGGTGGTGTGAATGCCTACAACAAAATCTGTTTGCGTAACAATATTGGTTATGTGTCTGTTTGAATGTCGAGCTACAGAAACTTTACCTACTGCATTTACTCTTTTTACCATTAAAGCTGCAATGCTTGTAGTTTTTTAGCCTTACTGGACAAAAATCCCATTCCTACCTTTCAGCATACTGTAAAACAAGTGGTCTGAGAGGAAACTATAGATTCTGCATCTACTACTTGTCTGTGTTTGCAGGTTGTAGAAAATCTACCCAGTGATGCCCTGGTTTTAGCTCAGGCATGTTAAGATAAGTAGGAGGGTTAAATATGTGATTGACAGGTGTCATTACCAATCACTGCTCAGATTCTGTCAGATGCAATGTGGATGTGATGTCACTGCTCTACTCTGTCTCACCATGGAAGCTTGGAGAAGTGGTTTTATATTTACATAACATGAAACAGCATCAGGTTATCTATTTCACATTTACCTTTTTTCTATATTTGGTCTGATTGATCTGGTGAGAGCTGCATATGTTCTCACAGTGAATAACATTACAACCTCTTGCACATACTTGTCTAAGAGGCTTACCTATCCACAGTGGGAATAGGGCGAGGTGATGGAAATAAAAAGCAGTGTGATGTAGAGTTGTGTGACTCTTGTCGGCTGATCTAAAGCTCTCAGTCTTGGCGCTAAATGTTAGCAAAGTCGGCTAAAATGTTTTCAAACCAGACAGTACTCCAACCGTCTCCCCTGCTGTCTTGAGTTTGACTGACTCCTCAGTTGACAGCCTGTTACTTCTGAAACTCCGCAGGAGACAAAGTCTGCGATGGGTCTTAGATTTTATAAAAGCAGTATGATCAGGGCACAGTTCTTTCTTTCTTTTTTTTTTTTGTTATTCATCTTTTGGGAAAGCTGATATTTTCGCAATATAGCTAGTGAAGTAAGGCAGAAAAATATGAGTTTTAGAGGAAAAAATGTGATTCATCTACCCCTGGCCCCCAAATCGTAAATCTTTCAAAGATGTTATGATGTATCATGTATGATTACAGTGTGTTAAAGACTGCGATTGTACTATTGTACTAATCCTTAAAGACCTCAAATTGTTTCTATCTGCACATGAGATTTAGTTCTTTTTTGTTATTTATTGGTGGAGGAAGACTAGATGAGATGAGATAAGATAAGATTAGATAAGACAAGATGAGATAATATAAGATAAAATGAGACAATATAAGATTAGATAAAAATTTGATAATATAAGATTAGGTAAGATAAAATGAGATAATATAAGATAAAATGAGACAATATAAGATTAGATAAAATTAGATAATATAAGATTAGATTAGATGAGATAAGATGAGATAAGACAATATAAAACTAGATAAGATGAGATGAGATAATATAAGATAAAATGAGATTCGATAAGATTAGATAAAAATGAGATGAGATAATATAAGATAAAATGAGAAAATATAAGATTAGATAAAATTTGATAATATAAGATTAGATAAGATAAAATGAGATAATATAAGATAAAATGAGACAATATAAGATTAGATAAAATTAGATAATATAAGATTAGATTAGATGAGATGAGATAAGATAAGATAAGACGATATAAAACTAGATAAGATGAGATGCGATAATATAAGATAAAATGAGACAATATAAGATTAGATAAAATTAGATAATATAAGATTAGATGAGATAAGATAAGATAAGACGATATAAAACTAGATGAGATGAGATGCGATAATATAAGATAAAATGAGACAATATAAGATTAGATAAAATTAGATAATATAAGATTAGATGAGATAAGATAAGACGATATAAAACTAGATGAGATGAGATAATATAAGTTAAAATAAGATTAGATAAGATTAGATAAAATGAGATAATATAAAATAAGATAAGATTAGATAAGATGACATAAGATATGATTAGTTAGGATGAGATAAGATAAGATAAGATTCTATAAGGTAAGACTAATAAGGAATAATCATTTAGGACCAAAGTCCAAATAAGACACATGTGATGCTGCTGGAAAGATGAGAAACTGCATTTTATATTAATTATTTCAATGTATTTATGGGATTGATGGTTAAAAAGTTGCCAGCGTTTGTGTAAGTCTTTGCGGGTTAACTACAAGAATAATCCATGTGTGAAAAATCATGATGCTAGATAATAAGTGGAATTTCAGTCAGAGATGAGTTGGTTGATGAACTCTAAACTGACCTTGTGAAAACAGTTTAACCCATTCCGTTTTCTCTGCACCCTAATGTTCTGTCAAGGTTTACACGGTGTAGCTCAGAGGATGTGTTTGGTCACTGGCGGCTGATCAGGTCTTAGGGTTAAAATGAGGTCAGCGTCGACTCCTGGAGCACATGTCTTCAGTTGGCCTTGGAGCTTCATGTCAATGCCGTATTTTTATTAACTTGCAGAGCTGAAATGTGCTGTAATGTGTGATTCGATTCGATAGTTATTTTAAGCTTCAGCACTAAAAGAGGCTCCGAGAAAAGCAACGACATCATGACTGTGACTAAGTCATAGAGACGGGCACAAATCAATTTACTAATTGATAAATGTTTGTGCTGCATAAATTTAATCATTACAGTCTGATGGTTCCATGTGGAGATGGGACCTGTGTTTGGAAAGGGTCAATGTAGCAGAAAAGAAAGGAGCTTAAGAGGATTTTTTTCCCCTGGCACAGCATTTACACATGGGGTCTCCGCTGGCCTAGAGCATGAACTGATGATCTTACCACTTAGCTATCGAGGTTGATTTTTTTTAAACCCCACCCCCCGAGGGAAGGCAAGGGGTGTTGTTTGTTAACACTCTAGCAGCAAAACTATTGGTTGAATTCCTACCAAATTGGGTTTATAGATTGCCAGTGACAAAGAATAGATCCGATTATATTTTGGGGAAAGTAGGTCAAAGTTAAAAAAATTTTATGAATTAAAAAAAAAAAAGAAAAACAAAAAATTTCAAATGTCTGTAGCAGCAAAACTATTGTTTCAATTCCTACCAAATTGGGTTTATAGATTACCAGTGCTCCAGAATGGATTTGATTACATTTGGGGGAAAGTAAGTCAAAGTTCTTTTTTTTTTTATGAATTAAAAAAAAAAAAAAGTCCCATTTACAATGGGCGAAATTTCAAATGTCTATAGCAGCAAAACTATTGGTTGAATTCCTACCAAATTGTGTTTATAGATTACCAGTCACCTTAAATAGATCTGATTATATTTTGGGGAAAGTAGGTCAAAGTTCAAATGTTTTATGAATTTTTTAAAAAAAAAATTTTTCTCCATTTACTTATAATGGGTGAAATTTCAAATATCTGTTGCAGTAAAACTATTGATTGAATTCATACCAAATTTGGTTTATAGATTGCCAGTGACTCAGAATACATTTCATTACATTTTGGGAAAAGTTGGACAAAGTTAATTTTTTTTATGATTTTTAAAATATCTTTCCATTTACTTACAATAGGTGAAATACATGTGAGGGGTGGGGTTTGTTGTGCCTGGCACCACTTGTTCAGTTTTGTTGGACACATGCAAAAAAAAAACCAAAAAAAACGATGCACAAACTAGTGATTATACTACAAGAAAAAGACCCAGAACAATGAGTGAGAATACAGCGAACGTGCTTGTTTAATACGTTTGCAGGAAGTGCTTGGCTTGTCAGAAATCCATAAAGTCTTCTTTGGTGAATGCGGCAGCAAATGATGCATCAAAGCTGTGTATGTGTCTGCTTTGTTTAGGCCTGTGTGGACATCTTTTGTCTGTTTGTCTGCTTGACTGGCTACAATGTGGGGATTTTAGTTAAATATTAATGTATCAGGAGGTGGAAAATATCATAATGAATCAAGCCACAGTTCCAACTGAACATTAAATTTCCAGGGAGATCCCCCGTCTACCACCATTCACTTACATTTACACTGGATTAAAATCGTCTTTTTTTTTTTGGTATTTTGTTTTGTCTTAGAAAGGACAGACAGATCCTTTGAGAAAAAAGACTTTAGCCCTACCAATAATAAATGTTTAACATTCTATAAAATGTTTATAGATGCTTAATTAAATCCTAACATGCATGCTTCATAATTTATGCATCATGATGCAACATGGAGTCACGGAATTCAGACGTCAGCATTGTTTCTCCTGGACTTTCTCCTCAAAAAGCCCATTAATTACCATCTTTGACATTTTATGTTTAGATCAAGAATAAAATAAAACATTTTCACACTGCTCTTGCATGAAAATAATCCTTAATTTACTTGTTTTTGTGAAATATAGGCTCACATTTAGGCAAGCAAAATACTAGCTTCAGTTATTTTATTCCTTATTATCTCCTCTGCTTCTTGCCTCCCTTTATTCTAGCTTCTGACTATGATCTTTGTTGATATTTATCCGATGTAATAAGATGGAGAGATAAAACTCCATTAATATCTCCTGCTTTCCTGAACATCTGCGCTGACAAATCGAGAAATGACACATTGAGTTTGCAGTAAGGCAGATGCACATCTCAGTTTCCCATCTCAATATTCTTAACTAGACACTCCCCACTTTGCAGACAAACAGGACAGCAGCAAACAAACACCCAAATATATACAATCAGATTATCATTAATGTTATCAACCCACAGATGATTGCAGATGATATATGTGTGTATATTTTAAGCGCTTACTTCCAGGTGTGTGCGACCAAGTATATTGCAACGACAGCGACTTAAACATATGGTGACAGAAATATTAAACTCAGAAAAGTAAGGTAGAAAAATTAGATAAATACTTGTTGTCAGTGACATCAAATTAAAAAACTTTGATAGTTTGACACTTGAGGGAAAACTGAAAGTGGGAGACAGAGTTATCCTCAGAGTTGAGTCTAAAATATATATTTTATTGAATAAATCTCACAGTGGAAACATTTAATTAACTGTCCAGTGACTTCATCAGAAAAACAAGAATGTGTGAATGGGAAGATGATGTTGATAGAGCATCCCTGTTGTCATTACCAGTTATGAGGAATAAAGATTTACTGTCCCTGGTGAGTCCCACAGCACTAAAACTGAGGCTCGAATCCAGAAAAACAGTGGCTTCTTTGTTCATTATTAATATTTATTTATTTAATTGCATCTAAAAGAGGAAATCCACCTTAATTGGAACGTGGTGTCTTGTTCAGAATAAAGAGAAAAATGAAATGATAGATAGGAAGGCGACTAATTAGACTAAATTAGTTACTTACACCATTTCAAATAAGATGTTATCATACACGCATAGCAATGTCTGTCTTAATTTTTCATTTATTTATCCTGTTCTTGTTCATTTTATTTGTTTAGTTTTTTAAATAATGGGTCCTCATGATTTTAAACCAACTTGTAAAATGAATTTTTAACGGCTTGGTGAGCTAAGTTTACAGTTAACCCAAAGTCTTCATCAACCCCCTGATGCTAGTTTCCTTTTTTAAGCAGGTACATCGTCATGGTAACTGTCTGCACTTATTATAATCTTCATTAAATACATAAAAAGCCATTCTTAATCTCACGAGTAAACTGGATGAAAAATGGCATCGCCCACCACTCACTGATGTTGATGTAGGTACATAAATAGAAAGAGGAGGGTTGTGTTGGATTTTTTTTCTCTCCTAATGAGATATATGGTCGGTTTTTGCATCTTTAAATAGTGTACCCTCTGCGTTTTCATGTTGGGATGTGTGCATTGTGTACGATTCTCCTCTAGGAATCTTCTCTGAGCCACTTTCATTTTTTTTGTGTTCATTTATATTCATTTACTTTTTTAACCATCAGATATTTCTAATTTTTGGTCACATTCTCACTGAATTTATTCATGGCATTTCTTATTAAAAATCGTTTTGACACAACATATTTCTGTCTTATAACTATTATTTTGCCTTATCTGACTCTGACAGATGGGTCTGAGGCGCTCTAACTTGTTAACTAGTGTCTGAGAAGTAAATAGTAGATGGTGATAGACTAAAACCCTGCAGGTTTATTGAAATTTTACAACAATAACAGTAATTATACATGCACCAAACAGCCAAAAAATGGAACGCTTTTGGATTCAAAAAAATAAAAACAATAACAAAACTTAACAATATTCAGTCTTTTGGTTTCCCTTACAGTTTCCTTTCATTTGTGGTCTCTTCCTTTTTTTTCTCTTGTTACTCTTTTATTGTTTATTTTTTCATACAATTTTTCTACCTTTGTTGGATAAATGAGCAATAGTGGGTGTTACTGATGTAGGATTCCTGCAAAATCACAACATTAAATCAGAAAATGAACATCAAAACTGCAACATATTGGTTTACAGAGTTAGATAATTAACTAAACGGAGCTTCAGCAGAAGAAAATAAACACCCTTAACTGCTTTGCCAAAGGCAGAGACACACTGTCGAGCGCTGAAGCAGACGCTGTAGCTTCTTATCACTGTTACGAGGGGCTGCACAGGTTATAATCCATTCTATCACTCACATATTCATACATTCTCCTTTCATAGTCATAGACATTTTAACTATCACACCCATATTTTCTCTCTCACATAGATTTTCGTAGAGCATGTAGAGAACATATTAATTTATGTATGAGGAGCCGTATACATACATACTCCCCATGCATATATATTTTCCACATATACAGGGTGGGGAAGCAAAATTTACAATATTTTGAGGCAGGGATTGAAAGACAGTGTATGACCAATTAGTTTATTGAAAGTCATGAGAATTTATTTGCCACAAGAAAATTGACATAATAGAAAATGTTTTTATTCTATGTGTCCTCCTTCTTTCTCAATAACTGCCTTCACATGCTTCCTGAAACTTGTGCAAGTGTTCCTCAAATATTCGGGTGACAACTTCTCCCATTCTTCTTTAATAGTATCTTCCAGACTTTCTCGTAATAGTTTTGCTCATAGTCATTCTCTTCTTTACATTATAAACAGTCTTTATGGACACTCCAACTATTTTTGAAATCTCCTTCGGTGTGACGAGTGCATTCAGCAAATCACACACTCTTTGACGTTTGCTTTCCTGATTACTCATATGGGCCAAAGTTTCTGAAAAGGTATGGATAATAGTGTTAGGTATGATTATGACATCAATATATGTTTGGTTTCAAAACAACTGACGTAGTGCCTGCTGAGAAAAAAACAACTAAATGTTCATTGTAAATTTTGCTTCCCCACCCTGTATATATATATATATATATATATATATATATATATAGATATATATAGATATATATAGATATAGATAGATAGATAGATAGATAGATAGATAGATAGATAGATAGATAGATAGATAGATAGATAGATAGATAGATAGATAGATAGATAGATAGATAGAGGGTGTCCCATAAGTCTCCATACATAGGAGACATAATACATTCCATGGTTCTAACATGTATTTCTTTATATTTCTTCTTTATAGTTCTTCAGCAGTGGAGGACACGCATTGAAATGTGTTTCCGACAAAATGGCAGTCATATAGAGCATATTATATAAATAAAAATGGTTTATATCAAGAAACGTTTATTTTTCCTATGTATGGAGACTTATGGGACACCCTGTATATACAGTATATACTCCTTATACATACATAGATTTTCTTCTCACATGCATACCTTCTTCTCATACAAAATATAATTCTCCTCATTCATGCATAAATTTTCCTCATACATGCATACATTCTCCTCTCACATACAAAGTTCCTCAGAACGTGTGATTGTGAGATTTAAAATGAATTAACATGTGAGAGGAAACGTCTAAAAAGTGAAAGAGAAAATGTATGAATATGAAAGGAAAATGCGTGAGTGAGAGAATGCATTATGTCTTGTACATCCCATCGTCCCTATCTCATCTTTTCCACTCGTGTAATTTATGTTGGTTCACTTTTCTCCTCATTTCTTGCTCTCTCAGTTGGGTCTGGAGGTACAGCTGGTCTGCTCAGATTGGATGCACAGGAGATTAAACAACCTGACATGCAAGGAGTTAACCCTTTAGTAGCTGTGTTGTGTGTGTGTGTGGTCTGGAACACACAGGAACACACAATATATGTCACTGTTTTTTTTTTGTTTTTTGTTTTTTTTTCCTGTCCTGGGTCTCCTGGCTGTCTGTGTACCTGTTTATATTCCCTGGTGTGTGCCGTCAACCAATGAGCTGGAGACTAGGAAAGCGACCGTGGGAACAGCAGAGGCTCACTCTGATACACGCTACACCACAGACTGTCAGCGCTCACCTGGGGATCTTTTCCTTCCTTTGTTTATCTGATTATTTAAGAGTGCCAGGGTTTTCCTATTTTACTTGAATTTGCAGGTTGTTCTGTTATCAGGTTTGGTTTAGTTTACTTGTTTTCTTCCAGCAAGTTGCTTTCCTTACCCATAAATACCCAATGCTACTTTTATGGCAAATGATTTTTTCTCTCTATTTAACCTTTCTTAAACAATTGATCACTATTTATTATAATATTATCCTCTGTATTTAGTGTTTTTTAGTGAAAATCAGGTATCTTCCTATATTTAATTTACTGATCATGTTTATGTTATGTTTATGCATTTGGCAGACGCTTTTTTCCAAAGCAACTTACAGGGGAAAACCAATCAAATCACTCAATCAATCAAATTTTATTTATATAGCGCCAGATCACAACAAAAAAGTTATCTCATGACACTTTATATATAGAGTTGGTCAAAACCAGACTCTAAGCCAATTTACAGAAACCCAACAGAATCCTCATGAATGATCATGTGTAGATGTTGAGGGTTAACAGAGAAAACTCCAGAAAAAGGGACTTTTTCAGCAAATTTATCAGTAACTGAACATAAAAACCAGTTTTCCATCCACTGTCACTTATCAAACTCCATGGGTTTTACTGATGGATCTATGTTATAGAAGATGACGCTTTTCCATTCGACAGTGGCAAAACTTTACCGATATGGTTCCACTGTGGGTTCCTGTGCATCATTTTCATTTACACTCTGAATTGATGTGTGGGGAAGTTGATATGGCCATCACAGTATTTACTAAATGTCGAAAAAACAGAAGTACATAATGTCAGTTTTTCCATTAAATCACAAATGTGAGGATTTGTTTATTTATTATTGCGAGATGACACAAGAAGTCATTCCATAAACGTGGTGATAAACGTAAATATCGTGTTGATTTACGGATATATTCGTTATTTATTATATATTACCCCTCTATCCCGTACTAAATTTAAAAAATGATTCGGTTTCCTGGTGTGTCCACACATGCCATGTTTCTTTTAAAACTCTTCTTTGTAACATCTGTCAACATCTGTTTTTTTAAATGTACATGACTCTAGTTGCGGAAAAAGGTCTTTCCGTTGCAGTTTTACATGATATACCAATTGTGCTACACCCGAAAAACCACTTCTTGCCAGCGCAAAACCTTTTAATCAAAATATGAGAGTTTTGGCGAAATTGTCGTTTTTCCATTAGGTACATTTTTATGCGCAAGGTAAATTTGTGCAATTTGAGGGTCAATGGAAAAGTGACTAGTGTTTCCACATTCACTATGGAACCTCTGAACATCCAAATGAGTCACATCTGATGACCATGAAAAGATGATAAACTGCAATGTACACCAATAATTTACATGTATTGATAGGATTAATGGATAGACCGGTATTAAACATTTTAGGTCAGAAGTTGCTTTTGGTCTGTGGTGGATGTTTGGGTCTTTATGGGTTAAATGTAATCATGTCAAGTAATAATGCCTTATTTCTACAACATTAAATCCAGAAAGTTAGGATCTTTGAACCCTGAACACTTATGTGAGGTAGGTAAGATGTGTTGTGTCAGTAACGTGGTTGTGCCGTTGTCCATGATTAAATATGATAAGTTCATTTTGTTCAGTTCATTCATCAAGGCCGTTCATCAAGACAGAGTAAAAGGATGGACTCAAATGCACGGTGCTGAGGGGAGTAAAGGTGTTTATTAACAGAAATAAAATCTGACAAGGAAAGAACACAAAACCTGGGAATGAAAACATCAGAGTCCACAGTGAGTCTATGGACTGTAGTAACAGCACCAGTAGCAATGATCCAGCACCGCAGAGGAGCCACTTATGTAGACTCCTAATGTAGACCTGCTCCAGGTGGGGTGTCTGATAATCAGTCTGAGGGAGGGGTCTGTGGCAATGCAGGAGTGTACCGTGACACTTTGTAAGTGGGTCTATGTGGGTTACAGGTCAGTCAGCATGTATACAGTGATGCATGAATGAACCACATCACAAATATTTAATATAAATATATATATACTGGGGAAGTGTAATATGCTAAGCAGGATCTGTTTTATAGTGATTCAGACCCATTTTCTGGAGAAGTACATAGAAGACCTCATTATAAAACAAAAGTAAAACTTGATCATTGAAAATAAATTTACTGCATTTGTTAGAAGACACATGCAGCTGCTTTACATAACTTCTGTTGACAGCTATGAGATGTGATTTATTGTATTTTTTTTACTTTCTCTAAATCTCATTACTCTTGTTTTTACATCTGTTGTGGTTGCTTTTACATAACAAGTGTGTTTTTATTGGAAATAATTTCCATTTATGTTGGACTGAGATAGGATCTCTCTGGCTAAATTAATGATAAAATAAATAAATAATACATTGAAAATGCACCTTATGTCAAAAGTAAACAGTGTAAGAGTCTGAGCAAAGATAATTGTTGGAGGAACTGTGGCTTTGTGAAGGCAAGGCACTTTCATATTTTTTGGGACTGTACTAAGATTGTACCCTACTGGTTGCTGATGATAAAGGAAATCAACAACATAACAAGAATGGACTTACCATTTGACAGTAGCTTGAATTGCTTGGGTAACCTACCACACGAGATGAAGAAATCTGACAGATATCATGTGTTAATATTATTAGCAGGGGCAAAAAAAAAAGCCATAACTCGAAAATGAATGTGTGAAGAACCCCCAACACTGTGGTGAATGAATGATATCTGACATGGAAAGGCTGACCTTCTCATTAAGACTCACTACTGACAAACGGAAAAAAAAAAAAAAGGGAAAAATGGGATGTTTATGTTAATCAAAGAAATCCTTGAACCTGTATAATCTTATACTTATGTATGTTTATTTTGACTTTTTGGCTTAATTTGTCCTGAACCTGTCTGTATTTTATTTGTCTAAAGATTGAATCTAGATGCTCTAACTGTTGCGGTCTGTTTTTTTTTTGTTAAAATATATATATGAAAAAATAAATTGAAAATAATTAACATAATAGAAGGACGTGGCTTGTCAGCTGTTATTTCCAGGAATGCCAGACAACAGGGGACGACTATGCCCCCTACTGTCTGGCATCCTACGGAGGACAGCATCCCAGGTGTGGAATAAGGCGTAAGATCCCTCATCCCTGTTCATGGTCCTCAGGGCCATTTCGGACTCATAAACACATTAGTTTAAGGTCAAATAGCTGTATACTAGTCATCATGTCATATTTGTGAGGCTGAATTTGCATGACTAAATGTGTACCACTTCTATTTCCCGAACCTCAGCACTTGTATGCATTTATACATAGTTGATATTGGCATGTTAGTGTGTATTTATTTTGTCAACATGTATTTAAATGTACAACAACATCTCTGGGAGGGAGGATGGAGACAGAATCAGGACAAGTTGTGTTCCACAAGTGCACGTATGTGCTGCGCAGATCTTACAAATAAATGGCTTCCTTTATTTAATTAAATAAATAAGAAATATCATATGCATCACTTCTCATGGCTACACACACACACACGCACAGTAATAGCTCAGTGAACACCTAATTAGCAGCCAACCAAACAGCTTTTCTTTCCATGTTTATACAACAGTATGAATGGGCTCCAAAAAGTAATTATTCCCGTTTTTTATTGTCTTTATTTTTAAAAAATGTTCCTTGTTGTTTGAAAAAATCCCTTCATGCCTCATTAAAGAATCTGTCTGATATTTCTTTGCTGTGTAAAATTCTCATGTGAGTTTTTTTTTAGGATATGATAGGTGCTTTGTGGTTATTATATGGTAATACTTTTTATAACTCACATCGAAGCAGATGAAAATATATCCATTTCTATGTCTTTAAAAATATTACCCTTAAGCATTTTATAGTCTTTAAGTATTCTATAACATCTTTGTACTTTGCTGAGAATTTCTTCTGCCACATCTTACTGGAGAATTTCCTTGTTCAGCTGATCCCCTCTTTAAAAAACTACAATCAGAGAAGCCAAGGCTTATGTTGTTTTTTTTGTGTTACTTTATATTTTTGTGTCTCCTTCTATAACCAAGCTATCAGCTTCATTCAGACAAGTGAATCAAACTTTGTTGCCTTTTTGGCTAATCCTTATTCAATATGCAGATATTAAAGCAGATTACAAAAAGAGATCCCGATCTCAAAATGACCATCGTTTCTTCTTTTGTCTGTCAGTTTTTCATTCTTTCATATGAATTAACCCTTTTCCGCCAAGTGCGGCAAGACAAGGCAAGGCAAATTTATTTGTATAGCACCATTCATACACAAGGCAATTCAAAGTGCTTTACAAAGGCATAAAATTACATAAAAATCATAGAGAATAAAAGATTAAACAAAAGGAAAGTGCAGAAAAGATAAAAAATAAAAATAAAAATAAAAATAAAGAAGGAAATTAAAACAGGAATAAGAGATAGTTAAACAAAAGCTAAAAACAGTCTTGAGTAAAATCAAGAATTTGAAGTGACTATTTATGGTCATTTAAGAATTTGAAGAGACTATTTTTGGTCATTTTTGCACACACTACAAGAAAGTGACAGCAACAGAGTGAAGACAGTGAGTCAACAATATCAGGTCACAACATGTGGTTTTCTTCTTGGATTTTTTTTTTTTTTTTTTTTTTTTTTTGCCGTTTATGGGCGAGGAACCTAATATGGTAGCTTCATTGACCTTGATTTTCAACATGACAATAAAACATTTTGAAAAATTTCACAAAAGTCATAAAGTCTTGATATATCCTGCAATAACACACTAAGGTTGAAAAATTGAATTTCAGAATATTTCTATGAGTGCCCTATAAAGGGTTAAATCCTAATGCAAACATTACAGTTTAGTTGTAAAGCCAAAACATATAACATTTTCCTTATAAACTTTATATAGCTCTCACAGTAAAATTTTGTAATCATCACTTCTCATCATATATTGGTGTGATGTGATGTATTTACCCGCAGAGGAGCTGCATTCTGCCTGTATTTTCTATTTTCCTCTCGTTTCATTGTGTTCAGTATGTTTCTGGGTGTTGACTTTAACGGACTGAGTTTCTACCTGTAGCCATTAACAGCACTGTGCAAATACAGGCAGGACGAATATAAAAATGAAGCAACACATTTATGTTGCGTTTCCACTACGCGGTTCCGGCTCAACTCGACTCAAGTTGGCCTTTTTGCGTTTCCGTTACGTAAAAGGACCTGGAATCTGGTACCCGAAGTTTTTGGTATCTGCTCTGCCAAGGTTTCAAAACAGGGGAAGAGATACAAAACATGACGTGTAAACACTGCAGACCACCGACTGGTCAGAGAGTTGTCTCTGTGTCATTGCGTCATCAATGTGCGACCCACCTGAAATATTATTTCAATTTAGATAGTTGAATTCTTAAGTTTAATCACACGTTAGTCAGTGCTGGTCAGGATTCTTTTGTGTCACTTGATTTTCTTTGTTTCACTGGTCAGTCGTAAATTTCTTTGGATAGGTCACATTTTGGTCACATACTAAACTGACAGATATATGATCACAGGACTTTACCTTAGGCACTCTTTTAAATACATATGCCCATAGACGATCGTAAACAACAAGAGATAAGAGATAAAAGGGGTTTTACATAAAGGTATCACATCTGCCTGACTTTAGAGTCACATGACACTAGTCCGTTTTCTGTGACCCAGCCCACCTAGCACAAGGGGTTCAGCTCATAGTTTGAAGATCGGTTTATAAGGATTATAAAAGTGATGTGCATTGGAATGTCTTGATCCATTTCCCTGCTTGGGGTGTGGATCCTCAGCTGAGTTATATTTGTTTGTGATCAGATCAAGCCAATAATTAAATTTATAAAAATGAGACCAAAAAGAATCCAGACTTTTTCGTGGAGCTTCCAACAAACGAACACGCTAACACACCATTTTAACAAAAACACATTCTGATTCTGAAGTTTGCAGTAAATATTGCGGTAGGTTAATCCATATGGTGGTAGCCAGCAAAATGACACCGTGGTCAGTCGAGGGGGTTCAGACATTTTGGTCCTTGGTGGCTGACGAAAAAATTCAGCATGAGCTTGACGGGACAACACGCAACAAGTGAGGTTATCAGCAACTCTCTGAGGGGACGTCACAGAAGTTACACGCTGCATCACTAGGATGTCCAGGTACTTGAAAGTCAGTAGTGTCCTGTAATGGAAACAGTCTCCAGGAATAGTACCTGGTACCCAAGTCGAGTCAAGTCGAGCCGGTTCCATGTAGTGGAAATGCAGCATTAGATACTTACAATGCTCTCTCTACTCTTCTGAATTACTGTGCAGCTCTGAGAGACAAAACACTGGGCAAAGCAAACACATCGGCCTCTAACAGACGTGTCAAAGACAGAACAAAAATGCCTGTGCTTCTTTTGTGCTGTTTTTTCTTCTAGAACACAGGCGCCAAATCCGGCCCGCCAAAGGGTCCAGTCCGGCCCTGCAGGATGAATTTGAGAAATGCAAAAATTACGCAAAGATAATAACAATCCTTTTAATTCAGGTTCCACATTCAGACCAATTCAGTCTCAAGTGGGCAGGATTCAGTGAAATACTATCAGAATAACATATAAATAATGACAACTCCAATTATTTCTCTTTGTAAATGTAAATATTTTCATGTATTTACACTGAAACAAAGTATAATTTTACAAAAAATGTGAACAACCTGAAATGTCTTAGGAGAAGCAAGTACAATTTTAACAATATTCTGTCTGTTATTAAATGTTTTGTGTGTTTGTAGATCCACTGTGATCTGTAAGTTCTAATGTACATGTGTAAATGATAAACTGAGGCAGAATATTGTTAAAATTACACTGATTTTTTTTTCAGTTTGTTCATGTTATTCACATCTTTTGAAAGGATAGTTTGTATATGTAAACCTTTTCATTTTGTAAATTTACTTTTTTGTCCTAAAACATTGAGAAAAGTTTGGAGTTGACATTATTTATATATTATTATGTTATTATTTTACTGGTTCGGTCCACTGCAGATTAAATTTAGCTGAATCTGGTCCGTGAACTAAAATGAGTTTGACACCCCTGTTCTAGAGCATTCCAATACAGTTCTGCAAAGGTGTGGGTGTGTCCATGTTTGTAGACTATATGCTCAATTGCAGATTCAGGAAATAATATGTTCTATTTCTACTCCATGTGTTTTTCTTGCTATGCCATTCACGTTCTTGATTCACTCCATTTCTTGCTCAACCACCGCTCTTTCTCCCTCATGGACAGGAGGGGCTCAGTGCTGTTTACAAACACAAGTAAGAAATGTTGCATACTTTGCCTTTAAGATTGCAAAATTATAAGAATTTTAGCAACATCTTCGGTGCCAAATTGTAGCCTGCAGTCATTGGCCAAGTTTCTCTTGGCTGTTCCAATCTTAAAATCCATAGGCAATGGGTGTTTGCCATCAGAGTGCTTGACTTCAAAAAAACCTTCAAAATCAAAGATCAGTGTTATCTTTTAAATTATTCCTTAATATTCTAACTTTCTGATTAGTTTTTTTATCAAAACTTTTACATCTATTTTTTTTGTCTGTTTTATTTGTGTCATTAATAGGGTTACAGGTTACATCAATATAACAAAGTACAATTTGAGAATAAATTAAAGGAGCAGAGAAGCTGAAATAGAAAGAGATGATGCCAGCTGTATCAGTATCCAGGATGGCAACACTTTAGAAGACACACTGTTGAAGAGGATAGAGCTCTGGTCAGCACCTTTTGAGCTTTGCACCTCAAAGACTGCCCCTGTCCCAACTGCCAGGGAGAGGAATGTGTGATGATGGGATTCTTCCAGGAGCTTATGCAGAAAGAGCAGCTGCCGCAGTACCTGTATCCTAACGGGAGGCTGCCCTGCATTGGATTATTCTTTTGTGACTGCATTTTTTATAATTTTTTTTTTTTTATGTCAGATCAATTTGAAAGATGCTTTTAAGGCTTACACACGCAGGTTTTTGCAGAAAAATGGAATAGAAGTCATGTCGTTTTGAAGTGGTGCGTGATTGAAAGTCCACAGATCTGTAACTGGATGGTTGCCACAAGAGTTAAACCGCTCTGAATCTGTTTCCTGTGGCCCTTTGTCATGCCACCTGTGCATAGATTGGCCTGAGCTTCCGCTGTTTTATGTTCTTTTTTTTATTTTTTGTGTAAGGCTGATAATAAAATGCAGTAAAATGAATTCAGCTCCACAACGGTTGAGTTTTAGGGACAGATTGATGATATGTCCTTGTCTATTGGCAGCTAACCAGTGAAAACATGTAAAAGTCCAAATTGTTTTAGTGCGTTACCATATTTTTTTGCTGGCCAGTCCCCATATTTGTGCAAGGTTATCATATTCAATATGTGACAGGACGGAGAACGGTAGGAAAACAGCTGCTCATTTAAGCACACACTTTCTTTAATCTGTGGTTGCCATGGTTTCCCTGGAGTCCTGTGGTCCGTGCCCCATATGTTCTGTGTGAGCAACTGTAATATGTGTATGCAAATATGTGTTTGTGAGATTAAGTTTGCAGGCCCCTCCTTCTGCACATACTCCCCATTTCTGCCAAGCTCCATGTGTGGTTGTTTGTTATTAATCCAGAGGTTGTGAGTTTGTCCCCTGGGGGAGACACTTGAAATGCATGACGTCTCATCTTGCCTGCATGTCTCTTTAAATAAGAATGTTGTGTGGATGAGTGGTTGTCAAATACCCACTGCCCACATTCCAATCCTCTGTTAGATGAATGTGCAGCTCTCGAAAGGACACACACCATCACAAGCGGTATACATCAACAATATTTATATTTACATTGATGGGAGGAAACATGTAGATATTTTGTGCTCTCTATTGTCATTGTTCATAGCCTGGAAATATTAGCTGGAAGTTAACTAGAATGAATGTCATAGTATCTTGTATAATTACACATTTTCCCATTCAGGAATGCATTTCATGAAAACACAAGCTATGCAAGTATTAAAAAAAAAAAAATCATATTCCAGTATTATTGTTGATTCATTTCACTCAAAATTAAAAAAAAAAAAAAAAAAAAAAAAAATTACATAAGTAGTTTAGTAACAGACCTTTCCATCCTCTAAATGGAAACAAATACTAATGAGTGAAGAAAATTCTGGACTTAGGGCAGCCTTGTCAAACCCCCTTAAGGCAACAATTCTATAAGTACTACACAATGAATTTTAATGTAAAAGTCCCTGTAGCTACTAATGCTTACAGACAATGAAATACAAAATAAATGAGATGTATAGTATGTGTCCCTATTGTGTGGGCAATAAAGAAAACATTCAAGACTCACATATTTCAAAACACTAGGCCAACAGATTAATATATAGTACTCTACTATATATTATACAGTATATACAGGACTGTGCAAAGGTTGTAGGCCAACATTAGCATTGTTGGTTTCATAAAGTTCTAATAACCACACATATGCATTTTTCATTCTCTATATAAAGGTACAAACTGGATATTTGGGTAGAATGTACAGCAGTAAAAATACTGGTGGTAGTATTTACTGTGACTTCACTTTGCACTTACTATGTCTTTAGTGCTTTTGTTCAGTTAATGTGAGATTTATTGCTTTAATTTTCTGTTTTATTCCAGGTTTCATTCAACACATGTCAGATGTTTGTCAAAAGCGTTTGTGCTGCTTCCTGTCATGGGATCAGGGGTCACGCTAAATAGTGACTTTAACCTTTAGAACCCACTCACTTAAATGTTCTTGTAGCTATTCATTGAGGTAGTAATTTATTCAACTACTAAAATCATAAGCTTTTTATTCACTCTTTGCATTTATTTATATAATGTTTAAGCATCTTAAGCACCTAGAAGATCTTAGAAGCATAATAAACATATGTGCATGACAGACAAAAATGGATTTTCTACGGTGTTTCCTGTTGGTGTATTGATATTCCAGTATGGATCCACACTCCACTTGTGACGCACTATTGTAAATGACTGAGTGTGATGTCATTCTTCTATAACAATGAGTCACCATAAACATTACCATTTTACCATTTACAGTTTCTGGCTTGGAAGTCAAAGACAAAGGCATCATCTCTCAGCATGTTTGTTCATTTGAAGCAGACAAACACAAAGGTGTATTTTTGGGCAGCTTTGCAGGGCGTCCTGGTGGGCAAGCCAAATGGCAGGCAGAGATGAAGGGAGATGCACAACATGTTCGGCATCGGTACTTACACTAGACGTCAGCGGGGAAAGAGACAAAACCGGTAAATAGGGGATCAGGGAGATGGATCGTTCTTCGTTGGCTGCTGTGGTGTATTACCTTGGGCTCTGCTGATGACTGGATTACATTACATCGGTGTCAAAACATTACTGCCCGTTGACTGCAGCCGCATGGGGAATTGAGCAGCCGGCAGGTCAGAGCTGTCCATGGTCCTGATACGGCCACTGAGAAATGAGGCCACACTAATGCGAAAGCAGGGAATAGCAAACACAGAACAAGGACAAGAAGACGTATAGCACACACTGAACACCCTGACTTAAAACTGAATTAAAATATTTAACGTAACACTTAATGAAACACCTAATGGACTTTTCTTTCATTGTCTCGTTAATGGAGATGTGATTGTTCTGTGTCACCTAAAGGAAAGTGTCATGGGATCTGACCCAGTTCAGACTATATGTATTAAATATTCCCTCTGTGTAGTGTACACTTCATGTAATATTACTGAAGTTTTTCCTGCCACGACAGCATTAAATACCAGTGTTACTGAGGCTACTGAGGCCGCTTTATCAATCTACGACTACTTTTGGCTGCTTCCTATAAGGATCGTCACATCCACTCATCTGCTTCCATTTGACTCTGACCATATTAACATGAAACCACATCTTTTCCTCTCTGATCTTTTTCTTTGTCATTTTCAAAAAAGTACTCCGTAAACATGGAGTCGTTTCAGGAAATATCTGCATCCACACAGAACCACTGAAAACCACTGAAAACGATGTAGTACAAATGCTAGGTCCGTATGTGGTGTTGTAATGCTCTCTCAAAAAAGAGAAGAAGACGTGGAGCATGCGCATAAAGGTTGCTTGGTTCTACCAGGTCTGATCCAGTATTTCCTTCTGGTTGCTCCTCTCCACGGTAGATCCAAGAGGATGTAGTGAATGTTGTTAGCTATGGTTATTTGTCGCTCATTGTAATGAAAGAGTAGCCAAAGATTTTGATTCAATATTTCCAATAAGATCAATAGCTGTTGTAGCACGAGCACTACTCTGTAGTCCGCCATTGTTGTTGTTGTTCTTGTTGTTGTTCTTGTTGTTCTTGTTGTTGTGCAGTGGCATCTTGCTTCCGGGGTGAAAGGTTAGAGAGATGGGGCAATGACATCATCGTTTTAGAAGATGTGGACGTGAAACAGGCGCTTTCAAATCTATCCACTCTGGGACCTGGTTTCAAAAAGTTGCAGTTTCAGTGACTGAAAAACTATAACTAAACTAAATTAATGATACAAAAGTTTTGCAGATATGACCGAAACTGTCTTCGTATTGGACAGGGCCTCTGTCTCCTGCATCTTCTTCTTTCATACCAACACCTGCATGACCTCCTTCACCACATCCACACCTCTCCTCTGTGCTCTTTGCTTGTAACCTTCATCATCCTTCTACTAAAGTATTCACCATCCCTTCTCTGCACATGTCCAAACCATCTCAGTCGGGGCCATGTAATACTGAAGACTTATTATCAATTTTGGAGCTAAAGTTATTTTTTAAAATAAATACAGTGTTGTCTTTTTTGTAATTTCCTGATGCATGTCAGATCATAAAGTTATAAAAAGGGATGATGTGTTTTAAAGTAAAAGTTTCTGGATCCAGATTGAACAAGTCTTATTAATTTTTTTTTCCTTTTAGCCATCAGGTTTGGAAGAAAGTCTTGTCTTCTCACATGCACAACACCAGAGTCATTCCTAATTTACATTGTCTTACCTGTTCTCAACTTTATTATCATGCAACAATGATGTAACCCTAATACAAATTAAAGTAGACATGATATTCCCTTTGATGGATTATAAAGGAAGTTTCACATCTCTGCAAGTAGTTTCAATCTGTAATAAGAAGAAAAGAGGTTGGTGAAAAATTCCATTAATGAAAATTAACAGTCAGCATTGGTCATCCAGCATGATGTGACATCCTTTTTTGTAGTCTTGTGGTGTTCACAGTAGATAGTATACTTTGTGGTCTTACTTTTTTGCTCCAAATATTTTATATAGTAGAAACACAGGTGATATAAGTGGGAGGTTCTGTGATAGATGAGTGGAACCACCAGCAGCTCTGGCGTTATTTGTGGAGCTGGATGTCGAACTCTGTCAGTTATGGCAGATTTTATACAGCTTCCCTTCAGTCCATTTTAAGAGTTATAAATATTTATGACTATGGGTTCTGTCATAAAGTTGATGTGGACTGATGTGTGATGTGGATTTAACTCACCGGCCAAACAAAACCACAAACAACTCTCAAGAATATGATTTATTCGGATTCTTTCACTTCTTTCAATTTCTGATTGAAAGTATATGAAGATCTGGTGACAACTGGAAGAGGCTGAGGTGTGTGAATAATAAATATCATCTTTTTAACTTATTTCCAATGTTTTGGCATATACTACTTTAACCTCCTGAGACCCAGCTATGGGTTTTCTGACCACATTTGTGGACAAGAGTTTCACAACTTTATACAAAAAAAAAAAAAAAAAAATAGAAAAGAAAAGAAAAGAAAAGAAAACTGTCCACCACAAGGGACATTCCATAAAAATTTTAAAAACTGCATCTTAAAAAACTGTTGCATCATGATGTTTCTTATATAGGCACTTATTTAATAAAAAACAAAAAAAACACTTGTACTGTGCTGACATTTCCTGGGTCATAGGAGGTTAATAAATCACTAATTGATATGAACAGACCAAGGTTATTATTGTTAACGAGAACTAATGAAATGATGAAAACTTAAACGAAAAATTAACTGAAAAAAAAACAAAAACAAACTATAATTGAAAGAAAAAACGATAACTAACTGAAACTATATTGTGTGCTTACAAAACTGACTAAAATGTATAATAATTATGGATTAAATTCCCTTTGTTTATGTCTTTGTCAATGTCGGATTGATATGAAATCAATTTATTTTGCTCGAGCAATTTTAGCTGGCGGCACCATATGGCACTTCATGGTGAGTCAGAGTCGTATGTGGGATTTTTTTGAATACAACAGTGAGGAAGACAAAAGATATTAAAAAAAAAAAAAAATACTAAAACTAAAGTAAAACTAAGCATTTACAAAAAAAAAAAAAAAGAAAACTAAAAAAAACTAGCAAACCTGCTCTAAAAATGCATTAAAGCTAACTGAATTAGAGGAAAAAAAGTGAAAACTAAATAAAACTAAAAGTATAATGAAAAATCCAAAACCATTATCAGCTTGGAACAGTAAAAGTCTAAATAAGTTAATAGTACAAGTATGAAAGAAAAGTATATTTCAATTAAAATATGTATTCCTTCATTCAGTGACTCTTTTATTGACATTCAGTGGGGTTGTTCCTTCTGCTGTACAGAAGATGTCTATTGTTTAAACAGTGTTGGCGCAAAATAAGGAAAGTCGAATTTCCTGTAATAGCATCTGAAAGCTGTTGCTGTTTTATGGCAGCTTTACAGCTTCATTGTAGCGTGTTTTAGGGGAATATTCAGAAATACTGCAGTCTGCTTGTTCCACTGTACCTTTTGCTGCAGGGACCATTGCTAGGATTTAAAACCACAGTCACGATTTACTGTATATCCTGACGCAGCCACAGTGCTCCAGGGAGAGGCTGAGCGAGCCCACTGAAGATAAATAGTAAACTGAGGCTTAAGTAGCTTCTGTTGAGGGCAAATATTCTGTTGCTTAAAATTTAATTTATCTGGCTGGGGGCAGCACAGTTTGTCATGATGAATAATATCTCCTTTAACCAGCAATAAGAAAGACGATTATCCTGTCCCAAACCTGTTATGTTACACCGTACAGCTCTGCTTTATGTGAGGCGATTTGGGAAACTGATCAATTTGTCATATAATAAGATTTTCATGTATCATTAATAGAACCCTGACTAGACTGCCAATACTACAATTTCTATTTCTTCCTCCCTTGCTAAACAACTTCATAAATCCCTATTAAGTTCACAAGGCCCAAAGGCTGCTAAAATTAAAAAAAAAAAAAAAAAAAAAAAAGCAAGTTGTAGTTGTTTGATGAACAAGTGTAATTACTGTACGGCCTGATCACAATCAAGGTGCACAAGTATATTTGCATCAGTTATTAATCAGTATTGCAAAAAGATACCCCCAAAACCATTCCCAAAATGTTTCTTTGGCCATCTTATTACTAGATCTTGCAGTCCTCCAAATTTGAAGAAAATCAGGTAAAAACTGATACAATGGCGACCCAATGAGCGTGAAAACATGTGCACAATTTTATTGTTATAAGAGAGCAAAATTATTGTACATAATGTTTTCTAACACAATAAATAATTACTACTCAACTCCTGTGTCTTTTTATTTCAAAATACACACATCACATTGCTTTTCATTTATTGATCATTTTTGTTGAACAGCTGTTTGATTATCAATTCTTATTTTCAGTATTAAGACAATCAACCATTTTGTTCTGAAAACCCTTCTTTTACAGCCCTTTAATTGGAATAATAGAATGGGAACCTGTTATTTCAGTATTATTATGACTAAATATGCACAACTAGACAGATTTTGGTACGCTCCCTGGCTGCAGAAAATTTGGTAACAATGTGACAAACGGATGTTTACGTCGAACCGCATGTTTTCAATGGCGCGTTGTTCACCAAAATTCATGTAGTGTCCGTACACCAATATACTTCCATCAATAATATGGCATATATGCCTTATAGATATGTTGTTATAACTTGTTCACAAATGTTTATTTCCTCCTGTACCAGGAAGACTTAGTCACAGATCTAACAGAGATGCGACCATGTGGTAAGACAGATTTCCGTTCCAATCTTGTAGAGTCCGTACACCAAGTAGTGTCCGTACACCATATCAAAATATGTGGGTCTAATTTTATTGTTTCTGTCAATATATGGAATTTTTCAGTGCGCATGCTTTGGACACGACATCTATGCAATAAACAATGTATGATTATCCTGAGTGCTGAAACATTTGTATATCTTTGTAGGCATTAAATCTGGAGGCTATTAGGCTGGAGTGTTTGTACACCCAATAATTTCTGATTTGACAGGGGTACAAGCCTGCGAAACTTTTAGTAGACACCATAATACAAAAATATTTTGAACTTTAAAAGACAAATATCAGACAAATAAAATGGCCTGTCTGATTTTTTGATAGAGCATTATTATTTTTTATCTATATGTGCACCTTTTCTGGTACCCTTGATTGTGATCAAGTCAGCAGTGTAGGTTCACAAAACACAGCAATGATTTGTGGGTAAAAAAAATGATGATATTACACCATGGCAGTGGGAGAACATAGAGTACATTCAGGGAAGAAACAAATATTTGACATTTATTCAATGCATTACAGTTTAATATAAGCTCTTTTTGGTTATTTTTATCTTAATCCTGAGATGTATTAATGTATTAGTCACCTTAACATTTTCTTTGCTCTGACACGTGTCCTTTGGCAATGAACTCTGGATTCTGCTAAAAGACACATGATCTCATGCTGAAATTAGAGGTGTTTTTTAAAACGTGTCCTCAGCACATGTCTTTACAAAGGTCTGCCTATCCATCATCCCCATTATGTTTAAAGCATGATATCTCTAAAACGAGTTAGCAGGATGTCACAAAATCTGGCCCAAATGTTCTCTTGGATCTAAGAATAAAGTGAAACAATTTTAAGAGTGAAAAATTGAAGGTTAAGGTCACTGTGCTGCTCTGTCTGTCCATTAGTGTGAGCATGATACTGCATCTCACAAATACATCCAGGGGAATTCTTCAAATTTCGTCCAAATGTTCACTTGGCATCAAGGATGAAATGATGCAGGTTTGATGGTCACAGGTCACATCTGTGCATTCTTATGAAAACAAAACTTCAGAAACACAATGAAGAAATTTCTTGCAATTTGGTGTAAAAAGACTCAAGTATGAACTGTATGTATTTTTGTAGCCATAGCTTCTGTTCTAGTCATTTTGTATCCATAGTTTGGTCCTTTCTTATGATTCAGGCTACGTTCAGACAGCAGGTCTTAAGGCACACTTCAGATTTTTTAGTGAAATCTGAATTTTTTGTGTGCTCACTCATATTAAATGTGACTTATATCAGTTTTGAGTATGAACAGAATGCGATCCTGAAGTGACCCACATGCACGAAAGAGGTCCTAACATAATATATGACCACGCAGGCACACACTGTGTTTACAGAAGTAAATATGTTTTTTCCACCATTCCTCCTCCTGGGATGCAAACTTGTGACGTTTGTCGCATTTTCAATGAAGTAAAGGTCGGATAAATGCGACCTGGCTGTTCAAACTGAAGTCGTATTGCAAAATATCAGACACATATCGGATTTAGGACCACATATGAAAGAGGCCTGCATTGGATTTGAAAAAATCGGATTTGTGCTGTTCAAACTCTTTAACAGATCGGGTACAGGTCACATATGGGGAAAAAAATTGGATTTGGGCCACAGTTGTCTGCAGTCTGAACACAGCCTTAGACATTTTGTCTTTTGTTTTTGTTTTTTTCTTAATTTGTAGTAGATGTTGCAAAATGAACGGGATTTTGGTGATCATTGTATGATCCCAGAACACATATTTGGTCATTACTGCTAGAATCATCAGCAGATTATAATGTAGGAATAGTCAACACACACTACTGAATAAATGGTTGCTTTTTTCAAACTAATCACACCAACTTAAATTTAAGATGGTTATATCTATTAAACTGGATTCTGTTTGTAGTTAAAAATAATCACCTCACTGTTATAAACAAACAATTCTGTCAGGTATTGGGATGTCAGTAGAGATAGACCATATAAACATAGAGCAAAACATGCACAAGGGTTGCAAGACTCTTTGTTTGTTGACAAGTTTTTACTTATAGTGACAGGAATAAGGGTCAGTATGAGACAAAAATCCAGCAGGTAGGACACAGTAGAAGGTAAGCAGACAGACAAAAACATCATCATGAAGACTCCAGGAAGCGTTCTCTTTGTGGTCGCAATGTGCCTTTGTTTGTGCAGAACAATATGACATGTGGTGCAGCAGAAAAGCCTTTTTCCCTGGTAAATCGAGATGACAGGTGAAAAACCCTCCAACGGTGAGTCATAAATAATAGAACTGATGCAACTTAATTGTATCTGTCTTTGGATTTATTGATGTAGATATAAATTATTCAAGGATAAGGATGTGTGAGGGTGGGGTGAAGTAGATTCACTTAGTGGTGTGGAAATACGTACAAGGATAACATGAGGAATGGCATGATCGAGATTTATTAATGCATGTGTTACTGGAAAGAAGATTCTGGAAAGCAGGCAACATGCAAGAAATGAAACGAAGAGGCAGGTGGACATGTTTAAACACCGAGTCTGGGCTCTCATTGACTGGTCGGGAAACTTACTTCTGAAGAATTCATAGTTTTGAGGTTCCAGGTAATCCCTAAATAATTTGCCAAATGACACATCCTCTGAGTGCAAAAATCCCTAATAACAGGCATGAGAAAATGGAGAGAGTTTGCTTAGACAGAGACAAGAGGGAGTTTAGTATGTCAGCAGACTGTTCAGTGTGTCCAAGGTCAAGGGGAGAAAGAAGTGCCTGAAGGGGGATGGCAGAGGGAGCACAGAGCAGGGCAAAGATGGAGGGAGAACAAGAAAATGAAAGAAAGAAGGTGGCAGGAGGACTTCAGAGGGGAATATGTATAATGACATACAGAGGTGGGAGAGAGGAGAAATGGAAGGAGCATGGACTAAATACAAGATAAGAGAAGGGGGATAAAGAGGGGAACTTCAGCCAGTTAAAAGGGAAACTAGGGAGATTGAAAAGGTAGAGAGCAGTGGGGTAGGAACATATGAAACCTATGGAAAAAGAAATATATGTAAGGGTAAATAAAGCAGACCAGTGATACCACTCAAGACACAATTAGGGTTCTAACGGGAACAATAAAATAGGAGGCAATTTAGAACAGGAGACGCTCCCCAAAAAATTATGATAATAAAAAAAATAATAAAAAATGAATATGACAAAAATCAGACAAAATAAAGTACAAATCAACAAGCCTTAAGGAAGTACTATCAAAAGAAATACTACTGGAAATATAACTTCATATGGGAGGAAATATGGCAGTGGGCTCTGGCTACACGCTCCAGGGCGAAACTGCCTTCAGCCGTCGACTCCCAGGCTGCTCATAAGTTACACCCACAGGAACTGAGTGCCGATGGATATTACATCACAGGTTACGAAGCGGGAGAGCTAAAAAAAAAAAAAAAAAAGGGAGATCACCAGGTGTATGTACGTACATATATATATATATATATATATATATATATATATATATATATATATATATATATATATATATATATATATATATATATATATATATATATTACACTGGTCTACAAGGAAAATGCTTCCAGAATAAAAGTAATGAAGTTTTACCACATGAGAGTCCCTGATAAAGAAAAGTCAAGTCAAAAATGCTGGTTGGCTGAACTTTCCAGGATACAGCCTCGGGTCAAAATGTGAAATTCAAGAATTAACGAGAGAATGGGTTTGACTCAAAAGGAATATTTGTCTCAGAGCTACAAGATCTACTTCAAAACACTGTCTGCACATTAGAATACATTCACTTTACAGGTTCTATTTAGTGGAAGATTTATAAAACAATTATATAAATGTACATAAACCAATATATATGTGTAATAACACTTAATTATATACCTTGAAAGCATCAGCAAACCAGCACTTTCGTCATTTATTTTCCAATTAATCTTATTAAAATACGTAACATTTAGCACATTTAATGTATGAAGCAAATCATTTCTAAAAAATTGTAGACCAATGTTATATGTAATTTATATATATATATATATATATATATATATATATATATATATATATTTTATATCTATAAATATATATCGACATACATGTCCCTTACCCGGACCCCAAAATCTCTACCACTGTAGTTACCTGAACCTATTCTTTCCATAGGTTTCTGCAAGCATTTGCACTGGAAGCAGCACATCAGATGGGTCAGGACATGAGGAGTCTTCAGGACAATATTGCAGAAAGGGTGATGACACAAGGGAATGTGTCTATCACCAACACAACTATTTTTGTACAAAGCATTGTGTCAAACACTGTCAGTCTCATTGGTTTTGCAACTACAAAATGTAACTGTATAGCTGCAAGTCATGAAAAAGTATGTGTGTGCTCCCGTGTGTACGAAAAGCTTGTCTCTGCAGGGTTAGGGGTGTTGATTGGTCAGTCAGAGTTGATCGGTCTTTAGCTGATTTAGCTGATTTGGTGCTCTTTTGCTTGAGTTCTACTTTCTTTAATGATCGCTGATTGGCCATGCTCTAGCTCGCAATCTGGTTGGCTGAGGGCAGGCTGCAGCCTCCCATGCTGCACTGCCTGGAAGTCGACGGCTGAAGGCAGTTTTGCCCTGGAGCTGGCTACACACAGGAACAAAACAAAGAAATAGCTATACTTAACCAGTACACCACCAAAAAAAAAAAAAAGTTTTATACACACATGCATACACAGTAGTTTCCTTTCACTTTGTCTTGCTGTACACATACATACACAAGCCATAAGCACAAGCACACAATCAAAAAAAAGAAAAAAAAACACCAAGAGTTTTGCCAAAGATTGTAATAACAGCTAAAGTGAAACTTGAAACCTAAAATGCAAACAATTACATAAATGAACCTCTAAATTACATTACATTACATAAATTACTTTACAAAAGGACAATAAAGCATGTAAACAGCGCTAATATAGATGAATATCATATTCACTTAAATGAAGAATGGATAAAGGAATGCATCACAGGAGAAATCCTCAACACCCAAAATGGAAATAGTTGGATTCATTTATTAGAAATTCACCACCTGGTAAATAATTAAACCCAAGGATAGAGTGAAGGTTAAGGATTTGAGAAATATACATGAAAAAGACTAAGAAGAAGAGCTGGCGAGAAAAGTAGAAAATAAACAGCATTTACAGCAGATGTTACTGGGAGGGGACGAGGACAGCCAGTTCTTAAATGGCTCCATGTTCCCCACTGTACACTGTTTTCTTTCATTTGCTGGGGAGGGTGAACCTGAGAGTGAAAATCAAGAAATGCAGTCAAGGATATAGAGCAAGAGTGAATGCAGTGAGGGTGAGTGGAGGACTGGAGGCTGTCGCATACTCTGTTCTCACATGTTTGTTCTTGCTTGTCTTTGTGTCGCTGTCCTTGGGGCAGAGATGGAACATGCACTGCAGAGAATATCACACTAACACCCTCACTTATACATAATATAAACATTCATTGTGATTACATAACCGTATGTAAAAAAAAAACAACAACAATACAACAGCAGAGAGATCCGATGTTAAATAAGGGACGTGTTGCTTCTGTTTGTCACGTCTTTATTTCTGTCGTCCCTGGACTCAGGCCTCCGTTCTGATGTTAAAATTGGCTCTCCCTCACCCCACTTTATCTGCACCCTCATTCTCACTTTTCTTCTCCCATAACAAGCCCTTTTCTCTCTTAAATGGGTCTTTTCTTTGGCTCAACCTGTCTCTCCATCTCTGACGATGGCTTTTGTACTGTCACAAAGATCCATTCATTTTGTGTCTATGAAAATCCCACACAGGACAGTCATCAAAGCAGATTATTCATGTACACCATATTCTGTGAATGCCCAATTTTTCTTTTAGTTTGTATGTCTCCTATTGCCAAACACCCACAGAGGGTTAGGTATAAGCAAAAATACCACTAAAGAAATGCAGACAGGCTTTTACGTAGTGAAATATAAAGTGAGCAGTGCGCTCATTATTTATATCTGCTTTATTTACAAAAGCAAGTAAACAGTTTCTGCTCTAAAAATGTTTGGAAAGAAAGTTTAAGCCCTTTAAAAAAAAAAGGTGTCTTAAACTTATTTGGTAGGAGTACTGATATGTATTACTTAAGTAGCCGTTCATTTAACAATAACTCAACAACTCAAGTTTAATTAATGTATGATTATTAATTTTAGTTATTCCTCTCACCCTGTGACTTATTTTGACTTTTACTCCAAACTGAGGCTGTTTGTTTTGGCTCACAGGAGAAAAATAGCGGCATCTCAGAACAGATATGAATCCAGACGTCTGTAAATAAAACAGATGAATAAAAAGAGCAAACTCAATATGCTTAGAGGAGTATCTCATATTAGTAAGACTGTCAGCATTACGTATTTTCCATTATTGTATTGGTTATGCGCTAAAACAGAAGCTTTGTTTTATTTAGAGGCACAGGGGAAATAAGTATAATAATCATAAACTACATAATTTATTGTGGTTAAATATATAAAAAAAAAAAAAAAAAAAAAAGATGAGAAACTCCCTTTAAGAAACACATGTGGTAAAATCAGACCAAAAATAGTATTTTAACTTGTCCCAGTTGGCTGCCCATAGTCAAAAAGTAGTGGGAAAATCTAAACTATCAAACTATAACAGGCAAAGGATCGGTTAGAAATAAACACATAGAATAGAATAGAATAGAATAGAATAGAATAGAATAGAATAGAATAGAATAGAATAGAATAGTTAATAACTACTGTGAAAAAAATAAAATTAAATTAAAAGTTTAGTACTGGGGAACTGTGGGTGCAGTACAGCAGTACAGAATATTTAAAGAAAGTTTACAAACTACATCATGACACCATACATTTTTACAACAGATAGAAATGTCCATCTTAAATCGAAGTTAGTGGTTAGTGTGCATTTGTGTGTCTGTGTGTGTGCAAACTAGATGTCGTGATAGGTGTAATGGCACTGCCAGTGCATCAGACTGATTGAAATGGAAATAGATGGAGCTATCAGGAAAGCTGAAAGTTATAGAGTTGGATAAGTCACAGCTGTCATGGGAAAATGTGTAACTTCTTTCTTTAACCTTCTCTCTTACTTTCTTTCTGATGAGCTGGTTCATAATTATTGGCTTTAAAAGAAAGCCATCGAAGGCTGCATACATTTACATAACTTTTTCTACTTTTATAAATGGAAAGACTTCTGAAGAAAAACTTTTACAAGTGTAATTTCCAAAATATAGCCCTTAATATAAGAACTGAAAGTGTTTCGTGTACAGTGAAGCCTAATCTGAAAAGTTCTCCGTCATTTACACACACAGCAGCTTACTTTCACAAACTTCATACTTTACAATCATTGATTATATGAAAAAAGACACGTAAAGCCCCTGGCAGATGCTTCAAGTAGAGAGAAGGATTATTAATGCAGGTACACGAAGTCCATGTCCTCGACTGACTCGCGGTAATTTTGCCGACAGCAGCACAGCTGTATGTAATAGGATGGGATTAGGATGAATACATTATCAGAGGCCGAGATGGAAACTGGTTTCATTCATGACCAATAAAATTATGTCTAAAAGCGAAACACTCCACACCATTCTTGTGATTCCCTGATGAAAAATTGGTGCATGGAATGGATCTGACATAAAGGTTTTTCCCAGGAGGAAACTGATGTCAGTGAGATGCAGACTCACCATGACTGAGCATACAACACCTTCATTTATATTATAATGTTGGAGATCTTAACACATTTGGGTAATGTGTTCCTAAGAAATGTAGTGACACAAACAAACCGCAGCTGCAAGCCTGATATCGACTTTATGGAGCAATTGGCCAGAGGCGCCACAGGTTTTCAGTATCAGTACGTTTATGATAACAGACCAAAACGACTAAAAACCCTCCCAAATGACCACTTCTGACCAATTACATGTCCTAAAGCAGAGATGTCAAACTCATTTTAGTTCAGGGACCACATACAGCTAAATTTGATCTCAAGTGGGATGGACCAATAAAATAATAGCATAATAATGTATAAATAATGAGAATTTTATTTAAGCGTAAAAAAAGGAATATTAACCCATAGAGACCCAAACAGCCACCGATGACACAAACCATCTCCAGATCTAAACTGTTTAAAACCTGTTGATCCACTAATCCTATCGATACATATCAATAATTGGTGTAAAATGCAGTTTGTCATCTTTTCATGGTCATCAGATATGACCCATTTGGATGTTCAGAGGCTCAGTAGTTACCATGGAAACACTGACATCTTCTACAACATTGATTCCCCAGTAAAACCCATGGAGTTTAATAAATGACAGTAGATGGAGAGACTTGTTTTATGTTCAGTTAATGAAATATGTGATTGAGAAAGTCATTTTTTCTTCACTTCCTGTGTTTTTGATACAATAGCTATCAACTTTAATCTGAGCTTTTACGAACATCTATATGATGAGTGAATTAAATTTTGGAAAATACCAGATTTTTACAGGAAAAAATACAAAGTATGGAGAATTATTTCACAAGAAATGGTGTTAAATCACTTAAGAAATGTTAAATATAGAGGAAAAAAATAATTTGGGAACTGACACAAAAGTACCACTGGGTCTTTATTGGTTAAGTTAAGTTAAGTTAAGTTAAGTTAAGTTAAGTTAAGTTAAGTTAAGTTAAGTTAAGTTAAGTTTTTTACGTTTACAAACTATCCTTTCACAAAAATATGAATAACCTGAAACACCTGAAATTTCTTAAGAAAATGAAGTGCAATATTGTGCCTCAACTTATCATTTATACATGTGTATTTTATATAGATCACAGTGGATCTACAAAGGTCCAAACATTTAGTAACAGACAGAATATTGTTGGAATTTGAAGTTTGGAACTAAAATGAGTTTGACAAACTTGACTGTTATCAACATCTTCAGTGTCATTTTTTGCACAAATTCATCCTGTGGGCCACTTTTGGCCCGCAGGCCGTTTGTTTGACACCCATGTCCCAAAAGATCACACAGACCTTTGTGCAGGAAAAAAAAACAAAAAAACAGAGGCTTAGAGGGTGCTGGGATGGAGTGAGCTGGGTGGAAGGGGTGGAAGGGGATGTTGTTTTGTTTGTTTGATTTGTGATTTATTTTTTTTCTTATTGTTGGGACTCTGTCAATAAAAAAGGGAAAGAGAGAAAACAAAGAGCAAAAAAAAAGGAAACAAATGTCTAGAAGAATGACTATAGCAAATGCAATTCATGCTCTTAATAAAAAATATTTGAAAGACAAAAAAATAAAATTACTCTCCACAGATGGCATAAGGGTCACTGATGAAGGAAAACGTCAAAAATATCATCCACTGTGTTTTTTTTTGTTTGTGTTTTTCCTTTCAGAGCAATAATAAATAATTTTGAAACTGAAATTGATTAAATCACTGAAGCCTTGATGTTGTATGATTTATTAAAAAGCCTATTTATCAGAGCGAATTAACAGAATATTTAACATAAAAAAGCTTCAAATTGTATCACAAGACACCTTAACTTTAATATGATTAATATAATAAAGAAATGTAATTATAGTCAAATTAACTCATGCTTTAATGATTAATGATTCCTGGATTTGTTGCTTTTATCCTTCATATCTGTTTCTTCTTGAGAGATATACGCAGCTGATTCAGACTTTTCCATGTTTGTGAACCTGCTCATAAATACAGCTGGAAACTCTGGGTTAAGAAAGGGAGTTTGTGACAACACATGAGACGACTGCCAGTGTTAGGCTTTGTCAAGGACAGTGAAAGAAAGAAATCCCAGGATGATGAAGTCACTTGTTACAGGCCCCAGATGTGTGAAAATGGGGATGAACTCACTCTGTCTTGGAAATACCAGTGATTTTAATCTGTGTGAAGTTCCCAGAGGTAAACCTGGTCCTGAATACCCAAACAAATACTGATGCTACTAATACTTTTGGTTTACTGTGCTGCATGGTAAAGTATATTTTATGAGTTGTGATACTGAGATATTACATACAGTTGTGCTCATAAGTTTACATACCCTAGCAGAATGTGTGATTCTTTGGCCTTTTTTCAGAGAATATGAATGATAATACAGTTTTTTTTTCTTTCACTCGTGGCTAGTGGTTGGGTGAATCCATTTATTACCAACCAAATGTGTTTGCTCTTTTAAATCATACTGACAACAGAAACTATCCAAATGACCTTGATCTAAAGTTTACATACTCTAGTCCAGTGGTTCCCAGCCTTTTTTGGCTCGTGACCCCATTTTAAACATCACAAATTTCTGGCGACCCCAAACATTCAAAACGGAGACTTTTTTTTTTTTTTGCTAAAATTAATTCGTTTTTGATGATGTAATACTTTGGTATATTAGGTTGCAAATAAACATTAATTTTAGACGACATTTAGGCAATATGATATATATTATCATGGATGGAGACAGAAAAGCCAGATTGACTGATATGTACAGTCAGTCCAGCTTGTGTTTACAAGGCTGACAATTAATAAAAAATAGTATCTCAAACTATGAATTATGAAAAAAGCTGCAGCATCTTAAACTGGCTCCAATGAATATTTGAAAGATAAACAGTACAACAGTGCTTCAGTTTCAGCTTCAGAGTTTGTCATGTCTTTTATGCATTGTGACTGTCTCTCTCAACTCACCATACATTTTTTATTAGTAAGTTGTTTGTTTTTTTTGTTTTCTTTTTATCAATTACTAGAAATTTCAGGTGACCCCAAGGTTGAAAAACACTGCCCTAGTCCTTAATCCTCCAGATCGGCCTCTTTAACATCAATGACACCTTGAAGTCTTTTGTGGTAGTTGTGGATGAGACACTTTATTTTCTCAGATGGTAAAGCTGTCCATTCTTCTTGGCAAAACACCTTCAGTCCCTTTAAGATTTTGGGTTTTCTTGCATGAACTGCATGTTTGAGACCTCTCCAAAGTGGCTCAATGTTATTGAGGTCACGAAACTGAGATGGACACTCCTTTACCTTTATTTTTTTCTGCTGTAGCCAATAACAGGTCGACTTGGCCTTGTGTTTTGGGTCATTGTCATGTTGGAAAATCTAAGACCGTCCCATGCACATTCTGTCAGGGTATGTAAACTTATGAGCACAACTGTAACTCTGTGATAAAATAGATCAAGGCTGGTGTCCATGACATAAAAATCAGTGAAAATGTTTAAAAATCATCTTGAACCTTACATAGGAGGAGCTGAAATAGAGTCAACCATTTACAATCAGTCAATGTAATAAAATTTGTATTTAAAAAAGTCTTAATTTCCTGGAATGAGATGTGTGTAGCCAGTCTGCCCTTGATTGGGAGTCAGTGAAACCTCATTTTCACACCAGGAGTTACAGTTATATCACCATCTTCAAAACCAGCCACTCCCTTGAGAAAAAGTGAACTTTATTTCCTAGGACCGCTGCCTCGGTCATCTAGCTTGTTTGATCATTTGGATCCAAACCAGACTTGCACAATAACACAAACAGATTATTTAAGTAGTGGTTCTGTGATGTAAAATTGCACTTTTTGTCTAAAGGTGCGCTAGCTTTGAAGTGAGCCTCCAGGCTTCATATCCCTGCTAGAACTTGCTATGTGACGGCAAAGTACCAATAGGAAGTCTTTTTAAAGGTGTTTTTATACTTTAGGTACACAGAGTAGATAGACAGGAAAGTCAGGGGGGAGAGAGGGGATGACATGCAGAAAATGGAATTGAACCCCAGCTGTAGGAATAAGGCAGAACCTATATAATATGCGGTCTACCAGGTGAGCCACCGGGGAACCCAAGAAAATATTCTATTGCCACTTTTCCACTCCAGGTATCAGCTCAACTCGCCTTGACACAGCACAGCTTGTCCTGGTTTGGTCACCAGCATGTTGAATTTCCACTGCAGGTGTCTCCCAGAGCATAGCTGCTCATCATAGTGATGTAGTATGATATCATCTAAAGTGCAACTGCAGCTAGAAGTGAGGCAACAAAGGCGGAGGATGAACCTTTAAAGAGTGACTTATGAAGGAATAAAGCAAATATTATAGTAAGATTTTTTGAGGAGAGAATATTTTTGTTTATATTTCACATCTGTTGTCAATTTATCAAAATAAAGATGAAAATTTGCTGACACATATGTACTAATGCAGCTACAACTCTGGACTGCCCAACAAATGTTAATCCATATAGACTGAAATATCCATCATCGACCACTGATCTAAACTGTTTAATCCCTGTTGATCCAGTAATCTTGTTAATACATGTAAATAATTGGTGTAAAATGCAGTTTGTCATCTTTTCATGGTCATCAGATATGACCCATTTGGACGTTCAGAGGCTCTGTAGTGAATGTGGAAACACCGTCATCTTCTACAGCATTGATTCACCAGCAAAACCCATGGAGTTGGATCAATGACAGTGGATGGAGACACTTGGTTTATGTTCAGTTAATGATATATTTTACTGATGAAGTCACGTTTTCTTCAGTTTTCTCTATTTTTTGATATAATAACCTTCAACTTTAATCTGATCTTTAATGAACATCTACATGATCAGTGAATTGAATACAAGAAAATACCTGATTAATACTGATAAAATACAAAATATAGAGGATAATATTTAAAATAAATTGTGATAAATCACTTAAGAAAGGTTAGATAGACAGAAAATTTCATTTGGGAATTGTCTTTATGGATTAAAGATGATCCCCATTTGTATAATTTTACATCCCACTTGCATTTTACCCATCTGAATAGACACAGTACCATTAGCACTAATCATATTACGAAAGCAACTCCATCAGAACCATGGTCAGGGTTGTGGAGAGAACAGGCAAAATCAACACAGAAAGACCCTAGTTCCCACTAAGGAATCGGACACGGAACCCTCAACCTGTAAGGCAGAAGTTCTAACCACTACACCACTGTGCCGCCCAAATATAAGCTTTTCATGTCATATTTATGGATTATATTAGTATCACTTTGGCTTGCTCGGAAGATCAGTGAAGGTGATAGTAGAAATAGTGTCTGATAGTACCTGGTGGACCCCCCAAAAAGCCACGCCAAGATAAGGTGAGTCATGCTGATACCATCAGGTGAAAAGTGGAATAAATATACTGATACCTACATTTAAACTGAGAGTGTTTTTTTTTTGTTGTTGTTGTTGGCTAAAATAAGATTTGCTGCATCCCCTGTACAAATAAACAAATAGATAAATAAAAATAACTATTCCTGTAAGATTTCTTATCAGCTGGCAGAGATGCCCTGGGATTCTCTGTCTTTCTCCATTTTTCTTTGGACCTGAAAAATGACTCCTGTGTCACACACCACATTTAAGTTTAATGTGTTAGTTGAACCCATAAAGACCCAATGCTACTTTTGTAGCAGTTTCCTAGTTAATTTTTCTTTATATTTAACCATTTTTAAGTAATTTATCACCATTTATGATAATATTATCCTCTGTATTTTACATTTTTTAAGCGTAAATCAAGTATTTTCCTATATTTAATTCACTGATCATGTAGACAGGGCTGTTTCAGGGCCCTAGGCAAAAAAGTAAAGTGAGGCCCCTAATACGTGAAGATGTGGTGGTCAAATCACCGAAGAAGAAAAATAAAATCCAGATGCGATTTCTTGTTTTCTGGTGCATTTAATGAGTCATGAATTACTCTGTATTACGCAACACAGAGTATCCACCAGAGTGTTGTAAAGGACACAGTGTCTTCAATTAGGCATTGTTGATGGGAATGACACAAATTGTCACTATCAACTGGCGCTGACAGAAATTTAAGCAAAGCGCCTAAAAAAGAAAAAAAAAAAAAAAGGCATTTGGTGAGTAGGCTTACTTTTGTCCTTATTCTACAAGTATATGATTAAAGTGCGGAGGATTTGATAGTAACTTTGCAGGAGAAGAACTTCACTTCCCATGATTCACCAAAATGTAACGTCAGACCTCATCGGCAAAACTACCTGAGCATATGGTGCAAAGTGTTGTGATGTGTTGATGGGCAAGTGTGGGAAATATAGATAATTACAGAGTTTAAAATGTAGGATTGTGATTACATGGTTCACAGACATGGTTCACAGACACCGCCATTCATTTTTTTTGATGTTGTATTTGAATATTCTGAATATTTGACGATTTTGAAAAGTGTTGTAATTTCCTAATTATTCTAATTGTTCCTGAACGCCTCATGTATTGTTGACGTGCGCCTCCTTGAATGTGAACAGAACTCAGTTCCGCAGTGAGGGCACAGAGCTGATGTGAGGAACTGAACAAATGTTGGACTGAAAATCCAAACTTTTGCTGCAGTCCTACTCTAGTCCTCTTCTGTGCCTAAACCAGCTGACACACAAGGAACATATGTACTGATGAGACGGACAAACGCAATGGAAAAGGGACATTTTTCTCCTAACGGGATGAAGAGATCACCAACGGAAATTGCTAGCTAACTGAAAATGTACATGGAACTGGATGGATTATTTGTCCAAACTGGATGGGATTCATAGGAGCAGACGATTCTATTTGGAATAAAGTTGTGTGGGTGACCGCAGCAGGAGGCAGACAACCGTCCAGAGTAAGTGAAAACACTTCAGTAGGCTTAGCTTTGGCTTTTCAGGACTAAATACTTTTAATGCTGTCGTACTTCAGTCCTCCACATCCAAATTATTTAGCTCCAAAGAAGTTTTGGAACGCTGTACAACAGTAGAAAAGGGCGATGGAGAAGTTGTGTTTCTTCTCTCCTTAAATTCTTCCAACAGAACACAGTTGTGTTGTGTGTATATGATTAGTTGTTGAACTGAATCCTCCCCCTCTCATGCTAACATCTATCTTTGTGTTTGGTCACTGATGTGAGGGCTTTGGTCACACACTTTCAAACATATCACACAGTTGGAGCCTATTTGGAGAAAACAGTGGTTTACTTAATACTTACCGCTGTGTCGTTGGTGTTTTTCCTCTTCTTCTTTCGGTTTTTGTCTTTTTGCAAACCCTGAAGGGTAGGAGCGCTTCATCATTGGTGTTCTTTTAAAATGTCCGCCGCCGTGCTCAGTGTGGACAGACCGTTTGTTCCTCCACTGACAGCAAGTGGGGGGTGTGATGGGGGTGCGCGAGGGCGGAGGTCACTTCTACATGACCCTCATAGCCTTTGTCATTGCATAGGGGGAATCCCTCTAGTTTGGGGGGCCCTAGTCACAAAACAGTACAGGAGAGGGTTAGCGCTGCCTCACTGTGGTGGTTTGTTTACAATGGATGATTTTTAATTAGTTGTACAGATAAATGACCATGCGGCCATCGGGGGCCCTCTTCAGCGAGGGGGCCCTAGGCAGCTGCCTACGTTGCCTATGTCATCCCGACGGCTCTGCATGTAGATGTTCATAAAAACTCCGAGTAAATTCAAAGGTTATTGTATCAGAAAAAAAAAAAAAAACTGAAGAAAAAGTGACTCCAGCAAAGACATCAATAATTGAATGTAGAAACAAGTGTTTCCAACTATGGAGCCAAAACAAGGGCTTTAATGTTTGATATTGAAACTAAAATTTTGCATTGAAAACACACCCTGAAAGTGAAAAAAGAAACAATTACATTGAAAAACGTGCAATGTAAAAAAAATTGTAATGGCATCAAAACAGGTATTGGCATTGATAACATTGAAAATCATACGATTTTTATATGATGTCACTATTTTATCAATGACAGCCGAGTGTTTTTGCTTTCACTATGCAAATAATATGCAAATCACACCCTCCTAGTCCTTCCCCTCAACCCCTCCCCTCCACACCAAAAACCACAGTAAGCATAAAAAAAACCTGTGATCAAAAAAGAAAAAACGCCATTGAAATTATAAACTGTCATTGATAAAATAGTGACATCAAATAAAAATATGATTTTCAGCGTTATCAATGCCAATACCTGTTTTGATGCCATTCCAATTTTTTTTTACAATACACATTTTTAAATACCAATGTTTCTTTTTTTCAGTTTCAGGGTGTGCTTTCAATGCAAACTTTTATTTTCAGTATCAAACATTAAAATCCTTGTTTTGGCTCCATCTCCATCCACTGTCATTGATCCAACTCCATGGGTTTTACTGATGAATCAGTGTTGTAGAAGATGACGGTGTTTCCACATTGACTACAGAGCCTCTGAACGTCCAAATGGGTCATATCAGATGACCATGAAAAGATTACAAACTGTATTTTACCTCAAGTATTTACATGTATTAATAGGATTAGTGGATCAACAGGTATTAAACAGTTTAGATCAATAAATGCTTAGATCAGTAAATTGCTCGCCGGTGGCTGTTTGGGTCTTTAAGGGTTAAAAAAGCGAGTCTCAAACACTGTGCACCAAGTCTCTGTATTGCATACACTGCCCTCGGACCCTATATATGGTGGCAATAAGTGCATGTGCAGTGACACATACATATTTTAATGTCTTCTGCAGACATTTAATACAATACATTTTTAAAGTGGAGGTCAGGTTAGTCTCCATACACTCGCATACACACTCTCTCACCACGCTGATTGATGGTGAGCCAGACTGTCAGATGAATATCAGCAGGGTCAATCGTCCCATCAGCATATTGCTGCTGAGATGAATGATCAGCAGGGTTTAAAATTACCTGTTGTGATGCTGGAGGTTATACCAAGCCGCAGTGTAGTGTTAACTCAGCGTTGGTCTGATGAGCGCTGACAGCAGATGTGAGGCCAGTTGGCTTCAGGATGCTGAAATTTCATTTGAAGCCTTTTGCAGAGGCATATCAAAGCTATTTAACAAAACAGATGTGATGGGTGAATTGACCTTTGTAACGCTGATATCTGCATTTAAAACACCACGCCACCTCTCCTACCCTACACATACACACAGAAAGACCACACTGTAAAAAATGACAGTAGAATTAACACCAAAAAGTTGTAAAATTGCAACATAAAAAAACTGTGACAGTACAATGCAAAGTTATTTGAAAAGATTTTTGTGTTAACGATTGAATCAAATATAGCTGTAGTTCTTACAGGAAGAGCATGTGAACAAAACCAGATTTGTATGTAGAAATTATGTATTTCTACTGTTTTTAGAAAATAAAACTGTAAATTGAAATACTGTGTGGTGCCGTTTAAACTGCAGGACCCCAAGGTTGAAATAACGGCATATTTGGTTTTATATATACAGGGTGGGGAAGCAAAATTTACAATGAACATTTAGCTGTTTTTTCTCCGCAGGCACTACGTCAGTTGTTTTGAAACCAAACATATATTGATGTCATAATCATACCTAACACTATTATCCATACCTTTTCAGAAACTTTTGCCCATATGAGTAATCAGGAAAGCAAACGTCAAAGAGTGTGTGATTTGCTGAATGCACTCGTCACACCAAAGGAGATTTCAAAAATAGTTGGAGTGTCCATAAAGACTGTTTATAATGGAAAGAAGAGAATGACTATGAGCAAAACTATTACGAGAAAGTCTGGAAGATACTATTAAAGAAGAATGGGAGAAGTTGTCACCCGAATATTTGAGGAACACTTGCGCAAGTTTCAGGAAGCGTGTGAAGGCAGTTATTGAGAAAGAAGGAGGACACGTAGAATAAAAACATTTTCTATTATGTAAATTTTCTTGTGGCAAATAAATTCTCATGACTTTCAATAAACTAACTGGTCATACGCTGTCTTTCAATCCCTGCCTCAAAATATTGTAAATTTTGCTTCCCCACCCTGTATATATATATATATATATATATATATATATATATATATATATATATGTCGAGGCCCAAAACGGAATCTGGCCCGATTCAGAATCGGGCCCGCCCAGAATGGAATTCTATTCTAGGCCGGCCTAGAATGGAATCCTGCTGCTATAATGTTATTTTTATACCATGTTTAATGCAAATGATCTAAATTATTACAAAAATCAATACATGGAATTTGCAAATATGTGAAAAAAAAAAAGAAACAAACATTTTAATTGTAAACTGTAATACACTTTATTTACAAATAGAACCTAGTGGTACTCCCCACCAATATATGGTACAGTGAAATCGACTGAAATTGACAATAGTTACTCAAGGTATGTAAGACTGAAAATGTAAAATTATGACAAATTATGGATCATTTGCATTAAACAAGGTATAAAAATAACATTATAGCAGCAGGATTCCATTCTAGGCTGGCCTAGAATAGAATTCCATTCTGGGCCGGCCCGATTCTGAATCGGGCCAGATTCCGTTTTGGGCCTCGACATATATATATATATATATATATATAAATATATATATATATAAATATATATATATATATATATATATATATATATATATATATATATATGTTAGGGTAGAGACTGCGATCTGGTAGGATCGGCGATTCTACCAGTAGAAACTCCGATCAGAGTCTCTACTGGTAGAAACTCCGATCCTGCCAGTAGAAGGGTTAGGGTTAAGGTTAGGGTTAGGGTTAGGGTTCGGATCGGAGTTTCTACCAGTAGAGACTCTGATCGGAGTCTCTACTGGTAGAATCGCCGATCCTACCAGATCGCAGTCTCTACCCTGACATACATACATATATATATATATATATATATATATATATATATATAACATTTTAAACTTGTAAACTAATGGGTTGGTAGGATTGGTGGTTCCTGGCTCCAACTGTCCATATGTAAAAGTTTACATGGAAGACACTGAACCCTAAATTGTTCCCAGTTGGACCTGGTGGCTTTGGACACCATGAAGGTGTATAAAATGTGCTACATAAGTGCAGTCTGTTTACCATTTAAATCCAATGTTAAATATACATGTTTAAAATGTTAAATCTACATGTTACTCCGTAAATATGTTTACAGTTGGATATGTTTTTTACAGTATTGTTCTGGAAACCACAGCTGCTAGTTTTTTTTTCCGTAAAAACAACAGGATTTTTTTTTTTTTTACAGTGCAGGCTTCTTGAGAATTTATGCTGTTCTCGGGTTCTTACAGTTACCAACAGGGAGCTCTTATGGGCACTGACCCTAAATTGTTGGGTTTTGTGGAAACTGCCTCTATTACGTTTAAGTGTGCAATAATACATGGCTGGATGGTTGAATATTATTATAATGAACAACCCAGCTCCTGTATGAGTTGTACTCTGCCGCTAACAATTTGTTCTGATTCCAGCAGTGATTTCCAGTAGAGTTTTTCTCTCATGTCATTTAACAGGTTGTTTCACCTGGAGTTATGAAGGACTAGAAGCCATATGTGACTCCAAACAGGAGGCCACTCACAGCAGTTGAACCTTGCATGACATTTCCCAACACACACTGAAGATGCTTTAAACTTGAGCTTTTTTTTTTTTTTTTTTTTTCAGATGGAGGGTGGCTGAAATTGAAAACATCTTCTATTTTCAGGCCATGACATCAAACATAAGCTTGTAAATTATCTGCAAAACTGACAAAGGGTTCAATGAAATCGATTAGTGGGGCGCATTTTGGAAATGACTGTTTGTGGAGTTTTCAACTGCATTCCATTTTAAAGTCCTGTAAAACTATACCAAGTGGCAAAAAGGAAAAGAAATTAAAGTAACACAATGTGGTGCAACGATTAAAAAGAAATGAAAAACAGCTATTCCTTAAGTAGCTGTCAAACCTGCTGTAAGAGGTCTATAAAAAAAGATTCCCTCAGTGGATCCAGTGCATTAAATTGTCTCTCACCATAAAATGTCATCAACGGGGAGGAAAGTATTTGTTTGTCAGATGTATTTAGTTGTTCTATTCCACTTTATAAAGTTTGCAAGAGTGCATATTGGTAGTAGTTGGAGAAACAATACAAATCTGGCTCATGTTATAAAATCTTACATACTCCTGCAAAGCTTAAACATCTGGAGAAGTGAAAGTAACTGGAAAGAATAGTGGCATTTCTAGCAGGATGTGGAGTTATTACATTACATATATTACATACTGTAAAGATCTGTTGTTGCTGCTGTCATCTTTTTTGAAGCCTGTAAATGTAGCTCTAAACTTTCAAGGTTGTCAGAATTCCTAAAGACTGTGTTACAGGAGTGGAAAAGAGGGGGTTGCGAAGATGACAGAAGAGAAAGAAATGGAGTAGGAGTGGCAGAGAGACAGGCAGAGGGTAAAAAGGAAGTGAAAGGGAACAACATATCAGATAAAACCCGGAGTGAAGAATTAAAGATAATTTGTTTCTTTGACGACAGCAGAACATCTAGAATCTGATTTCATTATTAGTGAAAACATTCAGATCAGATATCCAGTACAGATCCTTTCTTGTCTCTGTCTACATCCATTTATCTCCCAATCTGTCTTCTTGGCTATCTGAGACTTCTTTTTTTTTTCCCCAGATACTTCATCTCTTTTCCTTACATCCCACATAGATGCTTCTTTCCCTTTTGGGCATCTCAGATATACTTTGCTTCTCCCTTTTCTCCTCTTTTGCATATTCTTTCCCTTCTTGCCACCTTGTCCTTGTATCTGTCTCTTTCATGTCCCCTTTTATTTTCTCTTCCTCCCATCCCCTGCCTTACTTAGTCTGTCCCTATTTGCTGCCTCTTCTCCAATCCAGTCCTCTTTCATTTCCTTCTCATACCTTACCTCCTGTATTTCCTTCCCTTTAACCCCATCTCTCTCTCTTTCATCCCTTCCCTCCCCCTTTTTTTTGTCTGCTCTCTACTGTTCCCACCCTTTTTTTTTTCTCTGAAATGTGTTACTGCCATCTAGCACTTAAGTGAGGAACCACAGTAACACTGTCTTTGATCACTGAACCTAACAAATCCTGTCCTCTCCTTAAAAGTATAGATTCCCTCAGACTAAAATGTTTATGACTTCTCCTATACATTCAAAGCTTTTAACTTATCTAACTATAAATACACAAAACCAGAATCTGACAATTATTTGCTAGCTGCAGGTGGTGACTATGATTCATTCATTTTGTAGCCAAGGCTTAGTCATTGTTGTTTACTTTCTCCTCAGGCATACCACAGTGGTGTTAATAGGAACATTAGTAACGTCAACATCAGTGGAATACACTTCATGCTGCAAGTTTTCATCAGTTCATGAAATACCACCTGTACTGAAGATAGAGGGTACTGTTCAACCCTGAAATGTTACCTAACATCCTTTTTGACCGGGAGGGAGTGTGTCTAGAGAATGGTATGTGAAAAGGAGCTTCAAGGCAATTCACAACTGAGACTAAAAGAAAAAGTAAAAAATAAAAAATATGTCAGCCACTGATACATTCATTATATTAGCAGAATACAAATACAGTGTTGTGTCCATAGGCCCTCAGAGTATCAGTCTGGCACAATCATCTGGAACTTAATATCCCTGACACATGTGCACAACGGCAAGCTCCCACTGTTCCCAGCTGAGACACTCTGGGCATATATATAATATATATATATATATATATATATATATATTATATATGTGTGTGTGGTGTGTGTCGATATATATATATAATATATATATATATACATATATGTGTTTGTTTTTTTTTTTTGTTTTTTTTTTGTGATTTCATCTTATTTGTTACCGTCAAGTCAAATCATGAACAAATCAAGATACGCAATAAGTCCCCACAAATGTAATAACTGCAAACATTATAAAAATTTGCAGCTTTTACCATAATAATCCCACAAATGTAATAACTTTCCCACAAGCGTAATAACAGTTGCCTACCACAAACGTAATACCTCATTTCCCACAAACGTAATAATTATTACGTTTGCGGGATTTATTATGTTTGTGGGATGGTAAAAATCTTCAGTTTCCAAAATTGTAATAACTTCCCGCAAATGTAATAAATTAGTACATGACATACATTAAGTAAAGCATGCATGAATATTTATTCATCTTTCTTTTTCTTCCCATCTATTCTTGTCCTTTGGATACTTGCCTTTAGAGTGATCAAATGTTGCAGTTACACCACATGGGACTAACTGCAGATTAATAGGTGCTTAAATATAAATACAAGTGGAGGAACAAAACAGAATGGGCAAAAATGTTGTAAAGGTTTATTATAAAAGCTTCAGTATAAACTGGATATTATTTATTGTTATACGTATAGTAAAAGCCTATGTTTGAACCATGTAAATAGAATGTCTGGATATGATTATGATAACAATGGAGAGGGTAGGAGCCCACTGTGGGAAAATGAGCTATTCCGTTTGTGGTAGGCAACTGTTAATACATTTTTGGCAAAGTTATTACATTTGTAGGATTATTACATTAGAAGCTGCAAATTTTATTACATTTGCAGTTTATTACCTTTGTAGAAGTTATTATGTTTGTGAATTTAACAACACCTTCATTTTTGACATGGAAACATTAAAGGGGTGTTTTCAGCAGTTTGGATATGCTGACTACAGAGTTATTTCTTCTCCTGTCCTCCCATACTGGTTATTGGAGAGTTTGAGGGACTATCTGGATGAATTTGAGAGTGCAGAACAGATCCAGGTTGAAAGGAAATCTCCCAGAGCCATAAGGAAGTGTTTGCTAAACAGATGCTTCTGTCTAAAGCTGCTGTTTTACTTGCAGGCGGCGGTTTCATAAACTGAGCTGGGTTTGAAAGCTTGTCTCCAGCAAAGATGCATCTGCTGGAGATTCCACCATCATTCTATCTAAACAGCTCAGATATCCACTGTCTGGAGAATCCTACTTTCTGTCCAGTCAGCAGTAACCAGAGGGCATGCTGTTCATCTCTGCTCCTCAGTCCCACCTGGTTGCAAGTGTTTGTCAGAGGTGGAAGGAAGACACAATAACATGTGACTATGAATCAAATATCACTCCGGTGCTCCCCTTCTCAAACCACCTCCTCCTTTTTGCAAATTATCTGACCAGCTGCTGACTGGAATCATTTGATCCCAGCTGGCTGCTACTGGCGGCAGCCCACAGCTCATCACTGATGCACCATCTCTGCTTGCAAAATCATCTGGACCTGCCAGCCCTACCAACATTATTATAAGAAACTCTGGCGAGGCGTGTGTGACGGTTCGCTCTAGTCCAGTGGCTCTGGAGCGCTTCCTCTGGTGAGGAAACTCAGGAGTTCACCTGGCTGACATAAACAGAAACAATCTGCTCTCATCAAAACGAATTCTTCATACTGGTAGTATGCGATTTCCATGTGAAATACATTCTATGTATGTGACTTCTCCACACCTCCAAGAACAGGGTCAGTAAAGGAACAATTCAGTTCAATTGCCTCAGACTTTATCTTTGCTGTGTTATCGCTACTCCCATGCCATAACCCTGCTGGTGTGGGTCTGAGGGTCAGGTGATGATATGCTTGTGTCTGAATTAGTGGAAAAACTACTGATATCAACTTACATTATTTGTTTCAATTAATTCAGTTCTAAACATAAGACACTTTGGTCTTAGCCACTCTTGTTTCAATGACAGTTTTAAACCTTGAACAGGAATAAACACAGTGCAGCACATTTATTGATTTTTCAAGGTCATTCAATACAGTTGGTCATCCAAGGCGTCCCCACAAGGCTCAGTTCTGGAACCTTGTTTGTTCATTTCGTAGATGGTATTGTTTTGTCTATAACTGGGTAATGCTGTAAATTTGGCCTTTTTTGCTTTCTTGAGGGAGATTTCTTTATCAATATTTTAGATATAATCTTTCCCCTCTCTCTCTCTCTCTGTCTCTCTGTGTTTAATCCCCCTCCATTACTTTACTGTTATTAAATAAATTATTCATTGCAGATATGAACATAATTTTATTATGCTGCAGATACTGGTTTTTTGCTGAGATCGGAAAATCTAGCTCCTTTTCCCCTATAATTTGGAATGACGCACATAAAGGTCTCTAAGTGAATTAATTTTAATCTTTTTTTTTTTTTTTTTTTTTTTACATATTTTTCATTCCTAGGCCATCACATTTTACTTCTAGTTGTTCTTGTTTTAGCTGATTCATTTTCCTTCATCATCATATTATCATTAAAGTTCTTTTGTGTTTGTTGCAACTGCCATTTATTATTTTTCTTTGTTTATTTTTTGTTGATTTGACTGTTACTTCCTCAGCTCTACTGAAAATGAGACTTTGACGTCAATATATTCTGAGTTGAAATTAAGACTGAATAGAATGAATTAATGAAATAAACCTAAGACCTACCACAAATGAAGGTTATTCTACTTTTGTTAGCAGAAAAATTAATTTAAGTGGAATGATTATATCACACTTTAGTTCAGATCCAGCTAAATTTTAATGTCAGGTAATTATTATTATTAGACAAATTAACACAAGTAAAGGATATTATCTCAGGGTTTGAAATGATCTTATCATCTTCCATAAAGTGGCATTCAGGATCATATATAAGAGAAGTGTTGGGAAAATACTTATAGAATAGATAGACTTTTCTTAAGAAAGTAGTATAAGTGCAGTAGAATGTGAGTTTTCAGCCTTCAGTTGGCTTTAGGGACTGACTCTGTTAATCTGACTGGAGTAGGAAGATTATTCCACCCCAGGATTTGAGGCCCGGTGTGGTGATGGCCAGCCTGGTGCAGAGAAATTGGAGCCAAGCAGCCAGTCGTGACAGAACACAGAGGATGAAGGTGTGTGTATGGCTTAAACCATGGCCTGGAGGTATGGAACTGCAGATCCCTTCCACATCCATGTGTGCCAGCAACACGGATTTTAAAGTAGTATGAACAGCCACAGGGAGCCGGAATAGGAAGTTTATGACCGGGCTAACGTGAGAGAATATATGCACATTCAGCCAGGACTGGCTGCAGTGTTTGGAATGAGATGTGTAGTCTTAAGGAAGCGTTTCTACAGTAGACGCTGACTTTGCAGTATGCCTGCAGACTGGACAGGACACATGCAGTTTGATAACACTGAGCATAAACCTGCATGGTGGAGCAGTAGATCTAAGTACCATAATAAAATGCAAATAAAGCAATCGAAGTGTAATTATGATTTGACCATGACTGTGTGTTGGTCGTTGTTTAAGATACATATTGATTGATTTATACTTCTCTGCATACATTTCTAAGGTGAGTAAAAAAAGAGCATGCATACTGATATGAAATAAACCCTCAGGACAAGACAGATGTTACCTGCTGAGCTCAGTAATGATTTAAATGCAGGTCAGTTACCTCAGCCCACAAATGAACTATTTCCACACCAAAAGCACATATTCTCCAGCCTCTTTTAACTCATCAGGACCCAGTGTGACATTTGTGGCAGTTCCCAAATGAATTTTTCTCTATATTTAACCGTACTTAAGTGGTTTAATCACCATTTATGTAATATTATCTGCTGTATTTTGTGCTTTTTTTCCATGAAAATTAGGTATTTCCAACATTTAATTCACTGATCATGTAGATGCTCATAAAGTTTAGAGCAAGGTTGAGGATTATTATCCAGAAATAGAGGAAACTGAAAAAAAAAGATTTTTTCTGCAAAATCTATCATTAACTGAACATAAATCAAGTGTCTCCATCCGCTGGTCATTTATTTAACTCCAAAGATTTTACTGGTGAATCAATGTTGTAGAAGATGACGGTATTTCCACGATAACTATGGAGCCTCTGAACGTCCAAATGGGTCCATATCTGATGACCATGAAAGATGACAAACTGTATTTTACACCAGTTATTTACACGGCCTGATCACAATCAAGGGTACCAGAAAAGGTGCACATATAGATAAAAAATAATAATGCTCTATCAAAAAATCAGACAGGCCATTTTATTTGTCTGATATTTGTCTTTTAAAGTTCAAAATATTTTTGTATTATGGTGTCTACTAAAAGTTTCGCAGGCTTGTACCCCTGTCAAATCAGAAATTATTGGGTGTACAAACACTCCAGCCTAATAGCCTCCAGATTTAATGCCTACAAAGATATACAAATGTTTCAGCACTCAGGATAATCATACATTGTTTATTGCATAGATGTCATGTCCAAAGCATGCGTGCTGAAAAATTCCATATATTGACAGAAACAATAAAATTAGACCCACATATTTTGATATGGTGTACGGACACTACTTGGTGTACGGACTCTACAAGATTGGAATGGAAATCTGGCTTACCACATGGTCACATCTCTGTTAGATCTGTGACTAAGTCTTCCTGGTACAGGAGAAAATAAACATTTGTGAACAAGTTATAACAACATATCTATAAGGCATATATGCCATATTATTGATGGAAGTATATTGATGTACGGACACTACATGAATTTTGGTGAACAACGCGCCATTGAAAACATGCGGTTCAACATAAACATCCGTTTGCCACATTGTTACCAAATTTTCTGCAGCCAGGGAGCGTACCAAAATCTGTCTAGTTGTGCATATTTAGTCATAATAATACTGAAATAACAGGTTCCCATTCTATTATTCCAATTAAAGGGCTGTAAAAGAAGGATTTTCAGAACAAAATGGTTGATTGTCTTAATACTGAAAATAAGAATTGATAATCAAACAGCTGTTCAACAAAAATGATCAATAAATGAAAAGCAATGTGATGTGTGTATTCTGTAATAAAAAAGACACAGGAGTTGAGTAGTAATTATTCACTGTGTTAGAAAACATTATGTACAATAACTTTGCTCTCTTATAACAATAAAATTGTGCACATGTTTTCACGCTCATTGGATCGCCATTGTATCAGTTTTTATCTGATTTTCTTCAAATTTGGAGGATTGCAAGATCTAGTAATAAGATGGCCAAAGAAACATTTTGGGAATGGTTTTGGGGGTATCTTTTTGCAATACTGATTAATAACTGATGCAAATATACTTGTTCACCTTGATTGTGATCAGGCCGACATGTATTAGTGGATCAACAGGGATTAGACAGTTTACATCAGTAGATGATTTTGGTAGATGGTGCATGTTTGGGTCTTTATGGGTTAATCCACCTTGTATTTCACCTCAGCCACTGATTTCACAGGGCTGTAAGCTGGTTCAGCAGTGCACTTGTTTCATTGCTAAATATTTAAATGTAATTTATTAAATCAACTCTCCATCTTTGCAGCAAAGTTACTTAAACCAAATCATTCATGGTTGATAGCCAGAGTCACAATGCTACTTATTAATTAATTCGGTCTGTTCAGGCGTGCTTATTCAGCTGTTTAACCAACCTCTTTCATTAGCAATGAATAGACTTGAACCATAGTTGTTATATTGTACTGGTGAAAGAAGTGCTGATGATTCTAAAAAAGGTCTGAATAATTCACTGGTCCTCTATATCACACCATTATTAATGAAAGGAGAGCAATCAGTGCAAATGGTGCTGTCTCTAGGTTAACTCTGAATGGTGTGTGTCATTTAGGTAGGATTGGGTGTTTTTTAATCAGGAGCTTTGTTATAAAACTCTATACTTTACGCACAGTGGAGAACATGGGATATGAACAGTACATTAACATTACAACTGCCAGGGGGAACAGTTTTTCAATTGTGCATCATTATGCTTTAGTAAAATCTGGAAGTCCCCTTGTTTCTGATTTTTACTAACATTGTGTTGTGTTACATTCTCTATTGTTAAGTGTAATCAACATCAGAATGGGTCCATTTGTAAAACTCCAGCAGGACATGTTTCCCTGGATTTCACTGTGCTGAAAATGATATGTGTAATTTAGACCAGATTACAATGGATAAGAAACAGATTACTATGTATTATATGTTTTGTTTTTTTTTTCTAATACCCCTTTCACTGTCATTTTAGACTGACTGGCACTGATGGCAGTAAGATACAGAAACCAGAGGCCCAAACCACAGTAGATAATTGCAGGAAATCATGTGATGACTTGAGACGTTCCTTTGTGAAGAAAATTACTCATATTTTACCCAGACTAGAAATGGTGTATGAGTAAATTTTAGTCAGGTTCCCATGTAGTACCCTGTTATGTCTGAAAGTTCTCTGCAACAATCACCATAAAAATGCCATGATATTTCTTTATGTGCTGTTTTCCTTTACATGGATTTAGTCAGTTTAATACCAAGAAGCACTTTCTAAACTAAGCAACCCCCCCCCCCCCCCCACACACACACACACACACACACACACAATTGCAGCATCCTGAGCTCAGCACTGCCAAAGAACCCCAAACCAGGCATTTTTTACTCTTATTCCAGAATGACAGTGGAAGGTGCCAGACCTATCTATGTATCATGGCGTACTCATTGGTGGTTTGAGGTGCAGTATAGACCAACCCCTGTTAAACACTCCATCTATCCACACTTCATAACTATCAGTCATGTTTGTCTTGGTTTAACCTGGTACAAACCACTATGCGGTTATAGATTGTTTTCAGTATATTGGATAAATGGAAATATGTTATTTGGTTTTGTGCAACATTTCAACAATACAGTGCTACACGTTTCTGAAAGTTTTCTTTGTTGCATAAAACCTGCTGTATATGAATCTTTATATCACAGATAAGGTATTACATAAGGTGCAAATAAAAAACAAATCAGATCATAATTATCATCCTGCTGGCTTGGAAGATTGGCAGAACAGTTGAACATTATACACCACTGTATTATATTACACTCTCATTACCTTTTATAAAGTATGGTATCTTCATTTGATGATGAACCATTTATTTTTTATTAAACAATATTTGGTTATTGTCATTATTATGTAAACATGGTTGCTTTGGAAACAACACATTCTGTCTCTTTTTTTATCAGAGAACCCTCCCCAACACACCCTATCTTGCACAAACACAAGCAAACCCAACTGTGCTGTAGTCTACTATTTCAGCAGCCTGCTGTTTTCTCACTGTGAGAATCCGAAATAGAGACCCTACTTCTCATAGAGATGCACCATGGACTTCTTATACCACACCTTTTGTCACCAACATGAGGATGTTTGCAGAAAAGCAAACTCATACATGCATATAAAGCACACAATAACAGCCTTACCCCTCAGATGTGAATGGATCCCCACCTACACACACAAACACATATTTCTGCACATATAAAGATGAGGTGAATGCAGTCAGACTTAGAGAACCTTGGGAGCAGAATTGCAAACACAGGGCACCAGAGAGATAAATATACAGTGAGACAGTGGCTCATAAAACAGAAGATAACACTGAAAAATGGACCGGCACCCTTGACATGCAAGTACACACACTGACACACAACGGTAAAGTGGCATTTGGCTTGGAACGTTGACACTCAAGGCACAGATCTGATGTGTGCATCTTGACTAAAACCTTGCAGTAAGCCTCCCTGCTCAGAGAAAGCCAGACAGGGTTTTGAATTCTGCATTTGTGTTTCACTGACCTTGCTGTGAGCTATGCTCCCAGTAAATGGATCATTTAAATTCACTAAAAACCCTACAGTGTTTTATAGTGTTTAACCTGCATTTGTCCAATGGCAGACTACTTTCCTGGGTTAATCAGCAAATCAGGAACATTACAATTCGCTTATTTTATTTGGTGAAAAGCTATTTCTCTTTATTTGAGTGAATAAAGAAAAAAGCCTGAAAGGGATAGAAGTCACAACAAATAGTAGTTTTGTAATTTGTGATCAATGAAGTATTGTAAGACTTGGAGACGGGTTGTAAAAGTCATTTAATGATGTGTGTTTACTGGTTCAGATTGGCTTTAAACAGAACAAGTCCTGTCAGTCACACCATCTGATCCATATTTTACCACAACCAAGGGGGAATTTATATGCCTGTGTCTGTTGATTTGTTGGTTAGTTTTTTTGGGGTTTTTTGTCTTTTTGTTTTTGAGAAGAATGATGCTAAAATATTCATATTGCATTAGGTCTTCAGCTTTCATGAACCCTGGTGGATTAAAAGTAAAGCATGTGTAGACAAACCCATCCATAAGAAAGGGGTTGTAGCAGCCCAGTTGTTCATTTTTCCTTCATTATTTTGGGTGTTGTGCATGTTTGTACCAGTAGGTGGCACATCAGTGCAGCACATAGGGGAAGCCATACAGTTTTTGACCGTGCCATGGCATGTAACACCGTAGGTCAGAATATGGTAATATTGTGTATTTAGTACTGGATAAAACAGTTTATTTCTCATGGTCGTATGTAATAAATCAGCAACTAAGAAAAGGAAATGTTTGGACATTTGCTGTGTTGGCAACTTACACCTGCACCTGTACACTGGCACCTGTACAAGCCCTTCAGACCAGTGTGTGCAGAAAATGACAAAGGAACTCATTATAGGGATGGTGCAAGATATTGCAAAGCTGGGCATTTGCTTTATAAATGCCATGCATCTGACATATACATGTTTATAATTGGCCATATTTTAACTTCTTTCATCTTCCATTCTTATTGTGTTGTTGTTTTATTTATGGTGGCAAAAGACGTCAGGATTAAAGGCGAAAGATTCCAATCTGGCTTATTTCATAGTTGATGAAAAAGTAGCAAATAATTTGAAGCAAACTACAGTAGATAAAGCCTGGATCACATGTATCGCTTTGAACCAATCACTTTCATTTCCTGCATTGCAGAACATTCTGCCACTGTTTACAGGTTGGTCTTGTGGACCAGTATAATGGATTTATTAGCTGTGATGTGACAGACTAGTGATGTGTTTAGTGATTTAGCTCACTGGTAATAAGCCATTGTGAAGAAGGTATGTCTGGCGTTGTCTTTCATCATCGTCGTCATAATCACCATCTTTGTTGTCATCTTCATTTGCAATTTCTTTAAGCATCCTCTCCGACGAAACCACCAGTCTGATTCATTCCAAATTTTTATGTAGCTTCTTGGGACAATGTCTATTTTTTGATATATTAAACATTTGCCTTTACTTATAATGGGCCATTTTGATGGCTTATGAAATGGAAATGATTACAGATATCAGTATAGTTAATAGTGAGCACTGATAGAAGTCATGTATGGACTTTCAGTTAATTAGTTGAGTTCTCCTCCAGTGAAAGTACCACCCACTTCTATAGGGAGATTGATCTCCTGCATCAAGACCACAGGACTCTAACACAGAGGCAGAACCTGACAACCTTGCACATTCAACTTGTTATTGATTCTTGATAGAACATGCCGGTGAGATGCAGGTCCATTAAGTCCTATTTTTACCTTTGGCATTGGCAGTGGAGAGGAAAAGAGATATTAAAAGTCACGCGTGTTCAATCCATGGTCCAGATACATGACAGATTATAGAGTTTCCACAAATGGGCCTCGCCTGTCGCATCTCAAACCGTCACTTGTCTCAGTGTTTGATGTATTTCATAGAACTGTAGTATGATATGTAGTCTATGCCAGTGTTTCCCAACCACTGTGCCGTGGCGCATAAGTGTGCCTTGAAAAATCATCAGGTGCGCCATGGAAGATTATCCAATTTCACCTGACTGGTACTCTAAGCGAGTGGCGTGATATAGATATGTACGACTGCATGCTCCAGTGACACTCTACAACAACAGTTTCCCTTTGCAAAGTTAAAATGAAAGTGAACCGGCCCCGATGCGGTGCATTCTGTTGATAAACCCCCACACACCCACTAGCGTTGCGCGGATCGGATTGGGGTGGGGGGCATATGCCTCTATTATACAGATCTCAATTTGTAAGACAGGGCTTCGTCCGAGGGGTCGCTGACGTACCCCTCTCAGCTTTCTCATTCCAAAACCCCCCGTCTTTCTTCAGTTCCTGCAAGAATATCAGCTTTGTGTTCAACTAAACAGGCCAAGGTTCCACACTAAGTAAACCGAGACTAGATTTGTATTATATTTCAATAACTATACTTTTTGTGACATCTTTGGTAGTGTGGCTTGTGATTTTTCTAATGTAAAATATTTGCTGTGGATCAAAAAGTTCGGGAAACACTGGTCTATGTATAAGATGTTAAAGATGATTGCTGCTTTTTACAGAATAGTTGTTTTATTTAGGGAACTGAGACACTTCTGCCATAGGACCCTGTATTTTTAAATGGAAACAGAAGAGCATTTGGCCTCTCAATGTCATTATTACACCTAAGAACTGAAACCCTGCATCTGTAGTAGGCTATATACAGTCTTGTATAACTTCCAGTGACTGGTCCAAAAGTCCAAACTGTCCAGAAAATGTCTAGTGGTTTAACAACACCGCCTCTTTTAGTCAGATCACAGGCCCGTGGTTTGTTCTGTATAACAGTCTAGTAGAGGTTTCACACCTGCAGCTTTGCTATGGATCAAACTGGGATGTCAAAAAGTCCAGACCAAATGAGGTAGGTGTGAAAGCGCCATAGGCTGATGATAGTTTGTTTTGTGAGATGCTTCTGTTTTGTGAGCCACCAGTTGCACTTTTTCAATGAGCAGAGGAAGTCGATTTATGGGCTGTTCTTCCTTGGCCTCCCACCAGCCAGCATACATCAGTAAAAGCCCTGAAGGAAAGGTTTCAAGGTTTGATGCGGGCATCATATCAGTAGGGAGAGTTGCTGGAGATGTAAGGCTGGTGCTGGTAGAGAGTCTAAAGTGTGGGTGGAAGGCTGTAAACAAAGCACTTTACACTTTCCTCCAGCACAGGTTGGATTGCTATTGCATGACTAGTAATGATTTGCTCTATCAAAAAATGCCAAAGTGCTCACCTAATGTCTCACCCAAGTATCAGAGGTGGCTTAAGATGATTTTTTTTCCCTTCAATGTAGTTCTTGAAGTCATGATACATATTAAACATGAATCAAAACACGAACATTTTAGATAAATTTAATGCAGTTTTTTTTAATTTAATGTATTTAACAATCAGATTCAAGCAGCTCCAACTTATTCTCAGGTGAAAAGAATAGCTGATGTGTTTGTACTTAGCTGTAAAACAGTCTCTTATATAAGTTGCTATTGTAATGTTCACATATAGAGTCCAAGGTTAATTACCTACAAATGTGTTTTGTTGACTGGCTGAACTGCCTCAAGCTCCCAACTCTCATCTTTCTTACCACAGTTTCCCGCTGTGCTGCTGAACTAAGTGTTTGGCTTCTTCTGATGAATTTATTTATTTATGATAGCAGGGACCCTTCTACGTAAAACCAAAATCTCCTGGGATGCCTTTTGTTAAGAGGAGCCATTCACTGAGCCGCGGGTTTATCGGGAACAAAGAAAGTGCTAAACAATGAAATAAACACGCCTCAGTAGACAAAGTGTTCGACGGTAGAGCAAATCTCTTCATTTCCCATCAATAATGTGTTGAATACGAAGATCAGACAAGATACTCAGCACGTCCACACTTTGATTGCATCCCGTAGATATTGGCTGCCAAAACTAGAATTTGTTCATCGGGTACAAGTAATTGAATTTATGCTTTTTTCCTGGCAAAGCGACAACAAGAATCTCAAAGCTTCATCAATATTCTTTGTGGGATTAAAACAATAAAATGAGAACAGTTAAGCCACCCCCCAAAAAAAGGGACAACGTCTAATGCTTTTGGGCTGTGAAAGCAATTCTCTTCCTTCCTATTCTAATAATATAACATGGGCTTCGGGCTACAAGTGGTATAGCCTAAAGCTTATCAATGGAATCCATTAGGTCATTTTCAGTGCATGTATACAGTAGTGTTTGTGGTTACTACTGATAGTGTCTGACATTGACTGGACATTTTTACATGAGCCTTTGTGGTGCGTTCAGGTAATTCATCAGGTGGACGCCCATGCAATAGTACTAACAGTATCACGGTCCAACCAGATCACAACCTTTGACATTAGACAGCCTTCTGATTTCCCCACCTACCTGCACACACTTGCCCCGTCTGCTTTCTGGCAGCCAGATAAAAACAGCTTTGGGATTTTTCCTGTAGCCTCCTGGATGTTTACAGAGGACCTTATGAAATTGTGTAATGGTTCAAATGTGAATGTGTGGTGAGGGAGGTTATATAAGTGCATCTCTCACGTCTGATTCATGCATTCTCAGATCTGCATGAGTGTGTTTGTGTGTTGTTCAGGAAAAGGGTGGTACTTTAAAAATGTGGAGTTGAGACAACTTTCTATGCCCCTCAGCGTATAAACACATACCACCAACATTCAAAGTCTTGCAGGAGACACTAGGAAGGCCCAAGCGAGTGGTGCCTGCATAAAGATTTAAAAGTGCACACCACAGAGGACACATGCACATAACCACCTGGCAAAACTGCCTGAGCAATTTCAGTTTCACTAAGAAGTTCCAGAACACAGACGTGTGTGTTGTAGCAATGATTCAGTCCAACGTGGGGGAAACACATTCGCCCTTTAAACCTCTTATGTAGAGAAGCTAATTGCAAATCTAAACATGAAACTCTCGCTGCCCCTGGTACCAGTAGTGTTTGTTCAGGAGGAATTTGCTTTACCTCATTTTTTTTTTCTAACCACCTTCACATCAAAATTGCTACTAATCTCATTGATGAATAAAAGAAGGCTAAATAAATATTCCAGAAACTCAGCACTAAATTGACTACTAAGTTAAAGGGATGATTCCCGGGAGTGATTAGTTGTTCTTTCACTATTCCAGAGACTAGTGTTTGTTTTGTTTTTTTGTTTTTTAAAGCTTCTGGAGTTTCACTTTCAGAAGTTAGTGCATTTAAATATTCATGACAGTATGTGTTGTTAAATGGAAATAAAGAAATGATACCGATAGCTGATTGGATATCTTGTGGTAAAATATTTTCTGCATCTCTTGTGATACAAAATGGTCTTTTGGTTAATAAATAAGGCTAGGACAGAGAATCTCCTCAACTACTAAATGTTTTGTATTATTTAAGAATAATACTGGGGTAGATTTTCAGTTCAATGGAAAATGGTGTGTTTATTGTGTCTCTTTTTGTCTGCATATCTTGCGAGAGGCAACTGAAAAATTTTGTCTTCTTTGTCTCTGTCAATTGCTTCCTACAAAACTATAGTGGGCAAATGAACTCATTGGACCAAATGCTTCTCATAAAAACTCTTATGAAACTATTTTCAGTTGATTATTGTTAATCATTTTTGCCAAATAGGTTTAACAAAGGTTGTCTTCAAGGCTGATTCCAATTACAAAGATTGGTGAATCATCTTTTGACGTACACCAAAACGAGGACTATTGTGGTTAAAAGTATTAACATAGGAGTTCTTAATTATAGCAAATGATCTCAACTTGTCCTGCAGTTGTTTATACAACTTTACATTTCATAACTAAATGTGCATCATGTCAAGTAAGTCATGTGAGAGTTGCCTTAACCCTTTATCGGACAAGTGACTATTTTGGTCATTTCCACAACATTAATATGTGGCCAGTCTTGTGCCTTAGTGAATCAAGAGGCATGTTGGTTTTTATAAAACTATACAGTGATTTTTAGAGAGATTTTTTTTTTTTTTAAATTGAGGCTGTAAATACTGAATATGAGTGATTTTGTCAGTTATGACCTTGTAACAGTTGTTTTATTGCATGTGTTTACTTTTTTAGCAAGTGTCTGCTCAGCTGTTTTAAGGCAAGAGGATGTAGATGACTATGTCCAATAACACACTAAGGCTGAAATTTTGAATTTCGGAGTATTTCAGTGAATGCCCTATAAAGGGTTACAAGCCTTAAATGTTTCTTGTTGCTCCAGTTGATATGTATTATCATTTTATTTTCTTTGTAAAGGCTGCTGAACACTATGATATTAGCATAGGATTCTTAATTATAGCAAATGATCTCATACTTGTCCTGCAGTTGTTTATACAACTTTAACATTTCATTAACTAAAATATGCATCATGTCAGAAGTCATGTGAGAGTTGCCTTAACCCTTTATCGGACAAGTGACTTTTTGTCATTTCTGAAAACATTCGATATGGGGCCAATCTTGTGCCTCAGTGAATTCAAGAGGCATGTTGGTTTTTATAAAACTATACAGTGGTTTAGAGAGATTTTATTTATTTATTTATTTATTTTAATTGAGGCTGTAAATACTGAATATGAGTGATTTTTGTCAGTTTATGACCTTACAACAGTTTTATTGCATGTGTTTACTTTTTAGCAAGTGTCTGCTCGGCTGTTTTAAGGCAAGAGGATGTAGATGACGATGTCCAATAACACACTAAGGCTGAAATTTTGAATTTCAGAGTATTTCAATGAATGCCCAATAAAGGGTTACAAGCCTTAAATGTTTCTTGTTCCCCAGTTGATATGTATTATTTTTAAATTTTCTTTGTAAAGGCTGCTGAACACTATGTTTCAGGGAACATAAACCCTTTCCTACAGTTACCAGTAGGGACCTGTCTCCATATATATTTTGAATCAAACTGCAGGTTCCCATAGTGTAAAACATAAATTGTAAACTTTTTTAAACTTTAAACTTGTAATATTAAGCTTGTGGTAAATAAGGCTGGAATCAGGGTAAGTCTCCAGGAACTTACTGGAAGGTCAATTTCACACTTAACTCTTCTGATTCAGACTTTTCTATTTAATCTGATCCAAAACTTAAGGTGTTAAATGTCCCAGAGGCTACATTCCAGAACACAGAGTTGAACCTTGGTCTGATAAAAAAGAGATGTCTACATGAAACTGTTCGGTGTTTCAAGAAAGTACGGTGTTTTTAGAAAGTTTTTAGGAACTTCAGACCTTTGGACCAATTACATGGATTTATGTCAAGCTACTACCAGCTATTAAATATTAGAAGGATAAAAAGGATGGAACAGGTAGGATAGAACAGAAAATAGACTGGAGGACTGTGATGTGAAAAGATAACCTTCTACACTACAACAAAAACATGAACCTGTAAGTCAGTGTCAAGGTTAATACATGTAAAACTCTGTACATGCAGTAGAGATAGAGGGAAGTTTTAGGTTTTTACCGCATCTTACACATACTGTACAATTACAGTAAATCTGTTGTGGTTTCACTTTGTGTTTTCCTGGATATCAGTGAATTGAAAGGGGTGTGAACATACAGAACAAAATCCTTTGTGTGTTGATGTCTCTGATCTCATGTGTCTGTGTGTGTGTGTGTGTGTGTGAACAGATACTTCGCTTAACAAGCTCCTATCACAAAGGAAATAACAGGGCTTCATTTTCCAAGCCTGAGTAATAATAATAATAATGATAATAATAATAATAATAAAACCTTTGTGCACCGACTTACGGTACGTTCTCAAGCAGAAAACAACACAGTAAGACATAATGACATATACACGTCATGAGATATCTGATACTGACATGGTTTGATCCACAGAAAGGAGAAACAAGCCCACTCATATTTTATTTATCAAATCTTCTGCTTGGGTTCGTTCATTGGACAGTAGACCTGATTTGACACGACATGTGGTAAATTAGACTCAAAATGTAGATCTAGTGTCTGTGATATGTTTTCCTAACCAGAGAGGACCATGCAGTTCAAAGTCAACTATGCATTTTTAATTTTTTCTTTTTTTCTCGTGGTTTTGGACATTCACAGCCAAAACTGGCACGCAATCAGTAAAAAGTAACCTTGTTTACTGTGTCTACTGTGACCTACTTGAGAAATCCACTGTGGAGTCTGAGTCACCGTACAAACTGTACATCTACTAGTACATTTGATCCAGACTTTAAAGTGGAAGTGGTTGTACCTTCTTTGAGCAGCAGGGGCAGCAGCATATCAGAAAATCAAACATCAATGCAGAGAAGATATCAAATATACACATGATAGATGCAGTAATCATCCATGTCAAAGCCTGACATCTGATAACAGCAGTCAAATGTGTGTCTTTTGTTATATAATGTGTATTTAGTAGGCAGTGCTCACATACTTTCCACACTGATCTTTCCGGGTTATGTAAAAACACAACAGTTGTTGATGATGATTCATATGGTTGAAGAGTTCAGACTGTTTGTACTGTTTTACTAAATAGAGGATTTCCCAACCTCAACAAGAACAAAAGGATGACCCATATATGTCGTTAGCAGGTGATATATGAAGTATAAAGGAAAACAGAATGACAGTAGGTGGTTAAAGTAGTGTGGAAGTTGATCACTTCTGCCATGACAAGATGAAAAACATTGAAGCGGAATTTTAAATGCCGTTAGGAACCATCAAGAAAGCAGACAGAGAAGTAAACAGATAGGAAAACATTTACAGGGCTCCCATTTTTAGAACTTTCTGTACTTCTGCTTTACACATTCAGCCTACCATTACACTGCAAAAATGAATATCTTACCAAGTGTATTTCTCTCATCTCGAGTCAAAATACCACATCAGACTTAAAATAACACATAATCACCTAAAGAGTAACTTTTCAGTGTGGTATAAGAATGTCTTATGTCTTATTTTAAGTGCGATGAGATATTTTGACTCAAAATGAGAAAAATACACTTGGTAAGATTTTGATTTGTATTGTAAGTATGTTTTTACATCTTGTTTTCCTCATACACTGCAGCCCATTAAGTTGGAATAGTTTTTTTTTTCTCTTTTTATTGAAAGAAGTTGCAAAATTGGACAGATACACAAACTATATACATCCAGAGAGTGGGTGTAAAAAAAACAAAAAAAAACTTTACAGCAGTTCATTATTGTCTTGGCATACAAGATTTCAGAATAAAGAATCAATATAAATAAAAATAAACAAAAACACAAACATATCTTCTTCAGTCAGAGGATTTTGAGTCCATTTTCATGCAGTCATCTCAGCAAAATCAGGTCTCACAGACCTCACATATCTCACCCACCCCTCCCAGTGAGGCACATAAGAATCCATTTTCAACTTTACAGAAAAGCTTATTCTTTCCATCCTGTAGGAATAAAGTATTATTAATTTTACCTCATCTCATAAAATGACTGTGACAATGCAATGTATTCTTGATAAATAAAGTGTAACTGGAAACCTGGTTAAAAGTATTACTAATGCGTATAAATAGGAATAAAAAGAGAGAAACAAAATCATTCCATCTTTGTGGGTAGTGGTGTTTTTAGTGAGATTGTTTTTGCTCTGTATTTCTACTGTGCTGACTTAAAAAAAAAGTATCAGTATGACTCAATGCACACCATATTTACATGTGATTAATTCAGTTCAGTTTCTTTTTTCTTTTTTTTTTCAGTGTAATGTAGCAGCTTATTTTGTAGTCTAGATGTTTCACAATTTTTTTTTCTATCCTATTAATATCTAGGCGTAGCCATTACTGAACAAAAGCGCTTTATACTGCATGTGCTTTCACAGTCACAGTACAAATATGGGCTGATGCGAGGGTCATGTGTGTGACTTTCTTACAATATCACTCACATAACAGACACGGATGTCAGAAACAGATTGTGGATGTTATGTGAAGGTAAAGAAAAACAGCTGCACCTAACTGCTGACCTTAAAAACACCACCAGAAATCCCTTTCCACTGCCTGAAAGATGTTGTGGGTAGAGTGGAGTCTGACTAGTTCTGTTTGAAGCAGCAGCTCCATTACAGACAAAGGGGAAATGGAAAGGCTTTTAGAAAAGGAAGTGAGGCCCCTCTGTAAGTCTGAGAGGATGGTTCCTGTGTGTGTGTGTGTGTGTGGGGGGGGGGGGGGGGGGGACGCTATTCAAATCAAATGAAAAAGTCTGCTTGGTACACTATGTACTGTTCACGTCTTGTGTGTTATTGTGACTACTCAGTGCTTTGTTTAGCAGTTGTTGCATGTTGTGACAGTGACTCAGTAAAACAACTATAAAATTCAGATCTTTAAGATGTCAATGTAGACGTGTACAGGCAAGACAGATGTCCTTTTTTATATAGATGCAACATTTAAGGGGTTGTATGTCGGTTGTATGGCATGTATTCATCATACATAGATGAATAAATCTGTTATAATGCTATCTATGGGTATATGTGAGGCCATCGACCTTGATTCCTCCATTTTTTCATCACCGTTTGACAGGTCTATCAACGTGTTCCTCTGTTACTGTGGCAGCTGCATTCATCAGACCCAACAACCTTCAGCTTCATTTACCATTTCTCCCGCATCCCGCTGTAAATGGTTTCTACAGCCACAAAGAAATCATTCAAATTCATCTGTCGGGAAATAGTTTGATAAGATGTGTTGTGATCCATCACTTTTACTGACCTGATGTTTTAACATGCCCACGACACCCACATTCTAGGCCATATTTAGAATCAACTATCACACTTTCAGTTCTTATAATGCGTGGTCACTATGTGTATGAACTGTGGAAAATCACCTTCAGCTCCTTGACACAAATGAAGAGTCACATGTAGCTCATGTCAAACCACACAGTTTCTAAAGAGATGTGGAACCGTCTTTATAACGTCTGTCTGATTAATTCCAAGAGGGTTGAAGAAGATGAACCTAAACTGACAACAAAAACATTTGTACTGTATGAGTCTTGCCTCCAACAGCAATTTCTGCTTCATTACATACTATTACATGTTCTAAAGTGTATTTTTTGTACTTGCTTATTACTGTCTTATTGGATCATCTTCTCCTAAACACCACTAATCCACTGAATAAGTTATTTCTATGATTTAAATCATGTGGGTAATTACACATTGTATGACCTTTTAGTCGGATGAGCACAGATTTAGAGTGTGTGTTGAAAACAGTGTAGAGAGAATAGCATTTGTTCAAAAAATAGCCTTACATTCTCAGTATAACAATCTTCAGCAGTGTTTGTAAAGAGACACTCCCTCGACACGTTTTAAAAATGTTTTTGAGGCCTGTTGGCGTCACTTTAAGAAACTGTAACTCATAAACTAAGAACACTGTCATCCCCACAAAAATGATTTACTGTATAGTTCAGTCCTGTGCCAGTCATTGCACGTTTAATGAAATGTGTGCAGTCGACAAACGGCTGGAGACAGACTTCTCAGAGCGAAAGAACTGAGTCACTACGAGCACAATCTGTACGATTGTCACTACATGTATGACTGTACCACGAAAGAATATAATGTGGATGTGGCACCTGCGCCACAGAGTCAGCCACAAACAGACATCTTGACAGATCGAACCGTCAAGGATGAAAATGACAAAGAAAAGCATCTGTGCATGTTTTTTTTTTAAATGACCGTAGTCCTGTAATAGACTCCAATTAAACGTGACTTTCACCTGATCTCCACTCTTTTTGGTTACATAATTATGAGGACAAAACACGCATTATGTGCTCCAAATAATTTAACTGAGAGGATTAACATATAATTAGCAGAGTTAGAGCAGAGTAATTAAAACTTGTGGCGCTCTCAGGCAGAAGGAACAACACTGCATCCACATATAAGGACAGACCACCATGTGCCAGGGGCCCCTTCTGGGTAAACAAACAGCACAACACACTGGTTTTGAAGTGTTGCAAGGCTTTGTAAGTGTTTTATCCTTAACTCCCAAAGACCTAAACAGCTGCTTGGTCTAAAAGTATCTACTGATCTAAACTGTTAATAATTGATGAACCATTAATCCAAATAATACATTTAAATGATTCAAGTAAAATACAGTTTCTCAGCTTTCCACTGAAATCAGATATGATACATTTGGATGTTCAGAGGATCCATAGTGACTATTGAAAAAGTATTCATCAATAAATCCATGTAGTTACTTTGACAACACTGCAACACTGTATTTTCTCATTTCTAGTCAAAATATCTCATCACACTTAAAATAAGACATAATCACCTAAGAAGTAACTTTTCAGTGAGAGATTAAGAACTTATTTTTAGACAATATCTTACCAAGATAATTTTCATTTGTTCCATTGGTAGATTTTTTTTTGCTTAATTGAAGGTTTTTTTTTGCTTAATTGAAGCAAAAAAAAATCTGCCAAGTGAAAATTATCTCGGTAAGATTTCTTGAAATAAGATTTTCAAGATCTGTTGTCTAAAGATAAGTTCTTAAATCTCACTGAAAAGTTACTCTTTAAGTGATTATGTCTTATTTTAAGTGTGATGAGATATTTTGACTAGAAATGAGAAAAATACACTCAGAAAGATTTTGATTTTTGGAGTGAAATAACAGCCACTTGTTTTACATAAACTTAACACCATGTTCTGTTGTAAACGTCATGTGTTGTGATTAGGGATGCACCGATACCGATACAGTATCAGGTATCGGTCCGATACTGAGTGTTGTAGTAATACTGGTACTCGTAAAAGTGCTCCGATACAAACACACTGATACCACTTGATGGCAGCGTGACATTCACCTCATAGTGCATCAGGTACGCAGCAGAGGAGTAATGTCAGCAATGGGAGATTTTTTAAAATGAACGAGGGTGACAAAAGTAATGGTGAGTGAAAGTTACATTAAGACACAGACGGATACGGATGGAGCGTATTTGTCGTCCTCTGCGCACAGTCCATACGTAATTCTGTCCGTTTTCTGGGAGCTAGCAGATGTGTACCCAGAGCCATATAAAGATCATCATATTATCTTATATATAAGGTTCTGTGTGTACGCCGACGGAGAAGCAGTACCACCAAGGAACCGTGGAGGTAGAGGATATTTTCAAAGAGCGACCGTGTGAGTTAGAGAAAAACTACTGATATATTTATGCCAACTACCCTGTATCAGTATCAACATAGTATTACATTAGTATTACCTCCTCTGTCGTCATCATTTGTTATTACTGATTCTTCTACTTCTTTTTAAAAAAACGTTACTCTTCTTCGTGGATTTGTCCAGTATTGTTAAGTAAGAGTGGCCCTCCCTGGTGGATTGATTGAGAAATGCTCATCCAATGGATTAAATGTCAGTAGCAGCACTTCATTACAGTTAGACCAATAAAGCACTTTTAAAAGTACAAAGAACTGTAATGGCATTATTAAGTACTCATATCGGTATTCGGTATCGGCAAGTAATCAAAAATAAGTACGTGTACATGGTCTGGAAAAATCCCAAGTTGTGATATAATCTTTCAATGTACTCTGAGCTGTATGATATATATATATTATATATATTATATATATATTTATATTATAATATATATATATATATATATTTATTAGATATATATATATATTAATATATATTTTAGGGTGTGTGTGTGTGGTGTGTTTTGTGTGGTGGTATGTGTGTATAGTGTGTGTGTATTATATCTATATTATATATATCTATATTATATATAAATATATATGTTCAGTAAATCAAATATGTAGGAAAATACCTGCTTTTCACTGGAAAATGCAGACAAAAAAATATAAATCACCTTAAAAGGTTACATTTTGAGAAAAAAATTTGGAAATCAGATCTATAGGTCATAAAGTGTTAGAGAAGCATAACCTGGTGCAGACAATACAAACAATATTTTAATATACTTCAAATGTTGTTAAAACCAAGGTGACTATTATAAAAGAAATGAGCTGAAATGGATTTTAGACTTTTGGTCTGAAAAGTATTTCTGTATATCATTACTATTCATGAGTTACAATTAAAGTTAAGATGGATTTTTTTCCTATTTTCATACAGCTTTATTCATTCTAAACTTAATTCTAATTTGATGTTAAGACACAACTCAGATATCAGCTGATATCAGAAAAAAAATAAACACAGAAAAGAGGCATAATGGAATTTCATGTAAATATATCATCAAAAACTGTGAAAAATATTAAAGTTTAAATATCTAAACAAAATAAACAGTAGCATTCATGGTAATGCACTGTTTGCCAGACTGTTCTTTTGTAGATGTTGTAAATTATGAGGTGATTCAGACTTGCCTAGACATCTGTCTGACTTGTGATCATAAAGTGCTTCAACATGGATGGAATAAAACAATAAACCTGTGAAGTTCACCCACTCATGAGCCAGGGCACGTACACACACAGTGTGCATGTCCACAGTGAGCCCACAGAGACGCTGTGACGTCTGCCAACGTTTCCTGCACATACTCAGCTTAATGATTGTAATAAAACCTTGACTTAAACTCAAAAGAACAAACTTACACAAAAAACTGAGATAACACAGAGATATAAAAACAGTGAGTTAAAGTGACTGAATAACTTCTGTAACATGTTATATTATTGCTTTAATTATAACAGAACTCATATACAGTAACAGGTCTGACTTTTAGATGTTTTGTTATTACTTTGTAAATTGCGCCTATTTTTACTGATCATCCCAGCTGGACATTGAGTTTACTCTTTAGTGAAAGCTACTTTTGCTGATTTTACTACTGTAACATTACCAGGCTACCCTCTTTCATTGGTTTTCTCTTTTTATCATTTTGACTTGTGTCCTGTTAAATGTCCTTTAATGTTTTCTTCTGACCACTGTTATGAAAACACATTGCATGGCCTTACTTTGTGTTTGACTTCCACACATCCTGTTCACTGTTGTGAATTTGTTACGACTTATCTAACACTAATCAGATTTTGGACTTACGGTTGTCACTAACTGGCCACAAGTTTCCAGTCTTCTGTTATCCAGACTCGGGCCAGATGCCATCCTCTAACAAATAATTAACAACAATGTGCACCTTGTGTTATCAGAGGTAATACAGGAAACATTTGTATTTCTCCTTTATCTTCTACTGTGAAACAAACTTCTACAGACGTTATGACTGAACTGAAGATTAGACCAACTTTCAATATCTTTAATAGACAGGAAACTGAGCTGATGATACTGTAAGGACAACAACAATAATAATAATAGTAATAATAATAATAGATTCAGTGAAAATACATGACCATGAAGTCAATTGCAAACACTGATCCATAAGGTCATTCCTCTGTGTGCCGTTAGCATGTGTATCATTTTTTCAGACTTCTTCTCCTCCTACACATATTCATATATTAGAGTGACCGCGCATCAGCAGCTAAAAATGAATTTAACGAGGGGAAGTTGACCTTTAATGGCGGTTTCAATAAAACAGTTCTGCAATTTGATAATAAGATGGGGCTTTGCACAAACAGTACACATATTTGTACAATAACCTGAGTATAAGTAAATAAATAAATATGTTTAAAGGGAGTTCATACTTGATGAATTTCCATAAATTGTTGTTGTGTCCTTAACACAGAGAGGTCAAAGTCTGTGGAGCATATTGAGCATGTACTGAACTTTTGGTCTCGTTACAAAGTTTACACAAATTGTACTATTTCTGCTGCATCAAAAACAAAACTATGGAGAAAATAAATAACCTGTGAAAACTGTATTAGAGGTCAAATCACTGAGATCAATAAATTTAAAGCTGCGTATGATTTGTCACCAATTTTTCATCAAATCTGTAAAACCTGAGTCATATTTTTCACACACGTGGGTTATACAATAAATACTGTCCAATGAGTTCATTCTAATTTGGTATAGGCCTATTTTGTTCATTGTTCTGGCTTGAGGTCAAAGGACAGGAGTGAGTATTTAAAATGTTATTATGTTAAGTTATTGATGATGAGAATGGGGGTGGGATTAAATAAGTTTTTCTTCTTCCCATCCTTTTCGAGTGTAGATGAATGATTTTTGGAATTTGAATTTGCATATTCTGTAAATGCTCAAATAAACAAACAACAAATGAATGAATGAATAGCGTAAGTGTCACGAATCTGTCAGTCTTTCCGTGATTATGTACCTGAATCTCTTCCTTCACGGTGAGCAATTTCGAAGTGTACTCCACCGCAAACAATCCATTTGTTTACAAACAGATTCGGTAGGCCACTCTGGCATTTTTGGAAATTGTTGCGACGTGCACTGTGGGAAGGGAGCTCTACGCAGCCACATTATGGCAGCAGCGGCAACAAACACGGAAACAGCTTTATTGCCTTTGTTGCACTGCAGGTGGAGTACACTTTGAAATGTTCACCTGAGGGAAGGATTCAGGTTCACAGACAATCACAGACAAACTTACGGATTCGTGACACTCAGGCTATGACTCAGGTTTTACAGATTTGATGAAAAAGGTGACTCACACGCATCTTTAAGTCGACCTCCCTGTAAGCTAATCATTGGGCCAGTACTACACATCGCTGCAGTGTACTGTGTTTATTCATGACGATGTACAGTGAGATAATTAACTTCTTCAAAAAGTGACTTAATGTTAACAGAGGAACGGCTGATAACGGGACAGGATGACAGAACATGTGTTCAACTGATGGTGAGACAGCGCTCATTTTTCCGTAATGGAGAATCGGCGGTCTCCCCAGGTTTGTACAAGAAAATACAAGATCATCATGACTTCACATTACGCTGCATTGTGTTGCACTTATCTGGACTCGTTGTAATAAAAGCCGTCCTGTCAGCTTTTCCACCTCTTTTCCAGTCATGTGGGCCTGCGTCAAGTGATGTCATGTCATCAGTGTGTAGGAATATTAAAGCGGTGATTCACAGTGCATGCATACACACAAACAACACACAGACTACTTTATTTCCTCTTTTTTTTTTTTACTTGGAGCCAGGTCGTGTATTTTCTGTGCTTTGCTACCAGATGTCGTCTGTGGTACACACCCCTGGTAGGGTGTGTAGAACTGAAGGCCATGCCTGCCCTGGCAGGTGAAAGGCAGCTATGCTTCATTATAGAACACATGTATGACGTGCAGAGTATAGCTGCAGGGCTAACACCAATGACTAGAAAAATCTTGAAAGATCTTATCTCCTCCTGTTTTGCTTGAAGGTTTGAGTTGGCTGTGCTACAAAAATTTCTGATCAGCCACACCATTCTCTAACAATGTCTGAACCTGAAAACTTAACGTTACTCCATGAAAAGAGCCAGTAGATGTTTATGTGAGTAAAACTGAGTTATTGCTAGTGCTTTGCTCCAGGCCACACTGAAAACAGCCTTGTAAAGGTGACTAAAACACTAACAAGAACAAGTCTGAGGCACTACTTTTCGCTTTGCTCTGGTAGGAAAGGTGGCACATTTACAGAGCTTCTATAGTCCTGAGGAGAAGTAAAGAACTGAGGAGAAAAATATTTATGTAATTTATTTCCTGAAGTTTAAGAATTTCATACCTTTAACCCATAATGACCCAGAGGTACTTTTGTGTCAGTTTTCTCTATATTTAACTTTTTAAGTGATTATCGACATTTATTATATATTATCCTCTGTATTTCGTATTTTTTCAGCATAAATCCTATATTTTCCTGTATTTAATACTGATCATGTACAGGGGTTGGACAAATAATGGAAACACCTTAAAAAATCAACAAAATATAATTTAATATGGTGTAGGGTCCGCCTTTTGCGGCAATACAGCCTCAATTCTCCGAGGTATTGATTCATAAAACTTGTGAATTGTTTCCAAAGGAATTTTAAGCCATTCTTCAGTTAGAATACCTCTAACTCTTTTAGAGACGATGGCGGTGGAAATCGACGTCTATGAATCTCTAAAACTGACCATAAATGCTCAATAATGTTGAGGTCTGGGGACTGTGCCGGCATACGAGATGCTCAACTTCCTTAGAATGTTTCTCATGCCATTCTTAACAATTCTAGCTGTATGGATTGGGGCATTATCATCTTGAGGTGAAGGTGTTTCCATTATTTTGTCCAACCCCTGTAGATGTTCATCAAAGCTCAGATTAAAGTTTAGGATTATTATTATTAGAAACAGAGAAAACTGAAGAAACAGTGTCTTTTTCAGTAAAATCTATCAGTGACTGAACATAAAATATGTGTGTCTATCCAGGGTCATTGATCCAACTCCATGGGTTTTACTGGAGCCTCTGAACATCCAAATGGGTCATATCTGGTGACCATGAAAAGATGACAAACTGAATTTTACACCAGTTATTTATATGGATTGATAGGATTAGTAGATTAACAGATATATAAGTCTTAGATCAGTGGATTTTTTTGGTCGACAGTGGATGTTTGGGTTTTTATGGGTAATTAAGCAGCATATGTGTATCTTTTTTTCATTGTAATTTCTATAAGGGAGAATTATATTTAATATCACGATGATCTATTACGGGCTAAAATTTGCTTAGAGGTCTTATTTATGTCTTTGTGGTAAGAAATCAATATAAGTGAATCCCCAAGGAACTTTATGTTGGTAAATGCAAGATATGTAAAATTTACAGGATTTCAGTTCTGTTGCAACATTGATGGTCATATGAACTATGTTTTCAGGTCAAAAATGTCCAATTATCACAATTAATGCTATATTTCATGTCACAAATGGCCAAGTTTATTTTAACTGAATTACCTGAAAAACAAATATTCTATTCTTTTAGATTCCCCAATTTTCTTACAAAGTATTATACTACATATCACATGTTTTATTTTTACAGGTTGCAATATGGAGTATGTGCTGATCCATCCTGCTTATGTTACCGAATCGTACACGTAAGAATGTCACAGTCACTTTTTAAAACAACAGTTTTCTAATATAGCATTTTTTATAAAAAAATAACAATTCTACATTGTTATTTACTTTTTGGGTGATAAACTATACAATAAATAATTCTGATCCTAGTTTTTGCACAGGGATCATTTGTGGAAACGGTGACATGGCTGCCGAGCACATGTATGGGATCTGTAACAACCCATGTACATCCGCCACTGCCCATTGTGTTTTTGTGTCAGCTGTTATTGTTTTAGATCCACAATACTAACATTTATGAATAAGAGGAGAATTAGCAATAAGTCTATAAGTTTAGTACTAATAAAGTACTGGTACTGACCAGATCATCATGGGTAATGTCACGTCCGTCCACCAGCAAAAGTTTTCACATACACGTGCTATTCAAAATCCAATATTTCTTAAAATATAATAACAAATAACAAATAATATCGTTCTGTGCTCAAATGTATTAGCATTATTTCAAACAGTTCTATGCATTTCTTACAAACTTTTTTTTTTTTTTTTGACAAAAATGGCCACTCATTTGACCCCCTAGTAAATTTAGCCGATTATTAAATGTTCTTATTATTGAATAAGTCTCTCTTGTACAGAGCTATCATAGTATTTGTGTCAAGAGTGTACTGAAACTGCTTCATCATGCTATATCTGCTATATCATGTGAGTTCCATTTTTAGAACACATGCTATGAAAAATAAAGCCTCTAAGGCTTCCTTTGTAATGATTCATCCAAAAATCTGACCAGATGAGAACCAAATGTTTTGTGCTGTGACTGACATGGCCATAGTAAACACTCTGAGGACACTTTGTCTCTGTGTCAATGCATGACACAGTCAGCTACACTTTCAACAGAGAGCCATTGTTACACAGTAGGCAGTTAAAAGATCATAGGTTGGCCATAAATAGGAACCTTCAGAGTTTATGTCATCAGGATAAATGAGAGATTAGGGCAAATGCCTACACTTAAAAACTCTGTAATTGACAGTATTGAGGTGGTGATTGGACTAAAATGTG